>NC_138581.1:34916889-35569298 GCF_964289735.1 Phaethon aethereus | reverse complement strand
TTGCTGGAAGGACAAACACAGAATTCTGTTGGGGTTTTTTATGCAAATATTATTTTTCTATTTAATGGCATGTTCTACAGCTAGAGCAGGTCACCATTTGCCTTTTGCTGATGAAGTCCCACTCCTGGCTTGCAGCAAGAGTAGAGAGGCAACATAGCCCTTCCTAAAGGATGCACTTGATTACCTGGCTGAAAGAGAGGGAAAGAGAGCAAAAGAAGTATGTTCTCAGAAGGAGAGAATGAGAACGGGGAGTCATCAGACAGATGTCAGACACAAACCAAATCTTATGTGTCTTTGTTTTAAGATCCTGGACAGGCGGTAAGGTCAAAAGGCAGATGGAAAGGAAAGGTGCTTGAGGATGCTTGAGGTGAAAAAAAAACCCTGCCAAAGGTGGAAAGCAGAAGAGGCAGAAGTGAAGAGAGGAGAGCAGAACTGGACAGCTAGAAACATGAGGGAACAAATGTGAGCAATGCACCTGGGAAATTCATAGCACTCCTGCCAAAAGCTCAGCAGAGCAAGACTGTCAGTGAAGAGTGGATGGGGCTGAGGATGAAGGGGGAAAAGCAGTGACAGGTGAGCACAGCAAAACAGCTGAGCGTGGAGATCCTGGGGACAGAAGGGAGGCCAGTGCCCTCATTTGCAGAAGAAAGCTGCACAAACAGGTGCAGAAACAAAACACGCTCGTGCGTGTGTGCCTGTGCATTAGGCATGGCTCAAGCTCCAGCAGCTACATCTCCAAGCCAGCACCATTTATTCCTTGTTTCAAGATAAAGAGTTGTGCAAGATTAGCATGGGCTGATCTCCATATAAGAGTACCGGTGCTGGTGGGCATGGCACAAGAGTGGCTGCCACTTCTCCCTGGGCCTAGCAGTTAAGCAGGGAAAGTCTCCAGAGACTGCCGAGTCTGAGGCCAAAACTGAAAAGAGGGTAGGTTGCCAAACTGAGCACCTAAGTTGTTAGGGAAAAAAAGTCAGCAATTCTTAAATATCTTTCATAAACACGATGCCATTTGGACTGCATTGCTGGGATCATGCATGTGTGTTGCTGCAATTAACTCACATATTCACCTTTCAGAGATTCAGGGAGATTTGTGCTACATGGGCCTGAACTTGAAAGGTGGTAAGCACTCTCATCTCATGATTGGCAGCTCCAATAGGTGCCACACCCTCCGCAGGATCAGGCCACTGCCTGGGACTGGCCTCACCAGAACTGGAGCCATACATTTCAAGAGGGATAAACAACACTCCCCCGAGAGTCATGTGCCTATGTGGCAAGCGAGCAATGTGGAGTTATTAAGAGTATTCACACATCATGTTTTATTTATACAGAATTCTAAATTGCAGGAGAAGGATGGACTTCACAGCTCTATGAGAGTTATATTCCGAAGCCTTTTATTGTCTTGTCTGACTCCAATATATATCATAATTTTCGCTTAGTCACTGCGCACACACTCATGATTGGTTACAACTTGTTACACACATTATTGCAATTGGCTATATACAAAATATCACGCGTTGTCCACGCGCCTCTCACACAGTCAGGATTCGCTGCTTGCAGGTGTTCCTGTTTTCTTCGCTTCTTCTTATTTGTTTACCACAGCTCCTTCTCCTCAAGGCCGAGCCGTGCAGATATCCAGCTGTTTACCAGCTTCTCAATGCCACAGCTCCTTCTCCTTAAGATCGAGCCGTGCAGGGTGATCCCAACACTAAATCACAAAACAAGGCCCCAAAATTTTAGGTGAATTAGGTCATGAAGTGGCCGGGCATTTTTAGAATAGCCTGCCTCCATTCCCTTGCATACCAAGTGCCTTACTCCCTGAGGACTTACAAACCCTCAAATGAATACATCTAGATATATAGGTGTCAGTATAGCCTCTGCTCTGAGATAGCCTTCAGAGCATGTAGTCACCAGACGTACAATTTGAGCTACTCTAAAAATGACTCCACTTTGTCAGCTAGCTCTACGCTTTATTGATGTGTCACATTATATATTGAAATGGAATGTAGTTAAGAGGGTTAATGAGAACAACCTTTTTTCTTCCATCTTTTGGGACATTCCACTGTTACAATCAGATTATCCCTGTTTGCCAGTCACCAAGTCCTCTGTATCGTGTGCTGTTGACATTTCTTGTAATGAAAGACACACCAAAGAAATGGAAGGGCAACCAATTTTAAATGTAGGAATGGAAAATTGTCTTTTTCCTTAGTGTTATCCGGTGAAACTCACAGCTGGAAGATAATATTGCTGTCAAGAGCTAGCAGGAAATTAGTATTTCTTATTTATCTAGGAAAAAACATATAAAGAGAGGCAAACCACCTAGCTTCATGGTATAAATCATGGGGTGGTTAGTTTGCAGACATATTTTTTGTTTGCAAGGTTTCTTGCTCCTTCCTCTGAAGTACTTACCATACCCAATCTCAGAGGCAGGATGCTGGACGCAAAACGACATCTGACTGACTCTGTGTCAGTTCCTATTGCCCTTCACCCTGGAAAGAGCCAGTGGATACAGAGCACTTTTGGGTGGGAAAAAGAGCCAAGATAACTTAGAAAATCACAGAATCATTAAGGTTGGAAAAGACCTTTAAGATCATCAAGTCCAACCAACAACCCATGTTAGCCTGTTGTACGTGTGAGAAATAAATATTACCTTGTCATGGCTGGAGGTTTGGAAGGCCTCAGACTGACTGTAGACATCATGTTGTCACATGCCAGCACGTTGGAAAACAGCTGAGGAGTCAGCACAGAACAAATTACTATTCACAAGATAAGATAAAACCCTAAAACAAAACCTGTCCTTCAAATCCTGGTGTCCCAGTAGGATGCAGCACAGCTTAGGACACTGGGGCATCAGCTGCACAGCTGGAGGACCTCGGTGGTGTATTGCCAAGAGCACGATGGCTGTGTGTCATTTGCATGTGCAGGTTCAGATTTTAAGCAGAGTTCAATGCACACAGAGCCCTGGAAGTAAACACAGCACTTCTTTAAACCCATAGAGGAAAAGGGTGTGCGTAGTGGTTTGAGAAGTAGGGGAACAAGATCATAGAATCATAGAATCATTAGGTTTGGAAAAGACCTCTAAGATCATCAAGTCCAACCGTCAACCTGACACCACCATGCCCACTAAGCCATGTCCTGAAGTGCCACATCCACATGTTTTTTGAACACTTCCAGTGATGGCGACTCCACCACTTCCCTGGGCAGCCTGTTCCAATGCTTGACCACTCTCTCGGTAAAGAAATTTTTCATAATATCTAGTCTAAACCTCCCCTGGCGCTGGTCTCTTCTCCCAAGTAACCAGCGATAGGACGAGAGGAAATGGCCTCAAGTTGCGCCAGGGGAGGTTTAGATTGGATATTATGAAAAATTTCTTCACCGAGAGGGTGGTCAGGCATTGGAACAGGCTGCCCAGGGAGGTGGTGGAGTCGCCATCTCTGGAAGTGTTCAAAAAACATGTGGATGTGGCGCTTCAAGATATGGTTTAGGGAACATGGTGGTGCTGGATTAATGGTTGGACTTGATGATCTTGAAGGTCCTTTCCAACCTAGTGATTCTGTGATTCTGTGATTTCCTCTCATCCTATTGCTAGTTACTTGGGAGAAGAGACCAACACCCACCTCACCACAACCCCCTTTCAGGTAGTTGTAGAGAGCGATAAGGTCTCCCCTCAGCCTCCTCTTCTCCAGACTGAACAACCCCAGTTCCCTCAGCCGCTCCTCATAAGACTTGTGCTCCAGACCCCTCACCAGCTTCGTTGCCCTTCTCTGGACATGCTCAAGCACCTCAACGTCCTTCTTGTAGTGAGGGGCCCAAAGCTGAACACAGGATTCAAGGTGCGGCCTCACCAGTGCCGAGTACAGGGGCACAATCACTTCCCTACTCCTGCTGGCCACACTATTTCTGATACAGGCCAGGATGCTGTTGGCCTTCTTGGCCACCTGGGCACACTGCTGGCTCATGTTCAGCCGGCTGTCAACCAGCACCCCCAGGTCCCTTTCCGCCGGGCAGCTCACTAGCCACTCTTCCCCAAGCCTGTAGCGTTGCATGGGGTTGTTGTGACCCAAGTGCAGGACCCGGCACTTGACCTTGTTAAACCTCATACAATTGACCTCAGACCATCAATCCAGCCTGTCCAGATCCCTCTGCAGAGCCTTCCTGCCCTCCAGCAGATCAACACTCCCACCCAATTTGGTGTCATCTGCAAACTTACTGAGGGAGCACTCGATCCCCTCATCCAGATCATCGATATTAAACAAGATATTGAACAAGACCGGCCCCAAAACCGAGCCCTGGGGAATACCACTTGTGACCGGCCGCCAACTGGATTTAACTCCGCTCACCACAACTCTCTGGGCTCGGCTGTCCAGCCAGTTTTTTACCCAGTGAAGAGTACACCTGCCCAAGCCACAAGCCGCCAGTTTCTCCAGGAGAATGCTGTGGGAGACGCTGTCAAAGGCTTTACTAAAGTCCAGGTAGACAACATCCACAGCCTTTGCCTCATCCGCTAGGCAGGTCACCTGGTCATAGAAGGAGATTAGGTTAGTAAAGTAGGACCTGCCTTTCATGAACCTGTGCTGACTGGCCCTGATAACCTAGTTGTCCTGTACGTGTCTGTCCTGGTTTCAGCCAGGATAGAGCTGGTTTTCTTCACAGAAGCTGGTGTGAGACTATGTTTTGGATTTGGGATGAGAAACTGTTGATAATGTGCTGATGATTTGGGTTGTTGCTGAGCAGTCAAGGACAGTCCAGCTTCTCGTGCTGACCTGCCAGCAAGAAGGCTGGGGGTGCACGGGGAGCTGGGAGGGGACATAGCCAGGACAGCTGACCCAGACTGGTCAAAGAGATATTCCCTACCATACGACGTCATGCCCAGTACATAAACTGGAGTTGGCCGGGGGGCGGAAATCGCTGCTCAGGGACGGGCTGTCGATCGCCAGGTGGTGAGCAATTGCTGTATTGGGCATCACTTGTTCTTGTACATTCCTTTGTTGGTATTATCATTGTTGTTTCCTTCTTTCTTTCTGTCCTATTAAACCGTGTTTATCTCAACCCACGAGGTTTTTTTCCTAATTCTCTCCCCCGCCCCACTGTGGGAGGGGGAGTGAGCAAGCGGCTGCGTGGTGCTTAGTTGCCGGCTGGGGCTAAACCACGACAGTCCTTTTTGGCGCCCAAAGTGGGGCTTGAGGCTTGAGATAATAACGGTTGCAGGTCACAATATCAGTTTATTTGATTTGCATGATGCTCTCGTCTTTGTTGTACATGTTAAGGATCGGTGTTGGTCTCTGTGGGCTGCTGTACTCGCCTGCGAGTTTTGTTTTTGGAGCACTGACCTTGAGCTTAATGTGGTATCATCTGAGCTCTGTACTAAAGCTGTTACTGTATTTTGGCTACTGTCTTGTGGAGACGATTAGCAATTATACTTCTGCCTTTGAAAGGCTTTCTATGGAGGAAATGCAGAATGGTACCTTTGCTACCCTCAATCATAACGTTTCCTCCTTCATCACAGTAATTTTTCAGTATTTTGAACACCCTTGGGTAGTTAAAATACCTCTATTGCTACTTCTGGGGAACATTGTTTTGGTTTTGTCTAAGGTTGGCAAGCAATTTAAGAATATCACCCGGAGATCTGCCCCAAGGCTGGATAGTTATGAATGGCAGGGTGTGTGGAACAGCATGGGCAAATGCCTGGGGCGGTGGGCACCTCCGGTGTTTTGGAACTTCACTCCCGAACAAGTGCAGAATCCTGATAGACTAGCAGAATATTTGGAAGAAGTATGCTGTCGGCCTGGCAGTTCCAAGGAGACACAAATCATTGCAATGTGCTGGGGCCTGGCCCATGCCTACCGAGCTCTATTTAACACTATGCAAAGGGGAGAGAGGCTCTCTGGGTCTGATGGCAATGTGACAGGCACTGTCACTACTCCAACCCCTGTGGCAGGCACTGTGACTACTCCAATCCCCATGGCAGGCACTGTGACTACTCAGACTGTTGCAGCTGAACCAGAGAACCAGCCCATCCCAGTATCAGTTTCCCCTATACAAAAGAAGAAATCTTGGAAGCGGAAGTCAGCTCGCTTAGTAAGGGATGAGGAAGATTCTGCTAAGAAGGAGCCAGAGGAAGAGAGTGAGGAGGCAGAGTGCCCTGAAGCAGGGCCATCACAAGCACGGAAGAGGGAAGAGAGCGAGTCATCGCTTGAAGAGGAGGAGAGGGACAACCGAGTTTATTGGACTGTGTAGATTAGATGGCCTGGCACATCAGACCCACAGGAATATAAGGCTTTAGTGGACACCGGTGCACAATGTACCCTGATGCCATCAAGCCATATAGGGGCAGAACCCATCTGTATTTCTGGAGTGACAGGGGGATCCCAACAGCTGACTCTGCTGGAGGCCAAAGTGAGCCTAACTGGGAATGAGTGGCAGGAGCACACCATTGTGACTGGCCCAGAGGCTCTGTGCATCCTGGGCATAGACTACCTCAGGAGAGGGTATTTCAAGGACCCAAAAGGGTACCGGTGGGCTTTTGGTATAGCTGCCTTGGAGACGGAAGAAATTAAACAGCTGTCCACCTTGCCTGGTCTCTCAGAGGACCCTTCTGTGGTGGGGTTGCTCAGGGTCAAAGAACAACAGGTGCCGATCGCTACCACAACAGTGCACCGGCGGCAATATCGCACCAACAGAGACTCCCTGATCCCCATCCATGAGCTGATTCGTCGGCTGGAGAGCCAAGGAGTGATCAGCAAGACTCGCTCACCCTTTAACAGCCCCATATGGCCAGTGTGAAAGTCTAATGGAGAGTGGAGACTGACAGTAGACTATCGTGGCCTGAATGAAGTCACGCCACCACTGAGCGCTGCCGTGCCGGACATGCTAGAACTTCAATATGAACTGGAGTCAAAGGCAGCCAAGTGGTACGCCACCATTGATATTGCTAACGCGTTTTTCTCGATCCCTTTGGCGGCAGAATGCAGGCCACAGTTTGCTTTCACTTGGAGGGCTGTCCAATACACCTGGAATCGACTGCCCCAGGGGTGGAAACACAGCCCTACCATTTGCCATGGGCTGATACAAACTGCACTGGAACAGGGTGAAGCTCCAGAGCATCTGCAATACATTGATGACATCATCGTATGGGGCAACACAGCAGAAGAAGTTTTTGAGAAAGGGAAGAAAATAATTCAAATCATTCTGAAAGCTAGTTTTGCTATAAAACAAAGTAAGGTCAAAGGGCCTGCACAAGAGATCCAGGTTTTAGGAATAAAATGGCAAGATGGACGTCGACAGATCCCAACGGATGTGATCAACAAAATAACAGCTATGTCTCCACCACCTAGCAAAAAGGAAACACAAGCATTTCTGGCCGTTGTGGGTTTCTGGAGAATGCATATTCCAAATTACAGACTGATTGTAAGCCCTCTTTATCAACCGTCCCGGAAGAAGCACGATTTTAAATGGGGCCCTGAGCAACGACAAGCCTTCGAACATATTCAAACAGGAGATAGTTCATGCCGTAGCCCTCGGGCCAGTCCGGGCAGGACAAGATGTTAAAAATGTGCTCTACACAGCAGCCGGGGAGAATGGCCCTACCTAGAGTCTCTGGCAGAAGGCACCAGGAGAGACTCGAGGTCGACCTCTAGGGTTTTGGAGTCGAGGATATAGGGGATCTGAGTCCCGCTATACTCCAACTGAAAAGGAGATATTGGCAGCATATGAAGGAGTCCGAGCTGCCTCAGAAGTGGTTGGTACTGAAGCACAGCTCCTCCTGGCACCCTGACTGCCGGTGCTGGGCTGGATGTTCAAAGGGAGGGTCCCCTCTACACATCATGCGACTGATGCTACGTGGAGTAAGTGGGTCGCGCTTATTACACAGCGGGCTCGAATACGAAACCTTAATCGCCCGGGAATCTTGGAAGTGATCATGGACTGGCCAGAAGGCAAAGATTTTGGAATATCACCAGAAGAGGAGGTGGCGCGTGCTGAAGAGGCTCCACCATATAACGAACTGCCAGAGAACGAAAGGCAATATGCCCTGTTTACTGATGGGTCCTGTCGTATTGTAGGCAAACATTGAAGGTGGAAAGCTGCTGTATGGAGCCCTATACGACGAGTCGCAGAAGCTGCTGAAGGACAAGGTGAATCAAGTCAGTTTGCGGAGGTGAAAGCCATCCAGCTGGCTTTAGATATTGCTGAACGAGAAAAATGGCCAATACTCTATCTTTATACTGACTCATGGATGGTGGCAAATGCTCTATGGGGGTGGCTACAGCAATGGAAGCAGAGCAACTGGCAACGCAGAGGCAAGCCCATCTGGGCTGCTGAATTGTGGCAAGATATTGCTGCCCGACTAGAGAATCTCGTCATAAAAGTACGTCACGTAGATGCTCACGTACCCAAGAGTCGGGCCACCGAAGAACATCAAAACAACCATCAGGTGGATCAGGCTGCTAAGATTGAAGTGGCTCAGGTGGATCTGGACTGGCAACATAAGGGTGAACTATTTATAGCTCGGTGGGCCCATGACACCTCAGGCCATCAGGGAAGAGATGCAACATATAGATGGGCTCGGGATCGAAGGGTGGACCTGAGCATGGATGCTATTGCACAGGTTATCCATGAATGTGAAACGTGTGCTGCGATCAAACAAGCCAAGCGGTTAAAGCCCCTCTGGTATGAAGGACGATGGTTGAAATATAAATATGGCGAGGCCTGGCAGATTGACTATATCACACTTCCACAAACTCGCCAAGGCAAGCGCTATGTGCTTACCATGGTGGAAGCAACCGCCGGATGGCTGGAAACATACCCTGTGCCCCATGCCACCGCCCGGAACACTATCCTGGGCCTTGAAAAGCAAGTCTTATGGCGACATGGCACCCCCAAAAGAATTGAGTCAGACAATGGGACTCATTTCTGAAACAACCTCATAGACACCTGGGCCAAAGAGCACGGCATTGAGTGGGTGTATCACATCCCCTATTGAGAGAAGGGGTTAAGGGAATTTTAGTAAATAAGGTATAGCCTAATGATTGTTGGTAGTTAAAGAATCGAATGAGTAAATGATGATTAATGTTTTGTTAGCTATTGTGTAAATTAACTGAAGCAAGGTATTTTGTGGCCCCGTATGAAAGACAGTTCCTGATAAACTGACAGGAGCAAGAAGATTTGTGGCTCCTCACAAGGACAGTTCCTGATAAGAACCAGGAGAGTGCCTCAAGAACTGGCTGAAACTGACCCTGTGATTTGGACGAAAACCAAAGAGCAACTGAGTCTGCGTGAGAACAAGGGGTTACTAGTGGTGACGAAGAGGAGCCACCGGCCTTCATCCTCACGACCCTCAGCGGCCACCACCAGAAGGCACTGTGCAAGCACAGTTGGGAGGGGTTTATGGAAATAACGTCTTGGAATTCATTTTAATACGAAGCGGGGACAGGTCATGCATATGTATAGGCATATCGCAAAACTTTATGTATATGCAACACTTTGCTGTATATATTTGAAGTAAGTGCCGCGTTGGGGCGCACGACTTTGGTGGGACTACCCCCCGTGCTGCCCAGCGCTGAATAAACATACCTACTTTACAGTCTTACAGATTGTGGAGTTTGATTTCCACATGTCACTATCATGCACCAGCTTCCGGAAAAATTGAACGATACAACGGACTGTTAAAGACTACACTGAGAGCAATGGATGATGGGACATTCAAACATTGGGATAAACATTTAGCAAAAGCCACCTGGTTAGTCAACTCTAGGGGATCTACTGATAGAGCCGGCCCTGCCCAATCAAAACTTTTACGTACTGTAGAAGGGGATAAAGTCCCTGTGGTGCATGTGAGAAATATGCTGGGGAAGACAGTCTGGGTCACTCCTGCCTTAGGCAAAGGCAAACCCGTTCGTGGGATTGCCTTTGCCCAGGGACCTGGGTGCACTTGGTGGGTAATGCGGAAGGATGGGGAAGTCCGATGTGTACCTCAAGGAGACTTGATTTTGGGTGAAAACAGTCAATGATTTGAATTGTATTATGTTAATTGTTCAGTATGACATTACTACTATGGCTGCTATCTACCATATCAATGGTATTATAGTAAGAATCACCCAGACTGATGAAGAATGAGCCTCACTGAAACCAAGCAACGTGCAGCAGTGATGGAACCAGAACTGGCTTCAGCAGCTTGCGCCCGACAAATCCCTCGAGACCGACATCTTCGACCTGCAGATCATGGACATGGACCGTGCCAGATGACAATCCAACACCACATACCATCTCCCCTGCCCTGAGAGACTGCTATGATGGATGAAGCCCGGAGTCATGGACTGACTGAACTCCACAGACATTTTAAAGTGATGGCCCATGGACTAAGAGAGTGATATCTGTGTGTATATATTAAAAGACAGGAAGAGTAATAATGAATAATTGGAATGTATTGAAAAGTATAGGACCCGGGCATGAAGTAAATGGTATGGAATAAGGGGTGGATACTGTCCTGGTTTCAGCCAGGATAGAGCTGGTTTTCTTCACAGAAGCTAGTGTGAGACTGTGTTTTGGATTTGGGATGAGAAACTGTTGATAATGTGCTGATGATTTGGGTTGTTGCTGAGCAGTCAAGGACAGTCCAGCTTCTCGTGCTGGCCTGCCAGCAAGAAGGCTGGGGATGCACGGGGAGCTGGGAGGGGACATAGCCGGGACAGCTGACCCAGGCTGGCCAAAGAGATATTCCCTACCATCCGACATCATGCCCAGTACATAAACTGGAGTTGACCGGGGGGCGGAAATCACTGCTCGGGGACGGGCTGTCGATCGCCAGGTGGTGAGCAATCGCTGTATTGGGCATCACTTGTTCTTGTACATTCCTTTGTTGGTATTATCATTGTTGTTTCCTTCTTTCTTTCTGTCCTATTAAACCGTGTTTATCTCAACCCACAAAGTTTTTTTCCTAATTCTCTCCCCCGCCCCACTGTGGGAGGGGGAGTGAGCGAGCGGCTGCGTGGTGCTTAGTTGCCGGCTGGGGCTAAACCACGACACTGCCGTGTGATGGCACTCAAGATGATCTGCTCCATAACCTTCCCCGGCACCGAGGTCTGATTTAGAAGCCTATATTTCCCCAGATCCTCCTTTCGGCCCTTCTTGTAGATGGGCATCACATTTGCTAACCTCCAGTCAACTGGGATCTCCCCGGTTAGCCAGGACTGCTGATAAATGATTGAAAGTGGCTTGGTGAGCACTTCCGTCAGCTCCCTCAGTACCCTTGGTTGGATCCCATCTGGTCCCATAGACTTCTATATGCCTAAGTGGTGTAGCAGGTCACTGACCATTTCCCCTTGGATTATGGTGGCTTCATTCTGCTCCCCGTCCCTGTCTTTCAACTAAGGGGGCTGGGTACCCCGCGAACAATCGGCCTTACTATTAAAGACTGAGGCAAAGGCAGCATTAACTATCTCATCCTTTTCCTCATCCTTTGTCACTATGCTTCCCCCCACATCCAATAAAGGATGGAGATTCTCTTTAGCCCTCCTTTTGTTGCTAATATATTTATAGAAACATTTTTTATTGTCTTTTATAGATGCAGCCAGGTTAAGTTCTATTTGGGCTTTTGTCCTTCTAATTTTCTCCCTGTATAACCTCACGACATCTTGTAGTCCTTCTGAGTTGACTGAATATACTTCAGCTCTTCTTGTTAGCTAACTGGAAATAATGTTCCTACTGAGATGATATATAATCAGTAGTTTTGTCTTACCAAAGAAAAGACAAATGACTGCTGCATCTTATCATGAGATTTGCTGTTGTTGTGGGATAATTATCGACTTGTTGCTCCAGTTTGAGACACTTTCTGACCTGCAGCAACTGATGTTTTATTTCATTCAATTTCCAAACATGAAATAATATGGTAATTTGCTATTGCTGAAGGATGTTTGCTGGTTTTCAGTCTAAAAAAAACCACATAAGAGCTATCATTGCCTTGATTCTTATAGTTTCTCATTCTCACTGGTGGTTGATGCTGTCTCCATCTGAAAACAAGAAAACAGATTTTCTTAACTGAATTTTATTTATGACCTACCTACGCTCATTTTAAGCTTGCTCGACTTCCTTCACGGCGGTCACTTACCATTACTGTCACACACAGCTGCTTCTTTCCTGAGTGAGTTCACTTGCAAGATTTTATGGAGAACTTTTTCCTACATAATTTAAAACGCAGAGACACAACACTCCAGATGAGGCCTCACCAGCGCAGAGTAGAGGGGGAGGATAACCTCTCTCCACCTGCTGGTCACACTCTTCTTAATGCACCTCAGGATACCATTGGCCCTCTTGGCCACCAGGGCACATTGCTGTCCCATGGAGAACTTATTGTCTACCAGGACTCCAAGGGCCTTCTCCATGGAGCTGCTTTCCAGCGGGTCAACCCCTAACCTGTACTGGTGCATGGGGTTGTTCCTCCCCAGGCGCAGAACTCTACACTTGTCCTTGTTAAATTTCATGAGGTTCCCCTCCGCCCAACTCTCCAGTCGGTCCAGATCCCGTTGAATGGCAGCACAGCCTCCTGGTGTATCAGCCACTCCTCCCAGTTTTGTATCATCAGCAAACTTGCTGAGGGTACATTCCAACCCTTCATCTAGGTCATTGATGATGATGTTGAACAAAACCAGACCCAGTACTGATCCCTGGGGAACACCACTAGGTACAGGCCTCCAACTGGACTCTGCGCCGCTGACCACAACCCTTTGAGCTCTGTTGCTTAGCCAGTTCTCGATCCATCTCACAGTCCACTCGTCCAACCCATACTTCCTGAGCTTCACTATGAGGGTGTTATGGGAGACAGTGTCAAAAGCCTTACTGAAGTCAAGGTAAACCACATCCACTGCTTCATCCCTTCATCTACGCAGCTAGTCACTCCATCATAGAAGGCTATCAGGTTGGCCAAGCACGATCTCCCCTTGGTGAATCCATGCTGACTACTCCTGATAACTTTCTTTTCATCCATGTGCCTAGAGATGGCCTCCAGAAGGAGCGTTCCATCACCTTCTCAGGGACGGAGGTGAGGCTGACCGGTCTATAATTTCCCGGCTCTTCCTTCTTGCCCCTTTTGAAGACTGGGGTGACATTGGCTTTCCTCCAGTCCTCAGGCACCTCTCCCGTTCTCCGTGATTTTTCAAAAATGATGGAGAGAGGTGTTGCAACATCATCAGCCAGCTCCCTCAGCACTCGTGGGTGCATCCCATCAGGGCCCATGGATTTGTGAGTGTTCAGTTCAGCCAAATGATCTCTAACACAAACCTCGTCGACCAGTGGAGAGTCTTCCTCCCTCCAGGCTTTTTTGCTTACCTCCAGGGTCTGGGGATTCCTGAGGAATAGTCTTAGCAGTAAAGACTGAAGTGAAAAAGGCATTCAGTAACTCTGCCTTCTCTGCCTCCTCTGTCACCAGGGCTCCCACTTCATTCACCAAAGGTCCCACATTTTCCCTAGTCTTCCTTTTACCACTGATATACTTGAAGAAGTCCTTCTTGTTGTCTTTTACTTCCTTCGCCAGATTTAGTTCCAAGAGGGCCTTGGCCTTCCTTGTTGCATCCCTGCATATCCTGACAACATTCCTATAGTCCTCCCAAGCGACCAGTCCCTTTTTCCACCTGCTGTAAACTCCTTTCTTCCATACAAGGTTTTCCAACAGTTCCTTGCTCATCCATGGGGGTCTCTCCTGCCTCCTCTACTTGATTTCTTACTTAAAGGAATGCACCAATCTTGAGCTTTGAGGAAGTGGTACTGGAATATTAACCAACTCTCTTGGGCTCCCCTACCTTCTAGAGTCCTAGCCCACAGGATACCTCCAAGTATGGTGCACAAGTGATGCACAATGTAGCAATTGCTCACCACCTGGTGATCGACAGCCCATCCCCGAGCAGCAATTCCCACCCCCTGGCCAACTCCAGTTTATGTACTAAGCATGACGCTATACAGTATGGAATATCCTTTTGGCCAATCTGGATCGGCGTTAAATCTGGCTGGCGGCCGGTCACAAGCGGTGTTCCCCAGGGCTCGGTTTTGGGGCCAGTCTTGTTCATTATCTTCATTGATGATCTGGATGAGGGAATTGAGTGCTCCCTCAGTAAGTTTGCAGATGACACCAAGTTGGGTGGGAGTGTTGATCTGCTGGAGGGTAGGAGGGCTCTGCAGAGGGATCTGGACAGGCTGGATCGATGGGCGGAGGCCAACTGTATGAGGTTTAATAAGGCCAAGTGCAGGGTCCTGCACTTTGGCCACAACAACCCCATGCAATGCTACAGGCTTGGGGAAGAGTGGCTGGAGAGCAGCCCGGCGGAAAGGGACATGGGGGCGCTGGTTGACAGCCGGCTGAACATGAGCCGGCAGTGTGCCCAGGTGGCCAAGAAGGCCAACAGCGTCCTGACCTGTATCAGCAATAGTGTGGCCAGCAGGAGTAGGGAAGTGATTGTGCCCCTGTACTCGGCACTGGTGAGGCCGCACCTTGAATCCTGTGTTCAGTTTTGGGCCCCTCACTACAGGAAGGATGTTGAGGTGCTGGAGCGTGTCCAGAGAAGGGCAACGAAGCTGGTGAGGGGTCTGGAGCACAAGTCTTATGAGGAGCGGCTGAGGGAACTGGGGTTGTTCAGTCTGGAGAAGAGGAGGCTGAGAGGAGACCTTATCGCTCTCTACAACTACCTGAAAGGGGGTTGTGGCGACGAGGGTGTTGGTCTCTTCTCCCAAGTAACCAGCGATAGGACAAGAGGAAATGGTCTCAAGTTGCACCAGGGGAGGTTTAGATTGGATATTAGGAAAAATTTCTTCACTGAGAGGGTGGTCAGGCACTGGAACAGGCTGCCCAGGGAGGTGGTGGAGTCGCCATCTCTGGAAGTGTTCAAAAAACGTGTGGATGTGGCGCTTCAGGACATGGTTTAGGGGACATGGTGGCGCTGGATTAATGGTTGGACTTGATGATCTTAAAGGTCCTTTCCAACCTAGTGATTCTGTGATTCTGTGATCAGCTGTCCTGCCTATGCCCCCTCCCAGTTTCTTGTGTACCTCCCCACTGGCAGAGCATGGGAAGCTGAAAAGTCCTTGACTGAATATAAGCACTATAACTACTTAGCAACAACCAAAAACATCAGTGTTAAAATGTTATTCTCATACGAAATCCAAAACACGGGACTATACCAGCCATCAGGAAGAAAAAACCAACTCTATCCCTGTTGAAACCAGGACACTCCCTCCTCCACATAGGCCAGGCTCTCCTATAGGCTCCCTTTTGACAGTGTCCTGGCTTCAGCCAGGATAGAGTTAATTTTCTTCACAGAAGCTAGTGTGAGGCTATGTTTTGGATTTGGGATGAGAAAATGTTGATAACGTGCTGATGTGTTGAGTTGTTGCTAAGTAGTCAAGGACAGTCCAGCTTCTCGTGCTGGCCTGCTAGCAAGAAGGCTGGGGGTGCACGGGAAGCTGGGAGGGGACACAGCCAGGACAGCTGACCCAGGCTGGCCAAAGAGATATTCCCTACCATATGACATCATGCTCAGTATATAAAGCTGGGACGAAGAAGGAGGAAGGGGTGGGGGGATGTTCGGAGTTATGGCGTCTGTCTTCCCAAGAAACCATTACGCGTGATGGAGCCCTGCTTCCCTGGAGATGTCTCTAAACACCTGCCTGCCAATGGGAAGCAGTGAATGACTTCCTTGTTTTGCTCTGCTTGCGTGCACGGCTTTTGCTTTGCCTATTAAACTGTCTTTATCTCAAACCATGAGTTTCCTCACTTTTACTCTTCCGATTCTCTCCCCCATCCCACCGTGGGGGAGTAAGCGAGCAGCTGGGGCTAAACCACGACACAGAGGGACCGGGCAGATAGTGGTTTCAGTGCATGTGCCTCTTCTCAAGAACAGCAGCCGTCTGCATCTATTTTTCTGCTGCTGAGCAGCTGCAGGAGGACCTGGTCACAATTTCCATCGTTGTCTGATCTCTTGCAGTTTCTGTAAGCCAGCAGGAAGGAACCAGAACAGGAAATATTTTCTTGAGTGCAAGGTGCATTTTAGCAGCAGAACTGAAACCACCAATGTCAAGTCTGAAAAACAGATGGCTGATATAAGTAAAATATAGTTCATTCAGGAAGCACATAAATTGATGCAGCATGTTAATATTTCAGTGGCTTCCATGGGTGCACTATTTCTGATACAGAAAGACCACCCCTTTTCTCTGGAGCACAAGCTGAGCCACAGCTCTTGTGAGCCCTGAGAGAGTTGGGTTGTTCCTCTCTCCCTCTCAGCCTCTTCATCTGTAATTTGTAGGTACCTTGGGAGGCTAGGGGCTGGCCAAAACTGGGAAAGGAAGCACTGAATATTGTAAGGAAAACTGGTTTTGACACAGAGATGCGATCTCCTCTTCCGTGACCTGGATGGAAGGAATACCTTGAGTCTCTCCCCACAGACCATCCTCTCTGGTCCTTAGTCACTCTCAGCACTCTTCTCTGAGCCACTTTCACTACTTCAGCATCACTCTGGGCGTACAGCTATCCAAACACTCCAAGAAGAGATGCATGTGTACCAAATATGGACAGAGGCAGTCTGCCTGGTGACAGCAGATGACAGTTTGGCACCTCCTCCCATGACCTCCTCCAGCCCTCACAAGTGGCCTGTAGATGGGGTCTTCCCCTCTGCACAGCTGAGAGGGAAATGTGGTGTTCACAGTGTGCTGGAAGAGGATGGGGAGGCCTCTCTTGGCAGGGAGGTTGCCGATTTTGCTGCGCCCCCACAGTCTTTGGCCTTGACTACAGAACTGTGGATCCTCTTGCTCTAATTGGAGGGTAGCTGATTATCTGCCAAACTTTCCAGCTCCTTTTTCTAGTGATTGCTTTCCTGTCCTGTAAGCCTGGTTTGCATTTGTGCCCAGGAGCATGATTTTACAGTTGGCTTTTCTGAAATGCACGTTGCTTGCCCACTGCCAATGCCATGGAGCCCTCCAGAGCCCGTCCCTCTTCCACTTCTCAATCTTTATGTCACTTGTAAATTCTGTTTGCAGTGGTATTACATTTTTTTCAAGCCATCAATCAAATTATGAAATGGAACAGGCTGCAGTGGAAGTACATTTAACTGGCAAATACTCACATGGAATTACATTTGTGACATATTAAGTAGAGGATTTAATGCATTGATGTGCTATTGATGCTTAAATAAAATATCATATAGAAACAAATAAACTGTCTTTTTATGTCAACACTTCTACTAAGAGCACTCAACATACAATCTCAAAAAACCCAGCAGCCTACCTGGAAAGATTGATTTGCCACAATCCTGTGTATCTTGGCTTAAATTATATTGCCATCTCTCTATTTTTTTGTTAATTGAAACCTATATCAACATTATTTTTCCTAAGATTAAGATCAGGATGAGTCCTAGACTTATTTAGTTGTTTTCTCCTTTTAAGTATTAGCTCCAAAATAGCTGCTTCCCAGTTCTCTGGAACTTCTCCAGGGCTCCAGAAGGTATTAAAAATAAGCAGTGTTGATCCACAAGCCTTTTTTTAATGTTCAGATATGTTATCTTGATGTACTGATTTTACTTTTTCATAGCTTCAGTTTTGTATTATCCTTTAATATCTTTGCAATGAAGTGTTTCATCGTTATGAATATTTAAAAAAAAGCACTGACCACTCGTGACATTCCATCATGATTATTGACAGTTCCTCTATTTCAATCCACAATTTTATGCGTTACTTTTGTTCCTGAATATCTGCTGCTACCTGCATTAGATTCCTTCTTGTGTTCTTTTCCTTCCCCTATTAGTCTTTTACAGCATATGGCTTCCTCTTTATATTCATTGTTATCAACTTTCCCTGTTTGCTTTTATTTTGTTTTTTCTTTTTTCTTTCTTTTTTTTGCTCTTGCACTTTACTTTTGTAAAGCTGTTTTTAAATCAATGTAAATTTATGTTCTGATTAAAGGCTGCAGCTTTAAGCTATATATACTTGTAAATAACTCTCAGTTGTTAGTCAGTTTCCTATTTATATTCTTTCCTCTGATTGATTTGACTTATAATTATTTTCAAGTTTCAGAAATAGTGCCTTGAAAAGGTCATCTCTATATACATTTATTTATATGCAAAACATACCACATACATATATATTCATTTACACATAAAATGACAAAATCATGTGTCCTGATCACTTTTTTCTAAACGAACATTAACTTGTAATTTTATAAGCAATTTTTCTTTATCTGATAATACAAAAGATCTGATACAGAATTCGCTGGGTTGGATATAATCTGTTCTGAGGCATTCTTAAAATTCCAAGGACACTGAAACACTGACAGCATGAAACTACCAAAAAGTCAACAAGAGTTCACTGATCTCTATGATGAGCTGAATGAAAAATTTATAATTGTCATTTTCCTTCTTTAGTGGAATTTGATCAATTCTGGAAATTATCCTGCTTGGAAAAGCTATTAGGCATATATTTAAAGTTTAGTACATGCTGAGGAACTTTACAGAATGAGACTGAATTTAAGCACATTTTTAAATGATTCCCTGGTACCTCTAGCACCCATCTGAAAAAAAGTCACAAAAATACAGAAACAATTGCTGTTAGCAGATATTATTCAAATGTTTAAAATTAAGCATATGCTTAATATCACTGCTACACTGCAGCAGGTGTGTCCAGACTATAACTTGTTATACACTACAGTATAACATCCACGGGTAATTAAGAGGTCAAATATATCTATATCTCACAGGGTTCACATCTCTGAGCTTGCAGATGAAATGCTCATGGCCTGCTCTCCACAGCCTTCATCCAGCAAAGTATTTGAGGATCGTCAGAAATGAGAGCAAGCAAATGATCCCACTAAATCATAGGGTTATTGCTATTAGCAGAGTAACACTATGAGTACTAATCAACCAAATTTCCATCATTAAAACCTGCCACTACTCTTTTTGAAATAGCGCCTGTCAGAGCTCATCAGTGTCCTGGCTAGCATATCTACAACTGCTTAGCAGTCTTGTATTGAAACAGTTATTTGCTGAAAATGTGCCTTTTCAGAAATAAAAAATATCAGCAAATCAAAACATCAGCTGCATCAGTAAATGCTCCTTGGCTCCTGGAATGAGTTTCTAGACAAGGAGAATGACAGAGAGAGTGCACATACAAGCCCTGCTGCAGAATTGAAAATACACTGATGTTCAGAGCTTCACCTGGAGAGGGAAAAGCCTCCTGCTGTGAGTGATTTAGTGCCCAGGGCAAAACTCCTCTTTCTAGCCCAATGAATATTTAATTACTTACACAGTGTGCATCAACGGCAGCAGGAGAAAGTGTCTCCTAAACAAATTCCTAGTATGAATCACATGGAGCAAGGATTTGAACTTGTCTCCAATGCCCTAAAAGGGTGCCTTGACAAGTGAGTTATTATACTGGAGTTGGTAGGGATCAGAGATAGGTTTTGCCTCCCATGCCTGGATAAGGAAGGAAAAATAGTAAAAGGAGCGTTAAGATTAACATATCAAAGAGGTATATGCTGCAGCACCTCTGTTGCAGTATAATAGGGCAGGACTGGAAAAAAAAAAAAGGATTGTATCTCTACGTGTATCTGACCTCTTGAAGAATGTGGAAGTAAAGAGCAGAATGGAGAAGGGCTGATTGCAAAGCAGAAGCAGATATAGCCCTGACTGAAGTAATGAAATTGTGAATTTGCAACTACACCATGAGAAGTGAGAGCATGTGCAATACTACCTATGCTTTGAGGGAAGGGGCTGAAACCCCAAAGCTCTCCTCTTCCCCAGAGGAATTGGATCCTTGCTCAAAACAAGAGGAGGGGAAAAAAGAGCTAGCAGTATTTTTCTTTTTCGCTTCTGTTCCTTGGCTTGTTTTAGATTGAAGAAAACAAATCAAAACCTGTGGAAGGAGTGGTGAGACACTTGTGTTCCTGCTGGACTTGCTTGGCTCATCATGTTTGCACCTCACATGTTTTTGGAGCTAATTAATTGTCTTCACTGAACATTCCTTAATTAGACTGAAGTCTTGAGTGATTAAAAAATATAGAGTACCCTCCAAAGAGGCAGGGCTTGTAGGGCTTATAGCAGATCTAGCTGTGAGAGACCAACTCTGCAAGGCAGCTGGCTGGGAGGCCGGGCCTGGCCCTTCATTCCATTAAACTTCATGCTTCATGGATTAGATGATCTTTGCTTGTAAGCTAGCTGGGCCTCTTTGAGCAGAGTCGCTCTCCCAAACGGTGCGCCAGGGAGCATCAGATGAGCAAGGTGCTACCAGCTCTGGAATGCCGCACTCCCATCGCTCAGTTTTCCCAGTTGTCAGCTCTGTTTATAAATTGTCCATTTATAGCAAATCCAGCACTTGCTATGGACACCTCAAGCTGCCAAGTGCTTGAATATATCTCAAAGAGAGCCACTCCATGCTTTAGCCCATTATGCTCGACCTTTTCTTAACTGTTTGGTTAAAGCAGCTTCCCATGATTTCTGAGGGCAGGTTTAGGCTGTTGTGAACAAACTGGACAAGCCTTTAGAACTGCTTTTGAGTAGACTGTGGTGGTGCATCATCCACCCCCCCGCCCCCGCTCGATAAGCTGTGACCTTGGAGCAGAGAGTTTGGCGGTTAAGGGCCCCTTGACTGTACCAAGCACTCTTGTGTAGATGGGAGTAACTCACCATCCCCAGACAGCCTTGAAGCATATCTTATCTAGCCGTGACTCGGGTGGATCAGTACCAGCGTCACTGGGATGTCAAGAATTCTAGCAATTACCAACAAACGATTTGTGGCAAGGATGGAAATTTACTGATGCCTAAAGTCAATCATCTCTCAGTCCTATAAATAGTAGTCCCAAGTGAGACCCTTTGAGCTCTCCTGGACCACAGTGGGCTGCGACCATCTCCCTCTGAGTGGGATGCCTCTCAGAGCCCGTGAACCCTCAAGTTCGCGATCAACTCAGAGGCTCGGCTGATCACCTGTTGAGCGATGCAAAGCATTCCATGTGAGATCGAATTCGAGGGGGGCTGTTGGGTTCACCCTGCAAGGGCTCGACCTTAAGGAGAAGGAGCTGTGGCATTGATCTGCACGGCTCGACCTTAAGGAGAAGGAGCTGTGGCATTGAGAAGCTGGTAAACAGCTGGACATCTGCACGGCTCAGCCTTGAGGAGAAGGAGCTGTGGTAAACAACTAAGAGGAAGCAAAGGAGCGTGTGTATAAAAGGGATTGTGTTGTACAATAAAGGTTGGCATCGACCTGATCATATTGATCGAGTACGTCGTGTCCGTGACTTCCGCGACATTTGGTGCCCGAACAGGGACCCTCTCGTCGATGCTTCCCGGAGCAGAAGAGACAGCAAAGGGGGTGCAGAAGCCAGCCGTAACAGGTGCTGCCCCGGTGCCTGGAAGACGCTAGCGAAAATGAAGAAACCATCGGAATCTCACCCTGATCAGGTGAGCGGCTGGGGAGGAGATGGGGTCCACGCTAACAAAAGAGGAAGAAGCGGTGGTTAAGCTCCTCCAACATATCCTCTCAAAGAGAGGTGTACAGTATGAGGAAGCCGGCCTAGAAAGATTATTGGTATAATAAAATATAAAAGGACTAATCCCCTCAGTAAGTGCAGCTTTTGAGGTCCCGATCTGGGAAGGAATTGGCGCAGCACTGTGGGAGGAAGTCAGCACAGGCAACAAAGACAGTATAAAGTTTCCGACGCTCTGGAGGTTGATCCTAGAGACATTAAAAGAACTAAAGGCAGAACGCGTTGCTACTGCTTCTGCCTTTGCAGCTCTGTCAGCTGAATTTGGGGATCCGAGAGGCACCGCTACCTCTATGATGTTTGAGGGTCCGGTAGTTCCTCAGGTGCCCCCGAAAAGAAGCGAGACTGTTCCGACTGTAGTCGCGGCACCAGAACGAGATAGCCAGGAACAGCCGGAGTTCCCACTTACGAGTCCCCGGAGCGAGTCGCCGGAACGATCCTCACCATCACCGTGGCCAGTAGATGAGGGGGAGCTCCGTGGCCAAACGGAACAACAGTTGCAGGAGCTGACAGAAAGGCTGAAGCAGTTGGAGACTCGGTTGGACCATACGGTGCTACCCGTCTCCAGAACACCGCCGCCACCCACGAATCTGTTTCTGTGGGGTGAGGTGGGGGCGGGAGGTCAGGAAGAAATATCGGTGTTTGACCCACTGCTACCCTCTGCGCTGACATTATGTAAGGGGCAGTGGGAGGTATTGGTACGTATGGTGAAGGGGGGCCCGTGCAGCGATGGAGGAAGGTGGCGAGAGAAGCTATTGGTGATGGGGAGTTGGTAAAACCAATGGCTTTCCCAGTGGTGACTACTCAACAGGGTGATAATATATGGGAATCGGTAGAATGGAAGCTGATTAAGGAGGCTAAGACAGCAATCTCCCAGTATGGGCTGAAGTCGCCTTATACCAGTTCCGTGTTACAACACATCTTTGCTTCTAATCTAATGCGTCCATATGATACAAAAATGATAGTACAGATGTTATGTACCCCGTCACAGCAACTGCAGTTTTTTCAACGATGGCAGATGGCATGTGACGAGGTAGCGGCAACGATACGACAACAAGGAGATCCTTTATACGGGGTACAGGCTCAGATGTTAACTGGGGCAGGGCCCTATGCGAATCCTTATTGGCAGGTAAGGTTTTGGGCCAAAGTGTTACGGAAGAGTCAGGAACTAGCACTAACTGTTTTATTGACACTGCATGATGAAAAATCGACACCCGCTTTTACGGCAGTCAAGCAGGGGCCATCAGAGTCTTATGCAAAATTTATTGACCGGCTACATGTGGCTATCAATGGCAACCCAGATTTGTCAAACGATATGAAAGCGAAATTTTTGTATATGCTTGCTTTTGATAATGCAAATGAAAGGACAAAGAAAGCCCTAAGCCATTTACCTAGTGGGTCATCAGTGGCACAGCTGTTGGAAGCAGCCAATCGAGTACTTGAACAGGAGAGGGCTGCTTTTATGGCTCCTGCAGTGGGGGCCGCAGTTAAACCGATTGTACAAGGAAAAGGAGGGAAAAGAAAATCAGACAAAAAGTGTTTTAATTGTGGGAAATTTGGACACTTTAAGGCGCAATGTAGAAACCCTCCAACTAATCCAGAGAGCGGCAGGACAAAGTAGCAGCGGACCAGAGAGCTGCAGGACAAAGTAGCAGCGGACCAGAGAGCTGCAGGGTAAAAATAGCAGCGGACCAGAGTGCTGCAGGAGAAAGTAGCAGCGGGACAGAGAGCTGCAGTCCGGACGAATAATCACCCAAAGAGGTGAGCAGCTGGGGACATTAAGTAATGGGGTCACAAATATATTCGGAAGAAAAAGCAATCCTTTGTATTATAGTAAAAATTTTGAAGAAAAGGGGGATTTCTTATGATGAACAAACTTTGCAATTATTGTTAGCATTTTTGAAGAGCCAGGGGCTAGCAGCAGACTCTGCAACAGTTTTTGAGCTAGATACATGGGACAAAGCAGGAAAATTGGTGTTTGAGACAGCCTCTAAAGGGGATCATACGGCTGCGAAAGTGTTAACAACCTGGCGATTAGTCAGAGACTCTATAAAGGCGATAAAATCAGAGCGGACGGCGGCGTCTCTAATACCATGCAAAGTTCAGTACTCTTGCAATGTAAAAACCCAGATGGGTATACAGTAACAGTAAAACCATATGTAGCTCCGATCCCAATCAATTTGCTAGGGAGAGACGTTTTGTGACAAATGAGTTGTGTTCTAAGTAGCACTCCTGAACATTTTGTGGAGCAGCCATTGAGGAGCGACTAACACTCAAATTGACATGGAAAACTGATACACTGGTTTGGGTGGATCAGTGGCCGCTATCTAAGGAAAAGGTCACTAAGCAACAGGAATTGGTAAAAGAGAAATTAGAAAAGAAACATATTAAACCCACGACAAGTCCATGGAATACACCTGTAAAAAAAAAAAAAAAAATTTTTTTCCACAGAATGTGATGTTGAGAACCAAAATCAGAACATGGAACGAAGTTCAAAAATTAGTGGGAGATTTGAATTGGATTCGTAATATTTGTGGAATAACAAATGTAGAAATGACACCATTGTTGAATCTGTTATCAAGTCTTTGGAAGATTTAAATATGTTCATGTTTCAATTGATTTCTATTCTGCAGTAGTTTGGGCCACTGCACAAACAGGAGAAACTAGTAGGCATGTACAAAAGCATTTGCAAGCTGCATTTGCAGCCCATGGTATACCTCTACAAATTAAAACTGATAATGGTCCTTGTTATGTAGCCCAGTCAACCCAACGATTTTTTGCTCAATGGGGAGTGACGCATGTTACTGGAATACCGCATTCCCCAACTGGACAAGCTATTGTTGAACGAATGAATCATTCCCTGAAGTGTTTATTGCAAAAACAAAAAGGGGGAGAGGCTACCACACCACCCCAAGAACGTTTGAATAAAGCCTTATATGTGTTAAATTATTTGCATCTAGCAGAAGGAGAAACAGTGTCTCCCATAATAAAACATGTAAAAGGAATGACAGTTAATGAGTTAACACAAAATGTGCAAGTAAAAGTTACAAATTTGGAAAGGAATATGTGGGAAGGACCTTTTCAACTGCTAACCTGGGGACAAGGTTATGCTTGTGTCATTACAGATTCTGGAACTCGTTAGGTACCCGCAAGATGGGTAAAACCATGGGTGAAACAGTCACCATCGTCATTGTCGGACACATCTTGACACTATCGGGTGTCATCGCAATCTGGATGCCACCTCAGCCAAAAGAAAATATATGGGTAACATTAGCAAATCAAACAGGACAGGACACCTTCTGTCTGTCTCTTTCCTCCCCGGGCAATCCCTTTTCAATCTACCAGAAGGGTTATGGTGGCTGTGTGGAGATCAATGGGCTGGGAAACAGCTGCCCAGGAACTGGTCAGGGGACTGTACCATGGGCTTTTAGGGCAAAGCACTCTATAACTACAAATCCTTTGGTAAAATATAATATTGGTTTTCATAGCTTAGTGCAGGCGCTTTTTCCATCGCTAGGAGTCGTTTCCATCGCTAGGAGTAGTACAGCTAGGTTTGTTTGCCTTGTAACATTCTGCTATTGGCTTAAGCATAGTCGATATGTGACTGCTGGATTATGGTAAGATGCCGTGTGAACAAAGCCTATGAACCAATAGACGGGATGGCTGTGGCGCATGCAGCACATCTGGCCAGCGGGCACATACGCCATAGGCTCCCTGTGTTAAAAGGTGACAACTGGGGTGAGTTCCGACACTCGCTGGCCACGTGTGTCGAAACTCATTCCTCTGCAAATGTATAAATACCGGGATTTCCCGAAGAGCAGTGGGCCAGTGTACGGCAAGGCCACCATTGCCTCCGTGGGGACGCCCACGTAAAGCTGGCACCTACCGACTGCTGGGCTGAGTTCGTGGCACAGGACGATACAAGAATGTACAGATGGTCCATCTTCTTCACAGTCCTCGGGTTGCAAATGATCCATCAGGTTTTGTTTATAGATAAACAAAAAGGGGGAGATGTTGGGTTCACCCTGCAAGGGCTCGACCTTAAGGAGAAGGAGCTGTGGCATTGATCTGCATGGCTCGACCTTAAGGAGAAGGAGCTGTGGCATTGAGAAGCTGGTAAACAGCTGGACACCTGCATGGCTCAGCCTTGAGGAGAAGGAGCTGTGGTAAACAACTAAGAGGAAGCAAAGGAGCGTGTGTATAAAAGGGATTGTGTTGTACAATAAAGGTTGGCATCGACCTGATCATATTGATCGAGTACGTCGTGTCCGTGACTTCCACGTCAGGGGGCATTTAAAGGTACCTTCGTACATATTTATCTCTTTTGTTTACATCTCTCTAAGTGTCTGATCTTAGTATGTTGCTAAGTAACTATATCATTAGTCTTAGTAAGTTTTAGGTTTATTATGTTACTAAGTTATATATATGAATTGGTATTGTGATTTATCTCAATAGTGCTAGTGAATTTGATTGATGCTATTTTAGTTACACCAAGCACTACACCAGAATCCCCGATACCCTATCCCTTAGACATAAACCATTGACCAAGTCTGGGACTAGGAGCGGATTCAGCTGCACCTAGACTCCTCTTTGAGAAGGAGTTTAGAAAGCAAGGAGGTCCATTCTGAACCTCGTGACTCAATGGGAGGGTCTCCCCTACTTTCTCACCTCAGTATACCTATAAGCCACATTAGCCCGGTTCGATCCACAAGCAAATCATTCCAATCTAATTGTAAGTTGGTTTCTCTTTTTACACCTTTTCATGTTAAGTGAGTAATAGAGTGAACCTTGCCATCGAATTCTGTTAAGTCGTACCCTTTTACAAATCTATATTAAAATAATTTGCTTTCTGATATCTTTGGTGGTGACTCTTTAAGTGGCCCTACCACTCGTTCGGGACATAGACCTAAGATGTACAGTATTCCATTTCAGAATGAAATAGCATATCCACTGAGCCTTGAACATACCACCCTCTGTAAGCATACTACTTTTATGCTTTTCATAGCACTTAAAGATGAATTCAGACTGATAATTCAAAAAACTTGAAATAAAAAAAAATCCTATTGAATCTTTTATTTTTAGTTCAGCTGATTTGTAATTTTGATATTACCAAAATACGATGATTATTCATTAATAAGTCCCAGGTGGAAAATATCAGATGCCTGGCTTTGTTCAAACTCGTTCACCTCTTCCTTTAAGCAACCTCCCTCACCCTAAAGGTGCTCAAACAGCAAGGAGCAAACACTCGGTTACACAAAAAGGATATGTCAGCCTCATTGCTCAGCTGGCCCAAGCATAGCCCAAAACACAGGCTGTCTGTGCAGGGATGAGCATGAGGCAGCTCCTACTACTAAAGCAAAGCAACCCCAAGGCTGGGGTTTAAAATCATCTAGTCCAACCCCCCTGCAATGAGCAGGGACATCTTCAACTAGATCAGGTTGTTCAGAGCCCCGTCCAACCTCACCTTGAATGTTTCCAGGGACGGGGCATCTACCACCTCTCTGGGCAACCTGTGACACTGTTTCACCACCCTCAGTGTGAAAAATTTCTTCATTATATCTAGTCTAAATCTACCCTCTTTTAGTTTAAAGCCATTACCCCTTTTCCTATCACAACAGGCCCTGCTTAAAAGTCTGTCCCCATCTTTCTTATAAGTCCCCTTTAAGTACTGGAAGACTGCAATAAGGTCTCCCCGGAGCCTTCTCTTCTCCAGGCTGAACAACCCCAAGTCTCTCAGCCTGTCCTCATAGGAGAGGTGTTCCACCCCGCTGATTATTTTTGTGGCCCTCCTCTGGACCCACCCCAACAGGTCCATGTCTTTCCTGTGCTGAGGTCTCCAGAGCTGGATGCAGGACTCCAGGTGGGGTCTCACCAGAGCAGAGTAGAGGGACAGAATCACCTCCCTCGACCTGCTGGCCACACTTCTTTGGAGGCAGACCAGGATACGGTCGGCTTCCTGGACTGCGAGCGCACATTGCTGGCTCCTGTTCAGCTTTTCATCCACCAGTACCTCCAAGTCCTTCTTGGAAGGGCTGCTCTCAATCCCTTCATCCCCCAGCCTGTATTGATACTGGGGGTTGCCCCGACTCAGGTGCAGGACCCTGCGCTTGGCCTTGTTGAACCTCATGAGGTTCACACGGGCCCATTCCTTGAGCTTATCCAGGTCCCTCTGGATGGCATCCCATCCCTCAGGTGTGTCAATGGCCCCACGCAGCTTGGTGTCATCTGCAAACTTGCTGAGGGTGCACTCGATTCCACTGTCTATGTCATTAATGAAGATATTAAAGAGTACTGATCCCAAAATGGACCCCTGAGGGACACCACTCATCACTGATCTCCATCTGGCCCTTGAGCCATTGACCACTACCCCCTGGGTGCGACCATCCAACCAATTCCTCATCCACACTGATATAAACACACTGAAGTGCAATACACTTCTTGGTCTGCTTTTAATTCCAGTTAGAGGTTTAGTAGAAACTCTCCTAGAAGTGTTGGGATCACCCTGCATGGCTCGACCTTAAGGAGAAGGAGCTGTGGCATTGAGAAGCTGGTAAACAGCTGGACCCCTGCAGGGCTCGGCCTTGAGGAGAAGGAGCTGTGGTAAACAACTAAGAAGAAGCAAGGAAAACAGGAACATGAATAGCTATCTGTCCGATAGATTATTGTCACTGTTGGCTAGTCAACAGTTTGAAGAAATGCCCATGCGATCGGAGACCCCAGTGAACAGGGCGACAGTCTTTACCGACGCAGGACACAAATCCCGTAGAGCGGCTGTCACTTGGCAGGAAAATGACGAATGGAAACATCAACTGTTACCTGGGGTGCGTGGAGATTCTTTACAAACTATGGAACTTCGGGCAGTCCTTTGGGTATTCAAAAAATGGTCTCAAGAGGCTGTTAACGTTGTGTCGGATTCACAATATGTGGTGGGCACGGTACAGCGACTTGAACATGGCATGGTTAAAGCAGTCAAAAATCCGGTATTATATTCCTTACTGCTGCAGCTGTTGAGATATTTAAACCAACGACAGCAACCATATTTTATTACGCACGTTCGTAGCCATCAGCAGTGTGGGGGCTTAGCCATAGGAAATGCCCGCGCTGATCACCTCGTAGCTCCAGCCTGGACCGCACCTGCGGTAAAGACATTTGAACAAGCTAGGCTATCACATGAGTTTTTCCATCAGTCAGCAAAGGCGTTGGCAAAACAGTTCCATATTCCCATAACAGATGCTAGGGGCACTGTTCAGTCTTGTCCCAGCTGCCAGAAAGCAGGGATGGGCATTGGTATAGGGGTTAATCCCAGAGGGCTCCAGTCGTTACAGTTATGGCAGATGGATGTAACACATGTTCCGGAATTTGGAAGAATGAAATATGTCCATGTCTCGATAGACACTTTTTCGCATGCCATTTGGGCTACCGCACAAGGCGGAGAAACAGCGCGACATGTTATCAAGCATATGCATGCTGCTATTATGGCCTTAGGAGTACCTTTACAGGTAAAAACGGATAATGGGCCTGCGTATGTGTCTCGAAAATTTTCCCACTTCTGTCAGCTTTGGGGCATTCGACATATTACAGGGATTCCTCATTCCCCTACAGGGCAAGCTATCGTGGAGCGGGCGCATCAAACGTTGAAAGCACTTTTGCAAAAACAAAAAGGGGGAAGCGTACTGGACACGACAGAACGACTTGCAAAGGCGGTGTATGTGCTAAATTATTTGCATTTTACGGGAGACAGGGAAGACCCTTCAATGGTGATTCATGCTTCAAGTCTACAATCTGGGGTATCTCAGACTGGGAAAAGAATTTTAGTACAGTACAAAGATGTGGTCACTGGAGAATGGAAAGGACCTGCGGAGTTAAAAATGACTGGTCGAGGCTATGCTTGTATTCTTACAGATAGCGGAGTGAGATGGGTTCCAAGTCGATGGCTTCGACCATGGCAAGCGCACCTCTCTCCACAAGCGGAAGAAAATTGTTCGTGAGTCTGATAGTCACATGTTTCATATGCCAGGGTCAGGCATGGTTTTCTGTTCAATCAAGAAAAAATATCTGGGTTACACTAGCTAATCAAACGGGCCAAGGCCACCTTTGTTTATCCATATCCACTGCTGAGAATCCGTTTACAACATGCTTGGTTGGTCTGCCATTAGGGGACTATGATTCGGCAATGGTAGTAAATAAGACCGCCCCTGATCTAGCCTTGTTTTTAAACATAACAAACACCTCTGCAGCTATGGATAAGTGGGACGGATGGATGGCACACGGACCACAGGAGTTGTTGGAACCACAGGAGTTGGATATTTTAGGATGCATTACGGCCCCTACCTGTTTATATTTTAATTATACAGGACAGGACGATACCAGATCACAGGATGTAAGCCCCACGTTGGCCGTTTTTCAGAATGCTACCAATTGGTGTAATTATACGACAAGCAACACCTCGCGCTCTAGTATTGTCCCAATAAGACTCCCTAAAGGAATATGTTTAATTTGTGGTGATCGTGCATGGCAAGGCATTCCCTCCCGTTTGAGAGGTGGTCCTTGCACATTGGGGCATCTGACATTGTTAACTCCCAACACTTCTATGATATTGAACCTTACCCGATGGCATAGAATAAAACAACAGATTCGAAAATATCAGGAAGGGTGCAATGACCAATTGGATTTTTGGACTGCGGACAAAACCATACTAGCCTCTTTCCTTGCCCCTGGGGTCGCTGCTGCCCAAGGCTTAACCACTTTAAATAAATTGGGATGTTGGCTAGCGAAACAAACCAATGCTACTTCTGCAGCACTCAGTGCTTTGTTAATGGAAACTGACTCAATAAGGCATGCGACGTTGCAAAATAGGGCGGCCATTGACTTCCTACTTTTGGCCCAAGGGCACGGGTGTGAGGAGTTTGATGGCATGTATTGTATGAATTTAACAGATACCTCACAGACGGTAACTCAACAATTGCGAAAACTGAAGGAGTTAATGGACAAGTTAAAGACAAGTTCGCTTGGCCTCGAATCATGGCTGTCAAGTTTGGGCCTAAGCGGATGGTTACAAGACTTAGTTAAGGGGGCAGTTGTTATATTACTTGTTATCTTAATAATAATGCTTATTGTACCGTGTGTATTACACTGTCTACAAGGAACGGTACAAAAGGTAGTAAGGAATGTTTAGCTAGCTAATAATTCGAACGAGTGTCTTACCCAATGAATGAGCTTTGTTAGGTAAACCTCTTAGATAAACACGCTCAAAACAAAAAGGGGGAGAGGCTACCACATTACACCAAGAACGCTTGAATAAAGCCTTATATGTGTTAAATTATTTGTGGAAGGAGAAACATGAAAAAGGAATGACAGGAAGTCTGTTTGAGTTAACACAACATGTGCAAGTAAAAGTTACAAATTTGGAAAAGAATATGTGGGAAGGACCTTTTCAACTGCTAACCTGGGGACAAGGTTATGCTTGTGTCATTACAGATTCTGGAACTCATTAGGTACCCACAAAATGGGTAAAACCATGGGTGAAACAGTCACCATTGTCGTCAGACACATCTTGACACTATCAGGTGTCATCGCAATCTGGATGCCACCTCAGCCAAAAGAAAATACATGGGTAACATTAGCAAATCAAACAGGACAGGACACCTTCTGTCTGTCTCTTTCCTCCCCGGGAAATCCCTTTTCAATCTACCAGAAGGGTTATGGTGGCTGTGTGGAGATCAATGGGCCGGGAAACAGCTGCCCGGGAACAGGTCAGGGGACTGTACCATGGGCTTTTAGGGCAAAGCACTCTATAACTACAAATCCTTTGGTAAGATATATGTCCTGGTTTCAGCCAGGATAGAGCTGGTTTTCTTCACAGAAGCCGGTGTGAGACTGTGTTTTGGATTTGGGATGAGAAACTGTTGATAAATGTGCTGATGTTTTGGGTTGTTGCTGAGCAGTCAAGGACAGTCCAGCTTCTCGTGCTGGCCTGCTAGCAAGGAGGTTGGGGGGTGCACGGGGAGCTGGGAGGGAACACAGCCGGGACAGCTGACCCAGACTGGCCAAAGAGATATTCCCTACCATACGACGTCATGCCCAGTACATAAACTGGAGTTGGCCGGGGGGCGGAAATTGCTGCTCGGGGACGGGCTGTCAATTGCCGAGTGGTGAGCACTTGCTGTATTGGGCATCACTTGTTCTTGTACATTCCTTTGTTGATATTATCATTGTTGTTTCCTTCTTTCTTTCTGTCCTATTAAACCGTGTTTATCTCAACCCACAAGGTTTTTTTCCTAATTCTCTCCCCCACCCTACTGTGGGAGGGGGAGAGAGCAAGCGGCTGCGTGGTGCTTAGTTGCCGGCTGGGGCTAAACCACGACAATATAATATTGGTTTTCATAGCTTTGTGCAGGCGCTTTTTCCATCGCTAGGAGTCGTTTCCATCGCTAGGAGTAGTACAGCTAGGTTTGTTTGCCTTGTAACATTCTGCTATTGGCTTAAGCATAGTCGATATGTGACTGCTGGATTATGGTAAGATGCCATGTGAACAAAGCCTACGAACCAATAGACGGGATGGCTGTGGCGCGTGCAGCACGTCTGGCCAGCGGGCGCATGCGCCATAGGCTCCCTGTGTTAAAAGGTGACAACCGAGGTGAGTTCCGACACTCGCTGGCCACGTGTGTCGAAACTCGTTCCTCTGCAAATGTATAAATACCGGGATTTCCCGAAGGGCAGTGGGCCAGTGTACAGCAAGGCCACCGTTGCCTCTGTGGGGACGCCCACGTAAAGCTGGCACCTACCAACTGCTGGGCTGAGTTCGCGGCACAGGACGATACAAGAATGTACAGATGGTCCATCTTCCTCACAGTCCTCGGGTTGCAAATGATCCATCAGGTTTTGTTTTTAGATAAACAAAAAGGGGGAGATGTTGGGATCACCCTGCATGGCTCGACCTTAAGGAGAAGGAGCTGTGGTACTGAGAAGCTGGTAAACAGCTGGATATCTGCATGGCTCAGCCTTGAGGAGAAGGAGCTGTGGTAAACAACTAAGAGGAAGCAAAGGAGCGCAGGAACACCTGCAGGCAGTGAATCCTGACTGTGTGAGAGGCGCATGGACAGCGCGTGATATTTTGTGCATAGCCAATTGCAATAATGTGTGTAACAAGCTGTAACCAATCATGAGTGTGTGCGCAGTTACTAAACAAAGATTATGATATATATTGGAGTCAGACAAGACAATAAACGGCTTTGGAATATAACTCTCATAGAGTTGTGAAGTCCATCCTTCTCCCACAGGCAACTACATCATAGCTGTCACGCTGCACAATGGCTTCCAGCTCCTCCTGTTTGGTGCCCATGCTGCGTGCATTGGTGTAGATGCACCTGAGCTGGGCTATCGAATTCAACTCTGGCACGCCACCCCTAGGCTCATCTCTAGTGAGCCTGGTTTTATCCCCTCCCCCCTCCTAATCTAGTTTTAAGTCCTCTCGATGAGGCCTGCCAGCTCATACGCAAGAATCCTTTTGCCCCTTGGAGTCAGTTGCACTCCATCTGCTGCGAGGAGGCCCGGTGCCATGTAAACCGCCCCATGGTCAAAAAACCCAAAATTCTGACGACAGCACCAGCCCCTGAGCCATGTGTTGATCAGGTGTGCTTTCCTGTTCCTTTCAGCGTTCTTCCCTGTCACTGAAGGGATTGATGAAAACACTACCTGTGCTCCCGCTCCATTGACCAGTCGCCCCAGTGCTCTCAAGCCCTTTTTGACTGCCTTTGGGCTTCTTAGTGCAACCTCGTTGTTGCCAACCTGCATGACCAACAGTGGGTAGTAATCAGTGGGCCGAACCAGACCAGGGAGTTTCCTGGTGACGTCTCTCACCCAGGCCCCGGGGAGGCAGCAGACTTCCCTGTGAGTTGGGTCTGGTCGACATATTGGGCCCTCTTGTACCCCTCAGAAGGGAGTCCCCTACAAGAATTACCCTCCTTTTTTTCTTAACACAGGACGTCTTGATGCGTGGGGCTGGCTGACTCACTCTAGGCACCCCCTCGGACGGACCTTCGTCAGGGTCCTCATGTTCCTGTCCCCCACGTTCCAGAGCCCCATACCTGTTGTGTAAGGGCAGCTGGGACGGTGAGGGAGGCCGGGAGGGAATTCGCCGGCCTCTCCAAGGAGGGACCTGCTTCCATATCCCCTCATCTCTTAGGTCCCCTTCTTCTGCCTGGCAGCAAGAGGACAGGGGATTCCCTGCTGCTTGTGGAGCCTCCACCAGCTGCCCCTGCTTCTCTCTCTCTCAGACTCCCTAATGCTCCTCAGCCTCTCCACTTCCTCTTTCAGCTCTGCCACCAGGCTGAGCAGGTCACTCACCTGGTCGCACCGCATGCAGGTGGTGTCTCCGCTGGTCTCTGGAACAACTGACAGGCTCAGGCACTCTTTGCAGCCGGACACTTGGACAGCCGTGTGCTTGAGCGGGAGCTCTGTCTGCGTCACCACATTCTTTCTGGCCACGGTTTTCAGCCGAGTGGCGACCATGGCTGAGCCTCCACTGGGAGGATGATGGCCACTTGTCAGAGAACCTCTAGTGCCGCGGGGGGGGGGGGGGGGAACTGCGCCCTGCCTGCACGCTTTCTCTGCGCGCCCTGCCTGCGCGAACTGACGCGCGAACTGACGCGCGAACTGACGCGCTACGTCCTTCTGACGCGCCATATCCTGTTTGCCCGCCCCGTTCACCACGCTCCCTGGGGCTGCTCTTGTAGGCGGGGGGCTTTGGCTGCCGCCGCTCTAGGCCCCGCCCACGCTGAGTCAGAGCTGCCGCTCGTCAGGAGCCCGCTCCGCCGGCCGCGGGGGGGAAGCTGGGGCACCCTCTCTCCCCCTGTGCTGCCGCCTTGGCGGTTTGGCCGCTTCAGGAAGGGTCCCCCGGCGCGATCCTTCGCTCCGGAGCCCTTCGCCTCGGTGGCTTCCAAGTTCAGACAAAGCACCAAATACTGTGTACCAGCAATGTGCTGTAAGAGTAGTCTGATCTTATATAAATTGTAAATTCCTTTCCCTGGATATAATGCCTTCTTGTGCATCAGACTACCTCAAAAAGAAAGTGTTTTCAGGTGTTTTCCTGTGGGGAAAAAAAAAGCCTTTCTTTGTTTATTTTCTTTTTCTAGACATGTAGATAATTATTCCACCAATTTTCTCTTGGGGTAACTGGTACAATGAGAAACAACTTGAGGCGAGAGATGCATTAAGCCTGAAATTTTCCCTGCTATGCCAAAAAGCCATATGTGGTCTGTCAGAAAATAAAACATTTCAATCAGGCTCCAAGTCTCTTTGATAAAGCCATTTCAGGCTGTAACAAAACTACTATGCTACTATTATGACAGGAGCAACAATAAAACTCCTTTATGTAAGCAGTACATCACAGGTTAAAAGAAAATAGAACCAATTTCTGAATACAGTGCAAACGATGCAATCCTTTCCCGCCCTGAAAGTCTCTTGACCTCTCGTTTAGAAAAATTATCTCTTCTCATGATCATTCACAGAATCATTGAATCATAGAATAGCTAGGGTTGGAAGGGACCCTTAAAGATCATCTACTCCAACCCCCCCTGCAATGAGCAGGGGCATCTTCAAAGAGATCAGGTTGCTCAGAGCCCCGTACAACCTCACCTTGAATGTTTCCAGGGACGGGGCATCTACCACCTCTCTGGGCAACCTGTGACACTGTTTCACCCCCCTCAGTGCGAAAAATTTCTTCATTATATCTAGGTCTAAATCTAGGTCTAAATCCTCTTTTAGTTTAAAGCCATTACCCCTTGTCCTATCGCAACAGGCCCTGCTAGAAAGTCTGTCCCCATCTTTCTTATAAGCCCCCTTTAAGTACTGGAAGGCTGCAATAAGGTCTCCCCGGAGCCTTCTCTTCTCCAGGCTGAACAACCCCAAGTCTCTCAGCCTGTCCTCATAGGAGAGGTGTTCTACCCTGCTGATTATTTTGGTGGCCCTCCTCTGGACCCTCTCCAACAGGTCCATGTCTTTCCTGTTGTCCTGGTTTCAGCCAGGATAGAGCTGGTTTTCTTCACAGAAGCTAGTGTGAAACTATGTTTTGGATTTGGGATGAGAAATTGTTGATAAGGTGCTGATGTTTTGGGTTGTTGCTGAGCAGTCAAGGACAGTCCAGCTTCTCGTGCTGGCCTGCTAGCAAGGAGGCTGGGGATGCACGGGGAGCTGGGAGGGGACACAGCCAGGACAGCTGACCCCGACTGGCCAGAGAGATATTCCCTACCATACGACGTCATGCCCAGTACACAAACTGGAGTTGGCCGGGGGGCGGAAATCGCTGCTCGGGGACGGGCTGTCGATCACTGGGTGGTGAGCAATTGCTGTATTGGGAAACACTTGTTTTTGTACATTTCTTTGTTGGTATTATCATTGTTGTTTCCTTCTCTCTTTCTGTCCTATTAAACTGTGTTTATTTCAACCCACGAGTGTTTTTTTTCCTAATTCTCTCCCCCGCCCCACTGTGGGAGGGGGAGTGAGCGAGCGGCTGCGTGGTGCTTAGTTGCCGGCTGGGGCTAAACCACGACACCTGTGCTGAGGGCTCCAGAGCTGGATGCAGGACTCCAGGTGGGGTCCCACCAGAGCAGAGTAGAGGGGCAGAATCACCTCCCTCGACCTGCTGGCCACACTTCTTTGGATGCAGCCCAGGATACGATTGTCCTTCTGGGCTGCAAGCATGCACTGCCTGATCATTTCCAGCTTTTCATGCACCAGTACCCCCAAGTCCTTCTTGGAAGGGCTGCTCTCAATCCCTTCATCCCCCAGCCTGTAGGGGTCCCCCCTTGATACTGGAGGTTGCCCCAACTCAGGTGCAGGACCCTGCACTTGGCCTTGTTGAACCTCATGAGGTTCACACGGGCCCACTTCTTGAGCTTGTCCAGGTCCCGCTGGATGGCATCCTGTCCCTCAGGTGCGTCAATGGCCCCACTCAGCTTGGTGTCATCTGCAAACTTCCTGAGGGTACACTCCATCCCACTATGTCATTGATGAAGATATTAAAGAGTACTGGTCCCAATATGGACTTGTCACTGATCTCCATCTGGACGTTGAGCCACTGACCACTACCCTCTGGATGCGACCATCCAACCAATCCCTCATCCACCCAACTGTCCACCCATCAAATGCATCTCCAATTTAGAGAGAAGGATGTTGTGGGGGACCATGTCAAAGGACTTAGAGAAGTCCAGATAGACGACATCCGTAGCTCTTCCCTTGTCCACTGACATGGTCAGTCCATCATAGAAGGCCACTAGGTTGGTCCCAAGTAACTAGTGATAGGACAAGAGGAAATGGCCTCAAGTTGCACCAGGGGAGGTTTAGATTGGATATTAGGAAAAATTTCTTCACTGAGAGGGTGGTCAAGCATTGGAACAGGCTGCCCAGGGAGGTGGTGGAGTCACCATCTCTGGAAGCATTCAAAAAACGTGTGGATGTGGCACTTCAGGACATGGTTTAGTGGACATGGTGGCGCTGGATTAATGGTTGGACTTGATGATCTTGAAGGTCCTTTCCAACCTAGTGATTCTGTGATTCTGTGGTCAGGCAGGACTTGCCCTTGGTGAAGCCACGCGGGCTGTCTCGAATCACCTCTCTGTGCTCCATGTTCCTTAGCATAGCTTCTAGGAAGATCTGCTCCATGATCTTCTCAGACACAGAGGCAAGGCTGACAGGTCAGTCGTTCCCAGGGTCCTCCTTGCTACCTTTTTTAAAAACAGGTGCAATGTTTCCCTTTTTCCAGTCTCCAGGACTTCTCAAATATCATGGAGAGTGGCTTGGCAACTACATCAACCAGTTCCCTCAGGACTCTGGGATGCATCTCATCAGGTCCCACAGACTTATGGATGTTCAGGTTCCTCAGGTGGTCTCAAACCTGATCTTTTCTTACAGTGGGAGGGACTTTGCTCCTCCAGTCGGCATCTTGCAGTCCATCCTCTTGAGAGGTGTGGGAAGAGAGACTGCCAGTGAAGACTGAGGCAAAGAAGTCATTGAGTACCTCAGCCTTCTCCTCATCCACTGTTACCAGTCTGTCAGTCTTGTTCATCTAGCAGGGTACGCTTTCTTTCACCTTCCTTTTCTGGCTGACATACCTGTAGAAGCCCTTCTTATTATTCTTTGCATCCCTTGCCAAGTCCAGCTCCAGCCATGCCTTGGCCCTCCTGACCTCATCCCTACACAAGCGGGCAGCATCCCTGTACTCTTCCCAGGATACCTGTCCCTGCTTCCACTGCCTGTGCTTTTCCTTCTTGCCCTTTACATTGACCAGCAGGTCTTGACTCAGCCATGCTGGTCTCTTGCCTTCCTTTCCTGATTTCTTACAGCTGAGCATCAAGAGCTCTTGCGCTCTATGGAAAGCGTCCTTGAAGATCTGCCAGCTCCGTTCTGCTCCCTTGTCCCTGAGGGCAGTTTCCCAGGGGGTCCTATTGACTAACTCCTTGAAGAGATGGATGTTTGCTTTCCTAAAATTCAGGGTCCCGACTTTACTCCTCGCCTGCCCCATATCCCTCAGGACTGCGAACTCCACCAGTGCATGATCACTGCAGCTCAGGCTGCCTCCAGTCTTGACTTCACCATTCCTTGGCTCCAGACTTTCAGCTATATAGCAGTAGAGATGTGGATATGTAGCCTTTAAGAAATGGAAGAAGATAGACATTTAGAAATCAGATTACAGATTACTTTATTACTACTACAATCTAGCCCTGAGCTGAACTAGCAATTATTCTAGCTGATCTAATAATTCTAACCTGACCTAATTGTCTGCAAAATGATCAATACTTTTTACTTTGTATTTTCAGATATGGTCAGCCATCACTGACTTTTGTCTAAAGTTTTACTTAATTAAGTAATAGACTACCTCTATATGAAGCTGTAAAAGAAGAAAACAAATAGTAATTCAAATCCATGCATGGAATGTTTTAAAATAATTTTTTTTCTTGTTGTTCTTATAACAAGTGTTAGATGGCATGTCTCCATGTACTTTCTGAATAGGTCATAGAAAAATAACAGAGCTTTAAATGATTAAAATAAGTGAAATCAAAAGAAAACTTACCTCTAGTGTCAATAATCTTTCATTTTCTTTTAGAGGAATATGATGCTCGAGACATGTTTTGAACTTGATTTTTCTAAATAGGTAGTCTTGAGTGATTTATGTGAGTAAAGGATACATTATCATCTTACACACACTGAAGTAAGTATCGTATGTAGACACAGTCTTCATTTTTGTGTGTTTTTAAATGCATGTTTTGCCTTCATTTTACTCTTCTGGGAGAGAGACAGCACCCAGCTGACAAGTGTTTGTACAGATTGTATAGTTCTTAGTAGACTTTAAAATTGGCTTAATTTTAAATAGTGTAGACCCAGAGTGTGCATACCTTTAAACCAAGTTAATCCTTGTTGAAATCAGTTCAGCTTGTCTAAACACAGGATGCTTCCTTCACACATTACTTACAAGATACTAATTGCTCTAAGAGACTCTAATGCATATTCCCTTTCGGATCTTTGAATTTTGATCTCCAAAATGGCTTTGGTAGAACTGTTCTTATGCTACAGGTTGTTGAAACATGTGAATGCATTGTAATTGAAAGACTACTGAAATTTTGCATCGCTAGTCCACATTTACAAAATATACAACTTTCAGTGCTAAGTATGTGCAGCGCTGTATCCATGTGATCATGATTCATCTTCTCTGTCTTTCTCAGCTGTTAATTCCATGCCAAGTTTCACTGCTGGCAGTTTTGTATAGTATAAAGATTTGAAATCAGTATGTGGTTGGCAATAATGACAGAAATAAGTTAAAATATCCCAGTGCATTATTTAAAGTGTCTGGACAGTTTTCTTAAGTCAGTAGCACAAATCACCCCTTTTGTGTCTTGGGTTTGGCTTCCTTACGTTGCTGTTTCACAACATCAGTTTCACAATGCTGAGGCAACAGACAAACTAGTCTGCTTTGGCAACAGGCATTGCTAACAGTTTACGTTTCCTTTTAAATATTGCTGGAAAATAAGGGGGGGGGCGCTGCTGCAAAAATACATTTTAGTATCATTACCATTGAGTTAGATACGAGACTAACACTTATCACAGAATCACAGAATCATTCAGGTTGGAAAAGACCTTTAAGATCATCAAGTCCAACCATCAACCCAACACCACCACGCCCACTAAACCATGTCCTGAAGTGCCACGTCTACATGTTTTTTTAATACTTCCAGTGATGGTGACTCCATCACCTCCCTGGGCAGTCTATTCCAATGTTTGACCACTCTCTAAGAATTTTTTCCTAATATCTAGTCTAATTATCTCTGACTATAATTGCAAGAACTCTATATGAGGCGTAATTGATAAATCTTGATGCTACTTCAGATGTGTCAAGCTTTTTCTCAGCAAGTACACAAGATTGCTTGGGTTTTTGCCACTGTCCTGGTTTCAGCCAGGATAGAGCTGGTTTTCCTCACAGAAGCTAGTGTGAGACTGTGTTTTGGATTTGGGATGAGGAACTGTTGATAATGTGCTGATGTTTTGGGTTGTTGCTGAGCCGTCAAGGACAGTCCAGCTTCTCGTGCTGGCCTGCCAGCAAGCAGGCTGGGGGTGCACGGGGAGCTGGGAGGGGACACAGCCGGGACAGCTGACCCAGACTGGCCAAAGAGATATTCCCTACCATACGACGTCATGCCCAGTACATAAACTGGAGTTGGCCGGGGGGGCGGAAATCGCTGCTCGGGGACGGGCTGTCGATCACGGGGTGGTGAGCAATCTCTGTATTGGGCCTCACTTGTTCTTGTACATTCCTTTGTTGGTATTATCATTATTGTTCCCTTCTTTCTTTCTGTCCTATTAAACCGTGTTTATCTCAACCCACGAGGTTTTTCCTAATTCTCTCCCCCGTCCCACTGTGGGAGGGAGAGTGAGCGAGCGGCTGCGTGGTGCTTAGTTGCCAGCTGGGGCTAAACCACGACAGTCCTTTTTGGCGCCCAACGTGGGGCCCGAGGCTTGAGATAATAGCGGTTGCAGGTCACAATATCAGTTTATTTGATTTGCATCATGCTCTCGTCTTTGCTGTACATGTTAAGGATCGGTGTTGGTTTCTGCGGGCTGCTGTACTCTGCAATGATTAGTAATGTCTCGCCTGTGAATTTTGTTTTTAGAACACTGACCTTGAGCTTAATGTGGTATCATCTGAGCTCTGTACTAAAGCTGTTACTGTATTTTGGCTACAGTTTTGTGGAGACGATTAGCAATTATACTTCTGCCTCTGAAAGGTTTTTTATGGAGGAAATGCAGAATGGTACCTTTGCTACCCTCTATCATAACATTTCCTCCTTCATCACAATAATTTTTCAGTATTTTGAACACCCTTGGCTGGTTAAAATACCTCTATTGCTACTTCTGGGGAACATGGTTTCGGTTTTGTCTAAGGTTGGCAAGCAATTTAAGAATATCACCCGGAGATCTGCCCCAAGGCTGGATAGTTATGAATGGCAGGGTGTGTGGAACAGCATGGGCAAATGCCTGGGGCGGTGGGCACCTCCGGTGTTTTGGAGCTTCACTCCCGAACAAGTGCAGAATCCTGATAAACTAGCAGAATATCTGGAAGAAGTATGCTGTCAGCCTGGCAGCTCCAAGGAGACACAAATCATTGCCATGTGCTGGGGCCTGGCCCATGCCTACCGAACCCTATTTAACACTATGCAAAGGGGAGAGAGGCTCTCTGGGTCTGATGGCAATGTGGCAGGCACTGTGACTACTCCAACCCCTGTGGCAGGCACTGTCACTACTCCAACTCCCACGGCGGGCACTGCCACTACTCCAATCCCCACGGCGGGCACTGTAGCTACTCAGACTGTTGCAGCTGAACCAGAGAACCAGCCCATCCCGGTATCAGTTGCCCCTGTACAAAAGAAGAAATCTTGGAAGCGGAAGTCAGCTCGTTTAGTAAGGGAGGAGGAAGATCCTGCTAAGAAGGAGCCAGAGGAAGAGAGTGAGGAGGCAGAGTGCTCTGAAGCAGGGCCATCACAAGCACGGAAGAGGGAAGAGAGCGAGTCATCGCTTGAAGAGGAGGAAGAGGAAGAACTTATAAAAGAGACGGTAACTACCCGATCTCTATCCCTGAGTGAATTGCGAGATATGCGAAAGGATTTCAGCCGTCGTCCAGGTGAGCATATTGTCACCTGGCTGCTCCGATGCTGGGATAATGGGGCCAGTAGCCTGGAATTAGAGGGTAGGGAAGCCAAGCAGCTGGGATCCCTTTCTAGGGAAGGGGGCATTGACAAAGCAATTGGAAAAGTTGCACAAGTCCTCAGCCTCTGGAGACGACTCCTGTCGGGTGTGAAGGAAAGGTATCCCTTCAAGGAAGATGTTCTATGTCACCCAGGCAAGTGGACCACCATGGAGAAAGGTATCCAGTACCTGAGGGAGCTAGCGGTGCTGGAGGTGATTTATGGTGACTTGGACAATGGACAATCATCCAAAGATCCAGATGAAGTCAATTGCACGCAACCTATGTGGCGGAAGTTTGTACGGAGTGCACCATCATCATATGCCAACTCATTAGCAGTAATGGCCTGGAAGGACGGAGAGAGACCAACGGTGGATGAATTGGCTGGCCAACTCCGGCAATACGAAGAAAGTCTCTCTTCCTCCCTACGGTCCTGCGTCTCTGCTATAGAGAAACTGTCCCGAGAGTTCCGGCAATTCAAAGAGGATATGCCCTACCCTCCACCCATACGGACCAGTGTCTCAGCCATTAGGAGTAAGCGCTCTTCTGTTCAAGAGAGAAGATACAGAGGATACACACCACGAGCCACCCTGTGGTTTCAATTGCGTGACTACGGAGAGGACATGAGGAGGTGGGATGGAAAACCTACCTCGACCCTAGAGGCACGAGTACGCGAGCTGCAAGGAAAAACAATTACAAAAGGGGGTTCAGGTTCCTCGAGGAAAATCGTCGCTCCACTTTCCAGTGGGCAGCTTCCCAGAAAGAATAGAAGAGCTGATCTCACCTCTGATCCTCTTGAAGGGACTTCTGTTACCTATTTACAAGAAGTGGGTAACGAGTACTATGAGCAGGATTAGAGGGGCCCTGCCTCCAGCCAGGCGGAGGAGAGGGACAATCGAGTTTATTGGACTGTGTGGATTAGATGGCCTGGCACATCAGACCCACAGGAATATAAGGCTTTAGTGGACACCGGTGCACAATGTACCCTGATGCCATCAAGCCATATAGGGGCAGAACCCATCTGTATTTCTGGAGTGACAGGGGCATCCCAACAGCTGACTGTACTGGAGGCTGAAGTGAGCCTAACTGGGAATGAGTGGCAGAAGCACCCCATTGTGACTGGCCCGGAGGCTCCGTGCATCCTGGGCATAGACTACCTCAGGAGAGGGTATTTCAAGGACCCAAAAGGGTACCGGTGGGCTTTTGGTATAGCTGCTTGGAGACGGAAGAAATTAAACAGCTGTCCACCTTGCCTGGTCTCTCAGAGGACCCTTCTGTGGTGGGGTTGCTGAGGGTCAAAGAACAACAGGTGCCAATCGCTACCACAACAGTGCACCGGCGGCAATATCGCACCAACAGAGACTCCCTGATCCCCATCCATGAGCTGATTCGTCGGCTGGAGAGCCAAGGAGTGATCAGCAAGACTCGCTCACCCTTTAACAGCCCCATATGGCCAGTGCGAAAGTCTAATGGAGAGTGGAGACTGACAGTAGACTATCGTGGCCTGAATGAAGTCACGCCGCCACTGAGCGCTGCCATGCCGGACATGCCAGAACTTCAATATGAACTGGAGTCAAAGGCAGCCAAGTGGTACGCCACGATTGATATTGCTAACGCGTTTTTCTCAATCCTTTTGGCGGCAGAATGCAGGTCACAGTTTGCTTTCACTTGGAGGGGTGTCCAATACACCTGGAATCGACTTCCCCAGGGGTGGAAACACAGCCCTACCATTTGCCATGGGCTGATACAAACTGCACTGGAACAGGGTGAAGCTCCAGAGCATCTGCAATACATTGATGACATCATCGTATGGGGCAACACAGCAGAAGTTTTCGAGAAAGGGAAGAAAATAGTCCAAATCCTTCTGAAAGCCAGTTTTGCCATAAAACAAAGTAAGGTCAAGGGACCTGCACAAGAGATCCAGTTTTTAGGAATAAAATGGCAAGATGGACGTCGACAGATCCCAACGGATGTAATCAACAAAATAACAGCTATGTCTCCACCAACTAGCAAAAAAGAAACACAAGCATTTTTGGGTGCTGTGGGTTTCTGGAGAATGCATATTCCAAATTACAGTCTGATTGTAAGCCCTCTTTATCAAGTGACCCGGAAGAAGAACGATTTTAAATGGGGCCCTGAGCAACGACAAGCCTTCGAACAAATCAAACAGGAGATAGTTCATGCCGTAGCCCTCGGGCCAGTCCGGGCAGGACAAGATGTTAAAAATGTGCTCTACACGGCAGCCGGGGAGAATGGCCCTACCTGGAGTCTCTGGCAGAAGGCACCAGGAGAGACTCGAGGTCGACCTCTAGGGTTTTGGAGTCGAGGATATAGGGGATCTGAGTCCCGCTATACTCCAACTGAAAAGGAGATATTGGCGGCATATGAAGGAGTTCGAGCTGCCTCAGAAGTGGTTGGTACTGAAGCACAGCTCCTCCTGGCACCCCGACTGCCGGTGCTGGGCTGGATGTTCAAAGGGAGGGTCCCCTCTACACATCATGCGACTGATGCTACGTGGAGTAAGTGGGTCGCGCTTATTACACAGCGGGCTCGAATACGAAACCTTAATCGCCCGGGAATCTTGGAAGTGATCATGGACTGGCCAGAAGGCAAAGATTTTGGAATATCACCAGAAGAGGAGGTGGCGCGTGCTGAAGAGGCTCCACCATATAACGAACTGCCAGAGAACGAAAGGCAATATGCCCTGTTTACTGATGGGTCCTGTCGTATTGTAGGCAAACATCGAAGGTGGAAAGCTGCTGTATGGAGCCCTATACGACGAGTTGCAGAAGTGGCTGAAGGACAAGGTGAATCAAGTCAGTTTGCGGAGGTGAAAGCCATCCAGCTGGCTTTAGATATTGCCGAACGAGAAAAATGGCCAATACTCTATCTTTATACTGACTCATGGATGGTAGCAAATGCTCTATGGGGGTGGCTGCAGCAATGGAAGCAGAGCAACTGGCAACGCAGAGGCAAGCCCATCTGGGCTGCTGAATTGTGGCAAGATATTGCTGCCCGACTAGAGAATCTCGTCATAAAAGTACGTCACGTAGATGCTCACGTACCCAAGAGTCGGGCCACCGAAGAACATCAAAACAACCATCAGGTGGATCAGGCTGCTAAGATTGAAGTGGCTCAGGTGGATCTGGACTGGCAACATAAGGGTGAACTATTTATAGCTCGGTGGGCCCATGACACCTCAGGCCATCAGGGAAGAGATGCAACATATAGATGGGCTCGGGATCGAGGGGTGGACCTGACCATGGATGCTATTGCACAGGTTATCCATGAATGTGAAACGTGTGCTGCGATCAAACAAGCCAAGCGGTTAAAGCCCCTCTGGTATGAAGGACGATGGTTGAAATATAAATATGGGGAGGCCTGGCAGATTGACTATATCACACTTCCACAAACTCGCCAAGGCAAGCGCTATGTGCTTACCATGGTGGAAGCAACCACCCCATGGCTGGAAACATACCCTGTGCCCCATGCCACCGCCCGGAACACTATCCTGGGCCTTGAAAAGCAAGTCTTATGGCGACATGGCACCCCCGAAAGAATTGAGTCAGACAATGGGACTCATTTCCAAAACAACCTCATAGACACCTGGGCCAAAGAGCACGGCATTGAGTGGGTGTATCATATCCCCTATCATGCACCAGCTTCCGGAAAAATTGAACGATACAACGGACTGTTAAAGACTACACTGAGAGCAATGGGTGATGGGACATTCAAAAATTGGGATAAACATTTAGCCAAAGCCACCTGGTTAGTCAACACTAGGGGATCTACTAATAGAGCCAGCCCTGCCCAATCAAAACTTCTACGTACTGTAGAAGGGGATAAAGTCCCTGTGGTGCATGTGAGAAACATACTGGGGAAGACAGTCTGGGTTACTCCTGCCTTAGGCAAAGGCAAACCCGTTCGTGGGATTGCCTTTGCCCAGGGACCTGGGTGCACTTGGTGGGTAATGCGGAAGGATGGGGAAGTCCGATGTGTACCTCAAGGAGACTTGATTTTGGGTGAAAACAGTCAATGATTTGAATTGTATTATGTTAATTGTTCAGTATGACATTACTACTATGGCTGCTATCTACCATATCAATGGTATTACAGTAAGAATCACCCAGACTGATGAAGAATGAGCTTCACTGAAACCAAGCAACGTGCAGCAGTGATGAAACCAGAACTGGCTTCAGCAGCTTGCGCCCGACAAATCCCTCGAGATCGACATCTTCGACCTGCAGATCATGGACATGGACCGTGCCAGATGACAATCCAACACCACATACCATCTCCCCTGCCCTGAGAGACTGCTATGATGGATGAAGCCCAGAGTCATGGACTGACTGAACTCCATAGACATTTTAAAGTGATGGCCCATGGACTAAGAGAGTGATATCTGTGTGTATATATTAAAAGACAGGAAGAGTAATAATGAATAATTGGAATGTATTGAAAAGTATAGGACCTGGGCATGACGTAAATGGTATGGAATAATGGGTGGATACTGTCCTGGTTTCAGCCAGGATAGAGCTGGTTTTCCTCACAGAAGCTAGTGTGAGACTGTGTTTTGGATTTGGGATGAGGAACTGTTGATAGTGTGCTGATGTTTTGGGTTGTTGCTGAGCCATCAAGGACAGTCCAGCTTCTTGTGCTGGCCTGCCAGCGAGCAGGCTGGGGGTGCACGGGGAGCTGGGAGGGGACACAGCCGGGACAGCTGACCCAGACTGGCCAAAGAGATATTCCCTACCATCCGACGTCATGCCCAGTACATAAACTGGAGTTGGCCGGGGGGGCGGAAATCGCTGCTCGGGGACGGGCTGTCGATCACGGGGTGGTGAGCAATCTCTGTATTGGGCCTCACTTGTTCTTGTACATTCCTTTGTTGGTATTATCATTATTGTTCCCTTCTTTCTTTCTGTCCTATTAAACCGTGTTTATCTCAACCCACGAGGTTTTTCCTAATTCTCTCCCCCGTCCCACTGTGGGAGGGAGAGTGAGCGAGCGGCTGCGTGGTGCTTAGTTGCCAGCTGGGGCTAAACCACGACAGCCACCTTGAGGGAGACAGACAGGATAGCTCAGGTGATGAACACAGGCTTAGGTGACTAGGGCCATATCATCGTTAAAACCCCAAAGAAGGGGAGGTGCCGCTGGAAAACATATTCTCTGGCTGTTGCAACTGGCCCACCAAGTGGCTGCATTTGTCTCATGGCTTCCCAGAGCAAAAGAAAATGTGTTGTGTTGTGCTGTGCTGCCAGTGCTAGCATCACAGGCCTGCAGTGGGGCACGTCTGTTGCTATCAGTACGTTTATAACAAGGTCCTGTCCATCCTTTGCCTGTGCCCTGCAGTGAGCTGTGCTGGTCCTTAGAGTCCTGCTGCTGCCACAGGGAGAGGATTTCCTGTCACTCCAAAGCATGCAGGTACAGTGTTTTTTTTGTCTGCAGACATTAAACGGGATCATTTTCTCATTCTTTTTATTTACAGAGGAAGTCATTATAAGTCACAAATATGAATGATGCTGTGGTGACAGTCATCTGTATTACCTTCTTCAAGGTCTTTCATGTTCCAGTCCCAGATAAATTAATTTATTTTGGGCATCATGTCTTCAAGTCAGTAAGACTTTGATCAACATTTAAATGCATGTAGTCATGGCCTTTATTTACATAGTTCAGATGACAGAAGAAATGATGCTTCCTATTTTGAAGGCTCTGCCACTGGACTATTAAAACTCTGCACATATGGTTCTTGTGTGACTGGTTCATAAAATGCAAGCAGATTCCCTGTTTCTTACATCTGTTTACTGGTTATTGTAGTGGGGTACAAGTAGGTTTAGGAGTGGTTTGGACAGAAATGAGGGTGATGTCTCAGTGTCCTGCTGCTCTGTTGCAGGGCAGGCTGAGCTGTGTCCAGACCTTTTGCCAGCCTGTGTTGGCTCGTTTCTCTTTCGAGGGAAGGGATCTGGCTACTTAACACAGTCCATGCCAGCACACCCTGCTCTCAGTTGCTTTCAGACCCTGTCCATCAAAATTTCCCTAGTGTGGCAGCCACAACCAGCCACAGCAGACAGAGCTGGGTATCAATGTGTGTGGGGACAGTCCCTCCCTGGAGAGCATGTCGGGGTGGGGTAAGTCTATGCAGAGCTCCAGAAAAATCTCAGGTCCCCCAAGCCTCGTCCCACTGACTTTGTTGCTGGACTCTGCTGGGACTTGGTCATGCCATGGTCTCCTGCAGTTGCCATCCTATGCACACATGTGCCATGGGCACTGATGAGGTTTTCTTTAGGAAGAACTACCGCAGAGAATGAGAATGCTTGTAGGGCCCATCTGACAGAAGGTGACGTTATCAGGGTAGGGACAGCAGGGCATATCTCCCTGTAGATAACAATGACCAAATATGTATATTTTCAATAACTGGACCAAATTTCCTCGTCATATTAGAGCGGAGCTGTGGCTGTACATCAGGACCCTGTCAAGACAGAATGCAATTTTCGAGGTTATCATCAGACATGGCCCCTTGTTCCTGTCTCCTGGGTTGGATCCTGATTCTCAAGAGAGCTAATGGTAAAGCCTGTGGCCACTTCAAAGATGTTTCCTGACAAATTTTACTTATTTGTCTTTTCAACATTTGATTCATTCTCTCAATTTTTCCACTCGATTGTGGCCTCCAAGGGGTATATAAGTCCCATTTTATACCCAAAATTTTACTGATCTGTTGAACTACATCTGCCACAAAGTGTGGTCCCCTATCAGAAGACATTCCCAATGGCACTCCAAATCTTGGTATTATTTCCTTCAACAACACTTTAACTACCTCTCTAGCTTTGTTGGTGCGGCAAGGGAAGGCCTCCGGCCATCCAGAAAATGTATCAATTAGTACTAATAAATACCTGTATCCATTCTGCCTGGGTAACTCAGAGAAATCAATTTGCCAGTAATCTCCTGAAGAATTTCCTTGTTTTATCATTCCTAGAGGTGGCCTTTTTTGGTTCATGGGGTTATTTTTAAGGCAGATTGGACATTTAGCTATTATTAATTTAACTATTCCTGTCCTTCCTACACATACTACAGATGTTTTTAAACTTGAAACAATTGCATCTACTCCCCAATGTGTTTGTTCATGTTTTTCCTCTGCGAGTTCTGTCATAATTTGCGGGGTTACGATCACTTGTTTTTCTGATGTCACCCACCATCCCTCTGCATTTTGTGATGCTTCTAATTGTTTTGCTAATAGCTCATCCAATTTCTTATATTTTGGTTTGGAATTTGGAAATTTTATTTGTTTTACTGGTACTAGTGCAAGGATACCCCGTTCTGCAGCCTCTTTTGCAGCTTTGTCTGCCAATCGATTACCTATATTTACAGCCGTCTGACCAAATTGATGAGCTTTACAATGCATTACCGCCACTTCTTTCGGTCTCTGCACATCTTCCAGGAGTTGGAGAATTTCTTCTTTATACTTTATTGATGTTCCTTGGGCTGACAGCAATCCCCTTTCTTGCCAGAGGGCTCCATGAGCATGGATCACACCAAATGCATATTTAGAATCAGTCCAAATATTTACCCTTTTTCCTTCTGCTATTTGTAGAGCCCGCCTCAATGCCACCAATTCTGCTTTCTGTGCTGAGGTACTTACAGGTAGTGTCCTTGATTCCAATACCTCAGAGGTGATGACGACAGCATATCCAGCCATTCGTTTTCCTTCTTACACAAAGCTGCTTCCATGTGTGTATAACTCCAGATCAGGGTTTTCCAGAGGTTCATCTCTCAGGTCTGGTCTACTGGAATAAACTTGTTCAATAGTTAACAAACAGTCACGTTCTAAATTTCCTGTTGGATTCTCTGTTGACAAAAATATTGCTGGATTAACAATCGGTGTGGTTTTCAATTCCACATCATCTTGTTCCAATGGGACAACCTGATACTTCAGCATTCTGCTGGGGGATAGCCAGTGACCCCCCTTTTGCTCTAGAACAGTTATTACCATATGTGGTACGTGCACCACCATCTTTTGACCCATGGTCAATTTTCGAGCTTCTTGGATCAGCAATACTGTTGCCACTACAGCATGTAAACATCCTGGCCATCCTTTACTCACGTTGTCAAGTTGTTTAGGGAAGTACCCCACTGGTCGTCTCCAGGATCCCAGCCGTTGCGTCAGCACTCCAAGAGCCAGATGTTGCCTTTCATGTGCAAACAACTCAAAAGGTTTGGTCACATTACGTAATCCCAGAGCAGGTGCCATCATTAATGCCTTTTTCAGTTCTTTGAATGATTTCTGACATTGAGGTGTCCAAGTCAGATACTGATCCTTGGATTCCTTTAAAGTCTCATGCGGTGGCTTTACATACAATCCATAATCCAAAATTCAAAGTCGGCACCACCCAATCATTCCCAGAAAAGTTCTCAATGCTTTCGGGCTACTTGGTTCAGGAATTTGACAGATAGCTTCTTTTCTTTCATTTCCCAATTGTCTCTGTCCTTGGGATATTTCAAATCCCAAATAAATTACTGTTTCTTTTCCTATTTGGGCCTTATTTCTGGAGACTCTATATCCTCCTTGGCCTAGGAAATTTAGTAAACTGATAGCAGAACACTTCCCTTTTGGTCCTGTCTCTTCCATATCTTTAATTCTTTGGCCAATTGATTCCCAAATATCGTAGGGCTATTTTTGAATCCCTGTGGAAGTACAATCCATGTCAATTGGGTCTTTCGTCCTGTGGCCGGACTTTCCCACTCAAAAGCAAATATGTTTTGGCTGCCTATATCTAGAGGTATGCAGAAGAAGGCATCCTTTAAATCTAGTACAGTAAACCATTTATGTTCCTCTTTTAAAGAAGTCAGTAAAATATATGGATTAGCCACTACTGGGTGTATATCTTGGACTATCTGATTTATAACTCTTAAATCCTGAACCAATCGGTATCCCTTGCCTCCGGATTTCCTTACTGGTAATATGGGAGTGTTATATTCTGATTCACACTCTACCAATAGTCCATATTCTAAAAATTTGTAATCAACCCCTCTAATCCTTTGGAGCCTCCCACTTAATAGGATATTGTTTTTGTCTTACCGGTTTGGCTCCAGGTTTTAAAATCACCTTTACCAGCTCTGCCAATTTAGATCGTCCCAGAATTCCACTTGCCCAGACCAAAGGAATAACTGCATTTTCCACTTCTTCTGAAATCTGTTCTTCCCTGTAGGAATCCTGTAACATAAACACTCTTGCCTCTATGGCTTTTGATTCTGGTATTAATAATTTGATTTCTCCATCTTTGAAAGTTATTTGTGCATCTAATTTACTCAATAGATCTCGTCCCAACAAAGACAGTGGACATTCAGGCATATACAGAAACTGGTGAGTTACCCATTATTTTCCCAATTTAAACTTTAATGGCTCTAAAAATGGCCAATTTTCCTTCTGCCCTGTCGCACCAACAACATCTACTGATTTGTGACTAAATCTCCCTTTACATGTATTCAATATTGAGTAAGTAGCTCCAGAAACTCTATTTCTTCATTCCCTAGCTTCAATGTAACCAGACGTTCAGCTAGGGTTGATTCCCCCAGTCCCCTTCATAGTTCTTCATCCAGAGTCATTAATTTAATTGCCTGGAGAGCCGGATCTAATTCTCCTACCTTAGGACAATCTCTTTTCCAGTGCCCATGCTCCTTGCAAACAGCACATTGATCTTCTGCTAATCAGGGCTTTACTGTCCTCCTTTCTCCAATATTTATTCCCCATCCTCTTCCTCTACCTCTTCTATGATTTTCTGTTAAAATCGCTAATAATTTTCCACCCCTTCGGGCTTGCCTCACCTCTTTTTCTTTTTCTCTATTGTTATATATAGCCCAAGCAATTTCAAGCATTTTACCTTAGCCACCCTTTCGGGATCCTCCCGATAGGTACCTGCAGTCTCTTTCCATGATCTTAAATCAGTAATTGAAAAAGGAACTTTCACCACCACTGGACCATCATTCCCCACCGCTTCTCGGAGAGGGGCTTGGAGGGAAGTTAGTCTTACTTCCCCCCTCCTCCCTGAAATTGGGCTAAATCCCACTGCTTCCCCTTCCTTGGGAGAAGTAGGGGGACTATCATCCTCCGAATTTTGGACCTCTCTTCCCCTTTCCCACCTTCGGTGAGGAGCAACCATTAATTCAATATCTTCCTCCTCAGTTCCATTTTTCCAACAATTTTCTTTAGTATTATAAGTAGAACAACCCCTTTTTGAGTTCTCATCACATTTTCCCTTTTTCACAATCTTTACCATGGGATCATACGGATGTATTCCACACTATCTCTGCCATTCTGGATGATTTTGTAGTGTAAAGAATAAATCAACATAAGCCATTTCTTCCCATTTACCTTCCTTTTTACAAAACAACATTAATTGCAAGATGGTGTTATATTGCAATGTCCCATTTTCTGGCCATTTCTCCCCACTGTCCAACCTATACATTGGCCACCAATGATTGCAATATTCAATTAATTGCTTCCGAGTCAGAGGATCACCTCCCAGATCTTTCCAATGCCTCAAAATACATCCCAAAGGTGTTTTTTTGTGGGATAGATCTTTTACTCGGAAATGTTCCCATCTTCCCAAGACTAGTGGGTGTGATTGTGCACTATCACAGGCACTAGTCGGAGGGACCCCTACTCTCCTCGAGGGTCCCTCTGGATCTTCTAGCCCCCTGCTAGAAATCCCCCAACCTCCTTACCTGGGCCCCTAGCCCAACCTTGCGAGGCTTTCGCCGCGTCTTATAGGCAGGCATTCCTTGTGAGGGTCTCGTACCCTCACCCTTTCCAGAGGTACCTTTCAGCCTTACTCTGCGTAGCTTTCGCCGCGCCTTACGAGCAAGCTAGCGGGACTCGAACCCACGTTACTTCAATCCTTTAAAGAATGCCTTATTACCTTTCCAGGGGACTTGCTCAGAATTCTTCGGTCCGGGGATCAGAGGTTGTCCCCGAGAATCCCTCGGTGACGGCTGGAGGTCCTGTGATCCCACGGATCCGTTGAGATTCACAAGCAGTGTCCCACCTGGGTCGCCAAAACTGTCACCGAAATCAGGAATAAACCTCGTAACACCAATGTAGTGTTAAAAGGCAGGCATTCTTTATTCACGGCGCCGGGAACACGGGGGATAGCTCCTCCTAAATCGTGTTCGTCGATCAGTTCAAAAATCAAACATTTATAGGCCTATGATTACAAGATTAATACATATTCATCAAGTTTCCATACAATGATTGGTTAAGTATTCCTCGCCTACCATGTAAATGACCACGCATGCTCACTATAATTTCTTGGGATTTTACTTCCTTATTCTTTTGAGTCGGAGGGTTTCTTGAGTGGGTGGTCTCTTGAGTCAGTGGTCGCGATCTCCCCCTGCCGGAATTACCTTTCCTTCTAAGTTCATTTAAACTTGGCAACACTAAATAGATCTTCACGGGCTGTCGGTCCAATATGCAATCATTCACCCCACAGTCCTTTGTTTTAAGACAAGACTATAGAATGAATAATTACCCACCCACCGGACCGTAGAACTGACCAAGGTGTTCCTTCTTTCTGACTACTTGTTATTAGAACAAAACATAATACCATGATCACAATGTTACACTTAACTCCTTGATAATTAAATCAAGATGGGAAGGGTTAGGTGGGTTCTCGAGCAGCATTGCTGGTGCATAATGTTCTTATAGTTACAACTTGCTACAAATTCACAAACCTATTTTCTAACCCTATTTTATTTTAATTCCCTACCACCTTGGTTACACTCAGAAGTTTGGTAATGTCTTGAACAAATCTGCTCCCAACAGATTAGTCATGTGTAATGGGAATCCAGTTTGGATGCAGAGATGAACTGGATCAGAGTGCAGGATTTGAGTATTTGAGTGTAACACAGTTTGTGATTGAGGTTGCTATAAAAGGAGAATATATGTATTCTCTGTGATAAACTGTAAACTGTTTTGTTCATCAAACTTTGTGTCAGATGCCTGTGATAGGCGTTATACAATTAAGTCCTGTGATATGTGTTAGAACCATGTTTGCTAAAGTTTTCTTAAAGCATTAAAGTTTAGATGGTAATGCTAAGAATGAAAGAACTGTATAGTAAGATGGAACAGCATGATAAGAAATCGTTGCTTAACACCTTGAATACCCCTGGCTACAAGACAGAACAAGCCCGGCAACAAGACAAAACAAGCCCGGCAACAAGACAAAACATGCCCTGAGGTAGAAGGGGAGGGGGGAGCGGAGTAGATTGCAATTGGAAGATTCGAAAGAAGGCGCGAGTGAAAACGGATTGTGATTGGAGAAACTGACAACCGACGAAAAGTATAAAGAGAGGACTGAAAGACTGTTAAGCTGCCGGCCGTTGGTGGAGCAGGAGACTCCCTGGTCGCCCAGCGCTGTTTTGCTTACTGGTCGCTTGCTTTAATAAATCAAAAATTTCTAATTGACTAGCCTCTGTCACTCAGTTGGACAGGTAAAATTATAACAATTTGGTGCCGTGACTCGGATAAAGGCAATCTGGCCTGAGGTCCTTGGCAGGGGAGGCACCCCGCTGAATAAGCGGCCCTTGTCAGGGTGCTTCTACGCCAAATCCTTTACCGACGAACCTAAATTTGACAGTAAGCAAATAAAACTGGTAACCCCATAATCTTTGTGCACGAAGTCCGAACGAAGACGCAGGATGCGTGAGTATAGGCCGGTTAGCCGTTCGGTTGGGGTTGGGTATCCTGAAGCGTGCTTGTGTGAGACGTCCACGGGACTCAGTAGTCCACCGGGCGAAGTGAGTGCGGACCCTCAGTAGTGCGGTTCCCACACCCCGCGAGGGGCTGGGCCATGAACCAGGGGAAGCGAGTGTGTGAGTGAAAGAAGGCGCTTCGGAAGATGGGACAAAGGAAAAGCAAGCCCTCTGGTCCCATGGGTGGTTCTGAGGTTATACCACCGGATAGTCTTAATGATTAAAAATTGGGATGATTACCCCTCTAGGCGGGGTAAGAGTAAAGTAATAATGATTCACTGTTGCATGGATTGGCCTGTATTTGGGTCCTTTGAAGATTGGTCACTCAAAGGAACCTTTTAGTTTGGAAGAAAGTGAATCTATATCCTTTAAATGAAAAAAAAAAAAAGAGGCTAGGAGAAAGAAACCGAGGGACGAGGAAGGGGTTCCTACCTCGGCTCCCCCTTATATTCCACCACCCTCTCCTCCGCAGCCTTCGGCACCCCTCCTATCGGTGGCGCCAGGGTATGAGAATGACAGCTCCAAGTTCCCCTGAGGAAAATAGGGTAGTAACCCGTAGCCGAACTAGACGGAGAAAGGAGCAGACAGAGTTATACCCCCTTAGAGAAATTGCGATGGGGGGACCTCAACCTGGCGTGGGGTATGTATCCGTCCCACTTAACTCAGGGGATGTGAGAGAATTTAAAAAAGAAATGGGGAGTTTGTTGGAAGACCCCTTAGGGGTCTCGGAAAAATTAGACCAGTTCCTAGGTCCTAATATATATATACCTGGGATGAGCTATTTTATTTACGTCTGAAGAGAGATATGATCAGATGAGCTGGAATGAGGATATTGGGACCATCAACATCAAGGAGGTCCGGCAGCAGATATAAAGTGGCCAACCCAAAAACCTAATTGGAATAATCAGAACGAAGTTGATAGAGGCCACATGTCCGATTTACGGATAATAATTATACAGGGAATTAAAGAAGCCGTTCCTCGAGGACAGAACATTAACAAAGCATTTAACGAACAGCAAAAGAAAGATGAAACCCCTACAGAATGGTTAGAAAGATTAAGGAAGAGTTTACAATTGTACTCCGGGATAGATCCAACCACTGATTTAGGGCAAGCGTTACTAAAAACTCAGTTTGTGGCTAAATCATGGATCGATATCCGGAAGAAATTAGAAAAGATGGAGGACTGGCAGCAAAGGGGATTAGATGAGTTACTCCGGGAGGCGCAGAAGGTTTATGTCCAGAGAGAGGAAGAAACTCAGAAGAAACAAGCTAGGCTTTTGGTTGCAGCAGTAAGGGAAGGACAGAGAGGTACTCCGCCCAGACGGAATAACCCATCGGGACCCTCTGGAAAGGAAAGTAGGGACCAGGGAAGGAAAAAGGAAACAAGAACCTATTTTTATTGTGGGAAGACGGGACATATTAAGAAGGATTGTAGAAAAAGGATGATGGATGAGAGAATGTTTAAAGAAGATTAGGGGGGTCAGGGGCTTTATTTGCTGGGGACCCGTGAGAAAACTGAGCCCTTGATAAAATTAAAAGTGGGTCCCCAGCAACAAGAGATAGAGTTCCTAGTGGACTCTGGAGCAGAAAGATCTACTGTTCAAAAATTGCCCCGGGGGTGTGAGATATCCTCGGAAAAAGTGGAACTTATTGGAGCGAAAGGGGAACCTTTTAAAGTTACCGTAATAAAAAATGTGGTTCTTGAAAGTGATTCTAAATTAGGGGTGGGGTCCTTGCTGTTAATGCCTGAGGCGGACTATAACTTATTAGGCAGGGATTTAATGATAGAATTAGAGATTGGTTTAGAAGTCATAAGAAATGAACTAAGAATTAAATTGTGTCCTTTACGGGCAGTTGATGAGGGAAGAATAAACCCTGAGGTATGGTATACTCCGGAGACCATTGGAAAATTAGATATCAAACCTTTTTCGGTGACAATAAGAAATCCAGAAATACCAGTGAGAATAAAACAATACCCCTTACCGATGGAGGGGAGACAGGGATTGAAACCTGAAATTCAAAGGTTAATTGAAAAAGGAATATTAGAACCTTGCATGTCCCCTTTTAATACCCCCATTTTACCTGTAAAGAAACCTGATGGAACATATCGATTAGTGCATGATTTGCGAGAAATTAACAAACGAACGGTGACTAGATTCCCTGTAGTGGCAAACCCTCATACACTTTTAAGCCAGTTAGGCCCAGATGATCAATGGTATAGTGTCATAGATTTAAAGGATGCCTTCTGGGCATGCCCCTTAAAGGAAGATTGCAGGGATTATTTTGCCTTTGAATGGGAAGACCCGGACACTCACAGAAAACAACAATTACGGTGGACAGTCTTACCTCAGGGGTTCACTGAGTCTCCAAATTTGTTTGGACAGGCATTAGAACAAATATTGCGGGGGTATGAACTAGAAGGGGGGGTGACCCTTGTCCAGTATGTGGATGATTTACTGTTGGCCGGTGGCGATGAGGAGGCAGTTAGGAAGGAGAGTATCAGGTTACTAAATTTTTTAAGCTTACAGGGATTAAAGGTGTCAAAATCAAAATTGCAGTTTGTCGAAGAGGAAGTGAAATATTTAGGACACAGGCTGAGCAAAGGAACTAAGAAATTAGACCCAGAAAGGGTACAGGGCATATTATCATTGCCGGCTCCAAAAACTAAGAGACAGATCAGACAATTGTTGGGCCTTTTGGGATATTGCAGACAATGGATCGAAGGCTATAGTAGAAAAGTAAAATTTTTATATGCTAAGATACCTAAGGATGGCCTATTAAAATGGTCTAAGGATGATGATGAACAATTGGAAGTTTTAAAAATGGATTTGGTAAACGCTCCTGTTTTGAGCTTACCGGATGTCAAGAAACCATTTTATTTATTTATTAATGTTGATGAAGGAATGGCATATGGGGTGTTAGCGCAAGAATGGGCAGGGAAGAAAAAGCCTGTAGGATACCTTTCTAAATTGTTAGACCCTGTAAGCAGAGGATGGCCTATCTGCCTACAAGCTATAGTGGCTGCAGCTCTGCTAGTGGAAGAGGCTCACAAAATTACCTTTGGGGGAGAACTGAAAGTATTATCACCCCACAATATCAGAGGAATCCTACAACAGAAAGCTGAAAAGTGGATTACTGATGCCAGGCTCCTAAAGTATGAAGGTATCCTGATATCTTCGCCTAAACTTGAACTTGAAGTTACTAGTTTACAGAATCCAGCACAATTTCTGTACGGGGAACTGTCAGAAGAAATAACTCATGACTGCTTGCACACTATTGAAGAACAAACTAAAATTAGACCAGATTTAGAGGAAGAAGAACTGGAAGATGGGGGAAAAACTTTTTGTAGATGGATCTTCCCGGGTGGTGGAAGGGAAAAGAAAATCAGGATATGCGGTAATTAATGGAAAAACATTCAAGGTAATGGAATCAGGGCCCTAAGTCCCAGCTGGTCGGCCCAAGCATGTGAGTTATACGCGGTTTTAAGAGCTTTACAATTATTAAAAGGAAAAATCGGTATAATTTATACAGATTCCAGATATGCCTTTGGAATAGTGCATACATTTGGAAAAATTTGGGAAGAAAGAGGCTTAATAAATTCCCAGGGAAAGGGGTTGATTCATCAGGAATTAATAGTTGAAATTTTGCAGGCTTTACGGGGACCAGTAGGAATAGCAGTGGTTCATTTAAAAGGACATCAATGGGGATTGACTCCGCTGACCAGGGGAAACAACTTAGCAGATCAAGAAGCAAAAAGAGCTGCTCTGATGATTTTTAAGAAGAAAGTTAGAAATCACGGGAATGAAACCCGTCAAAGGTGTATCAATTGCGGGGATGATTTGCTTGAGCCTCCCTGTTATGATTGTTGGAAGGATTTTGGGAGCGATGCGCTCCATTGTAGTTGTGATAATCCCAAGTATAAATTTTGTAGTGTGCATGGGAAAAAGTTTTACATGTACAGCTTTACTGTACAGGAAAAAGACAAGTTAACTCGGATGGGAGCAAAGGAGATCGAATCAGGAAAGTGGGAACTTCCTGATGGGCGAGAAGTCATCTCAAAGACGATGGCTATAAGAATCATGCGCAAGTACCATGAAAACACCCATTGGGGGGTTCAAGCATTAGTAGACCAATTTGCTATAAAATATGCCTGTATTGGGGTATATAATATAGCAAAAAGAATAATTGGAAACTGCTTAACTTGTCAAAGGGTGAACAAGCACCAACTAAGAGAAAGGCCATTAGGAGGAAGAGAGTTAACCCATCGACCTTTTGCTAAAATTCAGTTAGACTTTACCGAATTACCGAAGGTAGGAAGGTATAGATATTTGTTGGTAATAATAGACCATTTAACACACTTTGTAGAAGCATTTCCGACTGCCAGGGCCACTGCCCAAACGGTAACCAAACTACTGCTCGAAAATGTGATACCTAGGTATGGCTCTATTGAAACTATTGACTCTGATAGGGGACCACATTTTGTTTCAAAAATCATACAGGAAGTTTTTACTGCTTTGGGGACTAAATGGGAATATCATACACCTTGGCACCCACAGAGTTCGGGAAAAGTGGAACGGGTAAACGGTGAGATAAAGAAACAACTGACCAAATTGATGATGGAGACCAAAATGTCTTGGGTGAAATGTCTTCCCCTAGCCTTATTAAATATTAGGACTCAACCCCGTACTGATGTGGGAATCTCCCCTTTTGAGATGTTATATGGAATGTCTTATGATTTGGAGGTTCCCCGAGATCATCCCCAGGTTGAAAGTTTACAACTGAAATCATACATAATTCAACTTATGTCTATGAGAAAACAACTGCGAGATAAGAGCTTAGCAGTACAAAGGCCTCCATTAGATATTGTAATACACAATATACAACCTGGAGATAAAGTTCTTATCAGGTCATGGAAGGAGTCCTCATTAACTCCCCGCTGGGAAGGGCCTTATCTTGTTTTACTTACTACAGAAACCGCCATTCGGACTGCTGAAAGAGGGTGGACTCATGCCAGCCGAGTGAAAGGACCCATCTCTGCGGAGCAGTGGGAGAGTTCTGGAGATCCATAAACTCTAAAACTAAAACTGCGGAAAAAAAAGGGTTAATGAACTGGATTGATATTCTGCCCTAGAAAGGATTGTATTTGTTATTCTTTTGTTTGTATAAAATGCAATTTATGTAAAGAGAATTGGTGGGATCATTGTAGCAGGGATTTTCTCTTATGGGATCACTGTTGTTATAAATGATTTAGTCCCAAACAGGATTCCAATTCAAATTTACAATTTATTAAGCGAATAGAGGCAAGCAAACAGCGCTGGGTGCGCCGGGAGTCTCTGCTCCACCAAGACGCACGCGGTACAGTTCCTGTTCCTGGTTTATATCCTGTCCGTTAATACATATTCATGAATAGGCGTGTCTTCTTCGGTGCATGCCCTCTTCTCCTTCTAGAATCTTCTCGAATCTTCCTCAGCTGATCCTGTTCGCTAATACATATTCATGAATAGGCATGTCTTCTAATACATATTAATGAACAGGCGTGTCTTCTTCAGCGCATGCCCTCTTCTCCTGCTAGAGTCTTCTCGAATCTTCCTCGGCGTGCCCCCAGGATGACCCCAAACCTTATGCATGCACTTTCTTTACACAATATGATGCGGTCAGTGGTCAAACTGGTTTGAGCTGATATACCAGCAAAGTAGTTTAACTTTCTCCTGTAAAATACCCCTTTTTATGGTGCAGGAGAAGTCCATGGAAGTACAGAAGATTACACTTCACCACACGAATCAGATAAACATATTTCACACTGTGCCATGGGAAGAAAACAATGGGAAAGGGTAATAGGAAACAACAATGGGTACTCCAAACGAGTATAATCGGAAGGAGTTGTTGGCAAAAGAAGAACAGGAAAAAGGAGCTGGAACTAGAATTTGTCCTTTGTGTAGAAGGTGGTGTGTATTTGTAAGATTAGTGTTGCAGGCTAACTGGCAGTTTTCTGTAGCCATAAAGCCTTGCAAATAAAGAGGATTGCCAGGCTCGGGCAACTGCTCAGGTCTGGACAAACCACTGATCTATCAAAGCTCTGGCCTTCACAAGCAGTGCTCAATTAATTTGGGTACTAAGAAAACACCCCCTTAAAAGAAAGAAGAGGGCGAGACCGGAGGGGAACTGGTGTTGCGGCTTAAAAAGGGTCTGCCAAGGGCTGCAACCCCTTTGGCTGTGACCGCTGATTACTATGGCCCTGACCGGACCTCTTCTAGTTCTACTTGGGGTGAGTTCCTTGACTCCGACTACGGCAAATAACTGTAGTCAATATTGGAACAAGTCCAGCTGGGGTTTACCCCAGAAAAATGGAAAAACTGAGGACCTTTTCTAATAGTACAGCCCATACCTGTAATCAACAATAAAACCTAGTTTTTTCCTGTTACCCATAAATTAGGGAGAGCAACTCAATCTAGGAGGATTTTGGGGAGATTTTATGGGTGGTAATTGGCTTAATAATTAAGGGGATCCAAGCCTAGTGGGACAAGTAATTTGGTAGAACTACAGTGCCTAACATTCCTTGTATACAACCTCAAGTTAAAGCAAAAATTGGGAGGCCTATAAAAAGCGAAAAGAGAAACAAGAGCATTCTCCTGAAGAATACGTTTGCTGCCGAGAAGATGGTACACCTCGCTGCACTAGGCAAAAGTGTAGGCGAAGGAGGCAGAGACGTAAAGAAGTGGAGGCTGGAAAAGGGACGCTCAAGGGGGATGTATAACATCACTCACCCCCGAGGCCCCAGGCTTTATTGCTTGACGAAAAAGGAAAAGGCACAAGGGACACAACCAAATTCTGCAGGCTAAAAAGGGAAGTTTCAATTAGAAATAAGAACCCACCAGTCCTCTTTCACATTGGGTACTTGTATTGATAAAAGCCAAGCATGAACCTTTGAGAGGAATATCGGAGGTGGAGGAGACCTTCATTTTAAGCCAGCAGGAGCTTAAGCAATTTGATGAACAAAAATGGTGAAAAGAAAAAGAGGGGATTGTGATAAACTGTAAACTGTTTTGTTCATCAAACTTTGTGTCAGATGCCTGTGATAGGCGTTATACAATTAAGTCCTGTGATATGTGTTAGAACCATGTTTGCTAAAGTTTTCTTAAAGCATTAAAGTTTAGATGGTAATGCTAAGAATGAAAGAACTGTATAGTAAGATGGAACGGCATGATAAGAAATCGTTGCTTAACACCTTGAATACCCCCGGCAACAAGACAAAACAAGCCCTGAGGTAGAAGGGGAGGGGGGAGCGGAGTAGATTGCAATTGGAAGATTCGAAAGAAGGCGCGAGTGAAAACGGATTGTGATTGGAGAAACTGACAACCGACGAAAAGTATAAAGAGAGGACTGAAAGACTGTTAAGCTGCCGGCCGTTGGTGGAGCAGGAGACTCCCCGGTCGCCCAGCGCTGTTTTGCTTACTGGTCGCTTGCTTTAATAAATCAAAAATTTCTAATTGACTAGCCTCTGTCACTCAATTGGACAGGTAAAATTATAACATTCTCCAGTGCCAGTGTTTGGAGGTTTATGCTCCCAAAACTTTCTGGGTTTTATGAGGTGAAAAAATCACTGTGTATAAAAAAACCCTAAAGTAAAAAAGACTAATAAGAAACATAAGTTTCTTTATTGTAAAATGAAGCAACAGAAGAGCTTTCTTCATACACCAACACTTCAGGAAATGTTTGCAAGGGATGTCCAACTGTAAGGGATCACCCGGCTAGACCGGTTTCGGAGCACAAAGGCGAGATGCAGGGAGTTGTGAATCGACTCAGCTTCGTCTCACCTTAACAGATCCTTATCTATACAGAAGATGACTTGGGGGGAGCTGCAAAAACGGCTCAGCCCGGGGTTGCCTGAACACTGCACCATGGTAAGAACCAAGGCCTGAATGGCGCCTTCAGGAATCCCTTAACAAATGCCCTGAGCACCATTCCACCACTATTCAGTAACTTTGTGTCAATATGTAGACTAATAGGCCATCACACCACCAGACTAAACAAAATTATCCACTCAGTCGAGTCCTGCCCCCACCCATCAAATCAGGAGATAAAAACCGTAAGGTTTGGGCAGAAATGGGGCAGTCTTTCCAACGGTACATCTGGCCTGTAGGAGATTCTCTCCCCCCTTGTCCAGGACGCTGTACAAGGTAACTTCCCAGGGATTGAGAGGCCTTACCTGAGAGAGGGTAAGTGATTAAGAAACATACGTATGTTATTTGGCATGCTTTAAGATTGTGATTAGTACACTCTTTTGAAGGTATTAATATCTAGCGCGCCTGTGGTTTAGAATTGCAATAGTGCATTCCTCCGTTGTATTCATAAAAACCTGCAACAGTGGCGTATTTGACCTGTGAGTGAAGTTCAAATGTACTGTTATTGGACCTGTGAGTGAAGTTCACATGAATTGTTAATTTGAACCTCACAGTGAAGTCTCTCACCGTCACAATGTTGAAGGTGAACAGCTAGAAATCCATGGCCTATTCCTGCAAATATTTATTTGCAGCAAGTTCTTCCTCATGTATATCTTCATTTCCTGTACTGAATTTTTCTTTAAATATACAGTCACAAAGTCTGCACATCCTCTTCCCTTCTGAAAGTATTTTAAAGTATCTTTCAGAATTTCCAACAAAAATAAGATTACTGAACTTGAAACTTCATTTAATTTATTGCATATCCATTTTTCTTGATGTAACAAAACCTGTCAAATACATGAGCTGACATTTTGTCAGCTGTTCTTCATTTGATGGTACTGTGAGCAGTTACGTAAAAGGATTATACAAGATTTTTGTAGCAACAAAAATCAGCAGGACCCTTGACTTATCTTTAAAAATGCCTAATATGTATCTGTTGCTATGTACATAATTTTATTTTTCAGCACAAAAAAATCTTTGGGGAAAAACAAAAACCAGGATTTTGAATATGTCTTCTTAGCATCTTGCTACTTTTCTATATCTGAAGTGATGATTTCAAGAGTTGTAAAATAACCACAATGAATCCATGCTTAACAATAACTGCAATGTATTCATGTTGATACTATCTGCTTCTGATTTTGTGTGGATTTATGCATATTTTTTCTAATAAATTACTATTCTGTGACAGAGTTTACCAGGAGACATTGAATAAATACCATTAACTTTAAGCAAAATAACTTTGATAGCTTTGATAAATGTCCATCCTAATTCTGTTTTATTGTTGCTCCAGCAACTGTTCATCATCAACTGCTCTGGGAAAACTGAGCAATATACAAAGATTGTTCGCATTTGTACAGAGATATATAGAAATTTTTGAAACACAATATATTTTAGGTGTCCCCAAAGAAAGGCCTTGAACCTGAGCACCTCATTTGTTTAAAAAATAATACTTCTACCCAAAGGTTACCACTGAGGTCATAGTAATAATTCCCAATGACTTCAAGGAAACCAGGATTTCACTTATCTGTAAGAGCTCTCCAGAATCTTGCAAACATGACTAGTAACAGACCTGAGACAGGAATTCCATTGGCAGAAGAATTTCTTCATTTCAAAATCTGGCTTTCTTTTGAATTCAAACTTTTTTTTAACACTCCAAGTGAAAAATCTGAGGAAAAAAAATCAGCTGAAATCAACACAAACATTTTGTTCTGATTTCATTTCAGGTCTAATCACTATGTGATCGATTTATATACTAAAACATTAAATAAATAATTCATATTAGCTATGCCCTACACAGCATATAACATGGATGCTTGTACTTCTCTTGCTTTGGCTTTTCCCCTGTGACAAAAAAAAGGTGTCTTCCCAGTTCTAGTAAGGCATTGTTAATAAAATGAGACTGTGGTACCTTGCCCATCATCGGATCCTTCATGCAAGTTAGTAGCCTTTAGAAGGCAGAAAGGTAAGACAAAGGTTACAGATCACAATGCCTGTACTGATCTGCAATTTTCCCCCTTTTCTTGCAAGGGGAAAGATGAATACCAGAGTCCAGAAAAGGGCTAAGTATCATTTCTAACAGGAACTCACCTTCTTATTCATCTGTAAAACTGGGTTAATGACTGCAGCCTATTCATAAATTGTTTCAGCAACTCTTTATACATAATACCAAAATTAGCTAATATAAAAACCTGATTAATTACTCTCCTACCATAACAGACAGCATACCATAGCAAATAAAGTGTTTCTAATTTTCTGAGATCAAGAATTTTGCTAACTTGGCAATTCTGCAAGAATTCATCCATTCTCATGCATTTTCAGATACTACAAGCCAACAAAAATGTAAGATCCATTGCATCCACACCAGGTTTAAAATCACAGGACTGTTGAAATGTTGTTTCAAAGGGCTCTCTTGATGTTATCTAGTCCAAGCTCCCGATCAAAGCAGGACTATTGCCAGCATTAAATCAGGTCAAATGTGGTGGTGTCTCTATGAGCCTTGGAAACCTCCAAGGATGGAGACCACAGAATCACAGAATCATTAAGGTTGGAAAAGACCTTCAAGATCATCAAGTCCAACCATCAACCCAACACCACCATGCCCACTAAACCATGTCCCGAAGTGCCACGTCTACACGTTTTTTGAACACTTCCAGGGATGGCGACTCCACCACCTCCCTGGGCAGCCTGTTCCAATGCTTGACCACTCTCTCGGTGAAGAAATTTTTCCTAATATCCAATCTAAACCTCCCCTGGCGCAACTTGAGGCTATTTCCTCTCGTCCTATCAGTAGTTACTTGGGAGAAGAGACAGACACCCACCTCACCACAACCCCCTTTCAGGTAGTTGTAGAGAGCGATAAGGTCTCCCCTCAGCCTCCTCTTCTCCAGACTAAACAACCCCAGTTCCCTCAGCCGCTCCTCATAAGACTTGTGCTCCAGACCCCTCACCAGCTTCGTTGCCCTTCTCTGGACACGCTCAAGCACCTCAACAACCTTCTTGTAGTGAGGGGCCCAAAACGGAACACAGGATTCGAGGTGCGGCCTCACCAGTGCCGACCGAGTACAGGGGCACGACCACTTCCCTCCTCCTGCTGGCCACACTATTTATGATACAGGCCAGGACACTGTTGTCCTTCTTGGCCACCTGGGCACACTGTCGGCTCATATTCAGCCGGCTGTCAACCAGCACGCCCAGGTCCTTTTCTGTCGGGCAGCTCTCCAGCCACTTCTCTCCAAGCCTGTAGTGTTGCATGGGGTTGTTGTGACTGAAGTGTAGGACCTGGCACTTGGCCTTGTTAAACTTCATACAATTGACCTCAGCCCATCGATCCAGCCTGTCCAGATCCCTCTGCAGAGCCTTCCTACCCTCAAGCAGATCAACACTCCCACCCACCTTGGTGTCGTCTGCAAACTTACTGAGGGAGCACTCAATCCCCTCATCCAGACCATTGATAAAGATATTGAACAAGACTGGCCCCAGAACCGAGCCCTGGGGAACACCGCTTGTGACCGGCCGCCAGCCGGATTTAACGCCATTAACCACAACTCTCTGGGCTCGGCCATCCAGCCAGTTCTTTATCCAGTGAGGAGTAAACCTGTCTAAGCCACGAGCCGCCAGTTTCTCCAGGAGAATGCTGTGGGAGATGCTGTCAAAGGCTTTACTAAAGTCCAGGTAGGCAACATCCACAGCCTTTCCCTCATCCACTAGGTGGGTCACCTGGTCATAGAAGGAGATCAGGTTGGTCAAGCAGGACCTGCCTTTCATGAACCCATGCTGGCTGGGCCTGATCCCTTGGTTGTCACTACATCCCTCAGTATCCTGTTCCAGTGACAGAGGAAGGTTTAATAGAAGAAATATACACTAGCATCCTACTACCTGATAGCTCAGTGTTAGGACAGTTTCACTGAAAACATAAGCTAAGCTTATCTCTGCATCCTGAGGGCTAGATGGAAAATGAGGTGATGTTTCAATACAATCATTTTTATTGTTTCTTGCTCCGTGTTCAATTTGTTGTATGCTCATCCTTTGGCTGATTTATATTCTGCTATAGCACTGTATTTTGGCTATTAGATGGTTTGTTTATCATCTGAACATAACTTTGGAGTGAATTTTCTGTGGCCTGACTGATGGGTGGAGAGAGACTCTAGACGTTTTACAGATGCTTCCGATATTTTTTGCATCGGTAAAAAGTTCTAGGAGATGGAGGCTCTGTTAAGATGCTAACAATGTTTAAAAAACACTAAAGTACACCAAATAATTATTTTGGTTTTTTTTCAAGTTGGTTGTGATTACTCTGAAAGCAACGGTACATCATTACAAGTTTAGCAGAAATGTGATCCTCAAAGCACATTCATGGCAGGAAAATGTGGAAACCCCATGTGGCTTTGTGGCTGAAACACTGAATTGCACAGACACAGGTTTTTATTCGCAGCTTTCTACAGTAGCTTTGCCACAGTAGGCAAATCATTTCATCTGTTCCCCATCTGCAAAACAGAGTAAATGGTAGTGACTTACTTTATAAAGTACTTTGAGATCTATTGATGGAAAAAAAAGAAACAAGAGACTTTGCTGATACTAAATAAAAGGTCTTATCTCTGGGAATTACTTAGGGTGTGTCCTGGTTTCAGCCAGGGTTGAGTTAATTTTCTTCATAGAAGCTAGTGTGAGGCTATGTTTTGGATTTGGGATGAGAAAATGTTGATAAGGTGCTGATGTGTTGAGTTGTTGCTAAGTAGTCAAGGACAGTCCAGCTTCTCGTGCTGGCCTGCCAGTGAGAAGGCTGGGGGTGCACGGGAAGTTGGGAGGGGACACAGCCAGGACAGCTGACCCAGGCTGGCCAAAGAGATATTCCATACCATGTAACGTCATGCTCAGTATATAAAGCTGGAACGAAAAAGAAGGAAGTTGTGGAGGGACATTCGGAGTGATGGCGTCTGTCTTCCCAAGAAACCATTACGCATGATGAAGCCCTGCTTCCCTGGAGATGGCTGAACACCTACCTGCCCATGGGGAGTGGTGAATGAATTCCTTGTTTTGCTTTGCTTGCGTGCACAGCTTTTGCCTATTAAATTGTCTTTATCTCAAACCATGAGTTTCCTCACTTTTACTCTTCCAATTCTCTCCCCTGTCCCACCGTGGGGGAGTGAGTGAGCGGCTGTGTGGTGCTTAGTTGCTGGCTGGGGCTAAATCATGACAGGATGCTCTGCGTGTTCATACAAGAGGATTGCTCCGATTTAAATATGTTCCTTTCAAAACTGATTCAGTTAAATAATTGCAACTTCTGTAGTACATGGAAGACCAAAGAAAATGCCTGAAGCAATAAGTACAGGGGAAAGGGAACGTATTTGCAGGTCAAGCAGTGCAGAGCAAAATTCTCTGAAGCAAGCACTTCAGTCACAACTGGTTCTCATTGACTTTCACCTCCTTGTGTTTTAACTTGGGATAATGCTATACAAATGAATGTTAATAACAAATGAAATCCAGCCTTTTTACCTGAAGTTCAACCACACGTTATTCTGTGCTGCAATATTAACCATACCTGCAACTTTCAAGTTTCAAGATCATGCAGCCATGGAGGACAATTAAAAAGAACTAAGGAACAACCTGTGTCAGACATGGACTTCCTAGTATATTTTAAAGTAGAGATGATTCATTTCGACAGCAGTCTAAAGCTGGGGGCGGGGGGCACGGGACTGAAGGATAGATGGTGTTGTCATTGTCATCCTTCCTCATAGTTTTGTCTGGAAGAGCTTAAGAGCCTTTTCAGCAGAGCATGCTGAATCAACTCATTCTTGGCCAGCTCAGTTTGCTTTTTGCTGAGCCCAGCACAGGCAAAGAGGAGGGTGTGACCATCACAGCCTCTTTATTCTGCAGACTTCCTAGCCCCTTTGTCATGGTTTCTGCTACCTGGACCTAGTGAAAATTGAATCATGACCATTGTCCAATGTGTATTGTGAAAGGAATTGTAATTTTTGTGCGTGTTCTTGAAGTGCAAAAAAGCTATGTGATTCTCTGTGACACTGTCACAAACCCCCTTATCTGACTCATGTTATAAAAAAATTGTTAGAGCTTAAAAATATTAATGTGTTTTTTTCTGACTAACAAGAACAGGGAGTAAATGAAGTAGAATGCAATGGCCTAGATGAATTAATTTAATCCTGGATGATTTATATTAACTTGGGGGGGGGAAGTACATGTGTTTACAGTAGAGAGAGTTAAACATATTCTGCTTTAGATGAGTCTGTAAGGATTCCGGTATGAGTATGTTGATGCTTGAATCCAACAGAAACAGTATCTAGCCAACCTGCTATCTTAACTGCAGTCAATGGCATTTCGACTAAGAAGCATTGAACGGAGCACTAGATCTCTCTCTTCAAAACACTCATTGCTGAGGCAGAGAGGCATCCCAAGCCATGACATGGAAGCCCCATAACTCTTTTCTCTCTCCACAAGGAGATGAGCCTGTGCCTGGTGACCAGAGGCAGATGGTCTCATCTAATTTAAGTTCCAGCTTAGGCCATGAGTTTTCTGTGTGATGGTAAGTTGTTTCACTTTGTGCTTTAGGAATTGCTGTTGTACAAATAAAGTCTGGATATTCAGAGAATGACAATATTAAAGGTGTGGGGCAATCTTAACACTTTTCCTTGCAATGAATGCTTTGCTTAAGTAGTTCTTCATATCAATATTAATACAATATGGCTCACACCTTTCATTACACCCATGGGATAACACACAATATTTTGATTTATCTTTGCTTCATTTGGAAAAATAGCTTCCATTTTTTAAGAGATTCTTCTAAGCTTGAACTTCTTATAGGGACAAGATCCAGAACCCTTAAAGTTGGGCAAAACAGGACTTTTGGCAGATGTTGCCTTCACTGGGCCCAGAGACCTTACCAGAAAAGGTAACAGGATACTTCCCCGGTCACTGGAGTTGAACTGGTGCCCTAAAAGGCTTAGTTGAGATTGCAGTGCTAAAGAGAAGTGGACAAATTTTGTCTCTTCTCTGTAATTTCAGAGCCTTCATATATCCTCTTCTAGACCAACAAATGCCAAAATACTCAGTAAATCATATGGTAAGCTTGGGCTTACTAGCAAAATTTTCATTCATATTTTCCCATCTTCTGCAGCAAGACTAGAATGCAAGACATCAGTGGAATTCAGACCTATGACCTTATGAATATTCACAATGAATTCACTTTGAAAGCATCTTACACTTCAATCTCAGGACAGCTTTTGTTGTCTTTTTTTGGTGTGGTGGTGTGGTACAATTACCATTTTGGTGTGGTACAATTACTAAAATAAGATGGTTGGAATGCCTTTCCATGTACCAACATAGACTACAAAGATCCTCATGTAGTTCTGTAACATGCATCTGACATCAAAACTACTTTTGGTTATGGTTTTAAACAAATTAATTTGCAGGCGTATAAAGCTAGTCTAGGTCTCATATATGAATATTGTTCCAAATAGAAGCTATTTATTTCATGCTTTGTTGGGGGCAGGGGAAATAGAAATGTTTTATTTTTATAGCTACAACTTTGGCTTTCATGACATCATCAAAATGCATTGGAATTTAGCTTCTCTTCTTTCAGTACTTTAAAAAAAGAGGGAAGGAGGAAGGAGACAGGAGTTGATGTTATATACTTTTCTAATATGCTGTCATTAGTAATAGTTTTAGAATGAAAAATAAGAACAAAAGATAATTTTAAGGGGGGGAAATTACATAAAAAAAATTTTGCATTTATTGACTGATTAACACACATGTTCACATGAGTTAGGGAAATACTCCTGATTTATTTCAGATATAAATAAGTTGGTTTATACCACTCATATTAGGGGAAATGCTGGGTTTAAAAAATAGGATTTTTGTCTTCCTGCAGGCATTTTCAATTGGCCACGTTCTTCCTTCATAATTTTCTGAAGTGATACTTTTCTGATGCTTTTCAGCTTCCTTCAACTTTGCATAATTTTGAATGGTGAAAAGATGAGCTGTGATGTTCCTTGATATCTAAACTCTCATATAGTAGTGTATATATTACCCCAAATCTTTCAAAATCTGAAAGAGAAGCTTCTGGTGGACATGTGTAGTGCTCTATAGAAGTATATATCTGACCACTGTGTTGAGATTGAAGATTCCCAAAAGTAAAGTTGAGTTCTAAAAATTTGGGGGGATTTTTAGAAATGTGGAAAAGAACAGGGACTCTACTAGTCAGGGAGAGAAGAGGTCTATCTACTGACTGATGATGCAGTGAATGGCAACCTATCTAATCTACTCTATTAAAATCTAATTGGCAAGATAAAATAATAAAGGATGAACCTGAACTATGAAGGACTAATCTAAACTATGAAACTGTTTTAATATATGAAAAGTACCTTTTCTTAGGGTTTAAGGAGTCCAATGTTGTTGGGATCACCCTGCAAGGGCTCGACCTTAAGGAGAAGGAGCTGTGGCATTGATCTGCAGGGCTCAGCCTTGAGGAGAAGGAGCTGTGGTAAACAACTAAGAGGAAGCAAAGGAGCGCGTGGACACCCGCAGGCAGCAAATCCTGACTGTGGAGAAGTGCGTGGACTGTGTGTGGTAACCAACCAGGACGTATTTTGTGGCGCGTGAAAGAGCTGTAACTGCATAAAAAGCGGACACTTGTAGCAATAAAGGTCTTTGGCCTGAATCCCCGCCAGAGTCCGTGCCCTATTACTCCACACAATGTCTGCCTGTAACTTAGATGACATGGTGTCCTGGTTTCAGCCAGGATAGAGTTAATTTTCTTCACAGAAGCTAGTGTGAGGCTATGTTTTGGATTTGAGATGAGAAAATGTTGATAATGTGCTGATGTTTTGGGTTGTTGCTGAGCAGTCAAGGACAGTCCAGCTTCTCGTGCTGGCCTGCTAGCAAGAAGGCTGGGAGTGCACAGGAAGCTGGGAGGGGACACAGCCAGGACAGCTGACCCAGCCTGGCCAAAGAGATATTCCCTACCATATGACGTCATGCTCAATATATAAAGCTGGGGGGAAGAAGAAGGAGGGGGTGGAGGGACGTTCGGAGTTATGGTGTTTGTCTTCCCAAGAAACCATTACGCGTGATCGAGCCCTGCTTCCCTGGAGATGGATGAACTCCTGCCTGCCCATGGGGAGTGGTGAATAGAGTCCTTGTTTTGCTTTGCTTGCGTGCGCGGCTTTTGCTTTGCCTATTAAACTGTCTTTATCTCAAACCATGAGTTTCCTCACTTTTACTCTTCCGATTCTCTCTCCCGTCCCACCATGGGTGAGTGAGCGAGCAGCTGTGTGGTGCTTAGTTGCTGACTGGGGCTAAACCATGACACATGGATAGCCAGGCTTTCCTCATACTTAAAATAAAATGATGCTGCAATTATGTGTAAGTGCTTTCACTGAACTAAAATCAAATAAATCTGAGTTCTCTGTGAAAAAGGAGAAGGAATATATATTGTCACAATTCATAGTAAACATGGGGAGTTAGAATATGCAAAGGAATTTGGGAATAACTCAGAAAGTTTTGGGTTTCGGAACTTAAAAATAAGGGGAGGTGTTATTTTCTTTACTTAGCTTCTTCACCCCACATTTTATTTCTACATTTTGTATCTCTCCATACTTAAAATATACATGGGTATGATCCACAGGGTGCAAGAAGTTATTAGAAAGGGGCCTGCATTAGTTCTTACTGTAGAGTGAAAGGTATGTTACCACCCTAAGAAGGATCCTGTGTTCTGGTTAAACAGAGCAAACAAATAGCTATAATCTCAAGACTTCTGTGCCTAATATGTAAATATATTGATACACATTCATATCTTGGACAGAAATTAAAAGGAAGATTGTTCTTTTCAACAAGCAGACAGTTCATGAAGCTTTATGATTAAGATATTAGAGACTACCTAATGAAGTTAATATAATGAAATTGGTGTTGACATTTGTAAATAAAATCACCTCCAAATTTTGTGTCTAGAGGACAGGAAACTAAGAGCAGCAGATCAGTGGTGTTCATCTGTTAATGAAATTCAAGAGAAAATAATGACATGTATTTTTGAAGTGATCTGACTTGCACTGTTAGTACTGTGCACAATAAACTCGGCACTGTCCTTGAAAAGCAGTTACGCAACTCACAGGAAGTGGTTTGTGTGGCCAATACCTTCAACAGTAAGTGGTCATTTATGCTCTTGAGACTTGCACGCCTTTGTTCAAAATCTGAAAAGTTTTGGCTTAAACCACAAAGAATGAGGAAGATAGGCAATCTGTCAAAATAAATTATGTATCCTACCTTGGCAAGCATTAAATTAATGCCCTCCCCCAAATCCACACAAACATCTGTAAAGGTCATTCTTTGCTTCTCAAGGCCTTTCATAGAGAAAACACGTAGAGCATGTGAAGTCAGCTCAGTTTTGTACCCTGGCAATGTTTTTAGGTTACATCAGCAGGATGAAATGAAATAATCAAAAATAAAATTGCAAAATATAAACCCAAACTATTAGAGAAACAGTATATATGTTATACATATATTTATAGTATATACATGTATTTATATTACATGCAAATTAACTTTGCAGATGTCAAAGATGATCAACTAATACAACATCTATTTTCTGTGATTTCAGTATCCAAGAGAAGGAAAGTAAGTATGCAGAAAGCAGAGGATTTATTTACTGATGATTTATTGATAGGTAAGATTCATTAATCTCTACAAACTTCATTAAAAAAGTAAATGAACTGGGTGTAGCAAAGGAAGCTATGATATAGAACAGCAAGAGCCCTGTGAATGATAAATAAACCCCAGGAGTAGCAACCAAGTTCAAGAAGGAGGTTTCTACTGTGGAATAGATAGAATATTTTTTGAAATATCTTTTTACTAGTAAATCAAATCTCAAGAAAGATAAGAAATTTATTTTGCAAAAATATATTTTATTTCATTGTGTTTCTTTTGGAGCCAGCTGCTCATACAGTATAAAGGTAAGATGTTTGGTTTTAATACCAACTAAATAGTAAGACTGAAAAGTTACTTTCCTCAGAATCCTCTGTTGTAATCTTTGTTCTTCCAGAAACTGCCTGGAAAACGTTTTTATGACTCCCAGGCTCTTATTACATGTACTTATGCATGCACAGAAGAGAAAACTGTTGAAGCAATACAATGTTGAAAACATTTTGTCTCAGGGTAGGCAAATGCCTACTACTCATGTCCAGATCATCTGGCTTTGGAAGATGTTTAGTTCAGACAGTAGCTTGGGACACTGTGATTAAATGGCTTTGGAAACACCATTTCCAAAAACGCCGTTCTCATGGATTGTCACTGGCACACAAGCAATAAAGTAGTGTTGGACCTACTATAATTGCTGGAGGGAATAATATATTTAAGAGCTTAGGAAAAATATAATGTGGACTTTTTTAAAAAGGTGGGTATAATAAAGGTAATAAAAGATCCCATAACTATTTTTAAGATCTGTGGACTCCTTGCCATCATTACAGCAAAAAGTAATTTGATTTGCTTCTTCCATGGTGCCAGAAAACTGACAGTCTTGGCATAAAGGGACTAGGCACTAATGTTGCTGCTGAGTTTTCTTATTCTCTCGGACAGCTGTGAGGGCCTTGGCAGACTGTGCCTGCTGGATTTAAGAGGAGGAACACTACTGCTACCATGAATGAAACCATACAGACAGTATTACTAGAGGGGCAGGGTGGGATGAACAGAAATAAAAAGGAGGGAGAGAATGTGTCAGGCAGGATGCCATTACTGCAACCAGAAGTGATTATTCAGATATGCACTGGCTCTGGAGAAAGCAAGAAGGGTACTCTTTGGAGGGAGTTCTTGCCAGTTCCTTGATTATTTAGGGAGGCAGTTATCCAGAGGTAACTGACAAACTGTGTCCCTCTTATTTGCTCCTCTTCTACAGGATCCTCATACAGCTTGCGTGGTATGCGCTGAACATACCCATCATGTGAGACTGTTGGTTCACAGCCCACAGCCATGCTGAGACACACCAACAAGACTTGTCCTCATTTTTGTGTTTGGTGATGGTTGGATGTTTATGCTGTTTTCATGTTACTGTCCTTTAGTAATTGCAGTTTATTGCTGTCACTGCATGACTCTGCTGCTGGCAGAAGAAGGATGACAGAGCAGTAGGCAGAAGAAAAGAATAACTGTGGGGTCCTGTTCAGTGGGAGTGAGGAAGTGGTCCTTCTTCCATCCTGACCCTTCATGCTCACTTTCAGTAGGTTGCTATATTGACCTTAGAGACAGAAATAAGAGTGAAACTCTTTGTCCTGGTTGCAGCCAGGATGGAGTTGGTTTTCTTCACAGAAGCTAGTGTGAGACTGTGTTTTGGATTTGGGATGAGGAACTATTGATAATGTGCTGATGTTTTGGGTTGTTGCTGAGCAGTCAAGGACAGTCCAGCTTCTTGTGCTGGCCTGCCAGCGAGCAGGCTGGGGGTGCACGGGGAGCTGGGAGGGGACACAGCCGGGACAGCTGACCCAGACTGGCCAAAGAGATATTCCCTACCATCCGACGTCATGCCCAGTACATAAACTGGAGTTGGCCGGGGGGCGGAAATCGCTGCTCGGGGACTGGCTGTCGATCACTGGGTGGTGAGCAATTTCTGTATTGGGCATCACTTGTTCTTGTACATTCCTTTGTTGGTATTATCATTGTTGTTTCTTTCTCTCTTTCTGTCCCATTAAACTGTGTTTATCTCAACCCACGAGGTTTTTTTTTCCTAATTCTCTCCCCCGTCCCACTGCGGGAGGGGGAGTGAGCGAGCAGCTGCGTGGTGCTTAGTTGACGGCTGGGGCTAAACCACGACAGTTCTTTTGGCGCCCAACGTGGGGCACGAGGCTTGAGATAATAACAGTTGCAGGTCACAATATGTTTATTTGATTTGCATGATGCTCTCGTCTTTGCCATACATGTTAAGGATCGGTGTTGGTTTCTGCGGGCTGCTGTACTCTGGAATGATTAGTAATGGCTCGCCTGCGTGATTTGTTTTTAGAACACTGACCTTGAGCTTAATGTGGTATCATCTGAGCTCTGTACTAAAGCCATTACTGTATTTTGGCTACTACCTTGTGGAGACGATTAGCAATTATACTTATGCCTCTGAAAGGCTTTTTATGGAGGAAATGCAGAATGGTACCTTTGCTACCCTCTATCATAACGTTTCCTCCTTCATCACAATAATTTTTCCGTATTTTGAACACCCTTGGGTAGTTAAAATACCTCTATTGCTACTTCTGGGGAACGTTGTTTTGGTTTTGTCTAAGGTTAGCAAGCAATTTAAGAATATCACTCGGAGATCTACCCCAAGGCTGGATAGTTATGAATGGCAGGGTGTGTGGAAGAGCATGGGCAAATGCCTAGGGCGGTGGGCACCTCCGGTGTTTTGGAACTTCACTCCCGAACAAGTGCAGAATCCTGATAGACTAGCAGAATATTTGGAAGAAGTATGCTGTCAGCCTGGCAGTTCCAAGGAGACACAAATCATTGCAATGTGCTGGGGCCTGGCCCATGCCTACCGAGGTCTATTTAACACTATGCAAAGGGGAGAGAGGCTCTCTGGGTCTGATGGCAAGGTGACAGACACTGTGACTACTCCAATCCCTGTGGAAGGCACTGTGACTACCCCAACCCCCGCCGCGGCACTGTAGCTACTCAGACTGTTGCAGCTGAAGCAGAGAACCAGCCCATCCCGGTATCAGTTTCCCCTATACAAAAGAAGAAATCTTGGAAGCGGAAGTCAGCTCGTTTAGTAAGGGACAAGGAACATTCTTCTAAGAACGAGGCAGAGGAAGAGAGTGAGGTGGCAGAGTGCTCTGAAGCAGGGCCATCACGAGGACGGAAGAGGGAAGAAAGCAAGTCATCGCTTGAAGAGGAGGAAGAGGAAGAACTCATAAAAGAGACGGTAACTACCCGATCTCTATCCCTGAGTGAATTGCGAGATATGCGAAAGGATTTCAGCCATCGTCCAGGTGAGCACATTGTCACTTGGCCACTCCAATACTGGGATAATGGGGCCAGCAGCCTGGAATTAGAGGGTAGGGAAGACAAGCAGCTGGGATGTCTTTCTAGGGAAGGGGGCATTGACAAAGCTTTTGGAAAAGGTGCACGAGTCCTCAGCCTCTGGAGACGACTCCTGTCGGGTGTGAAGGAAAGGAATCCCTTCAAGGAAGATGTTCTATGTCACCCAGGCAAGTGGACCACCATGGAGAAAGGTATCCAGTACCTGAGGGAGCTAGCTGTGCTGGAAGTGATTTATGGTGACTTGGACAATGGACAATCATCCAAAGATCCAGATGAAATCAATTGCACGCGACCTATGTGGCGGAAGTTTGTACGGAGTGCACCCTCATCATATGCCAACTCATTAGCAGTAATGGCCTGGAAAGGCGGAGAGAGACCAATGGTGGATGAATTGGCTGGCCAACTCCGGCAATACGAAGAAAGTCTCTCTTCCTCCCTACGGTCCTGCGTCTCTGCTGTAGAGAAACTGTCCCGGGAGTTCCAGCAATTCAAAGAGGATATGCCCTACCCTCCACCCATACGGACCAGTGTCTCAGCCATTAGGAGTAAGCGCTCTTCTGTTCAAGAGAGAAGATATAGAGGATACACACCACGAGCCACCCTGTGGTTTCAATTGCGTGACTACGGAGAGGACATGAGGAGGTGGGATGGAAAACCTACCTCGACCCTAGAGGCACGAGTACGCGAGCTGCAAGGAAAAACAATTACAAAAGGGGGTTCAGGTTCCTCGAGGAAAATCGTCGCTCCACTTTCCAGTGGGCAGTTCCCCAGAAAGAACAGAAGAGCTAATCTCACCTCTGATCCTCTTGAAGGGACTTCTGATTCATATTGACAAGAAGTAAAATCCCCTGCAGAGGTGTCTGGACAGGCCGGATCGATGGGCAGAGGTCAACAGTATGAGGTTTAATAAGGCCAAGTGCCGGGTCCTACAATTCGGCCACAACAACCCCATGCAACGCTACAGGCTTGGGGAGGAGTGGCTGGAGAGCTGCCTGGCAGAAAGGGACCTGGGTGTACTGGTTGACAGCCGGCTGACTATGAGCCGGCAGTGTGCCCAGGTGGCCAAGAAGGCCAACAGCGTCCTGTCCTGTATGAGAAATAGTGTGGCCAGCAGGAGCAGGGAAGTGATTGTGCCCCTGTACTCGGCACTGGTGAGGCCACACCTTGAATCCTGTGTTCAGTTTTGGGCCCCTCACTACAAGAAGGATGCTGAGGTGCTGGAGCGTGTCCAGAGAAGGGCAACAAAGCTGGTGAGGGGTCTGGAGCACAAGTCTTATGAGGAGCAGCTGAGGGAACTGGGGTTGTTCAGTCTGGAGAAGAGGAGGCTGAGGGGAGACCTTATCGCTCTCTACAACTACCTGAAAGGGGGTTGTGGCAACGAGGGCGCTGGTCTCCTCTCCCAAGTAACCAGCGATAGGACGAGAGGAAATGGCCTCAAGTTGTGCCAGGGGAGGTTTAGATTGGATATTAGGAAAAATTTCTTCACTGACAGGGTGGTCAGGCATTGGAACAGGCTGCCCAGGGAGGTGGTGGAGTCGCCATCTCTGGAAGTGTTCAAAAAACGTGTGGATGTGGCGCTTCAGGACATGGTTTAGGGGACACGGTGGCGCTGGATTAATGGTTGGACTTGATGATCTTGAAGGTCCTTTCCAACCTAGTGATTCTATGATTCTGTGAAGTGGGTAACGAGTACTATGACCAGGACTAGAGGGGCCGTGCTTCCAGCCAGGCAGAGGAGAGGGACAAGTGAGTTTTCTGGACTGTGTGGATTCGATGGCCTGGCATATCAGACCCACAGGAATATAAGGCTTTAGTGGACACTGGTACACAGTGTACCCTAATGCCATCAAGCCATATAGGGGCAGAACCCATCTATATTTCTGGAGTGACAGGGGCATCCCAACAGCTGAGTGTACTAGAGGCCAAAGTGAGCCTAACTGGGAATGAGTGGCAGAAGCACCCCGTTGTGACTGGCCCAGAGGCTCCATGTATCCTGGGCATCGACTACCTCAGGAGAGGGTATTTCAAGGACCCAAAAGGGTACTGGTGGGCTTTTGGTATAGCTGCTTGGAGACGGAAGAAATTAAACAGCTGTCCACCTTGCCTGGTCTCTCAGAGGACCCTTCTGTGGTGGGGTTGCTCAGGGTCAAAGAACAACAGGTGCCGATCGCTACCACAACAGTGCACCGGCGGCAATATCGCACCAACAGAGACTCCCTGATCCCCATCCATGAGCTGATTCGTCGGCTGGAGAGCCAAGGAGTGATCAGCAAGACTCGCTCACCCTTTAACAGCCCCATATGGCCAGTGCGAAAGTCTAATGGAGAGTGGAGACTGACAGTAGACTATCGTGGCCTGAATGAAGTCACGCCGCCACTGAGCGCTGCCATGCCGGACATGCCAGAACTTCAATATGAACTGGAGTCAAAGGCAGCCAAGTGGTACGCCACGATTGATATTGCTAACGCGTTTTTCTCAATCCTTTTGGCGGCAGAATGCAGGTCACAGTTTGCTTTCACTTGGAGGGGTGTCCAATACACCTGGAATCGACTTCCCCAGGGGTGGAAACACAGCCCTACCATTTGCCATGGGCTGATACAAACTGCACTGGAACAGGGTGAAGCTCCAGAGCATCTGCAATACATTGATGACATCATCGTATGGGGCAACACAGCAGAAGTTTTCGAGAAAGGGAAGAAAATAGTCCAAATCCTTCTGAAAGCCAGTTTTGCCATAAAACAAAGTAAGGTCAAGGGACCTGCACAAGAGATCCAGTTTTTAGGAATAAAATGGCAAGATGGACGTCGACAGATCCCAACGGATGTGATCAACAAAATAACAGCTATGTCTCCACCAACTAGCAAAAAAGAAACACAAGCATTTCTGGGCGTTGTGGGTTTCTGGAGAATGCATATTCCAAATTACAGTCTGATTGTAAGCCCTCTTTATCAAGTGACCCGGAAGAAGAATGATTTTAAATGGGACCCTGAGCAACGACAAGCCTTCGAACATATTCAAACAGGAGATAGTTCATGCCGTAGCCCTCGGGCCAGTCCGGGCAGGACATGTTAAAAATGTGCTCTACACGGCAGCCGGGGAGAATGGCCCTACCTGGAGTCTCTGGCAGAAGGCACCAGGAGAGACTCGAGGTCGACCTCTAGGGTTTTGGAGTCGGGGATATAGGGGATCTGAGTCCCGCTATACTCCAACTGAAAAGGAGATATTGGCAGCATACGAAGGAGTTGGAGCTGCCTCAGAAGTGGTTGGTACTGAAGCACAGCTCCTCCTGGCACCCTGACTGCCGGTGCTGGGCTGGATGTTCAAAGGGAGGGTCCCCTCTACACATCATGCGACTGATGCTACGTGGAGTAAGTGGGTTGCACTTATCACACAGCGGGCTCGAACAGGAAACCTTAATCGCCCGGGAATCTTGGCAGTGATCATGGACTGGCCAGAAGGCAAAGGTTTTGGAATCAAAGAATCACAGAATCACAGAATCACTAGGTTGGAAAGGACCTTCAAGATCATCAAGTCCAACCATTAATCCAGCGCCACCGTGTCCCCTAAACCATGTCCTGAAGCGCCACATCCACACGTTTTTTGAACACTTCCAGAGATGGCGACTCCACTACCACCGTGGGCAGCCTGTTCCAATGCCTGACCACCCTGTCAGTGAAGAAGTTTTTCCTAATATCCAAACTAAACCTCCCCTGGCGCAACTTGAGGCCATTTCCTCTTGTCCTATCACTAGTTACTTGGGAGAAGAGCCCAACACCCTTGTCGCCACAACCCCCTTTCAGGTAGTTGTAGAGAGCGATAAGGTCTCCCCTCAGCCTCCTCTTCTCCAGACTGAACAACCCCAGTTCCCTCAGCCGCTCCTCATAAGACTTGTGCTCCAGACCCCTCACCAGCTTCGTTGCCCTTCTCTGGACACGCTCCAGCACCTCAACATCCTTCCTGTAGTGAGGGGCCCAAAACTGAACACAGTATTCAAGGTGCGGCCTCACCAGTGCCGAGTATAGGGGCACAATCACTTCCCTGCTCCTGCTGGCCACACTATTTCTCATACAGGACAGGACGCTGTTGGCCTTCTTGGCCACCTGGGCACACTGCCGGCTCATGTTCAGCCGGCCGTCAACCAGCACCCCCAGGTCCCTTTCTGCCGGGCAGCTCTCCAGCCACTCCTCCCCAAGCCTGTAGCGTTGCATGGGGTTGTTGTGGCCAAAGTGCAGGACCCTGCACTTGGCCTTATTAAACCTCATACAGTTGACCTCTGCCCATCGATCCAGCCTGTCCAGATCCCTCTGCAGAGCCTTCCTGCCCTCCAGCAGATCAACACTTCCACCCAACTTGGTGTCATCTGCAAACCTACTGAGGGAGCACTCGATCCCCTCATCCAGATCATCTATAAAGATATTGAACAAGACCGGCCCCAGAACCGAGCCCTAGGGAACACCGCTTGTGACTGGCCGCCAACTGGATTTAACTCCGTTCACCACAACTCTCTGGGCTCGGCCATCCAGCCAGTTCCTCACCCAGCGAAGAGTAAACCTGTCTAAGCCACGAGCCGCCAGTTTCTCCAGGAGAATGCTGTGGGAGACGCTGTCAAAGGCTTTACTAAAGTCCAGGTAGACAACATCCACAGCCTTTCCCTCATCCACTAGGCGGGTCACCTGGTCATAGAAGGAGATCAGGTTGGTCAAGCAGGACCTGCCTTTCATGAACCCATGCTGGTTGGGCCTGATCCCTTGGTTGTCCTGCAGATGCCCTGTGAGCACGCTCAAGACCAACCTCTCCATAATCTTCCCCGGTACAGAGGTCAGGCTGACAGGCCTGTAGTTCCCAGGATCCACCTTCCAGCCTTTCTTGTAGACGGGCGTCACATTGGCAAGCCAGAAGAGGAGGTGGCGCGTGCTGAAGAGGCTCCACCATATAATAAAACGCCAGAGAACGAAAGGCAATATGCCCTGTTTACTGATGGGTCCTGTCGTATTGTAGGCAAACATTGAAGGTGGAAAGCTGCAGTATGGAGCCCTATACGACAAGTCGCAGAAGCTGCTGAAGGACAAGGTGAATCAAGTCAGTTTGCAGACGTGACAGCCATCCAGCTGGCTTTAGATATTGCTGAACGAGAAAAATGGCCAATACTCTATCTTTATACTGACTCATGGATGGTGGCAAATGCTCTATGGGGGTGGCTACAGCAATGGAAGCAGAGCAACTGGCAACGCAGAGGCAAGCCCATCTGGGCTGCTGAATTGTGGCAAGATATTGCTGCCCGACTAGAGAATCTAGTCATAAAAGTACGCAATGTAGATGCTCACGTACCCAAGAGTCGGGCCACCGAAGAACATCAAAACAACCATCAGGTAGATCAGGCTGCTAAGATTGAAGTGGCTCAGGTGGATCTGGACTGGCAACATAAGGGTGAACTATTTATAGCTTGGTGGGCCCATGACACCTCAGGCCATCAGGGAAGAGATGCAACATATAGATGGGCTCGGGATCAAGGGGTGGACTTGACCATGGATGCTATTGCACAGGTTATCCATGAATGTGAAACGTGCGCTGCGATCAAACAAGCCAAGCGGTTAAAGCCCCTCTGGTATGAAGGACGATGGTTGAAATATAAATATGGGGAGGCCTGGCAGATTGACTATATCACACTTCCACAAACTCGCCAAGGCAAGCGCTATGTGCTCACAATGGTGGAAGCAACCACCCCATGGCTGGAAACATATCCTGTGCCCCATGCCACCGCCCGGAACACTATCCTGGGCCTTGAAAAGCAAGTCTTATGGAGACATGGCACCCCCAAAAGAATTGAGTCGGACAACGGGACTCATTTCCGAAACAACCTCATAGACACCTGGGCCAAAGAGCACGGCATTGAGTGGGTGTATCACATCCCCTCTCATGCACCAGCTTCCGGAAAAATTGAACGATACAACGGACTGTTAAAGACTACACTGAGAGCAATGGGTGTTGGGACATTCAAACATTGGGATAAACATTTAGCCAAAGCCACCTGGTTAGTCAACACTAGGGGATCTACTAATAGAGCCGGCCCTGCCCAATCAAAACTTCTACGTACTGTAGAAGGGGATAAAGTCCCTGTGGTGCATGTGAGAAACATGCTGGGGAAGACAGTCTGGGTTACTCCTGCCTTAGGCAAAGGCAAACCCGTTTGTGGGATTGCCTTTGCCCAGGGACCTGGGTGCGCTTGGTGGGTAATGCGGAAGGATGGGGAAGTCCGATGTGTACCTCAAGGAGACTTGATTTTGGGTGAAAATTGTCAATGATTTGAATTGTATTATATTAATTGTTACACAATACAGTATGACATTACTGCTATGGTTGCTATCTACCATATCAATGGTATTATAGTAAGAATCACCCAGACTGATGAAGAATGAGCTTCACTGGAACCAAGCAACGTGCAGCAGTGATGGAACCAGAACTGGCTTCAGCAGCTTGCGCCCAACAATTCCCTCGGGGTCGACATCTTCGACCTGCAGATCATGGACATGGACCGTGCCAGATGACAATCCAACACCACATACCATCTCCCCTGCCCTGAGAGACTGCTATGATGGATGAAGCCCAGAGTCATGGACTGACTGAACTCCACAGACATTTTAAAGTGATGGCCCATGGACTAAGAAAGTGATATCTGTGTGTATATATTAAAAGACAGGAAGAGTAATAATGAATAATTGGAATGTATTGAAAAGTATAGGACCTGGGCATGATGTAAATGGTATGGAATAAGGGGTGGATACTGTCCTGGTTTCAGCCAGGATAGAGCTGGTTTTCTTCACAGAAGCTAGTGTGAGACTGTGTTTTGGATTTGGGATGAGGAACTGTTGATAATGTGCTGATGTTTTGGGTTGTTGCTGAGCAGTCAAGGACAGTCCAGCTTCTCATGCTGACCTGCCAGCAAGAAGGCTGGGGGTGCACGGGGAGCTGGGAGGGGACACAGCCAGGACAGCTGACCCAGGCTGGCCAAAGAGATATTCCCTACCATACGACGTCATGCCCAGTACTTAAACTGGAGTTGGGCCAGGGGGCGGAAATCGCTGCTCTGGGACGGGCTGTCGATCGCCAGGTGGTGAGCAATTGCTGTATTGGGCATCACTTGTTCTTGTACATTCCTTTGTTGGTATTATCATTGTTGTTTCCTTCTCTCTTTCTGTCCCATTAAACTGTGTTTATCTCAACCCACGAGGTTTTTTTTTCCTAATTCTCTCCCCCGTCCCCCTGGGGGAGGGGGAGTGAGTGAGCGGCTGCGTGTTGCTTAGTTTCCGGCTGTGGCTAAACCACGACACTCTTGCATCTGTTCCTTTGTAATTTGGAAATCTATAGCTTCCAGTGGAGAAAAGCTTCCACGGTTTATTAACAGCTGTGCTTATTCCCCATGCCTTTGTCTCACAGAATAGAAGGAATAATAAGCACCTATGCTGAAAGAGACATAACAACCAGTGTTAGAGCAGTGTGGTAAAGGAAAACTAAGCTATTGCTAGTCTCCTGAGTCTGAAATGGTACAGTTGCTTTCTCCTGGAGAGAGAACTGATAGCAGTGCTTACAATAGATGTAACTGCTGACCTGGGTGAGAGCTATGTTGTCAATTTAGTAGTCTGGAAGAATATAAGAAAAAGCTGACGGCTGCAATAATTTTGGTAGCTCTTCCCAAGTGATGTACGAGAAGAGGCTTAACAGGTCTTGCTCACTTCATTACTGTACTTCTTTTGAGCAGGGGATCACCTAGAAACTCAATAATATTAAATCCCTCAGCCTTTTGTCAGGCATGAGGTAGGTAAATATATTTGTTACCCTGTTACAGTTGGGAAAAATTGAGCCATGAAAGGATAGTGACTTATTCGAGGTCAGAAAAATCCTCTGTAGCATAGCCAGGAAGAATATCCAAATTAGACATCAAATTATTGATATTTTAAAAACTATCTGAGGTCACAAATTGAACTGATTTTAGTAGTGAATGCAAGATGTACAAACCAGTGATAAAAAAAGTCAAGGCAGCAGATAGACTTCTGCTGTACAAGGACTGCAGTCTAGCTTGCTGATTTCTCCAATCCTTGTCTGTCTTTCATACTTAAGTTGCAAACTCTTTAGGAACAGATCGCCTTTTTACTTTGGACCATATGGTGGATAGACCAAAAGGTTCCCCAGTTCATGAATAGATGCCACAGGAAGAAAATCAATACTGTGATGAATGTGACTAGACGGTACAGGGCTGTTAGAAAAAACATCAGTATTGGTTCTTAAAAAGAAACAGAGAACTGTGATTATGTGCTTTGGCAGAAAAAGGAGGCTTTATGTACAGCTCTTTTCTTATATAATGTGTCTGACACCTAGGTCAAGACATAATCTTAAGTTTTGTGGATCCAAAATACATTTTTAACAGGAGTTCAGTTCTGTGTAAACTGAAATGTGAGGGAAGAAATCTTTAAACACATTTTCCATAGAAATCAATGCTGAAATTAATAGGTAAACCAGTAAGACTAGACATTCCTAGTGTCTGAACTAAATCCAGAGACATCCCTGTAACAGATTCTGGTTTTACATGGCTTTCTCTCTCCTGAAAAGTGATATAGGATCCTGATTATCTGAGGTGGAATTGCTTCTCAAAGGCACACCTGTTATGCTACGAAGTAAGAACTGAATATCAGCAAGATGGCAAAACATTTCTATAGGCAACAGAGACACCAGCAGATTCTCAGCAGGTCCTAGGAAACAAAAATGAAAAGGACCTCAGACTCTTATGTCCTCATTTAGTTGCTTGACTTCTCCATTACACAGAAGAGTAAACAGGAAAGGATTATGGCTTAGGAGCAGGTTTGCTTTCCCTTTCTCACAATGGAAAGAATGAATGGAAGATCAAGGTGGAGAGAAGTCTTTCTATACAGAAGGACAAGGCAGGGAGAATCTAGTTTGTATACAGTATTAAAGAACTTTTTGAATGTTTAGTAAAGACCAGAAGCTATGGACTGTGTGTGCTGGTTTTGGCTGGGATAGAGTTAATTTTCTTCATAGTAGCTAGCATGGGGCTATGTTTTGGATTTGTGCTGGAAACAGTGTTGATAATACAGGGATGTTTTTGTTATTGCCAAGCAGTGCTTACACAGAGTCAAGGCCTTTTCTGCTTCTCCCACTGCCCCACCAGCAAGGAGGCTGGGGGTGCACAAGAAGCTGGGAGGGGACACAACTGGGACAGCTGACGCCAAGTGACCAAAGGGATATTCCATACCATACGACATCATGCTCAGCATATAAAGCTGGGGGAAGAAGAAGGAAGGAGGGACATTCAGAGTGATGGCGTTTGCCTTCCCAAGTAACCATTATACATGATGGAGCCCTGATTTCCTGGAGGTGGCTCTAAACACCTGCCTGCCCATGGGAAGCAGTGAATGAATTCCTTGTTTTGCTCTGCCTATTAAACTGTCTTTATCTCAACCCATGAGTTTTCTCACTTTTACTCTTCTGATTCTTTCCCCCATCCCATTATGAGGGGAGTGAGCAAGTGGCTATGTGGTGCTTAGTTGCTGCCTGGGGTTAAACCACGACACTGTGTTCTCTCTCATATTTATTCTGTTTGTGGATGATGATGCCCACGTTATATATTCGGAGGCATGGCAGATTCCTATCTCTAGCATGTTGAAAATTGTTGGTTATTCATGACACTGTTACAGGTTTTGTGCAACAAGGAAACTCCTTGGCTTGCAAAACCTTAGTGTGTTCCCAAACAGAACTTTGTGTACAACAGTTGATGTTCCAAATGTTGCATGATGCTAATTTGAGGCCAAAGGCTACTGTTTCATAAAAAACCCTGAATGCCACTACTTAAGGGAAACAGGTGCACTGAAAACTGCTAAAAGTCTCACGTTACCCTCTGGAGCTGTATTTTAAATTGGCCCATTGGAACTCAGCAGTTTGATAGACTGAGAAAGAATATGTGCAATACATAACTGTCGTGGTTTAGCCCCAGCCGGCAACTAAGCACCACGCAGCCGCTCGCTCACTCCCCCTCCCACAGTGGGACGGGGGAGAGAATTAGGAAAAACCTCGTGGGTTGAGATAAACACGGTTTAATAGGACAGAAAGAAAGAAGGGAACAATAATGATAATACCAACAAAGGAATGTACAAGAATAAGTGAGGCCCAATACAGAAATTGCTCACCACCCCGTGATCGACAGCCCGTCCCCGAGCAGCGATTTCCGCCCCCCGGCCAACTCCAGTTTATGTACTGGGCATGACGTCGGATGGTAGGGAATATCTCTTTGGCCAGTCTGGGTCAGCTGTCCCGGCTGTGTCCCCTCCCAGCTCCCCGTGCACCCCCAGCCTGCTCGCTGGCAGGCCAGCACAAGAAGCTGGACTGTCCTTGACTGCTCAGCAACAACCCAAAACATCAGCACATTATCAATAGTTCCTCATCCCAAATCCAAAACACAGTCTCACACTAGCTTCTGTGAAGAAAACCAGCTCTATCCTGGCTGAAACCAGGACAGTATCCACCCCTTATTCCATACCATTTACATCATGCCCAGGTCCTATACTTTTCAATACATTCCAATTATTCATTATTACTCTTCCTGTCTTTTAATATATACACACAGATATCACTTTCTTAGTCCATGGGCCATCACTTTAAAATGTCTGTGGTGTTCAGTCAGTCCATGACTCTGGGCTTCATCCATCATAGCAGTCTCTCAGGGCAGGGGAGATGGTATGTGGTGTTGGATTGTCATCTGGCACGGTCCATGTCCATGATCACTTCCAAGATTCCCGGGCGATTAAGATTTCCTATTCAAGCCCGCTGTGTAATAAGCGCGACCCACTTACTCCATGTAGCATCAGTCGCATGATGTGTAGAGGGGACCCTCCCTTTGAACATCCAGCCCAGCACCGGCAGTCGGGGTGCCAGGAGGAGCTGTGCTTCAGTACCAACCACTTCTGAGGCAGCTCCAACTCCTTCGTATGCTGCCAATATCTCCTTTTCAGTTGGAGTATAGCGGGACTCAGATCCCCTATATCCTCGACTCCAAAACCCTAGAGGTCGACCTCGAGTCTCTCCTGGTGCCTTCTGCCAGAGACTCCAGGTAGGGCCATTCTCCCCGGCTGCCGTGTAGAACACATTTTTAACATCTTGTCCTGCCCGGACTGGCCCGAGGGCTACGGCATGAACTATTTCCTGTTTGATTTGTTTGAAGGCTTGTCTTTGCTCAGGGCCCCATTTAAAATCGTTCTTCTTCCGGGTCACTTGATAAAGAGGGCTTACAATCAGACTGTAATTTGGAATATGCATTCTCCAGAAACCCACAACACCCAAAAAAGCTTGTGTTTCTTTTTTGCTAGTTGGTGGAGACATAGCTGTTATTTTGTTGATCACATCTGTTGGGATCTGTCGACGTCCATCTTGCCATTTTATTCCTAAAAACTGGATCTCTTGTGCAGGTCCCTCGACTTTACTTTGTTTTATAGCAAAACCAGCTTTCAGAAGGACTTGAATTATTTTCTTCCCTTTCTCGAAAACTTCTTCTGCTGTGTTGCCCCATACGATGATGTCGTCAATGTATTGCAGATGCTCTGGAGCTTCACCCTGTTCCAGTGCAGTTTGTATCAGCCCATGGCAAATGGTAGGGCTGTGTTTCCACCCCTGGGGAAGTCGATTCCAGGTGTATTGGACACCCCTCCAAGTGAAAGCAAACTGTGGCCTGCACTCAGCCGCCAAAGGGACTGAAGAAAAAGGCATTAGCAATATCAATGGTGGCGTACCACTTGGCTGCCTTTGACTCCAGTTCATATTGAAGTTCTAGCATGTCCGGCACGGCAGCGCTCAATGGCGGCGTGACTTCATTCAGGCCACGATAGTCTACTGTCAGTCTCCACTCTCCATTAGACTTTCGCACTGGCCATATGGGGCTGTTAAAGGGTGAGCGAGTCTTGCTGATCACTCCTTGGCTCTCCAGCCGACGAATCAGCTCATGGATGGGGATCAGGGAGTCTCTGTTGGTGCGATATTCCGCCGGTGCACTGTTGTGGTAGCGAGCGGCACCTGTTGTTCTTTGACCCTGAGCAACCCCACCACAGAAGGGTCCTCTGAGAGACTAGGCAAGGTGGACAGCTGTTTAATTTCTTCCGTCTCCAAGGCAGCTATACCAAAAGCCCACCGGTACCCTTTTGGGTCCTTGAAATACCCTCTCCTGAGGTAGTCTATGCCCAGGATGCACGGAGCCTCCGGGCCAGTCACAATGGGGTGCTTCTGCCACTCATTCCCAGTTAGGCTCACTTCAGCCTCCAGTACAGTCAGCTGTTGGGATCCCCCTGTCACTCCGGAAATATAGATGGGCTCTGCCCCTATATGGCTTGATGGCATCAGGGTACATTGTGCACCGGTGTCCACTAAAGCCTTATATTCCTGTGGGTCTGATGTGCCAGGCCATCTAATCCACACAGTCCAATAAACTCGGTTGTCCCTCTCCTCCGCCTGGCTGGAGGCAGGGCCCCTCTAGTCCTGGTCATAGTACTCGTTACCCACTTCTTGTAAATAGGAATCAGGAGTCCCTTCAAGAGGATCAGAGGTGAGATCAGCTCTTCTATTCTTTCTGGGAAGCTGCCCACTGGAAAGTGGAGCGACGATTTTCCTCGAGGAACCTGAACCCCCTTTTGTAATTGTTTTTCCTTGCAGCTCGCGTACTCGTGCCTCTAGGGTCGAGGTAGGTTTTCCATCCCACCTCCTCATGTCCTCTCCGTAGTCACGCAATTGAAACCACAGGGTGGCTCGTGGTGTGTATCCTCTATATCTTCTCTCTTGAACAGAAGAGCGCTTACTCCTAATGGCTGAGACACTGGTCCGTATGGGTGGAGGGTAGGGCATATCCTCTTTGAATTGCCGGAACTCCCGGGACAGTTTCTCTACAGCAGAGACGCAGGACCGTAGGGAGGAAGAGAGACTTTCTTCGTATTGCCGGAGTTGGCCAGCCAATTCATCCACCGTTGGTCTCTCTCCGTCTGTCCAGGCCATTACTGCTAATGAGTTGGCATATGATGAGGGTGCACTCCGTACAAACTTCCGCCACATAGGTTGCGTGCAATTTTCATCTGGATCTTTGGATGATTGTCCATTGTCCAAGTCACCATAAATCACTTCCAGCACCGCTAGCTCCCTCAGGTACTGGATACCTTTCTCCATGGTGGTCCACTTGCCTGGGTGACATAGAACATCTTCCTTGAAGGGATACCTTTCCTTCACACCCGACAGGAGTCGTCTCCAGAGGCTGAGGACTTGTGCACCTTTTCCAATTGCTTTGTCAATGCCCCCTTCCCTAGAAAGGGATCCCAGCTGCTTGGCTTCCCTACCCTCTAATTCCAGGCTACTGGCCCCATTATCCCAGCATCGGAGCAGCCAGGTGACAATGTGCTCACCTGGACGACGGCTGAAATCCTTTCGCATATCTCGCAATTCACTCAGGGATAGAGATCGGGTAGTTACCGTCTCTTTTATAAGTTCTTCCTCTTCCTCCTCTTCAAGCGATGACTCGCTCTCTTCCCTCTTCCGTGCTTGTGATGGCCCTGCTTCAGAGCACTCTGCCTCCTCACTCTCTTCCTCTGGCTCCTTCTTAGCAGAATCTTCCTCCTCCCTTACTAAACGAGCTGACTTCCGCTTCCAAGATTTCTTCTTTTGTACAGGGGCAACTGATACCGGGATGGGCTGGTTCTCTGGTTCAGCTGCAACAGTCTGAGTAGCTACAGTACCCGCCGTGGGGGTTGGAGTAGTGGCAGTGCCTGCCACAGGGGTTGGAGTAGTCACAGTGCCTGCCACATTGCCATCAGACCCAGAGAGCCTCTCTCCCCTTTGCATAGTGTTAAATAGCGCTCGGTAGGCATGGGCCAGGCCCCAGCACATTGCAATGATTTGTGTCTCCTTGGAGCTGCCAGGCTGACAGCATACTTCTTCCAAATAGTCTGCTAGTTTATCAGGATTCTGCACTTGTTCGGGAGTGAAGCTCCAAAACACCGGAGGTGCCCACCGCCCCAGGCATTTGCCCATGCTCTTCCACACGCCCTGCCATTCATAACTATCCAGCCTTGGGGCAGATCTCCGGGTGATATTCTTAAATTGCTTGCCAAACTTAGACAAAACCAAAACAATGTTCCCCAGAAGTAGCAATAGAGGTATTTTAACTACCCAAGGGTGTTCAAAATACTGAAAAATTATTGTGATGAAGGAGGAAATGTTATGATAGAGGGTAGCAAAGGTACCATTCTGCATTTCCTCCATAAAAAACCTTTCAGAGGCAGAAGTATAATTGCTAATCGTCTCCACAAGACTGTAGCCAAAATACAGCAACGGCTTTAGTACAGAGCTCAGATGATACCACATTAAGCTCAAGGTCAGTGCTCTAAAAACAAAATTCACAGGCGAGACATTACTAATCATTGCAGAGTACAGCAGCCCGCAGAAACCAACACCGATCCTTAACATGTACAGCAAAGATGAGAGCATGATGCAAATCAAATAAACTGATATTGTGACCTGCAACCGTTATTATCTCAAGCCTCGAGCCCCACGTTGGGCGCCAAAAAGGACTGTCGTGGTTTAGCCCCAGCCGGCAACTAAGCACCACGCAGCCGCTCGCTCACTCTCCCTCCCACAGTGGGACGGGGGAGAGAATTAGGAAAAACCTCATGGGTTGAGATAAACACGGTTTAATAGGACAGAAAGAAAGAAGGGAACAACAATGATAATACCAACAAAGGAATGTACAAGAACAAGTGAGGCCCAATACAGAAATTGCTTACCACCCCGTGATCGACAGCCCGTCCCCGAGCAGCGATTTCCGCCCCCCCGGCCAACTCCAGTTTATGTACTGGGCATGACGTCGGATGGTAGGGAATATCTCTTTGGCCAGTCTGGGTCAGCTGTCCCGGCTGTGTCCCCTCCCAGCTCCCCGTGCACCCCCAGCCTGCTTGCTGGCAGGCCAGCACAAGAAGCTGGACTGTCCTTGACTGCTCAGCAACAACCCAAAACATCAGCACATTATCAATAGTTCCTCATCCCAAATCCAAAACACAGTCTCACACTAGCTTCTGTGAAGAAAACCAGCTCTATCCTGGCTGAAACCAGGACAATAACTCAGTATCTTTCTGAGTTTTTCAGTAAGTTTTATGCTTTTTACAATTAGGTCAACTCATATTGATTAAGTGCAAAAGGATATTTATGAGCAGATCACAAGAAAACACAGACGTCAGTCAGCATGTTCAATTAATGATTTCAGAATTTAGTACTTCTAGTAGAGCCTCTACTATACAGTGTCTGCATTGTTCATAAATCTATGTTGCATACAGGCATTGTATTACCTACTATTTCAGAGTGAGGCATGGCAGGTGTTTTCTCATTTGCCACTGTGCTCCCCTGGTCAAGGCAGAGTGGAGAAACATCCATTTGAAACAACAGGTTGAAGATAAAGATCAAAGGCAAAATGCAATTTATTAGTTGGATTTCAGCCAATAATCAGGGGATAAACAGCCCTTATAAGGCATGCCATGTATTCTTTAATGACTAAATAGTGAGTTTTTTCCCCTTTCCATCTTATCCAAAAAGTAACTCAAAACCTTGATAGTGCTGGCCTTACTGAAACAGCAAAGTCGTGCCTTAACAGGGATGGTGACAGCACTTGTCTATGCTTAATTATTTCTTACACTGGTACCTCCCACTGTCCCTGGATTTCATGTTTTGCCCTGTTCTTAGCTGCTTTCCAGAAACCATTTCACCTCAGCACATATGCACATTCCTCAGTAACCTATTGCCACTCTGACATTTTGCCTTGAATTTCCCAAGTTTCCCTCTCCTTTAAGCCTTGTTGGAGCCTTGGCACTCTGGGAGAGGTGTCCCTTAGGACTCTGTCAGACCAGAAGGATATGTATGCACTCTTATTTCCTAGATTTAGTTTAATTAGAGATTTGCTCTTTTTCTTCTCTGTATCCCTTTCTAACCGATTGCTATTCAAAGCTGTATTCCTTCTCCATGTGACAAATGTTTAGTAAATTCCTAAAGTTAGGGGTTTTTCTGTTCAGAATACTTTAAAAGCATAGGGTTTTTTTCTGTGAATGGGATTTTATGGCAGAGAGGAATATTTAAAAAGGTATAATTGTGCCGTTTGTTTTTGGTTTTGTTTTTTTTTCTGCTGAAGACTAGAGGATTCTGGGTACAGGCAGGTTACACTGCCAACAACTGGTAATAGTTTGAGTTCATTTCAACCAACTGCTTCAGAATTTGCATGCAGCTAATCTCATCCCACTTCTACAAAGCACATACTTTTCTCTGTTCTTCCCTGCATTTAGTAACATACTCACTTTGACAATAAGGCTTGTTTTAGGAATCTTCCAGAAAACTGTCCCTAATTTACTATATAGTTGAGGCTTTAAACAAGAGAAGTGTCAAATATTGCATTTATGAAATTCAGAATTAATTTGTCTTTAAACGTACATTCCTGAGTTGTACATTACAAGAGGATATTTAGATGACCTGCTTATCCCAAAGGTACTCTACTTACAAGATGACAATGAACACAACAGACTCTCACAGCATCTTTCACTGAAAAACCTTCATAAGGGTAGTTAGAACATGGCATCTTAACAGACCATTTAAGTGATTCACTTAGTGTGACCTTGAGGCCATGTGCATACTGATACTATTCTGCAATTATATGGAGAATCATTTGAAACAGTCTCCTCAAGCTTTTGCTCTTGCAAGTCTAGAGGGAAAGAACTCTTCTAATATGCTTGTTACATCCTTCAGCAAAGATTCTACATTTAGGTTAGCATCTGATCAAGTATGTTAGACAAGAAAGAATTTGCTTCTGTTAGGAAGTACTTCTCATCCAACTAGCACTTCAGATCAAAGAAGTGATCCCAGCAAAGTGATCGTACTAAAAATCATTGTCAAGATGCTTAGCTAATGTTACACTTGTGGGATACACATCAAATTCTGAGAAATAAGCTGTTGTGGTTTATTCAGCTTAAGATATTCAGCTAAAGAAAAGTGCTTCGAACTGTGTGACTTCTACTGTATCCAAAATCACACCAACCTGAAAACAACCTGGTATGCATAGTGACATTCAATTTTTCTTTCCTTGTCTCAGATTAAATCAGCATTCAAATAGGTAGACTTGTTTAATAGCAGCAAAACAGCACCTCTCTGACAACAATGCATGCCCTTCTGTTCTTGCAAAATTTTAAGTCCCTTCACAGCTCAGAGGTTGAAAGCAAAACCACCCAATTGTGGTTGAGTGGAAATCTAGACCAAGAGTAAATTTTGCTTGAACCTCCCCAAGGTTCTGGTCATGTGATGTCTCCTGCCTTCTCTCCCAGTCTCTTGGGAAACAGCCACAGCAGTAGGTATATGTGGCAGGCTATAATCTAAACTAGATATGCATACACATGGAAACAGGTGTACTCTGATGAGACATTAATGCTTCTAACTAGTTACAGACATGGAAAAGTATCAGAAGATGGGTGAAGTGGCACCTGCCAAGTGAGGGCAACTCAGAGGACACGTGAAGGCTGCAAGCAAGGATGTGCACTCAATTTCATAATAATCCCAGAGGTGAATGAGCAGGTAAGCTTGGGCACAGCAGCCATTTCAAGGTGGCTCACTGCAGCACAGGAAGGCACCACAGGCATTTTGCTCCTTCCTTGCCTCTTGCCTGGCTCCTGAGGAGGACTTTGCCTGGGGAAGTTTTGGGAGTGCTAGGGAGAGGGAACACACAGATGGTGTTGCAAGCTGGGGCACGGTGCCACCAGGAGCCGGCCCGAGTTTCAGGAAGGGCTTCCCCATGCTACCCCATAGCGCCAGCTCCTCACAAGGCAGCTGCTGGCCCACGCCACGGCCCCACGCCTCGAGACCGCCAGAACACCCGCCGCTCTCCTGCACATGTGAAGGGCCACGTGGGGGCGGGGACACCCTCCCCATCCAGCACCCCCTCCAGCTACCTGGCGCGGTCCGACTCCGTCAGTCCACAGACAGCCAAGCCAAGCCCTGCCCTACCCCTGACAAGCGAGTACGACGCCAACACCTGCGCGGGGGCGGGCGGGGTTCCGCCGCGGACCGCTGCACCTACAGGCGGCCGCCCTGCGCTGCCTGCTGCTGCCAATCCGTGCTCGCCTTCTACCCTCTCTCTACGCTGTTTCCGTAGTGGGTTGGAGTGTTAGCTTCCTCCGAGCTTTAGGAGCCTTATGTGATCCGCTAGAGAAAATGGCGGCGGCGGATGGCACTTTGTCGTCGGAGTTATTCTCGGGCAGCAGTGTGGAGGCGGCCGTTGTCGCCGCCGCCGAGAGCCTGAAAGGTGGCGCGGGGAGTGTCGTCGGGAGCGGTGGGGGGCTCCTGCGGGAGGTGGGTGGCCGGGAGCAGCGCTCTGGCTGGAGGCAGAAGCGGCCGCGCAAAGTGCGGAGTGTGGAGCTGGACCGACTGCTTGAGGCGCCCCTCTTCCTCGCCGCCTCCTCCTCTTCGCCTGAGCCTCCCGAGACGCTGCTGCTCCACTACCTGCCTGGGCCGCGCTCCAGCCCTGCCAGCCCGGCTGCCTCCCCCAGCCGCTGCGCTGAGTTCCTGGCGCCGCTGCCGGCGGGGAGCCTGGTGGGGACCGACCACGCCGCGAAGCGGAGGATGGAGCCGTGTCCCCCCGCGAGGTGAGAGAGGGTGGGGGGAAGCAATGGAGGCGGTTGGGCTGTTCCCGCGAGGAGGGCTCGGGCGCCCTGTTCCCACTCCCTAGCGGGCGTCAGGCCGCCGCCTAGTTGGGAGCGGCTGCGGGGGCGGCGGGAGCTGCCCGCGGAGTGCAGGGCTGGGGCGCGACGGGCAGCCCTTGCCCGCTGCCTTCCCCTTGGGGTGCGGAGGCACCTGGTACGTGCTTGAGAGGGAGGGGCGGGTGGTCGCTGGGCTGCCCCGCGGGTCGCCTGCAGCTGTCGGTGGTTCGGGGCTGCGCGGGGCCCAGCAGCCGGCGCCGGAGAGGGTTGGGGCGGTGCGTCCCTGCGCTGTGGGCGATTAGCTGCGCGGGAGCCGAGCCGTGTGTGTGTGCTTCTGTGTTTAACATTTGCTGGAGTCTCAAAAGGCTTTGGAGTTTGAGTTTGTGGAGGTGGCGGGGACCGGGGTCGGATGTCTCAGCCTTTGGATCTTGACGCGAGTGGAGCCCGTTAACTCCTGCAGCTCTATCGCCTCGGTGTTAGAGCAGGGCGCGAGGGTGCGGCGTGGTTCAAGCGGCAGCTGTGCTTCTGCTTCGGATGCTCGCTGAGTACCTGACCACTTTCTGCACTTTCCTAGCAGTTTGCTGTACAAAATTAAGTAACTTTAATTTTTTTTCTTTTTCTGGAGTCTAATTCTAACTTGCAGCATCGTGGCATTGCGGAACTGATTTCTTTGATTCTGGGGGGGGGGGCAGGAAGGCTTTCAAACATACTTTCTCTCTGAAAAAGACAGGGGACGTTAATTTTGTAGTGATTCAGTCTAAGTGATACATTTGAGTGGCTTAATTTAGTGCCCTTGTGTTTGTAGTTCTTGTTTGCTTTCTGTGTGTTTTATTTGATAAGTCCAGTTTCTTGAGGCTTTATCGAACTGCCCATGCTATGTCTGTCTGATATATGTAGAAGTATTCAGGGTGAAAATGAACGTATCCATGGTGAAGCAGTTTAAAGTACTTCGGAGCACATTTCAGCTTTAATATGCACTTGTTAGGTCTAACTGGTATGTGCGTGGGAAGGCACTGCAGTAGTGATGGTGTAATTTTGATGTGAAGATAATTTCATATGGTTTTCTTGTAAGGTTTTATGATATGGACTGTGTAGTTTAAGGACTTAATATTAACATAAAAGACCTATTTTAGTGCTGCCTTACAGTTTGTCTGACTAATTATTTAAACCTCATAAGAAATCTAGTTCCAGTTTGAACAGATGGCTTGTGTATTCTTTTTAGTTGTGTCTTATGGCAGTTAAACCTCAAGGATGTTTTTTTTTTTTAAAGGTTCACTTGTCTTGGGACTACTGTACTAAAAAATGATTTCTAGACTAATGTCCTGTTTATATGAATTTTCAGCGATTCTGATGGATTTTGACCTATTTTTAGGGCAATGTAAAAACACTTGGTATGGTGTGGTCCAAACCTATAAGAAATGCCTTTGTGCTTAAAGAAGGATTAGTGGGAAATCTTAAGTGCTTCAGGAGGGGAAAAATAATGTGTGAATTCTAGCAAGTATTGTGGGCTTTTTATGACTCTTAGCACCATCTTTATCTCTTGAGTCAGGAGTTTATAATGTACTATATCTCATAATACAGTTGTATCTAGTTTCATGGCTTTCAAGGAAAATAAAGAATCTGTGTTGGAACACATTTAAAACAACTCAAGAGTCTCCTGGTAAGTGGGAATTAGGCTTGATATTAGAGGTTCAGGAAGGTCAATATATATTGCATTGATGCTGAAACATTGAGTCCATCCTTGCTAGTCAGTCCCGCAGCAGCAATGACAGAGCAGGTGTGGATTTTTTTTCCTTTCACATGGACAGTTTTTGATTACTTTTAAGTACTTGCATTTGGACAAGTCAGTGTTTTGAGTGTGAGTTAAAACCCTTCTTCCCAAATGCTCTCTCGCATTTGACTGGGAATGTTAAATCATGGAAAATGCTAAATGTCAAGTGCTTTTCTCTTTAATATTTTAGTGAGATACTCTACATGAGCATTTATAGGATATTTCTGAAGAAAATTAGCTATTAATGCTGCCATATATTTAAATTTATCATGAAGATGGTCAAAAAGTACACTACCTCAGTAATTCTGTATGTCATGTTACCAGTAAATAGGTGTTAGACAAAGTACTACTTTGTCAGGTCATATCAAGAATTTATTGTAATATTAACTTGTTCTAGCTGAAGGAGGGAGATTAATTTGTATGTGAGTAGCAGTTAGCGTATTACATATTAAATTTGTGCATGTAGCTGTTGCCCAGACATTTAAGAGGTGAACTGAAGGGCATAATCAAAATTAATATATTATGTGAAGGTTTTCTATTCTGTCTTTAAATACAGTACTTGTACTTTCCTGTAAGGATATACTGTTTGTTAAAAGATACTGTGCTTGCTTCAAAGTCCTCCTATCGGTCTCTGGTATTACAGTAATTTTCTTTTAAAATAAATTTTCTGTTTATGCTGGAAGACCTGCATGAGCCTCAGAATGAAACCGAGAAGGAAAACTGACTTTGTGAAGTCCTAAATGTAAATATTACCTTTTTTCTTTAACCTCTTGAGTGTTCTGCTTGTCAGGACAGTAGAACAAATATTTTCACTAGAAGTTGTGAATGTTATAAACTATCTTTTTATATCACTGTAAGAGGAGGAGGGGGGGAAGTTGTTTTACTAGGAAATGCAGCTTCAAGATAAAACACTTCAGACCTTTTATCTCATGTCTCTACTGACAGTATATTGATTTGGTTTGTAGAAAAAGATACTAACAGTGAGTTCAGTGATAACTCAAGTTACAAGAAATCATACTACAGTTATAACTTCCGATTTGGGGAAATCCATGTAGGCAAAATGCACCTCCTTCTCTGACGTTAACCATGTTCTCTTAAAATGTTCAAACCATTTAAGTGATGTTTATTTGTGTCTGAAATTGGTGTAGGTGACTTATTATATCCCCAAGTGCAGGATTAGTTATACTGCCATAATCCTGTTTTTATAAAAAATGAAAATCAGGAAATGCTGTGATTAGTCTCCTCTGCATACAGTAACAATGTACTGTGTGACTTGAGTGAAAATTAAGTGTTTGAATTTGAAAATGTGTATGCTAGCTATAGCAGACTTGTCAGTTCAGCTGCAAGTCAACCTTTGCAGATATTTATGTTATATTTTCTGCAATTGCTGTTTGCATTGATGCCTGCTAGAGATACCAAAGACACACTGAAACTGAAGCTTTGACTATGTGTACAAGTATACTATTAAAAGGTCATCAGTTTTAGCTCTGCTTATCAGTTTGTAGCACCTTTGGTGACTTTCAGAGGAGGGCATGAATGTATTAACAGAGCACTAGACTGGGCAGTGGAGTGGGAACGGAGGGAGAGCAAGTACAGTGAAAGCACAGCGTGGCCAAGGTTTGTGCTCTTTTTTTACTGAAATGATAATGTTTTCAGTTCATGTTGTCAGAATGTAGCCAAGGTAAAAAATATAGCTTATTTACCTTGACTAAGAATAGCTAAGGTAAAATATAATTTATGTGTTTTAACCAAGTCCATAATGCTGGATATTTTTCAGTTTGTTTAAATAAGCCACCAAATTTTCTGCTTCCGGTTTAAGCTGAATACTACTGTGAGAGAAGTTTCACCTCCTACCTCTTCTGTGCTCTGTGGCTTGAGAATGTTTTTGGAAGAGGGTCACCCTCTACCATGTCTGATTTTTATCACTATTAGTTATCACAAGTGGTAGGGTTCTGCTTGAATGGTTTGATCTGGTATGGCAGTTTCTTTGTTCTTATGCAAAGTAAATAGATTGTAACTACTCTGGAGCTTTCTGCCTCATTGTATTTAGTGATACTAAAGGTTCAGTTTTCACTGTTACTCAGTGGAGTCTAGGTACTGCTTAGTGTGATACCTGTGTGTAGGTGTGTGCCTTACCCAAAGCTCAAACATGTAGAATACAAGATACTTTTGAAGATCAGTTTTTCCTTTTGTATGATGGATTTTAACTTCATGAGATCTTTTACTGTGCATTTGTTATTGTTTGCAGTTGGAGTAAAGGTAATGGTGCAGCTGCACAAAAGTTTATCCCAGTGCAGGAAAGGATGAGGTAGGAGTGGAAACAAGCAGCTGGGGGTGGGGTGACTGTGAGAATGCTTCTGTTGGCTTTCACTGGCTTCCAGTATTGGTGAAACTTGGCTTAAGCTTGTATAAGATAGAAATTATGTGTTGTCATGTAGCTGTTCTTTAAACAAAGTTGTAAAGCTAGTTTTTTAGCAGCAGTGATGATAAGAGAATAGATCTGGTTTGAGTTCTGGAGTTTCTAATGCTAATCTTGTTCTTGGTGGATTCTCTGTGAAGACCCAAGGGTTGTCTTATTTTACTTTGCTCTCACTTAAAGCTCTAGAATTACAGTTCATTCTTTTGCTCGAGGCAAAGAGGATGGAAAGCCATTGAGAGCTTCATTATGTGTCTTTAGGTGACTAGGAGAACATGGTTAAGTGGAAAGTTGCTTTCTGTTGCTTTCCTCCATTTTTATCTTTACCTGGAGGCTGAGTGTTGCTTGTAGGACACTTCTGATTTCCTGTCTCACCACACTGCAGAACTGGAGAATCCTGCTTGGTGGTGAATAGTCTTGATTATTTTTTCTTATAAGATAGGTTTGTGGGGGGTGTGTTTGGTGTTTTCTGCTTGATTTTTTTGGAAGATCAGTTTTGCTGGTTCTTGACTGGAAAAAAACCCAAAACAAGCCCCCAAAAAACAGCAGCTCTGATTCTTAAGTATCAAGTAAATATTTGAAATTGGGAATGGTTTACCTTCTGTCTAGAAACTGATTAAATACTTGTCAAATTGTCTTAAGAAAAGCTGATACAGCCATCACTCCCTCTTAATTTTGCTCAGAAATATCAAATTTTTTTTAGTGCTTAGTATCTGATGACTAAGGATTTGAAGGTATTTGTAAAGTGGTTTTTTTTTTTTCTTCTTCAAACTTAAAATTTGTCATTGAATATTCTGGTTTCTCTGCTATGAGATGAAACTGGAATTCAAGTCAGTCTACCCTTGTTTCACATTGTCTCAGTGTATTTCTTTTGTATCCCTGAAGTGTAAACTATTCTCGTAATTCATGGAAATCTTACTGTTTGTTCTCATATCTCTTGAATATTCTAATTTGTAGTGGAATGGCTACTAATATACCTATTACACCAGGTGACTTCAATTCTTCCCTAGTGTTTCTTGTCAATAGACTTCACAATACTGCTGACACACTGCTGTTGATACTGCACCTCCTTGTAACTTACCCAGGGTTACTGTGGAAGGTGGGAGTAGTGTGCTGGAGAAATGGGTTCTGTCTGCTAGACCATGCTGACATATGACTACAGCTGACATGTTGTTTTCTGAGCTCTTTTCCATCCTCCTCTTGAGCATCCTGTCATCCTGCTTTTGAGCAAACTGAAATGAGTCTTTGCTCACCTGATCATCATTGCTGACAGCTCCTTTTGTGAGCTGGTAGTTAACCCTCAAAAGTATGCAACTAATACTCCTTGTTTTGACCCATGGATATGCATTTTTATTTCACTTGTTATTTTTGTCAAATGCTCTCTTACACTCTGAGGATTTTTTTATGACCATCGTGCTTGTATCCTCAGAATTGTTCCTTTCAGATGCTAAAAGGACTTGCTGTTGAAGGAAAAAATATAATTTGTGATAATACCAATTTGAGAAACAGTTCTTGTTTTTTAAACAAATCCGTGTTACCTCCCATTCTACTACCAATAAATGCCTGCAGAATTTAATGTTGGTAATCCTTTATATTCTTTAAAATGGAAGCTTCAAAGCTTAGTGGATAATAGGGTCTCCCCATTACCTTCAGGTAATATTTACCTCTTCTGTATCTAAAGAGGCATACAAAATTCAAATATCTGAAATGTGTGGTGAAACTTAGTGACATCCAGTTTGTGGTTTGTGTAGAGTTTATTGACCTTGTCAGATTAATGCACTCTAGCAGGCAAGTGTTTGATTTATACTGTCTTAACCATGACAGAGCAATTAAAATGACAGTACTCTAAACTCTGGTTGCTGAATATGTACCATGAAAACTCATGTGTAGTCTGTGACAGTTTTCTCAGACAGTTTGCTCTTTTTCCCCTGTAAGCTCACTTTAGAGAACCAACATCTTGCTTATCTCTCCTGAAGGTCCAATATCTGCTTCATTGCATTTCTGAACCTTATTGTGATAAGGTCTGCATTTTGATACCTAAAAGGAAATGGGAAATGAGACAGTGTGGGTCTAGCACTGTTACTACCTTTCCATGTTCAAATAAATGGCATGTTTTTATAACTGGGAGGGGAAAAAGCTGACTCATAAGGGAAGTAATGGAGCTAGTTCTTGCCATGGCAACTTTTGATAAGGATTTGTTGGGTTACTGTACACTTATTTGCAGTCACTAAAATAATCTATCATTACGTGAGTTAAACTTTTTAACCCTTTCAGTTTAACTATGTTAGTCCTTCAGAAGCTGTGAATGGGCAGTCAGAAGTATTGAGAAATGTGCTATTCCATAGTCTTACAGCACCTTGCTAACTTTGCCTAACTTGGTGTAGATGTGTGGCTGGCTGGCTAATGCTTAACCTAGACATTAAGCAAGTAGATGGGAAGGCTGTCTTAGGAAAAGTCAACACTCTCACATCTGCAGTGGTCAGAGATACCATTTGTGTCCTATATCTGAATGTTTGCATATTACATGTTAGAAATATGACTGAAGCTGATTATGCAAGTACCTTTAGTTTTCCAGGATAGAATTACATGACAGTGTGTTCTTGACTTGTCCTGTGCAGTCTGCACTGAAGTCAGCCTTGTTCCAATGCCATTTCAGAGGTGTGTCTTCCTTCTGACATTTGCATGGACTAGTCACAGATTCTGCATCCTGTTGCCTGTAAGTTTAGTGTAGCAGTTAAGTCAATGGGTGGCATCAGTTTTAAGCTTCTAGTTCACAGCCAGGCTACTGCCAGTACCTAGTATAAGGTTAACCTGTTGAGAAAAGTATTTCCATAAACAGTCCATTAGTAAGACACAAGGGTGTGACTTGTTTCATACACTGACTTTTTCCACCTATAGTTCCACCAGTGTTTCCTGGAAACTACTTTTTAATTCTGGTCTCATGATGTAGTTTCACAGTGATTTGAAAAGAACTTTACGCACCTGTTCAAAGAAATGAGACTGCTTTCTCAGAAGTTACTCTGCCATTTTTGAGAGGCTGTTACTCTGATACAAGTCTATGGTAAGAAGTAAAATGAGTCTAAGCCATCTTCAGTGATCGCAAATGTTTGCGTAATCTTGGAATATTTATTAACTTACAAAGGAACATAAGGTGTTAAGGACGTAAAAAGCATTTTCTTTTTTTTAGATGACTATCTCATCTGAAGGTCTTTTAGAGTAGTATGCTTTTTATTGACCTTAAAATCTGCATATTTCAGATGTGTTTCAGTGACAGCAGTTAAACTTTTAAGACATTCTGATCATGCATTGATTTAACATAAGAATCCTCTTGTAACCTCTTAATGTGTGGCAATGCCATGAAACTAAAGCACCTTCCAGAGTTGTAAGAGGTGTGGATTTCTTCCAATTTCTTCATTCTTGCAAAGTAGAACTTGTATTCTGTAGCAAAGTAGGGAAAACGAAATTAGATTATGAATTTGTAATAATCAGACAAATTATGGAATAGATTTCTTCATAAGAGTTAGAAACAACTTGTGTTAACATGACTACGGTTGAAAGTCCATTCAGAAGAGTCATAACACAGTAGGGTGGTCACAAATGGGATTATAAACCAGTACAGCTGCCAAGCTGGTCAGACTGCTTGGCAATCACCTGTTGTCCTGGTTTCCTGTATGCACCCTTTATTCCATGCCATCTATGTCATGCCCATATCCTACACTTTGAAAATACATTCCAATTAATCAATACCACTTTTCCTGTCTTCTGATACAAACTAAGGGAATTATATCTGTGTGTATATGGGTGTCGTGGTTTAGCCCCAGCCGGCAACTAAGCACCACGCAGCCGCTCACTCACTTCCCCTCCCGCAGTGGGACGGGGGAGAGAATTAGGAAAAAAAAACTCGTGGGTTGAGATAAACACGGTTTAATAGGACAGAAAGAAAGAAGGAAACAACAATGATAATACCAACAAAGGAATGTACAAGAACAAGTGATGCCCAATACAGCAATTGCTCACCACCTGGCGATCGACAGCCCGTCCCAGAGCAGCGATTTCCGCCCCCCGGCCAACTCCAGTTTATGTACTGGGCATGACGTCGTATGGTAGGGAATATCTCTTTGGCCAGTCTGGGTCAGCTGTCCCGGCTGTGTCCCCTCCCAGCTCCCCGTGCATCCCCAGCCTGCTCGCTGACAGGTCAGCACAAGAAGCTGGACTGTCCTTGACTGCTCAGCAACAACCCAAAACATCAGCACATTATCAACAGTTTCTCATCCCAAATCCAAAACACAGTCTCACACTAGCTTCTGTGAGGAAAACCAGCTCTATCCTGGCTGAAACCAGGACAATGGGCCATCCCTCTAAAATGTTCATTGAGTTCATTTAGTCCATGAATTTGAGCTCCATCTGTCATAACAGTCTTTCAGGGCAGGAGAAATGGTGTGTGGTGTTGGATTGTTGCATGCTGAAGCCAGTCTTGGTTCTAGCACTGCTGTTCTTTGTTTGGTTTCATTAATCTGGGTGGTTCTTAATACCGTTAATATGCCATATAGCAACCATAGTAGTGATGACATACAGTATTATATGGCAATTAACATCACATAATTCAGATCACTGGCTGTTCACTCCCACAGTCAAATCTCCTTGAGGTACACATCAGACTTCCCCATCCTCCTGCTTCACCCACCAAGCGCACCCAGGTCCCTGGGCAAAGGCAATCCCACGAACAGGTTTGCCTTTGCCTGAGGCAGGAGTAACCCAGACTGTCTTCCCCAGCATATTTTTTACGTACACCACAGGGATCTTATCCCCTTCTACAGTATGTAACAGTTTTGATTGGGCAGGGCCAGCTTGACTGACAGATCCCCTAGTGTTGACTAACCAGGTGGCTTTTGCTAAATGTTTATCCCAATGTTTGAATGTCCCACCACTCATTGCTCACAGTGTAGCCTTTAACAGTCCTTTGTATCAGTCAATTTTCCTGGAGGCTGTTTCATGATAGGGGATATGATACACCCACTCAATGCCGTGCTCTTTGGCCCAGGTGTCTATGAGTTTTTTTCGGAATTGAGTCCCATTGTCCAACTCGATTCTTTCGGGGGTGCCATGCTGTCACAAGGCTTGCTTTTCATGGCCCAGGATAGTGTTCCGTGCGGTGGTATGGGGAATGGGATATGTTTCCAGCCATGGGGTGGTTGCTTCCACCATTGTGAGCACATAGCGCTTGCCTTGGCGAGTTTGTGGAAGTGGGATATAGTCAGTCTGCCAGGCCTCCCCAGATTTATATTTCAGCCATCGTCCTTCATACCATAGAGCCTTTAACCGCTTGGCTTGTTTGATCGCAGCACACGTTTCACATTCATGGATAACCTGTGCAATAGCGTCCATGGTCAAATCTACCCCTCGATCCCAAGCCCATCTATATGTTGCATCTCTTCCCTGATGGCCTGAGGTGTCATGGGCCCACTGAGCTATAACTAACTCATTCTTTTGTTGCCAGTCCAGATCCACCTGAGCCACTTCAATCTTAGCAGCCTGATCCACCTTGATGGTTGTTTTGATGTTCTGCAGTGGCCCGACTCTTGGGTATGTGGGCATCTTGTTACTGAAAAAGTCAGCAAGAAAACCCTCTAACACTTAGTTTGAAGTTTTAGAAGGCAGGCATTCTTTATTGCAGCACTGGATGCATGGGGGATCGCTCCACCTAACGTGCATGCCCTGAAACAAAACTTCATCCTTTATATACCTTAGACGTGAATATTCACACATTTTCCAAGAAATCTCCACCTCCCTGCCTATATACTACACTTACCTAATGCTGTCATTGCAGAACTACACTACATGTGCACAGTGGTTGTCGGTGGTTGTTTGGGGAGTTAGCCCCCTACTCCTTTTTCCCTTTTATGGTCACGGGTCTCCTGAGGATAATTTCTCGTCCTTGGATGTTTGCCCCTTCTGTTGTACAGACAAGCGATTCTTTCTTAGCACCTTCTTTGAGCACTCTTGCTAGGATGTTTCTATTATCAAGGTTAAGATATCTTCTCTGTACACATTAATCTCTCAGTCCTTGCTCCTAACTGTTCTTTGTTTTAATTTCATGAGGCCTCTTGGTTCTACGTGCATGCTTTCCTTGTGATTAACTATTTACACATAGCTGAAATGTTAGCATTGAGGCAAGTATAGCCTAAGGACTATGAGAGTAGGCTGTTAATCACACAGTTATTAGGCTAAAGAAATCTTTAAAAGTTAAACTAATCATGTAATCAACAACCTTCCAGAAAGTACATAAATGTGTCAATCTACGTGATGTACTTTTACAACGACGTTCTCTACTTGGGCAGTGATATCTTGCCGCAGTGGGGCAGCCCAAATGGGTTTACCCCTGTGGTGCCAGTTGGTTTGCTTCCATTGCTGTAGCCACCCCCACAGGGCATTAGCCACCATCCCTGCGTCAGTATAAAGTACTGGCCATTTTTCTCGTTCAGCAATATCTAAAGCCAGCTGGATGGCTTTCACCTCTGCAAACTGACTTGATTCACCTTGCCCTTCAGCAGCTTTTGTGACTTGTCGTATAGGGCTCCACACAGCAGCCTTCTACCTCCGATGCTTTCCCACAATGTGACGGGACCCATCAGTGAACAGGACATTGCCTTTCATTTTTTGGTAGCTTATTATATGGTGGGGCGTCATTTGAGCCTGCTGTGTGATGAGTGCAACCCACGTACTCCACGTAGCACCAGTTGCATGTGTAGAGGGGACCTTCCCTTTGAACATCTAGCCCAGCACTGGCAGTTGGGGTGCCAGGAGGAGCTGTATTTCAGTACCAACCACTTCTGAAGCAGCTCAAACCCTTTCATATGCTGCCAATATCTCTTTTTCAGTTGGAGTATGGCAGGCCTCAGATCCTCTGTATCCCTGACTCTAAAACCCTAGGGGTTGATGTCAAGTGTACCCTGGTGCTTTCTGCCAGAGGCTCCAGGTAGGGCTGTTCTTCCCAGCTGCAGTGTAGAGCACATTTTTAACATCTTATCCTGCCCAGACTGGCCCAAGGGCTACTGCATGAACTATTTCCTGTTTAATTTGGTCAAAGGTTTGTCCTTTGTCAGGGACCCATTTTAATTCATTCTTCTTTTGGGTCACTTGATAGAGAGGGCTTACAATCAGACTGTAATTTGGAATATGCATTCTCCAAAAACCTACAACACGTAAGAAAGCTTGTGTTTCCTTTTTGCTAGTTGGTGGAGACATAGCTGTTGTTTTGTTGATCACATCCATTGGGATCTGTCGACATCCATCTTGCCATTTTATTCCTAAAAACTGGATCTCTTGTGCAGGTCCTTTGACCTTACTTTGTTTTATAGTAAAACCAGCTTTCAGAAGGGTTTGGATTTTCTTCCCTTTCTCGAAAACAACTTCTGCTGTGTTGCCCCATATGATGATGTCCTCAATGTATTGCAGGTGTTCTGGAGCTTTACCCTATTCCAGTGCAGTCTGTATCAGTCCATGGCAAATGGTAGGGCTGTGTTTCTACCCCTGGGGCAGTTGATTCCAGGTGTACTGGATGCCTTTCCAAGTGAAAGCAAACTGTGACTTGCACTCTGTTGCCAAAGGGATTGAGAAAAATGCGTTAGCAATATCAGTTGTAGCATACTACTTGACTGTCTTTTATTCCAGTTCATACTGGAGTTCTAGCATGTCTGATACAGCAGCACTCAGCAGTGGCATGACATCCTTCAGGCCACGATAGTCTACTGTCAGTCTCCACTCTCCATTAGACTTTCGCACTGGCCATATGGGGCTGTTAAAGGGTGAGCGAGTCTTGCTGATCACTCCTTGGTTCCCCACCTGATAAATGAGCTTATGAATGGGAATCGGGGAGTCTTGATTGGTGCGATTATTGCTGCTGGCCTACTGTTGTTCTTCGACCCCCAGCAACCCTACAGCAGAAGGGTCCTCTGAGAGACCAGGCAAGGTGGACAGCTGTTTAATTTCTTCCATCTCCAAGGCAGCTATACCAAAAGCCCACCGGTACCTGTTTGGGTCCTTGAAATACCCTCTCCTGAGATAGTCTATGCCCAGGATGCACGGAGCCTCTGGGCCAGTCACAAAGGGGTGCTTCTGCCACTCATTCCCAGTTAGGCTCACTTCGGCCTCCAGTACAGTCAGCTGTTGGGACCCCCCTGTCACTCCAGAAATACAGATGGGTTCTGCCCCTATATGGCTTGATGGCATCAGGGTACATTGTGCACCGGTGTCCACTAAAGCCTTATATTCCTGTGGGTCTGATGTGCCAGGCCATCTAATCCACACAGTCCAGTAAACCTGGTTATCCCCTTCCACTACCTAGCTGGAGGTAGGGCCCCTCTAGTCCTCGTTATAGTATCTGTTACTCATTTCTTTAAGGGATTTCTGATTCATATCCTTATTAAGATCGGAAGTCACACCAGCCCTTCAACTCTGTCTGGGAAACTGCTCACTGGAAACTGGAGCAGCAGTTTCCCTTGAGGAACTCCCTTTTGTGACCGTTCTTCCTTGCTACTCGCATAACCCGTGCCTCTAGGGTTGAGGTAGATTTTTCCATCCTGCTTCCTCATGTCCTCTCTGTGGTCACACAGATAAAACCACAGGGTGGCCTGTGGTGTGTACCCCCTATATGATCTCTTGAGCAGAAGAATGTTTACTCCTAACAGCTGACATACTGGTCTGTACAAGTAGGGAGTAGGAGATAATGGCTTTGAGTTGCTGGAACAGTTTTTAACGGGTTTTTGGAATTTTTGCATAGGTTTCTTTTCCCCACAGCTGAGATGCAGGCCTACTGGGAGGAGGACAGGTACTCCTTGTATTGCTGGAGTTGGCCAGCTAATTCATCCACCGTTGGTCCCTCTTTGTTTCTCCAGGTAATTACTGCCAATGAGTTGGCATATGATGATGGTATGCTCTGTACGAACTTATGCCACGTAGGTCGCATGCAATTGACTTCATCTGTATCTGTGTTGTCCAGGTCATTATAAATCACCTCCACCATGGCTAATTCCCTCAGATACTGGATACCCCTCTCCATGGTGGTCCACTTGCCTGGGTGACACATAACATCTTCCTTGAAGGGATACCTTTCCTTCATGCTTGACAAGAGTTGCCTCCAGAGACTGAGGGCTTGTGTCTTTTTTTTTTTTTTTTTTTTTTCTTTCTGGTTGCCTTGTCAATGCCCCCTTCCCTAGAGAGGGATCCCAGCTGCTTGGCCTCCCTACCCTCTAATTCCAGGCTACTGACCCTGTTATCCCAACATCGGAGCAGGCAGGTGACAATATGCTTGCCTGGACCACAGTTGAAGTCTTTTCGCGTATCTTGCAGCTTACTCAGGGATAGGGATCGGGTGATTATCTTTTGGTTCTATCTCTTCCTCCTCTGGTTCTTGTGATAGCTCTGCTTCATCATGCTTTACTAAACATCATCCTTTTAGTAAGGAGATGGGGTGGTATTTTTTAATTTTTTAAAGTTTTTAAACTCCTCCACAGGAGATCCAGGAATAAAACGGGAAGATGGACGTAGTCAGATTCCAATGGATGTGAGCAACAAAACAACTAAAACAATTTAATTTTTAGTTTTTTAAACAGCTATTTTTAAATAGTTGTTTAACCCTGAGCAAGACCTGCAACACATTCAGGAGATCTAGCAGTAGGAGCATGCTGGTTTGAATATCCCACGGGTATTCAAAGTTCTGAAGAACTATTGTAATTAGCCTAGAGGAAAAGATGAAGGAAGGTGTCTTTTCTGTAGATTGGCTCTCCAAGGAGAAAAGATGAAAAGTGTAACTAGTAATAGTTTCTGATAGATTCTGAAGTACAGAAGTGAAGCTGCTGTTACTGCTCTGCCCTGCATGCCACCTGCCACCGCTGAGTGCAAATACCAAACTGGTCTAATGACCAATGATTTTCTCATACCATAAGCCAGTGTTACACAGAATAGTAAAGCAGTAGTCTTCATCCGGTGCCCAGAGCTGATAACCCCCACATACAAACAGTATATATGGCAAGTAAGGTGTTACATAATGTAATTCTGAGAACAAATAAAACAACATTGTGACCAGCAACAATTAAACGAATATAATGAATGCTTATAAGAAATTTGTTTTAACATGCTCTGGTCAAATCTGTTATCTCAAACCCTTCATGCCCCATGTTGGGTGCCAAAAAGGACTGTTGTGATTTAACACCAGCTGGCAATTAAGTATCATGCAGCTGCTTGCTCATCCCCCCCATGTGGGATGGGGAGGAGAATTATGGGGGGGAAGGTACAACTCATGGTTTGAGATAAAGACAGTTTAATAGGACAGCAAGGGAAGAGAAGATAATAATGATGATAAAAGAATATACAAAACAAGTGATACACAATGCAATTGCTTACCATCTGCTGGTCTTGTTCAATATCTTTATTGATGGTCTGGATGAGGGAATTGAGTGCTCCCTCAGTAAGTTTGCAGATGACACCAAGTTGGGTGGGAGTGTTGATCTGCTGGAGGGTAGGAGGGCTCTGCAGAGGGATCTGGACAGGCTGGATCGATGGGCAGAGGCCAACTGTATGAGGTTTAATAAGGCCAAGTGCAGGGTCCTGCACTTCGGCCACAACAACCCCATGCAACGCTACAGGGTTGGGGAGGAGTGGCTGGAGAGCTGCCTGGCGGAAAGGGACCTGGGGGTGCTGGTTGACAGCCAGCTGAACATGAGCCGGCAGTGTGCCCAGGTGGCCAAGAAGGCCAACAGCGTCCTGGCTTGTATCAGAAATAGTGTGGCCAGCAGGAGTAGGGAAGTGATTGTGCCCCTGTACTCGCACTGGTGAACCTGCAGCTTGAATCCTGTGTTCAGTTTTGGGCCCCTCACTCCAAGAAGGACGTTGAGGTGCTTGAGTGTGTCCAGAGAAGGGCAACGAAGCTGGTGCGGGGTCTGGAGCACAAGTCTTATGGGGAGCGGCTGAGGGAACTGGGGTTGTTTAGTCTGGAGAAGAGGAGGCTGAGAGGAGACCTTATCGCTCTCTACAACTACCTGAAAGGGGGTTGTGGCGACGAGGGTGTTGGCCTCTTCTCCCAAGTAACTAGTGATAGGACAAGAGGAAATGGCCTCAAGTTGCGCCCGGGGAGGTTTAGATTGGATATTAGGAAAAATTTCTTCACTGAGAGGGTGGTCAGGCATTGGAACAGGCTGCCTAGGGAGGTGGTGGAGTCACCATCTCTGGAAGTGTTCAAAAAACGTGTGGATGTGGCGCTTCAGGGCATGGTTTAGGGGACATGGTGACGCTGGATTAATGGTTGGACTTGATCTTGAAGGTCCTTTCCAACCTAGTGATTCTGTGTTTCTGTGACCAATGCCCAGCAAGTTCCTGAGCTGTGGTCCCCCCAGCCAACTCCACCCGGCTTTATATACTGAGCGTGATGTCATATGGTATGGAATATCCCTTTGGCCAAGTTTGGGTCAGCTGTCCTGGCTGTGCCCCCTCCCTGCTTCTCACTGGTAGGGCATGAGAAGCTGAAAAGTCCTAGACTAGTGTAAGCACTACATAGCAACAACTAAAACATCACTGTGTTATCAACGTTATTCTAATATTAAATCCAGAACAGTGCTATACCAACTACTGGGATAGAGTTAATTTTCTTCCTAGCTGAAATCAGGACAGTTCCTTAATTGCACCCAGGTCTAGGTCTAATACTGTAACTTAAAAACCCTTTAATTCACAAAATGTTTTTGTAGGACCTGCTTGGTAGTAGATGCTGTTCCAAGTGCTTAGTTTTATTATTTTCTGGCATATTTTCTTAGGCTTTTAAAATCAGAGAAATTGTGGAATTATGGAGTTTGCTTTCCTTGCAGATGCAGAAATCTTAACCTGCACATTAGTATGAAATTTTCCATCAGATAGACATTTACATTACGTTTCATACCCGAGTTAGAAAGGTGTCCTAGATATACTAGCATAAAAAACACACAGGATTTACTATGAAGTGAGAAATTTGAAAGCTATTTTTAAGGAGTAATTGTTTAAAAAAAAAAAGGGGGGGGGAAACAAATATGGTTCATAATTTAAACCTGTTCCACAGATTCAGCCTAGTATTTCCTCTTTTTTGAAGAACATTGTAATAATTACGATAGTATGGCATAATTGCCTGCATCAGGAATTACTTCACAAAAATGCCTAAATAGTCTTGAAGTATCATTGTTATGGCTGATTTTCAGAACTTCCTGGAAAAACAGTTCTTCAGTCTCCTGTCTCAATTTAATTCATTGCCTTTTAATAAGCAAGGAGTTTACCAGCAAACTTGGGTACTTATCTCTGGCACAAGTGTCTGTTGTGAGATATTTCAATAATCTGAATATGATTTCTTTTAATTTAATGTAATGTTAGCTAGAAAATTCAGGAGTATATTTATGGGATGAAGTGCAGGAAAAGAATATATAGGTTGGCTTGGGGGGGGGGGAGAGAGCCAGGCCAGGTGCTGGACTCATTTCTGTTAATTTTTTTATATTGTTTCAAGACTTTTTTTGTTTGCATCTTTTTCCAGATTGTGTCAAGAGTTTGCTTGTTTAGATAGAATTGCTTGATTGATTTGTGGGGCTGCTATTAATACCAGCATAGGTCTAACGTCTTTTGATCCGATTGCAAGATAACAGTATATTTTACACTGGAAGCCTTGCTTTTTATGATAAAATAAATTTGTGAAGCACTGAAGGGGTATACAGTGTAATATAATCTTGTTTGTTTTTAATTGTGCGAATTGGTGAATATATAAAACTAGAAAAAAGATTCAAACAAGGATAACTGTTCCTTCCCCCACCGCCACCCCAGATGCTAGTAGCACTTGTACATGGTGTTAAATTAGACATAGAAACTTTTGCTTATTGTTCTCGTACATTTGAATTCTACTGCCCTTCATAAGGGAGGAAAACTACAGATATTTTGATTAAGTAAACTAAAATAAACCCTCCAGATAACTAACTTGCTTCATGTTGTGATAAATGATTGAGTCCCAAACAGGATTCCAATTTAAGTTTACAATTTATTAAGCGAATAGAGGCAAGCAAACAGCGCTGGGTGCGCCGGGAGTCTCCGCTCCACCAAGACGCACGCGGTACTGTTCTTGGTTTATATCCTGTCTGCTAATACATATTCATGAATAGGCGTGTCTTCTTCAGTGCATGCCCTCTTCTCCTTCTAGAGTCTTCTCGAATCTTCCTCAGCGTGCCCCCAGGATGACCCCAAACTTTATGCATGCACTTCACAAGTTTCTCTTTACAGAATACTATGCAAACTGGTTTAAGTTTCTCCTGTAAAATAATGGGTTACCCCCTTTTATGGTGCAGGAGAAATCCATAAAAGTACAGAAGGTTACACTTCATCACACGAATCAGATGAACATATTTCACAATCCCCCATCTTCTTCTTTATAGTATTGATTCGTGTTTTCATTTCCAATTGAGTACTGCAGATATCTGCATTCCTTGTATAACCGAGTGGATTAATCTAGTAACAATCCCCCACATATCCTCAATACAACTATCCCGATTTTAGTAAGCCAATCACCACCCATAAAATCTCCCCAAAATCCTCCTAGATTGACTGCATTCCAAGTTTGTCTCTCAGGAGGCCATTCGTTATACACCTGGACTCCTAGTCGCTCTCCCCAATTTATGGGTAACAGGAAAAAACTAGGTCTTATAGTTCCAATTCTTTGGCAAATATGCATATGCTAGCTTGCCACAAATCCAATAATGTCCTTCAGGAGTTGGACAACCATTTGGTATCTTGCCAACAACTCCTTCCAATTATACTTGTTTGGAGTACCCATTGTTGTTTCCTATTACCCTTTCCCATTGTTTTCCAAACTTGGGGATTACTTATATTGCTCTCCATAGCTTCCCATGGCCATCGTTCACCTTGATTTGTTCCACCACAAACGTAACAATTAGTTATATTCAATGACTTAGCAATGTTTTCAGCAAGATTTACAAATAGATTTTTAGCAACTGTGGGAATTTCATGTTTCACTCCTGTTTCTATTTCATGATCTTTTGTTCTTTCTTTTATTTCAATACTAATAACTATACCTGAGTCTTCTCCAGGTCCATATATCATAAGTCCCATTTTGGTTACTTTTTCCTGTTTCCACTTTTCTAAGTTTATAAGAGTTACATTTATCGGATTACAGGTACGGACTGTACAATTAGAAAAGGTCCTCAGTTTTTCAATTTTTGCCTCTAAGTTAGTTCCTACACACTTCTGGGGTAAACCCCAGCTGGATGCTGTTCAAATTGGTTACAACCTTACTTGTTCCAATTAATCTTCCTACTTCTGTCTTCATCTCTACCCAATATTGATAAGGGCGTTCTTTTGGATACACGTTGACTACAGTTATTTGCTGTAGTCAGAGTCAAGGAACTCACCTCAAGTAGAACCAGAAGAGGTCCGGTCAGGGCCATAGTGATCGGCGGTCACAGCCCGAAGGGGTTGCAGCCCTTGGCAGACCCTTTTTAAGCCGCAACACCAGTTCCCCTCCGGTCTTGCCCTCTTCCTTCCTTTAAGGGGGTGCTTTCTTAGTACCCAAATTAATTGAGAGAGATAATATACTTATTGCACTGAGAACATTTCGCTCTTACAAATAAACACCACCTTCTATACAAAGGACAAATTCTAGTTCCAGCTCCTTTTCCGAGTTTTTTTAAAAAAAAATTATTCTTTGCTGATCCTCCCATACACTAGTACATTTGCAAAACTGATCCCTGTTATTGTTTTCCCTAATGGATATCCACTCAGGAGTCTCCCTGTTCACCAATTCTACAGGAGTAGCCGCAATAAAATTCCCACAGCGATTTAGTCAGATGTGACCTTCCACTCCTTCACTGGACCTTTCACTCGCGACACATGTGTCCATCCTTTTTCAGCAGTTCTCACAGCTGTTTCTGTAGTTAATAAAACAAGGAAAGGTCCTTCCCAGAGGGGAGATAAGTTTCCTTCTTTCCATGTTTTTATCAGAATTTTATCTCCTGGTTCTAACTGATGAATTGCAAATCCTAAAGGTGGTGTTTGGGCCACCATCCCAATCTCTCTTAATTCTTTTAATCTTTTTCCAATGGTAATTATATATTGTTGGATACTATGATCCTCAATTACATTGTTCCCCAGAGGCATTCCTTGAAAATAAGGCATGCCATATAACATTTCATATGGCGATAATCCAGTCTCACTGTATGGTTTCGTTCTTATGTTTAGAAGTGCCAATGGTAAACATTTCGTCCAGGGCATTTGTGTCTCAATCATTAATTTAGCCAATTGTTGTTGTATTGTTTGATTCATTCTTTCTACCTTCCCCGAGCTTTGTGGGTGCCACGGAGTGTGGTATTCCCACTGAATACCTAATGATTGACATAATAGTTTTATTATTTTAGAAGTAAAATGTGTGCCCTGGTCAGAATCAATGTACTGGATTATCCCATATCTAGGTATCAAATGTTCCAATAAAATTTTTACCACCATCTGTGCCGTAGCTCGTGCTACAGGGTACGCTTCTACCCACTGTGTTAAATGATCTACTATTACCAATAAATATTTTATCCTCCCTACCTTAGGCAATTCAGTGAAATCGACTTGTACTTTCTCAAAAGGTCTGTAAGCTGTTTTTCTCCCTCCCGTGGCTGTTTGTCGAAACACTGTCTTATTTACCTTTTGACAGGTTAAGCAACCTTGTGTAATTTGCTTTGCTATTTCAAAAATTCCAATACAACCAAATTGTTTAAGAAAATGATCACTTAACGCTTTTGTACCCCAATGTGTTTGCGCATGCAAACGTTCCACTATTTGCCTGGTGTAGGCTTTTGGCAACATTTCTCGCCCATCGGGCAGTGTCCATTTTCCTTGTTCTAATTTAGCTCCTATTTTCTCCAATTTTGTTTGTTCTTCTGGGGTAAACTTCTTCTCTCTTTCCTCTCGTCCTTCTTTGCTGGTGTCCTCCTTTGTTTGTATGACATTAATTTTGGCAACTTTAGTCCTCAAGGCTGCTTCCTGGGCCTCTTTATCTGCTAAGTTATTTCCTCTAGTTCAGTAATCTAATCCCTTTTGGTGTCCCCTCACATGTACCACTGCTATCTCCTTTGGTTCTCTTAACGCCTTCAAAATCTTTACTATTAATTCTTGATGTATTAAATTCCTCCCTTGAGTATTAATCAAACCCCTTTCTTCCCAAATTTTTCCAAAAGTGTGGACCACCCCATATGCGTATTTAGAATCTGTAAATATAGTCCCGCTTCTTCCTTTTAATAATTCCAGGGCCTTACATAGGGCATACAGCTCACAAGCCTGAGCTGACCATGATGGACTCAGAGGTCCTGATTCCACAAGTTCCAAGTCCTTATTAATTATTGCATATCCTGATTTTTCTCTTCCCTTCTACCACTCGGGAGGAGCCATCTATAAACAGTGCTTCTCCATTTTCCAACTCAGCATCTCTTAAATCTGGTCTCACCTTTGTCTGGGTCTCAATTACCTCTAAACAGTTATGTTGTAATACCTCTGATGGTTCTCCAAACAAAAATTGTGCTGGACTCTGAGCAGAAGTCACCCTCAGTTCTAAGTCAGGGGAGTCTATTAGTATTGCTTCATACTTCAGGATCCGGCTGTCCGTTAACCATTTTTCCGCTTTTTGTTGTAAAACATTTCTGACGTTGTGTGGGGTATACGCTTTTAAAGGAGCACTAAAGGCAATCTTCCTAACTTCCTCTATTAATAATGCTGTAGCAACCAAAGCTTGGAGACAAGCAGGCCATCCTCTGCTTACTGGATCAAGTAACTTAGAACAATACCCCACGGGTTTTTTTGATTCCTGCCCAGTCTTGAGTAAGAACTCCATATGCTGTCTGGCTTGATGTATTCCCAAAGAGATAGAAAGGTACAAATAGATTTGGTGACTCCGTAAACCCTTGTGGTAACACAGTCCATCTTAATTGTTGTTTTCGTCCTGTTTCGGGGTCCTCCCACTCAAAGGCAAAATAATCTCTGGATCCCTCATCCAGAGGACAGGCCCAAAAAGCATCTTTCAAATCTATTACACTATACCAAGTATGTTTGGGAGATATATGACTCAATAAAGTATAAGGATTTGCCACCACAGGGAATTTAGTGATTGTTCGCTGATTTACAGCTCTTAAGTCCTGCACCATCCTGTATGACCCATCCGGTTTCTTTACGGGAAGAATGGGCGTGTTATGAGGTGACATACATGGTTCTAGGGTTCCTTTTTCCAAAAGTCTGTCAACTACAGGTTTTAATCCTTTTCGACCCTCCATAGGTATAGGGTATTGCTTGATTCTAATTGGGCGGTGCGGATCTATTATTTGAACCCTTATGGGGTCCATTTTTATCTTTCCAGTTTCCCCTTCCTTATACCACACTGAGGGGTTAATAGCTTCTTCATCCTCTTGTGTTAAAGTGTATAATTTAATCTGCAATTTGTCCCCTTGACTCTGAATGCTCAAGTTTAACTTCAAAATCAAATCCCTTCCTAATAAATTGTATTCCACTTCAGGGAGCAAAAGTAAATCATTAAGACAAATTTTCTTTTCTGTTTCTACTTCTACATCTTTCAATATACTTACTTTAAAAGGCTCTCCTTTTGCTCCTACTACTGACATGTAACTCTTCCCTTTTTCTATTCCTTTTGGAAGTTTTTTGAATGGTTGACTTTTCGGCCCCTGTATCCACTAAAAATAAAACTTCCTCTTTATGGGGATGGCCGGGTTTCAGCCAGGATAGAGCTGGTTTTCTTCACAGAAGCTAGTGTGAGACTGTGTTTTGGATTTGGGATGAGAAACTTGATAATGTGCTGATGTTTTGGGTTGTTGCTGAGCAGTCAAGGACAGTCCAGCTTCTTGTGCTGGCCTGCCAGCAAGGAGGCTGGGGATGCACAGGAAGCTGGGAGGGGACACAGCCAGGACAGCTGACCCCGACTGGCCAAAGAGATATTCCCTACCATCTGACATCATGCCCAGTACATAAACTGGAGTTGGGCCGGGGGGCGGAAATCGCTGCTCGGGGACGGGCTGTCGATCACTGGGTGGTGAGCAATTGCTGTATTGGGCATCGCTTGTTCTTGCACATTCCTTTGTTGGTATTATCATTGTTGTTTCCTTCTTTCTTTCTGTCCTGTTAAACCGTGTTTATCTCAACCCATGAGTTTTTTCCCAATTCTCTCTCCCGTCCCACTGTGGGAGGGGGAGTGAGCGAGCGGCTGCGTGGTGCTTAGTTGCCGGCTGGGGCTAAACCACGACAGGGGACCAATTAATAATTTTATCAAGGGCTCTGTTGATGTTGAAGTCCCCAGAAGGTAGAGCCCCTGACACCCCTAATCTTCTTCGAACATCTCATCTTGTTCCCGCTTATGGCAGTTCTTCTGAACATGTCCCCTCTTGGTACAGTAGTAACAGACGGGAATTGTAAATCTTTCTCGATAAGGCTGTCCCTGGGGTGTCTGCTCTATTCTTTTTTCCCTTTTCTCTCCAGACGGAGTCTTATTTTTCTGACTTTCTCTTACTGCTGCTACAAAAACTTTTGCTTTTGCTTTTTGTTTTTCTTCGTCCCTCCTAACATAGACTTTCTGGGCTTCTCTAAGTAACTCCTCTAATCCTCTTTCTTGCCAATCTTCCAATTTTTCTAATTTCCTCCTTATATCCCCTTCCAGGATTTAGCTACAAATTGTGTTTTAAGGTGTGCGGTCCCAGCCACTGTGTTCGGATCAATTCCAGGATACATTTGTAGGTTTTTCCTCAACCTCTCCAACCATTCTGTTGGAGATTCGTCTTTCCCTTGTTGTTCATTAAATGCTTTAGTAATGTTTTGCCCTCGGGGAACCACTTCCCTTATTCCCTGTATGATTAACGTTCTTAAATCCCTCATATTTTGTCTTCCTTGGGGTTGTTGATGATCCCAGTGGGGATCCACATTTGGCCATTTCTGATCTCCCGGGGGTCCTGCCTAATTCTGTCTTTCCCAAATTCTCATTCCAGCTTGTCTAATCATTCCCCCTTTCCTCAGCGGTAAATAAGATTCCCTAAAATGGACTGTATTTCTTCCCAGGTATAAGTATTGGGGCCTAGGAATTGGTCCAGTTTTTCAGCTACTCCGAGGGGATAATCTAATAGGGTCCCCATTTCTTTCTTGAAATTTCCGGAGGTCGATCTAATTCCGGTGCTGTTGGTGGTGGAGATAGGGGCAACGGTGGTACAGATAGAGGTACTATGGCCACTGGAGGGGGAGCTGCCGCCGAAGATGGATTGTTAGAATATGGAGGCAGTAGGTTATCCAGTGGCTCCCATTTATCATCTTTTTCTTTTTCCTTTTCACTTTTCCCCTCTTCTTCTTCCTCAAACTTTTTAGCTGTTTTTAATGTAAGTATTGAGGCTGGAAAAGGATGTAAAGTTCTGTCCCATAATCCTGCATAATCACTTTCCTCCTGACTAAAAGGTTCCTTTGAATTAACATATATATTTAAGGCCTGGCAGACCCAGTCTTCAAAAGATCCAAAAACGGGCCAAAAGACATGTGGTCTCAAAGGTTCTTTTGGCCATTCTACCATACAATATTGAACTAATTTTAATTTACTTTTTCCTTTTCTGGGACCCCTATCATTCCAATTTTCAATCATTATTCCTAGTGGACTCTCCGGAGGTATTTCTGGTAATTCGCTCCCTTTCTTCTGGTCCTGGGTTCTCGATTTCGTCTGACCCATCTAGGAATTTTTACTGTGGCAATTCCTACAGCCCTTGGTTACCAGTAAGAGTGTCATGCAGGGGATTTAGGACCTATCACCCACCCACGAATCCTATAGGAATCGCTTCGGTCCTTCACCGGCCAAGTCCCTCGCGGGAGATTGGAACCGCGGTTAGAAGACCTCCACAATCGCTTCGGAACTAGGTTCCGTCTCAGTCACACTCTTACACACACAGGCAACCGAATCCTACCCAACTGAACAGTATACACCTTAAATACTTATGACTCCGTCGTCTTCGTTCGGATCTTTGCGCGCAGAATTACGGGCAAAATAAACTGCTGCAGCCGGCAAGGGAGCTCATAAAAAAAATCAAATGCTTTGCTTGCCCCTTGTCAGGTTCAGGATGGCGTTAGTCCCGACCCGATGAGGAGCCACCAAAAGGTGGGGCGCCCCTCCTAGATCAAGTTAGAATTCAGGAACCAAGACCCTCCCGGACGAGCCCCCAATTGTTATAAATGATTGAGTCCCAAACAGGATTCCAATTCAAATTTACAATTTATTAAGTGAATAGAGGCAAGCAAACAGCGCTGGGTGCGCCGGGAGTCTCCGCTCCACCAAGACGCACGCGGTACAGTTCCTGTTCCTGGTTTATATCCTGTCCGTTAATACATAATACATAGCTGCTACTTACATAGTAACATCTCCCAAATTAGATCGTCACCTTTACTGTACCACTTTCAACTAAATGTATTCTATGTGAATGACACAAGATTTTTTTTGTTGTAGAGAGGATAATTTTATAAGAGAAATATTTGCGCTTTGTGAACTGTGAAATAAGTTTGCATAAAAAAAGGCAGATCTGAGTTTGCTCCTAGATGAACTTTTAAAACTACTGCTGTAAAAGTCTTCTGAGGTAAATTGCAGGCAGCAAGTGCCTTGTACCTTTTTTTTTTTTTATTTCATGCAGCTGAATCTCTAGCTGATGGCGAGTTTGCTGTGGACTTGATGCTAAGTGACCAAATGCTTACTGCAAAGAATGGTCCCAGCGAATGTGTTCTGCAGTGCAAGGAAACAAAGTACTGATATCTAGCTAGATGCTTCCTGTTGTGTTCTTAATTGCTCTATTGTAGTAAATTATTTATTACTTGAGTCACTTAAGAAGAAGCTGGAATGCTACGAATCGTATGGTATAGTAAAATTTAGTTCTGTGCTGATCGTATCTATTTTTTTTTAACTATTATGTACTTTAAATTGAGTCAACTGTGTACTGTGCTATGCATAACAATTCAGTTCCAAAATAGTGTAAGACTGTTAAAATATAAAAAGGGAAATATGTGCATGGCAAACAGCTGTATTTCTACAGTGTCCAAACCAATAATTTTGGTTTTTTTGAATGTAATTCCATAGAAAGGAATTGCTTAATAAAATGTGCTCAGATATTAGGACAGCACTTGAAAATAACTTCTGTTTTCCAGATTTCTGCCTCCCATGAACTGAGTTTCACAGACTTTGTACTACATGGGAAAGAAGGAATTTTTTTCTTAACCAGATAAGAGAAACTGAATGCATGCAGCTTACTCCTGAAAAATGTTTTTTCATTCCCTACTTCTGCAAGGGAAGTAGTCCTTATGAAGCCTTCTTTAACTTCCATTAGTAACTATCTTTGTCTTCATGCAGTCTGTGTTATGGCCTATATAACTTTCATATGTGTATTGAAATTTCTCTTTTTTTTGTATTTGTTTCAGATAAAGCATGAAAAAGCATCTTTCTTAACCAGTGTCTAGTCCTGTTCTGTTTAGGCCTTGAAGAGATTGTCTTTTTGTTGTTGATGCCTTCAGGAGTTTAGGGTTGTTCTTTGGTTTTGTTTAATTTTGCTGTCTGCTTTCCTTTATAGCTGAGGTACCATTTTCAGTGTGCTAATGAAACAATCTCAACATCGAGGTACAGTAATCTGTTCTTGTCTGCCTGTTAAATGTTGAAAAAAGTGACTTAGTAATTTTGATAGTTTTGCAAAGCAGGAAGTTACCAACTTCTCATGCTTTGTCAGAAACTTCGATGCCTAGAGCAGGAAGAACTGCTGAGATCCCTAAGAACGTGTTCCAAGATACAACAGTATTTGTTTTAGACTCACTGTGAGGAACTGGTTTAAGTGAAGTAGCTTAAACCCAGAACACTTTTTTTTCTCTTGTTTTAATGTTTGTAATAGTTGATAATCATCTCCTGATTTGTTTAGGTATGACTTACGAGTCATTTTTTTAACAAGCCATGATGCAATCAGACCTTATTTCTAAGAATTCATTGCTAGTATAGTTACACCAGAGAAAGCCTTCATGAAATGAAAATTCCTTCCTCTGCTCTTCTGGTCTGTATATATGTGATAACATTGACAGATCTGTTTGTTTGAATATCTACTTGCATGGACAGCTTCTTTTAGAGTTTTAACATAAACGATAGTTATATGGTTTCTCCTCCTTCCCTCCTGTCGTGGTTTAGCCCCAGCTGGCAACTAAGCACCACGCAGCCGCTCGCTCACTCCCCCTCCCGCAGTGGGACGGGGGAGAGAATTAGGAAAAACCTCGTGGGTTGAGATAAACATGGTTTAATAGGACAGAAAGAAAGAAGGGAACAACAATGATAATACCAACAAAGGAATGTACAAGAACAAGTGATGCCCAATACAGAAATTGCTCACCACCCCGTGATCGACAGCCCGTCCCCGAGCAGCGATTTCCACCCCCCGGCCAACTCCAGTTTATGTACTGGGCATGACGTCGTATGGTAGGGAATATCTCTTTGGCCAGTCTGGGTCAGCTGTCCCGGCTGTGTCCCCTCCCAGCTCCCCGTGCACCCCCAGCCTCCTTGCTAGCAGGCCAGCACAAGAAGCTGGACTGTCCTTGACTGCTCAGCAACAACCCAAAACATCAGCACATTATCAACAGTTCCTCATCCCAAATCCAAAACAGTCTCACACTAGCTTCTGTGAGGAAAACCAGCTCTGTCCTGGCTGAAACCAGGACACCTCCCCAAAAGGTGAAGTAGGTAATTTGGAATTTTCCATCTGCCAGTTTGAGTGAAACACATTCATTGAATACATGAAGTATTTTATGGCAATATTGGATGTCTTAACCTTAAGTGATATTTCTCTGCTTCCTCATCCATCTCCACCACCCAAAGGCGGGGGGGGGGGGGGGGGGGGGATGTTTTAAGGAAAACTAAGGTAGTAGGATTACATGTATTGCTAGGAAATGCTATATGTATAATTCATGGTAATATATATTGGAGTCTGTAGCTCTCTGCATTGGGAGAACTATTTGGGTTTCCAAGTTTAAATGCAGTTGTATATAACAGTAATTCTGGTGTAAGATAGTCTGAACATTGAAATACTGTGATTTCTTGCATCAGTCTTCCTGTGTATTAATGCTGATAGTGTGACATGTAGTCAAGGACATGCAATATCTTCTACCTGGAGCAGTCAAAGACCTTAAGATAAATGTATTCATAGCAAAAAAAATAAGGAAAGCAAAGCCTGTATCTTGTGGACCAATTAGTGCTCAATACCGGAGGATACCAGAGTACCTTCCTCCTCTCTGATATCTACAGGAGCAGAGTTGATGATTACAACTTTTTTTTTTAAATTGCCTCAGGGTTTTAAAAGAAGTGTGTGGGGGGGGTGTCAAGGTGTGTGTCTTTATGGGGATTCTCTTTTAAGTTACTGTATACCCAGGCCTTCAGTTTTTGTTTTCTATCTGTTTTGTTCCCTGACCTTCACCTGTATGCAAAGGTGGCATATAAACTGGAATAAACAATGTGCATTTACCTCTAATACATATCTAACATAACTTTCTGTTTTACCATTAATTTCAGCTAACCATGATCTTGGCTTTTTTCTAGTATTGTGGTATGCTAAGTAAACTATCTCTCCTCCTCTGGAGGTTAGCCCAACTTCTTTTAAACATCTTGGGTTATTACATATGACTTTTGTTTTTTAAAGTGCAGTCTACGTGTAAACTTTCACCTTCTGGTATATAGCAGATCAAAAATTGATTGGGCAAATTCATGCAGAGGCATCGTCCTCTGATTCCTCCCTGAAGCCATGCATTGCTAGTGAATGTGGGGAAGAATTTGGGGAAGGGGTTGCATGGAGGTTGTTCCTGTAGTTTTACCACAGCATCCACAAGTAGTTGCTGTTTCACATAGGATTCTGGGCTAGGTGGACTTCTGGTTTGATCTTATAAAGATGCTCTCATAAAGTCAGACTCTGCAGCTAGGGGCCTTGTGAATACACAGCAGCTACAGTTGCCTGTAAGCTTTATCACAGAATCATTAAGGTTGGAAAAGACCTTTAAGATCATCAAGTCCAACCATCAGCGCAACACCACCATGACCTCTGTTGTGGTTTAGCCCCAGCTGGCAACTAAGCACTGCACAGCTGCTTGCTCACTCCCCCACGGTGGGACGGGGGAGAGAATTGGAAGAGTAAAAGCGAGGAAACTCATGGTTTGAGATAAAGACAGTTTAATAAGTAAAGCAAAAGCCGCGCACGCAAGCAAAGCAAAACAAGGAATCCATTCACCACTCCCCATGGGCAGCCAGGAGTTCAGCCATCTCCAGGGAAGCAGGGCTCGATCACACATAATGGTTTCTTGGGAAGACAGATGCCATCACTCTGAACGTTCCTCCACCCCACCCTTCTTCTTCGTCGCAGCTTTATATACTGAGCATGACGTTACATGGTATGGAATATCTCTTTGGCCAGCCTGGGTCAGCTGTCCTGGCTGTGTCCCCTCCCAACTTCCTGTGCACCCCCAGCCTTCTTGCCAGCAGGCCAGCACAAGAAGCTGGACTGTCCTTGACTGCTCAGCAACAACCCAAAACATCAGCACCTTATCAACAGTTTCTCATCCCAAATCCAAAACATAGCCTCAGACTAGCTTCTGTGAAGAAAACCAGCTCTACCCTGGCTGAAACCAGGACACCTCTAAACCATGTCCACACGTTTTTTTGAACACTTCCAGAGATGGTGACTCCACCACCTCCCTGGGCAGCCTGTTCCAATATTTGACCACTCTCTCAGTAAAGAAATTTTTCCTAATACCCAGTCTAAACCTCCCCTGGCACAACTTGAGGCTATTTCCTCTCGTCCTATCACTAGTTACTTGGGCGAAGAGACCAATACCTGCCTTGCCACAACCCCCTTTCAGGTAGTTGTGGAGAGTGATGAGATCTCCCCTCAGCCTCCTCTTCTCCAGACTAAACCACCCCAGTTCCCTCAGCCGCTCCTCATAAGACTTGTTCTCCAGACCGCTCACCAGCTTCCTTTTCTGCCAGGCAGCTTTCTAGCCATTCCTCCCCAAGCCTGTAGTGTTGCATGGGGTTGTTGTGACCCAAGCGCAGGACCTGGCACTTGGCCTTATTAAACCTCATACAGTTGACTTCTGCCCATTGATCCAGCCTGTCCAGATCCCTCTGCAGAGCCCTCCTACCCTCCAGCAGATCAACACTCCCGCCCAACTTGGTGTCATCTGCAAACTGACTGAGGGAGCACTCGATCCCCTCATCCAGATCATCAATAAAGATATTGAACAAGACTGGCCCCAAAACTGAGCTCTGGGGAACACTGCTTGTGACCGGCCATCAACTGAATTTAACTCCATTCACCACAACTCTCTGGGCTCGGCTGTCCAGCCAGCCCATAACATATCCTTATGTTTTCCTTCGAGTCATACTATCATGCTTCCTTTCTGTCCTGAAAACATAGTATTTTCTTCCTACCATAAATAGGAAACAAAAGCAGTGGTTACTTTTTGGGAGTAATCTTTTGAACAGAAAATAAAGTAGTATTAATTGCTTTCAGAGTGTTAAGTCTTCCAATACATCTAATCTCATGGCTGCAGGTCATAACCCTGCTATCGTGCCGAGTGGATTCAGGTTAAAGGAAAACAAACTTCAGACGTTTGGAGCTGTAATTCCTACTTCGGCAGCTTTAGTTTAACAATTTTTCATCTTATGGAACCATTTTCTCCAGTATGGTAAATTCCAGTGTTGTGTTTGGAGTGTCTTCTCTACTGGAATGAATCTGTATCACAGTGCATGTGTACCATGTGGAAATGAAAGACCTAACTATTATGTCTTAAAAGACTTGACTGAAGCTTGTTCATCGGAAATGCTATCCTGTCTGCTTTTCTGGGAAACTGTTGTGGGACCATGTTATGAATTGGATTGGAGAGCAAGTTCAGTTCAACAGTTTTCCACTGTCTCCTCTCCAACTTCACAAAACCCATTTTGAAATTTGAGTTTTTTTAAGTGAGATCCCCATCAGTGGTAAGGTATAGAAATGAATAACTGAGGTGGGGAGTAGTAACTGCTTAAATTGATAGTGCTGCTGGGAAGATGGTACATGCAACTGTTTCAGTAGGCTACCTACCCAAGTTATGATAGCTTCTGGCCCCTTCTTCCTCTCTAGGGGCATATACTGTTACTCGCCGAGGAGACCAGCTCCTGTGCAGGTAAGTCCACACCGGGGAGGGGAAAATCGGAAAAAAGGGCCGACAGAGCTCTTTGGGGCCGGGAAAGCAGCATGCCTGTGCTGGGAGCCGGCAGCTTGTGGGCGGGCTGCTGACGTGGCGCGGGCGGAGCTGGCACCACCGGCGGCAGATCTAAACGAGGCGTAAACGCGCCTAACAGTCACTCGCCGAAACCACCCACCCCCCCCACCCCCCATAAAAGAAGCCCCGAGGGAGCACAGCGACCAGGTCGCCGCACACCAAGCGAACAAGCAGGGCGCGTATCTGCGGCGTCATCCCAAGGCGTTGCAGTTTGCGCAGCAGGACGTGCGGGCAGGCCGCCAAGAGCTAGTGCAAGAGGTAAGTTCAGGAAGTTCTCAGTCAGCAAGGAGCGAAGCAGCGGCCTTCTCGCCATAAGTACTTTCTCCGTTAGCGTGAGCAGGGCACGCGGGAGAGCTCAGCCATGGCCAGGCAGAAGGCAGTGACCTCCACACCTGCCAGAATGGATGTGGGAACCCAGACAGAACTCCCATGGAAACATCTAGCTGTCCAGGTCACAGACTGCAGGGAGTGCCAGAGCCTTGCACTGGCAACAAGTGGCAGTGATGAGAACTGCTGTGTCTGCTGTGAACAGGTGGATGACCTGCTCAGCCTGGTGGCAGAGCTGCGTGAGTGAGGAGCTTGAAAGGTTGAGGAGCATTAGGGAGGCTGAACAGGAGATAGACTGGTGGAGCCGGGCTCTGCCCTCCTTGAAACAGAATTGGGAGCACCCACCAGAGAGCACCTAGGATCAAGGGGCCTCTGTATCCTGCCCTGTCAAGCCGAAGGCAGAAGCCTAAATGAAAAGAGTGAGTGGAGGCAAGTCCATGGTAGGGGCAGCAGGTGAAACCCCCTCTTGCCCACCTTGCCCCCCCCCAGGTGCCTCTGAGCAACAGGTACGAGGTTCTGGTTGAGAAAGAACAGCCAAATGAGGATGTGGACGATGGGCAAGCTACACCAGAGTTGTCTACACAGTCAGGCCTACTGCCTGTATCACCACCACACACAAAAAGAAAAAAAGAAAGGGTGTAGTTGTAGGCGACTGCTCTGAGGGGAACAGAGGGTCCGATATGCTGCGTAGACCCTCCTCACAGGGAGGTCTGCTGTCTCCCTGGAGCCCGGGTTAAGGCCGTCACTAGGAAACTTCCTAGCCTAGTGAGGTCCACAAATTACTACCCACTACTAATTGTCTATGTGGGTGGAGAAGAAGCAGCAATTTGTAGTCCACGAACAATTGAGAGAGTTTAGGGCCTTGGGATGGTTAGTGAGAGAATCTGAGGCGCAGGTTATTTTTTCTTCCCTCCTTCCATTTGAAAGCAGTGACATTGGAAGGAACAGGAAGATCCAATCCATCAACACATGGCTCCGTGGCTGGTGTTACCGCCACAATTTTGGTGTTTTCTTGATAATGGGATGGCATACACGGCACCAGGAATGCTGGCATCAAATGGGAGACACCTCTCAAAGGGGGAAGAGGGTCTTTGCCCAAGAGATAGTGGGGCTGATTGACAGGGCTTTAAACTAGATGCAAAGGGGGAGGGTGATAACAATGTCAAGATTGTCTGTGAGAGTTGATCGACTCCCTTCCTGAAACACCTGTACACCAACGCACGCAGCATGGGGAATAAACAGGAAGAACTAGAGATCTGGGTGTGGTCACAGGGCCGTGATATCATCGCAATCACAGAGACATGGTGGGATAGCTTGCATGACTGGAACGTTGACATGGATGGCTACGTCCTGTTTAGAAAAGATAGGCCAGGAAGGTGAGGTGGTGGTGTGTTGGGATCACCCTGCAAGGGCTCGGCTCGACCTTAAGGAGAAGGAGCTGTGGCATTGAGAAGCTGGTAAACAGCTGAATATCTGCACAGCTCGGCCTTGAGGAGAAGGAGCTGTGGTAAACAACTAAGAGGAAGCAAAGGAGGGCGTGGACACCTGCAGGCAGTGAATCCTGACTGTGTGAGAAGTGCATGGACTGTGTGTGGTAACCAACCAGGACGTATTTTGTGGCGCGTGAAAGAGCTGTAACCGCATAAAAAGTGGACACTTGTAGCAATAAAGGTCTTTGGCCTGAATCCCCGCCAGAGTCCGTGCCCTGTTACTCAACAGTGGTGGTGTTCTTTATGTACGTAAACAACTGGAATGTATTGAGCTCTGCCTAGGGGGGGATGAAGTACCTGTTGAAAGTTTATGGGTAAGAATCAAGGGGCAAGCTAATGTGGCCGATATTGTTGTGGGTGTTCACTATAGACCATCAGACCAGGAAGACGTAGATGAAGCCTTCTACAAACAACTAGAAGTAGCCTCAAAATCACATGCCCTGGTGCTTATGGGTGACTTCAATCACCCAGATATTTCTTGGAAAGGCCACGCAGCTAGGAACACACAATCCAGAAGATTCCTGCAGTACATTGATGAGAACTTTGATGCAAGTGGTGGAGGAGCCAATGAGGAGAGGTGTGCTGCTGGACCTTGTATTAACAAACAAGGAAGGACTGGTTGGGGATGTAAAGGTTGGGGGTAGCCTTGTGTCCTGGTTTCAGCCAGGATAGAGCTGGTTTTCTTCACAGAAGCCAGTGTGAGACTGTGTTTTGGATTTGGGATGAGAAACTGTTGATAATGTGCTGATGTTTTGGGTTGTTGCTGAGCAGTCAAGGACAGTCCAGCTTCTCGTGCTGGCCTGCCAGCAAGCAGGCTGGGGGTGCACGGGGAGCTGGGAGGGGACACAGCCGGGACAGCTGACCCAGACTGGCCAAAGAGATATTCCCTACCATCCGACGTCATGCCCAGTACATAAACTGGAGTTGGCCGGGGGGGCAGAAATCGCTGCTCGGGGACGGGCTGTCGATCACTGGGTGGTGAGCAATCACTGTATTGGGCATCACTTGTTCTTGTACATTCCTTTGTTGGTATTATCATTGTTGTTCCCTTCTTTCTTTCTGTCCTGTTAAACCGTGTTTATCTCAACCCACGAGGTTTTTCCTAATTCTCTCCCCCGTCCCACTGTGGAAGGGGGAGTGAGCGAGCGGCTGCGTGGTGCTTAGTTGCCAGCTGGGGCTAAACCACGACAGTCCTTTTTGGCGCCCAACGTGGGGCTCGAGGCTTGAGATAATAACGGTTGCAGGTCACAATATCAGTTTATTTGATTTGCATGATGCTCTCGTCTTTGCTGTACATGTTAAGGATCGGTGTTGGTTTCTGCGGGCTGCTGTACTCTGCAATGATTAGTAATGTCTCGCCTGTGAATTTTGTTTTTAGAACACTAACCTTGAGCTTAATGTGGTATCATCTGAGCTCTGTACTAAAGCCGTTACTGTATTTTGGCTACTGTCTTGTGGAGACGATTAGCAATTATACTTCTGCCTCTGAAAGGCTTTTTATGGAGGAAATGCAGAATGGTACCTTTGCTACCCTCTATCATAACGTTTCCTCCTTCATCACAGTAATTTTTCCGTATTTTGAACACCCTTGGGTAGTTAAAATACCTCTATTGCTACTTCTGGGGAACATTGTTTTGGTTTTGTCTAAGGTTGGCAAGCAATTTAAGAATATCACCCGGAGATCTGCCCCAAGGCTGGATAGTTATGAATGGCAGGGTGTGTGGAAGAACATGGGCAAATGCCTGGGGCGGTGGGCACCTCCGGTGTTTTGGAGCTTCACTCCCGAACAAGTGCAGAATCCTGATAAACTAGCAGACTATTTGGAAGAAGTATGCTGTCAGCATGGCAGCTCCAAGGAGACACAAATCATTGCCATGTGCTGGGGCCTGGCCCATGCCTACCGAACCCTATTTAACACTATGCAAAGGGGAGAGAGGCTCTCTGGGTCTGATGGTAATGTGGCAGGCACTGTGACTACTCCAACCCCTGTGGCAGGCACTGTGACTACCCCAACCCCCACGGCGGGTACTGTAGCTACTCAGACTGTTGCAGCTGAACCAGAGAACCAGCCCATCCCAGTATCAGTTTCCCCTATACAAAAGAAGAAATCTTGGAAGCGGAAGTCAGCTCGTTTAGTAAGGGAGGAGGAAGATTCTGCTAAGAAGGAGCCAGAGGAAGAGAGTGAGGAGGCAGAGTGCTCTGAAGCAGGGCCATCACAAGCACGGAAGAGGGAAGAGAGCGAGTCATCGCTTGAAGAGGAGGAAGAGGAAGAACTTATAAAAGAGACGGTAACTACCCGATCTCTATCCCTGAGTGAATTGCGAGATATGCGAAAGGATTTCAGCCGTCGTCCAGGTGAGTACATTGTCACCTGGCTGCTCCGATGCTGGGATAATGGGGCCAGTAGCCTGGAATTAGAGGGTAGGGAAGCCAAGCAGCTGGGATCCCTTTCTAGGGAAGGGGGCATTGACAAAGCAATTGGAAAAGGTGCACAAGTCCTCAGCCTCTGGAGACGACTCCTGTCGGGTGTGAAGGAAAGGTATCCCTTCAAGGAAGATGTTCTATGTCACCCAGGCAAGTGGACCACCATGGAGAAAGGTATCCAGTACCTGAGGGAGCTAGCGGTGCTGGAAGTGATTTATGGTGACTTGGACAATGGACAATCATCCAAAGATCCAGATGAAGTCAATTGCACGTGACCTATGTGGCGGAAGTTTGTACGGAGTGCACCCTCATCATATGCCAACTCGTTAGCAGTAATGGCCTGGAAAGACGGAGAGAGACCAACGGTGGATGAATTGGCTGGCCAACTGTGGCAATACGAAGAAAGTCTCTCTTCCTCCCTACGGGCCTGCGTCTCTGCTGTAGAGAAACTGTCCCGAGAGTTCCGGCAATTCAAAGAGGATATGCCCTACCCTCCACCCATACGGACCAGTGTCTCAGCTATTAGGAGTAAGCGCTCTTCTGTTCAAGAGAGAAGATATAGAGGATACACACCACGAGCCACCCTGTGGTTTCAATTGCATGACTACGGAGAGGACATGAGGAGGTGGGATGGAAAACCTACCTCGACCCTAGAGGCACGAGTACACGAGCTGCAAGGAAAAACAATTACAAAAGGGGGTTCAGGTTCCTCCAGAAAAATCGTCGCTCCACTTTCCAGTGGGCAGCTTCCCAGAAAGAATAGAAGAGCTGATCTCACCTCTGATCCTCTTGAAGGGACTTCTGATTCCTATTTACAAGAAGTGGGTAACGAGTACTATGACCAGGACTAGAGGGGCCCTGCCTCCAGCCAGGCGGAGGAGAGGGACAGCCGAGTTTATTGGACTGTGTGGATTAGATGGCCTGGCACATCAGACCCACAGGAATATAAGGCTTTAGTGGACACCGGTGCACAATGTACCCTGATGCCATCAAGCCATATAGGGGCAGAGCCCATCTGTATTTCCGGAGTGACAGGGGGATCCCAACAGCTGACTGTACTGGAGGCGGAAGTGAGCCTAACTGGGAATGAGTGGCAGGAGCACCCCGTTGGGACTGGCCCAGAGGCTCCGTGCATCCTGGGCATAGACTACCTCAGGAGAGGGTATTTCAAGGACCCAAAAGGGTACCGGTGGGCTTTTGGTATAGCTGCCTTGGAGATGGAAGAAATTAAACAGCTGTCCACCTTGCCTGGTCTCTCAGAGGACCCTTCTGTGGTGGGGTTGCTCAGGGTCAAAGAACAACAGGTGCCGATCGCTACCACAACAGTGCACCGGCGGCAATATCGCACCAACAGAGACTCCCTGATCCCCATCCATGAGCTGATTCGTCGGCTGGAGAGCCAAGGAGTGATCAGCAAGACTCGCTCACCCTTTAACAGCCCCATATGGCCAGTGCGAAAATCTAATGGAGAGTGGAGACTGACAGTAGACTATCGTGGCCTGAATGAAGTCACGCCGCCACTGAGCGCTGCCATGCCGGACATGCTAGAACTTCAATATGAACTGGAGTCAAAGGCAGCCAAGTGGTACGCCACCACTGATATTGCTAATGCCTTTTTCTTCAGTCCCTTTGGCGGCAGAGTGCAGGCCACAGTTTGCTTTCACTTGGAGGGGTGTCCAATACACCTGGAATCAACTGCCCCAGGGGTGGAAACACAGCCCTACCATTTGCCATGGGCTGATACAATCTGCGCTGGAACAGGGTGAAGCTCCAGAGCATCTGCAATACATTGATGACATCATCATATGGGGCAACACAGCAGAAGTTTTCGAGAAAGGGAAGAAAATAATTCAAATCTTTCTGAAAGCCAGTTTTGCCATAAAACAAAGTAAGGTCAAGGGACCTGCACAGGAGATCCAGTTTTTAGGAATAAAATGGCAAGATGGATGTCGACAGATCCCAATGGATGTGATCAACAAAATAACAGCTATGTCTCCACCAACTAGCAAAAAAGTAACACAAGCATTGTTGGGCGTTGTGGGTTTCTGGAGAATGCATATTCCAAATTACAGTCTGATTGTAAGCCCTCTTTATCAAGTGACCCGGAAGAAGAATGATTTTAAGTGAGGCCCTGAGCAATGACAAGCCTTCGCACAAATTAAACAGGAGATACTTCATGCAGTAGCCCTTGGGCCAGTCCGGGCAGGACAAGATGTTAAAAATGTGCTCTACACGGCAGCCGGGGAGAATGGCCCTACCTGGAGTCTCTGGCAGAAGGCAACAGGCAGGATCCGAGGTCGACCTCTAGGGTTTTGGAGTCAAGGATATAGGGGATCTGAGTCCCGCTATACTCCAACTGAGAAGGAGGTATTGGTAGCACATGAAGGAGTTCGAGCTTCCTCAGAAGTGGTTGGTACTGAAGCACAGCTCCTCCTGGCACCCCGACTGCCCGTGCTGGGCTGGATGTTCAAAGGGAGGGTCCCCTCTACACATCATGCGACTGATGCTACGTGGAGTAAGTGGGTCGCGCTTATTACACAGCGGGCTCGAATAGGAAACCTTAATCGCCCGGGAATCTTGGAAGTGATCATGGACTGGCCAGAAGGCAAAGATTTTGGAATATCACCGGAAGAGGAGGTGGCGCGTGCTGAAGAGGCTCCACCATATAATGAACTGCCAGAGAACGAAAGGTAATATGCCCTGTTTACTGATGGGTCCTGTCGTATTGTAGGCAAACATCGAAGGTGGAAAGCTGCTGTATGGAGCCCTATACGACGAGTCGCAGAAGCTGATGAAGGACAAGGTGAATCAAGTCAGTTTGCAGAGGTGAAAGCCATCCAGCTGGCTTTAGATATTGCTGAACGAGAAAAACGGCCAGTACTCTATCTTTATACTGAGTCATGGATGGTGGCAAATGCTCTATGGGGGTGGCTACAGCAATGGAAGCAGAGCAACTGGCAACGCAGAGGCAAGCCCATCTGGGCTGCTGAATTGTGGCAAGATATTGCTGCCCGACTAGAGAATCTAGTCATAAAAGTACGCCATGTAGATGCTCACGTACCCAAGAGTCAGGCTACTGAAGAACATCAAAACAACCATCAGGTGGATCAGGCTGCTAAGATTGAAGTGGCTCAGGTGGATCTGGACTGGCAACATAAGGGTGAACTATTTATAGCTCGGTGGGCCCATGACACCTCAAGGCCATCAGGGAAGAGATGCCACATATAGATGGGCTTGGGATCGAGGGGTGGACTTGACCATGGATGCTATTGCACAGGTTATCCATGAATGTGAAACGTGTGCTGCGATCAAACAAGCCAAGCGGTTAAAGCCCCTCTGGTATGAAGGACGATGATGGAAATATAAATATGGGGAGGCCTGGCAGATTGACTATATCACACTTCCACAAACTCGCCAAGGCAAGCGCTATGTGCTTGCCATGGTGGAAGCAACCACCGGATGGCTGGAAACATACCCTGTGCCCCATGCCACCGCCCGGAACACTATCCTGGGCCTTGAAAAGCAAGTCTTATGGCGACATGGCACCCCCGAAAGAATTGAGTCAGACAATGGGACTCATTTCCAAAACAACCTCATAGACACCTGGGCCAAAGAGCACGGCATTGAGTGGGTGTATCATATCCCCTATCATGCACCAGCTTCCGGAAAAATTGAACGATACAAAGGACTGTTAAAGACTACACTGAGAGCAATGGGTGTTGGGACATTCAAACATTGGGATAAACATTTAGCAAAAGCCACCTGGTTAGTCAACTCTAGGGGATCTACTAATAGAGCCGGCCCTGCCCAATCAAAACTTTTACGTACTGTAGAAGGGGATAAAGTCCCTGTGGTGCATGTGAGAAATATGCTGGGGAAGACAGTCTGGGTTACTCCTGCCTTAGGCAAAGGCAAACCCGTTCGTGGGATTGCCTTTGCCTAGGGACCTGGGTGCACTTGGTGGGTAATGCGGAAGGATGGGGAAGTCCGATGTGTACCTCAAGGAGACTTGATTTTGGGTGAAAATAGTCAATGATTTGAATTGTATGATCTTAATTTCTATACAATATGGTATGTCATTACTACTATGGTTGCTATTACCATATCAATGGTATTACAATAAGAATCACCCAGACTGATGAGGAATGAGCTTTAATGAAACTGAGCAACGTGCAGCGGTGATGGAACCAGAACTGGCTTCAGCAGCTTGCGCCCAACAGCTTCCTCGAGACTGAAATCTTCGACCTGCAGATCATGGATATGTACTGTGACAGATAACAATCCAATACCACATACCATCTCCCTTGCCCTGAGAGACTGCTGTGATGGATGAAGCCCACAGTCATGGACCGAATGAACTCCACAGACAGTTTAAAGTGATGGCCCATGGACTAAGAAAGTGATATCTGTGTGTATATATTAAAAGACAGGAAGAGTAATAATGAATAATTGGAATGTATTTATAAGTGTGGGACCCGGGCATGACATAAATGGTGTGGAATAAGGGGTGGATACTGCCCTGGTTTCAGCCAGGATAGAGTTAATTTTCTTCACAGAAGCTAGTGTGAGGCTATGTTTTGGATTTGGGATGAGAAACTAATGATAAGGTGCTGATGTTTTGAGCTGTTGCTAAGTAGTCAAGGACAGTCCAGCTTCTCGTTCTGGCCTGCTAGCAAGAAGGCTGGGGGTGCACGGGAAGCTGAGAAGGGACACAGCCAGGACAGCTGACCCAGGCTGGCCAAAGAGATATTCCTTACCATACGATGTCATGCCCAGTACATAAACTGGAGTTAGCTGGGGGGGGGGGAGGCAGGAATCACTGCTTGGGGATGGGCTATCGATCTCCAGGTGGTGAGAAATTGCTGTATTGGGAATCACTTGTTCTTGTACATTCCTTTGTCGATATTATTATTGTTGTTATCATTGTTGTTTCCTTCTCTCTTTCTGTCCTATTAAACTGTGTTTATCTCAACCCATGAGGCTTTTTCCCAATTCTCTCCCCTGTCCCACTGTGGGAGGGGGAGTGAGTGAGCGGCTGCATGGTGCTTAGTTGCCAGCTGGGGCTAAACCATGACATGTAGCTTCTAGGAAGAACTGCTCTATGATCTTCCCAGGCACAGAGGTGAGGCTGACAGGTCGGTCGTTCCTAGGGTCCTCCTTTCTCCCCTTTTTAGATGTTATGTTTCTTTGCGAGAAATAACATATTTAAAACAAATAGGAAAATAAAGGCTTAAATGTAGTTTATTTTTATGATTGTCTTCTGCTGAGAGAACTTTAAAATTCTCTTTACAGTAGCAGTCTTGGAACATTTGATATCTGATGATAATTTTGTACTTTTGAACAGTACCAGAATGGTCTACATTCCCTTTCTTGGTTATAACTCCTCAAGGAATTTTTTAATAGGTTGTAGCTTTGGAAAATCTACTTAGCTAATCTCTTTCTCTAATACCTATGCTTGTGATCCTGTAACCTGGTGCAGATGAAATAATTATCGTTGACTGTCAGTGTGCACTTGTATTGCTATCTTTTTAATGACATTATTGCAGTTCTTGGAGTAATGCCCAGTAGTATGTCACACCAAGATGGGGGCAGGACATGCTTTTTTCTCTTCAGTTGTCCCAATATGAACTGTGCATACTGGATTCTGTTCTCTCTTGGGATACTGAAGTTTGTCATACAGTAATAAACTTACTGGATCTTTCTGTAAGCTGTATTATCACACTTCAGATGTTAGTCCAAATACATAGCATTATGAAAAGAATTAAGCTGCACAATTATTAGTGGATTTGGGTCTCAATGTATCAATATTAAATTATCTACTTCCTGTATTTTCTAGAAATTTTGCTCAATAATGGAATAAACTTTTAGTTTTATAGAGGTAAAATACCAGACTCCCTCTGCAAACCTTCTGGTATGAAAGTAAAGAGTTTGAGAGATCATGTAATGAACTGCTCTTTTTAAATCTTGAAAATACCACAGTATGTGTATACCTTGATGTATCTGACTTGTTACTGGGAGACTAAATCACAGCAGGAAGGATTAGAGAGACCTAGGAGCTTTTGTAATATTTGCTTCAGATATCTGATAGCTTGCTTAGGAAGCATGCAAAAGAGAAGCCCATTTCATTAGCTTTGTGGCAAGCATTTGTTGCAAATAGAGGCTGATATTTCTTGTCTTGTTTTGTAGGACGACTCATTTTCAGTGGCTACTGAATAGTGCCGCAATCTCAAAGTATGACTAGATGGCTTCAGAGAAAGCAATCCAACCAATTTTTTTTTACATATTTCAAATAGGTGAATTTGACTTCATAGAAACTAGAAAATCCAGGCAGGTAATTTGCCTCTAATGTTAGACATCTATCTTTGAAGATCTGTGTCTTCATCACTGAGGGGATGATCCTTTTTGACCATGGCCTATGAGGTTCCACTGAAGGTGATGGCTCAGTCTGTGGAGTTAATGCTTCAGTTGTGAGTGTTGTCCTGTTAGCGGTGAAATGTTCTCTTTGACAAATGTGTCTTTTGACCTGTCAGTCTTCCAGAGATATGCTTAATTGTCATGGTCTTTGCGACCAAATGACTTTATAGGGAGAGAAGACAAGGGATGTATCAAACTGAGTAAATAACAATTACTAGTAAACTAGTAGAGGTGTAGGCTCAGTAGGTTTGCGTTTAGAGCCAAATAACAGAAAGGTTTTTCTTCCAGGTTTAACATTCTAAATGGATTTGTTACCCTTTTATTAGAAAAATGCTGGAAGAAATAGGATATGCTTTAGCTTTTAAAGCTACATTGTAAAGATGCAGTGGCTGTCACCTGATGGTGGTTTCCAGCAGGGGCGCTTGCACTGCAGCCTGGGTTCCCCAGGTCAGTGGAGGTTCCACAGCAACCTGCTGGGTGTTATGTTTCTGTTTCATTACACCTGGGCACCACTTATGTTTTTTCCTGTAGTTTTGTAACATGTAAATGTATTTATAGCTTATAAATTTCAAAATATATGTAGAAGATTCAATTCACCTCAAACTTGTAAGGTGTTTTTAATGCAGAATGCTTGTTAGTGATTCATCTAAATGACTTAGTGGCATTTTCTTGATGTGAGTGAAAGGCAAATGGTGGGTGCAGGGTACTACTCAATATGTACTCCTTGTGAGCTTCAGTGGGAAGTGTATTGGCCAAAAGAAGAGAGTCTACGTTTATTCTCAAGGGAACATGATGATGAGCTACTGGAGAAACTGAAGCAGATAGAAAAAAAAAAAAAAAGCTTTATTATTTTCCCTTTTGTATTTGTCAACTACTCTAACAGAAGAATAAAGCTTAATTTCACACTTAACATTTGGCTAAAATCCCTGTAACTATTTTAGGAAGCTAGATTCATTCGTATCTATGAAGTAGTGTGTTCAGTGCTGTATTTAAGTGGTAGTTGGTCCCATTTAGTACCAGATTGAGAAAGTTCCCTGTTAAGTTTTTAATTTTAATGGGATGTATCATACCTGATCTCTTCCTTTGTTATGATGGACACAAATGGTTATATACTAGCAGTAGTGGATCAGGAAGAGAAGGAATGGGAGACTGGCAGGAGGACAGACTGTGCCTTGCTCATTTTGATATCATTAAAAATACTTAAGGGCAAAAGAAAAACTGAACACTACTGGAACTGTTAGTGGCCAGAAGTTATCTGAAACACTAGTAGCTGACCTTTTCAGGGAATGGCTAACTTTTTTTTTTGGTCACCGTTCCCCATGCTGAGCTCTGCTCCTAGCATTCCTCCAGGCCAGCTGGACTAGCCCAGTGTTCTTGGGACCTGTTGAGGGTTGGGTTGCAGGTAGCTGGGTGCCAATATTCTTAATTCTTGCTTACTGTCTCCAGAATGAGCTCTGTACATCCTATCTAAGCTTGCCCCCAGTGTTGATTGTCACCGTATATGGCATTTGCACTGAGCAAAATATATAACTTCTTCCATATTCTTTACTTCTCATTCAGTGCTTTTTCATTAAACCCTGAGCTGCTCTTCTTGCAACCTGTTATTGTTAAGCGCATTGTTCTGATAGAGCTGCTGTGTTGACCACTTTTGTTCATGAGTGTGTTCTGTGGTCACCCATGGTCTGACCACTGCTGGTATGCAAGTTACCTTTGCTAACTTGCTTCAGACAAATGTTAAAAAAAAAAAAAAAAATTACTCGGCAGCTAATAACTTTTTTCCTCCCTATGATTGAGTATTTGTGGATATGGCAGACAGAGCTTTCCTTTTCTTGGTGAATTGACCCTCTTATTTCAGAACTTGCCTTTTTCCTGTTTTCCTGCTGCTAATAAAATCTGGGCCAGTGTGGCTATTGGATAAAGCTGTTTGCTTCTCTGCTATTTTATTTGAGCAAAGACATCTAACTGTTTCTAAAGATTGAGAAGCACAGCAAAATGGATTGGAGCCACTATTCAGCTTTCATATACTGTTATATGCCCTTTGTAAGACACTTGCAGAAGAGTTAGTATTAAATTCACCAAGCCATTCAGAAGTAAAACTTGCTTGTATATTTCACAATAGCTTGCTAAATAACACATGTATTGCATACCTTGTGTTAAAATATTGAATCATTGATCCATAGAGAACCAGTTGTTCATAATCTAACTGTTCAATTACTGTTTGCAAGTCTTCAAAATTAAGACACAGAAACAAAGGACAAAGTTTTGCCTTCTGTATTGCACAAGATGTTGCATTAGACTGTTTCCATGCAGTACATTAATTCTAATGTATTTAGTTTTATAGTTCATGAAGCAAATAATTGCATTATTCACTTTGAATTATTAATGTGTGGACCACTAAGCTTATTCATTAAAAAACAGTAGTCATCATACTATTGAGCTCGCTCAGTACTTTAGAATTACAATTTGGATCCATTTCTTCAGACTGTCTCAACTAATAATACAGGAGCTGATGTCTGATGTTTTAAAACAAATAATAAAAATAATTTAAAGGATTCTTAACGCTGCCATTTTTGAGGGGGGGAATTTAAATTTTATCTGGAGAAAAACCTTGTATCCTTTCTGCTTGTTTCATGAAAAGCTGAAACATTTAACAGCAAAATCCTTGCTTCCTGATGAAGCAGAAGGGTGGGATGTTGAGAAATGTCAAGCTCCTGGATCCAAGCTAGCATGTTCTCTTTTTTGGCCTGCTCCTTAGTTGTATCATTGCTGTTCAAATAAAGTACCACATGGCATTCAATTAAGCACATCACTACCTTGACTCTAGAATAGCTTTTGCTGTATGAAGATCAGGATCAGAGCAGGATCAGGTCCTCAGTAGAGTACACTCGGGGGGGGGGATGTGCTGAGGTACAGTGATATGGGGACTGGTAACCCAGCTGTTGTCATGTAGGCAAACTTCAGCTTGACTAGAGTAGATGAGGGGTTTTGCTTTAGATGAAAAAAATAAACAAAACCTGTAGGTTTAGACTACAAAATGAGGATGTCTTGCAGTATACAGGAAACTTTGTGCATTCACAGGAAAAATATTTTTTCCACAGACCTGACAGTATAAGAATATTTAGTAAACTATAGTTTTAGCGAAGCTTAAGTTAAAATAGGAAGGTTTTTTGAACACTTCAGAAACTGTGTTCTATAAAAATAAACACAATAATTAAATTCTGCAAAAAGATAACTGGTTTACTGAGCAAAAGCTTTCAAAGCTGGTTGGTCTTTCCCACCTGCGTGGAGGAAAAGCACAAGAGTTATTTGTGCAGGCAAGATTAGATCGGTTTAGCTGTCACATGAGAGGAAGATAGTTGCTTCTGCTTTTTAGAGAACAAGTACAGATTATGAAAGCTCCACTGTCATATTGCATTGTTCATGAATTCAAGTCCAAGGGCCTCTAAAAAGACTTTTTTTTTTTTTTAAATATTGGTTGGGAAGTTAATCATGGTTATAGGAACAAATGAAATACTGTGTCATTCTTTCACTGCTGGAATAGTGTGTTCTGTCTTGTATGCAAGGTATTCATGCAACTGAGATGGTTCATGCCATGGAATAACTAATATAAAAATCAGAGTGACTATATTTTTAACTTGCACCTATCTTATTTTGGAGCTGTACTGTTCTTATGCAGACAAAGATTTTTGTCTTTGAAATGATTTTTTTTCACTGAGGAAAAAAATGTAAAATCAGCCATTTTTAGACAATAGGGTTTACCCCCCTTATTTTAAGCTTTTAGGCATTTTCTCCATTTGGACTCTACCTGCTGCTGTAATGTCTCTGTTTTGAAGAATCACTAGTTTTTGTCTCTCTCTAGAAAGCAGTAGTATGAAATTCAGTGTTGGGACAAAAATAACTTGTCACTTGCATTAGTTTTGAAGTTAAGCAAGCACTAATGCTTAACCTCTGAAAAAAACATTCATTCTTAGGTGAATTGTTTTTCTATTTATAAACATTTAAGTCTTTAATTGCTAGACACAGTTCTGAGTGTCTAAATTTGGTTATTAACAGTAGGTTTAGATGTTGCTTGAAAGAAAATGTGTTTTGTTTACAGTATCCATCTGCTTATTACGTTTCAGCACTGAACAGTAAGAGTTATTTCCTGTCTCAGAATACTTTGTTTCCTTTGTGTCTACAATGAGAGGAAAAAACCCCCACAATTACTCCTTCTGACCAGTGAAAACTTCTCATTTTTCTAAATAGTGTTTTGTGATAAGTTAACTTTAGTAATGCATTGCTGATAGGCGTTGTAATTTTAACATCTTATTGCAGTGAATGTTGTAGGGAATATGTTGTAGGTTGTCATACAGTACATAAACATAGGTTTAACTCTATAGCTAAAACTTTTAGAAGTTGAAGAATGCATGCATGAAAGCAGCGGATGTAAATATGCAACTGCTGCTCATTGTGACTAAATTATATAGCCTTATCTTCCACTTTGTGATTTTATTTCTGAGAGTTGGCTTAATCAAGCTTGCTTATTTTTAAAGACAGCTAACTTCAAGAAGATGGAAGGGGATCATGTACTGCTGTGTAAGAATGTGGTTTTCTTGGTGATTTAGCAGATAATTCAACAGAATCAGGAAATCTTTCAGACTGTTCGTATTTGTTTGTCAGTATCTGACAGTATTTTTTTGCTGTTTTGTTGTTGCCAGCAATCACAGGAATCTACTTTTCTGTAGGTCAAGAAAGCACAAGCCCAGATGGATTATACTTTCATTTTACAGATATAAACTTACTGTGAGTTTTGCTATAATTATAGCTTACTTGAAGTGCTTTTGAGTCATTGGTCATTCAGAAAGCAATTCTCAAGAACACTAGCCTTACTTTCATTATTTCTGTGCCTAGTTTAAACATACTGTGTATTAGTTCACAAGTCCTCTTTTTTTGAGGAAGAGTTCACATATAGAAGGCAGGCACTACATACATAGCTTCATGCTTGTGCATCCTGTGAAGATAGAAACTTTTCACCATTAATTTATATTCATTTTGTAAATTGTTTTAAAATAGAGATTGCGAGCTTTGAATTACCAATATATGCATGAACCATCACAACACTTATGAAACTTTTGGTGAATTACATGACATACAGGGTAATTTTTGTATTGGTTTAATATTTGCCAAAACATTCCTCTTTACTGGGTGTCCAGTGTTACAAGCAATGCAAACATTTTAAATACCCCTCAAAACCAGGTATGCTGCAAACTGCAGACTAGCAAATTGGTCGTAACTCCTGAAAGACTTGCTGCAGTCAGTTGGAAGTAATGTTTTAGTACCTGCATTGTAAGGAGGAGGAGAACAGGATGGCACAAAGCCTAGGAATGCTATAGTATTATACCTTAACTAAAAATAATTGTATCTATGACTATAACTTTTTTCTTTGCTGTAGTTGTGACACGGAGAATAGAGAAACCCTCAGGGGGTTGCAGAAGATGGATGACCGCCCAGAAGAGCATATAATCAGGGAGAAACTCAAGGCAATGTGTATGCCAGCCTGGAAGCATGAATGGCTGGAAAGAAGAAGCAGGAGAGGCCCTGTGGTAAGTGGCATGGAAGTGAGGGCAATATCTCTGACAACTATTACAAATAAAAATCCCTTAAATTTCTTTCTTTTTGAAACCTCTTTATTGTTAACAATTTGAGGACTCTTAATTGTGATCCTCCCGTTCATTTTTTTTTAATGAGCTGTTTAACAAGAAATTGTGGCTGACTTTCTGAAGTGTACACGTTTATTAAGCTTTATTTAAAAAAAAAAAAAACATTGCTGTGCTGCTGATTGTGTAGTATAAAATACTGCTGTGACAACACTGCCCTCTAACGTCAACAGCTAAAGTAGCTCTTGTTCATTAGATAAAAACTGCACTGTAGTGCTTTGTGCTCCATTCTTTAGGGTTTCATGACTTTGCATTTCGTTATTTTGAAAATGTTAAAGTTTTCTATATGTTTAACGTGTGTGGATTTTTTTGCTAGATGAATATACAAACTGCACGCTTATTAGAACCAGAAAAATCAACACTGAGTAACTCCTTCACATAAGTCTCAACTTGGCTAAAATTTGGATGCCAGAGTATTCCTATTATCCTTTTTAGGTAATGCTTTTGTATAAATGGCTCAGCAGTAATTTTAAGAAACTTCGGACAGATCAAACTGAAAACTTATTAAACACAGTGACAATTCTAACACTAGCATATTCAGTATAATGCTGGTTAATTAATAACAATTAGTTACGTATAAGTGTAGTTGCACTGGTCAATGTGACTCCTGTGTAACACTTGATGGGAGTGCTAATTCAAAGCGAAGATCATTTGATGCAGTAAACAAGTGTTTGGAGGTGTCGTGGTTTAGCCCCAGCCAGCTAATCACGTTATGATAGAGGGTAGCAAAGGTACCATTCTGCATTTCCTCCATAGAAAGCCTTTCAGAGGCAGAAGTATAATTGCTAATCGTCTCCACAAGACTGTAGCCAAAATACAGTAACGGCTTTAGTACAGAGTTCAGATGATACCACATTAAGCTCAAGGTCAATGCTCTAAAAACAAAACTCGCAGGCTAGTACAGCAGCCCACAGAGACCAACACCGATCCTTAACATGTACAACAAAGACGAGAGCATCATGCAAATCAAATAAACTGATATTGTGACCTGCAACTGTTATTATCTCAAGCCTCATGCCCCACGTTGGGCGCCAAAAAGGACTGTCGTGGTTTAGCCCCAGCCGGCAACTAAGCACCACGCAGCCGCTCGCTCACTCCCCCTCCCACAGTAGGGTGGGGGAGAGAATTAGGAAAAAAACCTCGAGGGTTGAGATAAACACGGTTTAATAGGACAGAAAGAAAGAAGGAAACAACAATGATAATACCAACAAAGGAATGTACAAGAACAAGTGATGCCCAATACAGCAATTGCTCACCACCCGGCGATCGACAGCCCGTCCCCGAGCAGCGATTTCCACCCCCCGGCCAACTCCAGTTTATGTACTGGGCATGACGTCGTATGGTAGGGAATATCTCTTTGGCCAGTCTGGGTCAGCTGTCCCGGCTGTGTCCCCTCCCAGCTCCCCGTGCACCCCCAACCTCCTTGCTAGCAGGCCAGCACGAGAAGCTGGACTGTCCTTGACTGCTCAGCAGCAACCCAAAACATCAGCACGTTATCAACAGTTTCTCATCCCAAATCCAAAACACAGTCTCACACTGGCTTCTGTGAAGAAAACCAGCTCTATCCTGGCTGAAACCAGGACAGGAGGCAGCTTTTCTAGAACAGAAATAAGGGTTATGTTGGTAACTTGCTGTCATAAGAACATTGAAAATACTTAAAGTACACCAAAACAGCAATAACTCGAATAACACACAACAGTTCTTTAAAATTTTTTTAAATGCATGTTGGGTTACTGCATAGCTTGAAATTATGGTTCCCTGCTCAGCTCACTTCCTTTGAGGTTTCTGGTTTTTTAATACAACTTTTGATGCTCCATATTCTTAATTACTACCATTTTACATTTAAACTTTTTCAAGCACTGGCAACTGATAACTAACTTGTCCATAGGCACATGAATTTGAATTCTGACCTTCCAGGAAAGAAAAAAAGCATTACAGTGTAATCATTAGGAAGGAGAAAAAGCCTGCACTGCTTTTCATGCTTTTCCTTTATCCTGTTCATTTTCATGATCAGATAGCAATATATTTTAAAACAACAACAACAAAGGTTTCTGAGAAGTTCAGGTTTGCAAAAAGTATACATTCAATATGGCAACCTCTTAAAGTAAAACAAGCAGTGCTTGGATCAAGGCAGGTCTTTCCTCTCTTGGGCAGTGCCTAACTGCTAGGCTACCACCTCCTCATTGTCCTCTTCTCCCCTGCTGAAACCGAAATGCATTTCTGGATAGTGGAATAGCTTCAGCTGGATGAGTTAAATGCTTCAGTTTCAAATATCATTTGACCTTGTGGATGCAGTCCAAATCATCAGGTAGAAAGGCACTGAGGCTGAATGTCTCTTACTCCTCATACCCTGAGCAGGGAAAGCCCCTTCCATTTTTTTTTTTTTGCCTAAATCAGAGAGACCTCTGCAACTTTCTAGGAGAGGTATGCTCTGTTAATCTGAAGTGTTACTTGGACCTTACTTCTGGCTTTGAGTCAAGCCTCTAAGACATGGAGAAATGTAGAACTAAAAATGATTCTGCCTGCTGTGACTGCTTTTGATTCGATTCCATGGGGCCTTACTCTTCTCATGCATTATGTAGGTCTGAGGGAGAGGCAGCTGAAAGTTGTCTTGAAATATTCCATATCTCAGTGTCAAAATTTAGTGTTTGTGCAACAAGCAGGTTGTCCTGCTTGACCAACCTGATCTCCTTCTATGACCAGGTGACCCACTGTCATGGTTTAGCCCCAGCCAGCAACTAAGCACCACACAGCCGCTCGCTCACTCCCCCACGGTGGGACAGGGGAGAGAATTGGAAGAGTAAAAGTGAGGAAACTCATGGTTTGAGATAAAGACAATTTAATAGGCAAAACAAAAGCCGTGCACGCAAGCAAACCAAAACAAGGGATTCATTCACCACTCCCCATGGGCAGGTAGGTGTTCAGCCATCTCCAGGGAAGCAGGGCTTCATCATGCGTAATGGTTTCTTGGGAAGACAGACGCCATCACTCCGAATGTCCCTCCACAACTTCCTTCTTTTTCGTTCCAGCTTTATATACTGAGCATGACGTTACACGGTATGGAATATCTCTTTGGCCAGCCTGGGTCAGCTGTCCTGGCTGTGTCCCCTCCCAACTTCCCGTGCACCCCCAGGCTTCTCACTGGCAGGCCAGCACGAGAAGCTGGACTGTCCTTGACTACTTAGCAACAACTCAACACATCAGCATGTTATCAACATTTTCTCATCCTAAATCCAAAACACAGCCTCACTCTAGGTTCTGTGAAGAAAATTAACTCTACGCTGGCTGAAACCAGGACACCCGCCTAGTGGATGAGGGAAAGGCTGTGGATGTTGTCTACCTGAACTTTAGTAAAGCCTTTGACAGTGTCTCCCACAGCATTCTCCTGGAGAAGCTGGCAGCTCATGGCTTGGACTGGCATACTCTTCGCTGGGTAAAGAACGGGCTGTATGGCCAAGCTCAGAGAGTTGAGGTGATTGGAGTTAAATCCCGTTGGTGGCCGGTTACAAGCAGTGTTCCTCAGGGCTCAGTTTTGGGGCTGGTCTTGTTTAATATCTTTATCAATGATCTGGATGAGGGGATTGAGTGCTCCCTCAGTAAGTTTGCAGATGACACCAAGTTGGGTGGGAGTGTTGATGTGCTCGAGGGCAGGAAGGCTCTGCAGAGGGATCTGGACAGGCTGGATCGATGGGCCGAGGTCACCTGTATGAGGTTTAATAAGGCCAAGTGCCAGGTCCTGCACTTCAGTCACAACAACCCCATTGTGGGTGGAGAGCTGCCCAGTAGAAAAGGACCTGGGGGTGCTGGTTGACAGCAGGCTGAATATGAGCCAGCAGTGTGCCCAGGTGGCCAAGAAGGCCAACAGCATCCCGGCCTGTATCATGAATAGTGTGGCCAGCAGGACCAGGGAAGTGATCGTGCCCCTGTACTCGGCACTGGTGAGGCCGCACCTCGAATCCTGTGTTCAGTTTTGGGCCCCTCACTACAAGAAGGATGTTGAGGTGCTTGAGCATGTCTAAAGAAGGGCAATGAAGCTGGTGAGGGGTCTGGAGCACAAGTCTGATGAGGAGCGGCTGAGGGAACTGGGGTTGTTTAGTCTGGAGAAGAGGAGGCTGAGGGGAGACCTTATCGTTCTCTACAACTACCCGAAAGGAGGTTGTGGTGATGTGGGTGTTGGTCTCTTCTCCCAAGTAACTAGTGATAGGATGAGAGGAAATGGCCTCAAGTTGCGCCAGGGGAGGTTTAGATTGGATATTAGGAAAAGTTTCTTTACTGAGGGAGCGATCAAACATTGGAATAGGCTGATCCAGGGAGGTGGTGGAGTCACCATCACTGGAAGTATTCAAAAAACGTGTGGATGTGGTGCTTTGGGACATGGTTTAGTGGGCATGGTGGTGTTGGGTTGATGGTTGGACTTGATGATTTTAAAGGTCTCTTCCAACCTTAATGATTCTGTGGTCAGAAGTGTATGTACTCACTCTTCTTGAGCACATGTGTCTATTCAGGTAGTGCAGCACTGTGCACAGTGATTAGGTCCGATACCAGATGCGGTGTAGCTGTTTTACTTGTATTGCGGGCAGAAAAGCTGACTGTGGTTTTTATAGGGCGCAGCACACCTTAATTTTGCTGTATTGCCTTCAGCTTTAAAGTCATTTTACTTTGTAGCAAGCGTTCATATTGTGCTGTAGAAATAGCAGTCCTTGTATTTATTAACTTATACTGTATGTAACCAATGGATCCAAGGTTATAGCTCTTAAATAAGCAGACAGTGCCTGTAGGGAAAAAAAAACACAATTATCTTGGCTCCTGCTATCCAAAGGTGAGAATTGCTGTTGTTGGAGATACCTTGAATGACAATTACAGAAGCACTTTGAGAATCAAATCATTTGCTGCCACAATGCTAACATAAGTGGCACAAATAGACGGGAAAAAAGGTTCTTGCCCCTGTTAGATGTTAATATTAGAACCTGGGGAATATGCAAACTTTGGATGTCTAAATAATAGCTTAATTATAATGCTAGCAAAACAAGTTTTGATGAATTTGTTTTGCTTTAATGTAAAATGATCAATTTGTAATTCTAACACATGGTTTAATTCCTGCAAGGTGGTGAAACCCATCCCTGGGAAAGGAGGTGGATCGGAAATGAATAAACTCTCTCTAGAGCCTTGGGCTGAAGGACAAAGCACTGCTGCTTCACTTACACAGAAAGGAAGACGTAGTCCTTCTCCTAGTAGCTGCTCTTCATCATTCTCTAGGACAGTTAAATCTGAATCACTGAGTGTTAGAAGAAAAAGGCTATCTCCAGTGCCTGTAAGTTGCAAGCTGTGGTGTAATTTTTAATTTGGCTCTATACTGCAGTCTTTTGCTTAGAGAGGTGATTGGTATCTAATCTTTCCTGGGTAGGCAAGATGCTGATATAAAGGGGTGACTAGACACCCCAACCCCCAGACACCCCCCCCCAACTCTCTTCTGCCCTTGAGTTCTGGGCGTGGAAGAAAATTAATCATTTTAAATTCATATAGTCTAAGCAGGTTATAGTTTCTTAAGATTTTGGGTACTCTCTTATTCGATGGTATTTGTGGGAGAAAAAAATACATAGTTAAACTTACTGTTGTCCTGGAAATGCTCATGATGGAGCTGCTTATGTGGTTTCAGAGTGGACTAATAACACCACCTCGACGAGCCACATCTCCAGATGGCTCCTCTCCGTACAGCCCTGAGGAAACAAATCGTCGTGTCAACAAAGTTATGCGAGCCAGGCTGTACCTGCTGCAGCAGATAGGACCCAACTCTTTCTTAATTGGAGGAGACAGCCCTGATAATAAATACAGAGTGTTTATTGGGCCTCAGGTAGAGAATGTTTTTGTGTTGCCTGTAGTTTTTATTAATTTATAGTTAATCTTGGAAAACTGTACAAAACCAAATTAGATCAAGTTAGTCACCAGCCCTTGCTAATGGTTATATAAAGTAATGTTTAAAAGATGTAATCTGTGCTCATGTAATGTAACGATCAGTTTGTATCTTTTCAAAGATGTATCGAGTATTAGTTTTGTCTAGAGTTTATCTTTAATAATTACTTCCTAGAATATTTTTTTTAATGTTCTGTATATTTCTCATTCCTAGAAGTGGCTCCTATTTATCTATCTTAAGTATTTTTGGCTATAATTTGGCCACTTCATTTTCCTAGTTTCTCACTCTGAAACACTATATTTATTCTATTCATGGGATATATAAATGACAAGCACATGACACAGTTCCTTTAATGGTGCAATAATTTCATTAATACCCAGTGAGGTTCTTTTCAGAGACTTGCATAGTACTGTTGTGATGCTGCATTGGGGAACATTTAGGTTTTTGAATAAACAGAAGCATCTCTTAAGTTTACTGTCATGTTATGGCTGTATGATGATTATATGCATAAATTCTTTCTAGTATGAAGTGTAGCAATAGCTTCAGCTGATTTTTAAAAAATAAAAAAGGGGAAAAAAAAGTCAAGTGTTATAATTGCCTGCTTTTCCATACATATTCCTGAATAATGTTTTGGGGACTCACATTTTCTGCAAGGCCATGCATGAAGATATTTATGTCTATATATGAAATATTTTGCATTAACTAATTATCAATTCAGTAGAGCCCTAGCATATACTTTTCTTTGCAGACTTGTAGCTGTGGCCGTGGGACATTTTGTATTCATCTGCTGTTTGTTATGTTGCGGGTCTTCCAGCTTGAACCCTCAGACCCAGTGCTCTGGAGAAAGATGCTGAAGAACTTTGAGGTAATGGATTTCTAATAGATCTAATGGCAAATCTAAAATACACTCCAAGTAAAAGTCTTTAGGGCATTATCTTAAAAATGCTGTGAACTGCTGCATTTCAAAGCAACAAGAACATGTTTTTAATTATATATCTTTAATTTGGGTTCAAGAGCTCTGCAAGTAGGAAAAAAAATTGCAAATAAAAGGCATAACTAAAAGAATTACTAGAGAGCTGTAGTTTAGCAAGTGATTAAAATCTTGGATTTTCTACTCAAATTTTTGTATATCCTTCTCACTGATTAGCTGAAAGGTAAACAGAACAAGGATCTTCAGAAGTAACTGTGTTTACGTAAAGTTATTATGTTTAACAAGCAAATAGTTTTTTGTTGTAAAGTTTCTTGTGATCTATTTATTAGTAAGACTTCTGAAATTCCTGCTACTGCTAATGCGTTATTGTGAAGGTGAATAGATCTTTCTTAGCAGTAGTTAAACTTCAGTAATATTACCTTTTAAATACAAGCTGTTTGTAGCATAAATGACTGTTGCTATCCCTTTCTGATGTTAGGTTGAGAGTTTGTTCCAGAAATATCACAGTAGGCGTAGCTCGAGGATCAAAGCTCCATCTCGTAACACCATCCAGAAGTTTGTCTCACGCATGTCAAATTCTCATATACTGTCATCATCTAATACGTCTACATCTAGTTCAGAAAACAGGTTAGTATTTTTCTAAAGGAATTAAAAGCTTTTTTCTGTTTTTTTTTCCTAATTTTTGCGGTTTAGAATCACCTACATTGTTTTTGTTCAAAGCTGCTTTCATTTCAAGCCACCTTAAGTATCTGTATTTGCAAATAATCAAGAGTCAAGCATACATTAGTCAGTCAAGTGGGCATATTTGCTTTACACCTTCTGTTTGAAAAATATTAAGTAGAGTTGTGAAAAGAATTTTTTTTGACTCTCTGAATTTAGGAAACAAACTCTAGAAATGTAAGTGATCATCTGCAAGAGTGAAGCATATTTTAACTTTGGAAACTTGTTTATTTCTGTGCATTTGTTCAAATACAGCACTTGTGCAAATGTTGACAAATGAAGAAACAGGATTTCATTTTTTTCTCTTGTACTACTTTGGAGAAATGCTTGTGCCTATGACAATATACTGAAAAATTTCTGGATAAATGTACTGTTTGTCTAAACATATGTAATATGTTTTTCATATATATATTTAATTAAGCATATATTTTAAAAAACACTTAATGCAAAATGAGTGGTTGTCCTGGTTTTGACTAGGATAGAGTGAATTTTCTTCCTAATACCTGGTATAGTGCTGTGTTTTGGATTTGGTATGAGAATAGTGTTGATAACACTGATGTTTTTGGTTGTTGCTAAGTAGTTGTAGTGCTTATACTCAGTCAAGGACTTTTCAGCTTCCCATGCTCTGCCAGCGGGGAGGTGCACAGGAAGCTGGGAGGGGACACAGCCAGGACAGCTGACCCAGGCTGGCCAAAGGGATATTCCCTACTGTATAACGTCATGCCCAGTATATAAAACTGGAGTTGGCCGGGGGGCGGGAATCGCTGCTCGGGGACAGGCTATCGATCACTGGGTGGTGAGCAATTGCTGTATTGGGCATCACATTAGTTAGTAGACTGAGTGAACTAGACATCCTATAGAGAGATCGAGCTACAGAAGGCAATCAAGACAGGCTTTCTTTTGTGTAAAGTGAAACTTAAGTGCTTTCATATGTTTCTTTGTGATAATAAGCCTATAGTTAGATGAATATATCCAGACAGGTTTATAATTCTGATATACAGATCGTGACCTTAATTTCCCATAGATTTTTAATTATTTTTCCAAATTGTCAAATTGTGTCTTTGTAAATAAATTACGTAAGTAGTTCCAGAGTACATTATGTATTTAACTGGTTGGTTTATTTGGTATGCCAGTTCCTTTAGTTATATACCTTGTGTAGGAAGATTTCTTTTTTTCATAGGAATGGCTTTATTGGACTGTGAACTTTGCTACATTAGTTTTCATTTTTGACAGGATGAAAGATTCTTTCAGTTGTTTGCCAGTACACCTGCTGATTAGTTCCCAGCATTACTGGTTCAATGAGCTAAGTTGTCATTCTGTGAGTCTAATCTTGCATTATATAAGTATTGGAGAACACTGAGCATCAGATTCATTTGAGATAAAAGTTTACTCAGTTCCGCTAATTACTGTGACTGTGCAGTTATTTTTGGTTTATTACTAATTATTCAAAAGTAAGTTTTAAATTAATACTCGTGTTTCTATACATGCTGTGGAACTCAGTTTTTCACTGTAAACTTATTTTTGTGGATTTTTCAAGGAAAAAAAATAGTGTCAACCATTTGCAAGAAAATAGAAGTGAATATATATGTATAGAAACAATGTATACACAAATTATTTTTATTTTAGAAATATACTGTTGCTAAACAAATACAGTATTCCTGCAAACTTTTAGACATGTACCAACTATAACTTAAATTTTTACTATGAATAGTAAGAGTTTTGCACATTTAAACAATATTACAGAAGACTAAATCTGTGTTTTTCATTACACATTGTTTAAGTTTAGAATAATTTTCTGGCAAAATCTCTGGTTACATCCATTTAAAAATTAGGGTGGGGGTAAGTAAAATGGAAACAACATGTAAAACAAAAAACATTTATTTTTTTTAAATCTACATGTGATATGTAGATATATTAGTGTTCATGTGAATCTATTACATCTGTTTCTCAGTGGCAGAAAATTCTTGAGTGGCTGTTATCTTCTGTTTTTTGAGTTTTACATATGTTCATCAAATAGTATTTACAGTTTTCTGTAATGGGCTAAAGACTATCTTGTGACTCGATACTCTGAAAGGAGTGTGGGAAAAAATGTACGTAGCTTTCAATATCTAAAAATTTCTTAGTTTTTCAAAACTAAAGGGTAAGTTAAAAAAAAAAAAAGGAAAGATTGGTTTGTTTAAAGAAGCTGGGGGGAGGGGGATATAAGTGCCCAAGGCTGGGCTTTTCAGTCTCTAATTGGTATCTGACCTAGTTTGAAAAGATGTCATGCATTTTGTGACATTCCCTTTCGTTTCAACAAAGCGTTGTCTGTACTCGGTGCTTCTAAAAATTTGGTTGCTCATTTATTCAGACCAAGGTTTAGGAGAATGGTTCATGAACAGCATATAGTTATTTGGAAGTGACTGTTCCAAACTGGAAGTTAATCTTTTTCACTGTTAAAGCTTGTTCTGAATTCTGATATGCCATTTTTTTACAATCACAAATATTTATTTTTATAGTATGAAGGATGAAGAAGAACAGATGTGCCCCATTTGTTTATTAGGCATGCTGGATGAAGAGAGCCTAACTGTGTGTGAAGATGGCTGCAGGAACAAATTACACCACCACTGCATGTCAATATGTATGTTGTCATCTTTGTCTCGTTAAGTTCTGGTGACTCTAAATATGCAAAATTACTATAACTTAGTGTGTTGTAGGGTTTTTTGTTTATTTTAAAAGCTAAACCTGCTCTTAACTGATGACTGTAGCTCTTTGAGAGTTTGATATCATTCAGGTACTATTTGATATGCCTTATTTATCAGTTATCAAATTACAACTTGATTTGTGAATGCTTTGAGAAAGAAGTTAACTGCAGGGCTAGAGGTTTGAGCCTCTTACCTGAGTGAGAAGATCATGTCCAATTAGAGCAAGGCGAGGAACAGACTTCTACCCCTCTTGACTTGTCGTGAGAATGCACGAAAGTCATCTACTAGGATTATATAGTGAATTATGAAGTATGTTTTAATATACTGCATTAAATAAAGTATATAAATAGTTTGCTTTAACAAATAAAATTCCATCTCCCGTGTTTTAATGCTTTTGAAAAAGTATTGCTTATGTTTGAGGCACAAAAAGAACTGCATTTCAGTTCATAACTTTTAATTGTAGTGCTAAGCTGAAGTGTTTCTGCATGCAAAAATGTTTAAATGTACATATTTATCAGGCTTTTGCACATGGTTCAGTTTGGAAAGTGTTTATTCTGAAACTGACATTCTTCAGTAAAACTTAAAAATAATCACAGAATCATTAAGGTTGGAAAAGACCTTTAAGATCATCAAGTCCAACCATCAACCCAACACCACCATGCCCACTAAACCATGTCCCGAAGTGCCACGTCTACACGTTTTTTGAACACCTCCAGGGATGGTGACTCCACCACCTCCCTGGATCAGCCTATTTCAATGTTTGATCGCTCCCTCAGTAAAGAAACTTCTCCTAATATCCAGTCTAAACCTCCCCTGGCACAACTTGAGGCCCTTTCCTCTCGTTCTATTGCTAGTTACTTGGGAGAAGAGACCAACACCCACCTCACCACAACCCCCTTTCAGGTAGCTGTAGAGAGCGATGAGGTCTCCCCTCAGCCTCCTCTTCTCCAGACTAAACAACCCCAGTTCCCTCAGCCGCTCCTCATAAGACTTGTGCTCCAGACCCCTCACCAGCTTCGTTGCCCTTCTCTGGACACGCTCCAGCACCTCAACGTCCTTCTTGTAGTGAGGGGCCCAAAACTGAACACAGGATTCGAGGTGCGGCCTCACCAGTGCCGAGTACAGGTGCACAATCACTTCCCTCCTGCTGTTGGCCACACTATTTCTGATACAGGCCAGGATGCTGTTGACCTTCTTGGCCACCTGGGCACGCTGCTAGCTCATGTTCAGCCGGCTGTCAACCAGCACCCTCAGGCCATAATAATGCCATCTTCTGGTTTTATGCACCGTAAAACTGAAATACATATTATCCTGTTGCTGTGTTCCAGGGGCAGAAGAATGCAGAAGGAACAGAGAGACACTTATATGTCCTCTTTGTAGATCTAAATGGAGATCTCATGATTTCTGTAGGTAAGGATTCAGTCTAAGTATAAGAAACTATTTGTTTCTGGATCCGTAGTTGATGTTCCTAAATATGCTAAAGTATTTACTTTGGTAAAGGTTTCATTTGTTAATCGATGTTATTTTTTGTTAATCTGTAGTCATGAATTGCCAAGCCCTGTGGATTCTTCTTCTGTTCTTTGTGTGGTTCATCAACAAATTCAGCAGCAATCTACAGTTGGAACACAGAGAAGAACCCAAGATAGCAATTTTAACTTTACTCATTATGGGGTCCAGCAGATCCCTTTTGCCTATAAAGATTTAGCTGAGCCATGGATTCTGGTAATTTTACTTTGTAAAAGAAGCTTCGAATGTAAAAACTGATATTTTTTTAACTGTTTTGCTAGAGTTGTTAAATCAGCAATTCAAAAATTTATTCTGAATCCCATCAGCTTTATGGTTGATTATTATTGGAAAGAATTCTTTTTAACTTGCATCATAAGAAAAGGTTTTCCAGTCTTGTTTTCACTGGAGTTTTCAGTTTTGGACTTCATCTCAGGTCTGTGTAATAAAATGTAGTATTCTTAATTCTAATTGTGGTTGTGCAAGTGTCACATAAATACAGAGTTGGCACTTACTGTTACTCACATTGGGTTGCAGGAGCCAAATGACCTAAATAACCTCTAGGATCTAGAGATGGGTTCTACTGGGCAGGGATCACATCCTTAAAAGAAGAGTGGCAGAACCTGTATTGCCTATATGTCTGTTGTAACTTTTGTCTGGTATAGCCAGACCTTGGTTTCAGGGTTGTTTATATCAATGTCTAGAAACAAACTCCATACTGAATAATTAAAATTCAGAGTGAATGAAACCATCCATACAGTCATTCCCCCACTTCTCTTAGCAGAGTTTTTGGATGAACCAATGACTTAGAAATGAAGCATCATAAATGATATCACAGAATCTTTTTTAAGACACTGCCTTCTGGCACATTTCTGCTGTCAGGCTTCTTAAGGTGATCTTTCACCAGAAACATTTCTTTGCTCTTTTTGATTGCTCTTAAGTACTTAATTTGCAGTATTATTCAATTTGACTCCTGTAATGTTGCTTTTTCCTTGGCAGGTATTTGGAATGGAGTTAGTTGGCTGCTTGTTTTCTCAAAACTGGAGTATACGAGAGATGGCACTTAGACGTCTTTCCCATGATGTTAGTGGTGCTCTATTACTGGCTAATGGTGAAAGCACTGGAAATTCTGGAAGTAGCAATGGAAACAACACAAGTGCTGGAACTTTGGGAGCAGTTAGTGGGTCATCTCAGACCAGTATCTCAGGAGATGTGGTGGTAGAATCCTGCTGCAGCGTGCTGTCCATGGTCTGTTCTGACCCTGTCTACAAAGTGTATGTTGCTGCTTTAGTAAGTAGCTGTTTACTCGTATTCCAGTAATTTCCAAATGACTTCATTTTTTGAAAGGGAGGAGATATATGAAGTCAGGAATCCTAATAACTGTTGTTGAGCACCACTGATGGCTAGACTTTTAACCATCATCTGAAAGTGGGTTGAACAAAATCCTCAGCAAGAGTGAAATGGCATGACTTCACTGGTCAAATATAAGGAAATGCTTGCTACAGTGTTAAGTGTTAACAGTACTTGTATGACCAGATTCTTTCCAATCTCAGAGAATACATGACTAAGAGTGAATATATAGTAAGCTGTTTATTCTTTGAACATTTCAGTGATATTTTGAATGCAATTTATATAGAACTATTTACAACTCTTAAAAAAATAAAATGTGTAGCTAATTTGATTTCACAGAATCATTAAGGATGGAAGCGACCTTCGAAATCATCAAGTCCAACTGTTAAGCCAACACCACCATGCCCCCTAAACCATGTCCCGAAGCGCCACGTCCACATGTTTTTTGAACACTTCCAGTGATGGTGACTCCACCACCTCCCTGGGCAGCCTGTTCCAATGCTTGACCACTCTCTCGGTGAAGAAATTTTTTCTAATATCCAGTCTAAACCTCCCCTGGCACAACTTGAGGCTATTTCCTTGTGGAGTAACAGGGCACGGACTCTGGCAGGGATTCAGGCCGAAGACCATTACTGCTACAAGTGTCCGCTTTTTATGCAGTTACAGCTCTTTCACACGCCACAAAATACGTCCTGGTTGGTTAACACACACAGTCCATGCGTTTCTCCACAGTCAGGATTTGCTGCCTGCAGGTGTCCACGCACTCCTTTGCTTCCTCTTAGTTGTTTACCACAGCTCCTTCTCCTCAAGGCCGAGCTGTGCAGATATCCAGCTGTTTACCAGCTTCTCAATGCCACAGCTCCTTCTCCTCAAGGCCGAGCTGTGCAGATATCCAGCTGTTTACCAGCTTCTCAATGCCACAGCTCCTTCTCCTCAAGGCCGAGCTGTGCAGATATCCAGCTGTTTACCAGCTTCTCAATGCCACAGCTCCTTCTCCTCAAGGCCGAGCTGTGCAGATATCCAGCTGTTTACCAGCTTCTCAATGCCACAGCTCCTTCTCCTTAAGGTCGAGCCCTTGCAGGGTGATCCCAACATTTCCTCTCGTCCTATAGCTAGTTACCTGGGAGAAGAGACCAACACCCACCTCACCACAACCCCCTTTCAGGTAGCTGTAGAGAGCGATAAGGTCTCCCCTCAGCCTCCTCTTCTCCAGACTGAACAACCCCAGTTCCCTCAGCCGCTCCTCATCAGACTCGTGCTCCAGACCCCTCACCAGCTTCGTTGCCCTTCTCTGGACACGCTCAAGCACCTCAGCATCCTTCTTGTAGTGAGGGGCCCAAAACTGAACACAGGATTCGAGGTGCGGCCTCACCAGTGCCGAGTACAGGGGCACGATCACTTCCCTGGTCCTGCTGGCCACACTATTCCTGATACAGGCCAGGACGCTGTTGGCCTTCTTGGCCACCTGGGCACACTGCTGGCTCATGTTCAGCCGGCTGTCAACCAGTACCCCCAGGTCCTTTTCAGACAGGCAGCTCTCCAGCCACTCCTCCCCAAGCCTGTAGCGTTGCATGGGGTTGTTGTGACCCAAGTGCAGGACCCGGCAATAATTTCATGTGTATTGTTTTTTCCTTTCTCTTAGAAAACCTTAAGAGCCATGCTGGTATATACTCCTTGTCATACTTCAGCAGAGAGGACTAAACTACAGCAACTTCTCAAGCCAATTGTAGAGACGATATTAGTTAAATGTGCAGATGCCAACAGGTATGGTGTCTCACGAACTTCAAATTCATTTTCTATTGTTACTTGAAATGTATTGAAGCTTCATTTATTGCTGTTTTATATGGTGCTAGGAGACCATTTATAGGTGGTGGTGAAATAAAATGTGTGGTTCATATGCATAAATGTTTTTGTTAAAGTCTAGTTACTACCAACCAACTTCTGTCTTGAAAGGTATAGGTTTTGAAGGCACCGGATTATATTTTTCCAGCACTTATGGATCTTAAATGATATTTTGCTTGTAGAAGGCCTTTTTCCCCCTTAAAAGAAAGTACGATATGTTGGGTGCAGTCATCAATCATCCCCTCCATCTCAGTTGATATTGCTTTGGTCTAATTCTCATGACTCCCCTTTAAGCAGTTAGCAAGTACCCTTCAGCAAGTACCAGTCATCAAATTTTGTATCTTTAAAGTAGGAAACATGCATATTTATTAAAGAAAGCTGTTGAACATCTATGTCATGAAGTGTTAACATAACACTGCTACTTTTTACTTCATAGTGTAATGTTAGGAGATGGCTGTTCTGAGCATTTAGCAGTTCTGGCTTGAGTAGGCCTTGTCTTCCTCTCCCAAGATACCCCGTCTGCTCTGCCAGACCAACCGTTTCTTCAGCTGTACTATAAACTAGACACAGAAGTCCACCAGATTTTTATTTATTTTTTGTGGTTTTTTTGTCTCTCTCAGTTTAGTTCCTAAGCAGCATTGCTTCTGAAACTGCAACTAGAGATACACTGGCAATAGTTTAGCAATAGAAAATCTAAAATTAAATGTATAAGTGAAATAGAACTGTTCCTTGTGGTGCTGGATTCCTGGATTTGGCCTGTTTGTGCAAGAGGATGAGATCATAATGTGCAGTTGAATTAATTTCTTTTAATGAAGAGATTCTTGCCTGAAAGTCTTAAAGAATTTGAGAAATGGGGAAGCTGTTTTCTATTTGGGTTTTTTATTTATTACTGATAGACATTACATTTCTGGAAGTGTCCTTGTAAAAAATGTCACAACTATTGGTAGCTTACAGATAGAAGATTATAGAAGTATATTGGAATAAAGTGATGTGAAATAATTTTCCAAGCACAATTCCAAGCTAACAATTAATGGAATGTAATGATTAAAATGATTTTTCTTGAAAGCATCTGCGAAAAGTTGTTTGGGATTTTTGTTTTCATTTCATAGTCGAACAAGTCAACTTTCAGCCTCAACACTATTGGAGATGTGTAAAGGCCAAGCAGGAGAGCTGGCAGTTGGGAGAGAAATACTTAAATCTGGTAATAATAGCTCTTTGTGTATAATTAAGTTATAATTACAAGCAAATATACTGAACTGTTTTCAATTTAAGACAGGTTTTATTCTGTATTTGTCAGTATGGCAAAGAGAACAATGCTGCTCTCAGCAGTTTAGGGGGGAGAGTGGTGTTAATTTGGGTGTACATTGTATATTTCTGTATGATATAGTTTTGATCTTTATTTAGATCAAAATTTAGATTGTGAACATATCTAATTCTTATTTTATCAACTTTTTTTATAGGGTCTATTGGTATTGGTGGTGTTGATTATGTCTTAAACTGTATTCTCAGAATCCAAACCGAGTCTAGCAACTGGCAAACGCTACTGGGGCGACTTTGTCTAATAGACAGACTTCTGTTGGAATTTCCTGGTGAATTTTATCCCCACATTTTCTGTGGAGGTGTTTTACAGGCTGATACTGTAGTAGACAGGTACATACTTACACTATGTGACTATTACTCCTTGTAGTTGAATGTGGTGTTGACAATTTCTTCAAAAATTAGTTGTTCTAATTCCTGTAAACAAATAGTCTATATTTATATGCAAAAGTGCATAAAGTGCATCTACTTTACAGAGTAAATGGTTTCTTCTCTTTTTTAACTTCTGACCTGTGAAACAATTCTGAAGTACCAGTGCAGCAATAAGTCTCCTTTCTACTGCAGAACTGACAGCTAAATAGATTATCTTGAAATGAACTGATATGCTCTAGTTAACTAGTGCCAAGAAAGCCATAAGACACTTCTTTTTTCTTTTTTAACTTTCAGGTATAAGAAACTTCTCTCCCTCTTAAATTTTGCCTTGCAGTCAATTGACAATCCCCACTCAATGGTTGGAAAACTATCACGGAGAATATTTTTGAGTGCAGCAAGAATGGTGGCAAGAGTGCCCCATGTTTTTATAAAGCTGTTAGAAATGTTGAGTGTGACAAGTTCAACTCATTATGCAAGGATGCGTCGACGTCTGATGGCAATAGCAGATGAAATGGAAATTGCAGATGCTATCCAGCTAGGCATGGGAGAAATGCACTCTGGGGAATGTCGACATGAAGACTTTTTGCAGCTACCTGTACCAGATAACTCTCCAGAAGCTATAGAAAGTAATACTCCTAACAATACTGTCCAGTTATCAAGGAAAAGTGAGAAAAGTTTAAGTGATAAAAAACTGAGTGACAGTCCAGAGGATGCTTCTGAGATGCTGGCTGGCCTTGCTGTAGGACTTCCCGTTTCATCAGTAACTACTGAGCAACCAAAGCCAGCCATTCAAACAAAAGGAAAAACCCCCAGTCAGTGTTTAAACTCTTCTCCCTCATCTTGTCATTCTCAGTCATTATCCCCAATGCTTCCATCTCCTTCAAACCCATCTGTACTAGCTGGCACTGCAACAGATGTCTCTCAACTCAGACCTCAGGGATTTGTTCCCTGCAAAATCCCCTCACCTTCTCCTCAAACACAACAGAAACTTTCTCTCCAGTTCCAGAAAAAGTCTTCTGAAAATACAGAACCAGAGAAACTTTTTCCAGTTTTTACTCAAGCCAGGCCATTGCTATCCAGTCACATACACAGACCAAAGCCATCACGACCCACCTCAAGTGATGTGAACAAGCAGGGAGAAACCTCAAAAAGCAGTATGACACTTGACCTGAATGATATTTTACAGTGTGATAGCAATAGTAGTAGCAGTGCGGTTATGCCAAGTGAAGAGACAGTGTTTGCACCAGCAGATGAGAAATGTCAATTGGATGTTAATGCAGAGCTCAATTCCAGTATTGAGGACCTGCTTGAGGCCTCCATGCCAACAAGTGATGGCACAGTTACATTCAAGTCCGAAGTTGCAGTTCTTTCTCCTGAGCGGGCAGAAAATTATGATACTTACAAAGATGATGTAAATCATAATAAAAAATGCAAGGAAAAGATGGAAGCTGAAGAAGAGGAAGCTTTAGCTATTGCTATGGCAATGTCAGCATCTCAAGATGCCCTGCCAATAATTCCCCAACTACAGGTTGAAAATGGTGAAGATATCATAATCATTCAGCAGGATGTAAGTGTACATATAGTAATACAGCATAAGTCTCAACTGAGGTTCACTGAATTTATAAAGCAGTGCTGTTGTATTTCCAAATTTATATAAAACACCAAGGGACTCAATACCCTCTCCTAGAAGTTGGAGTATAAACAGCCTACCAGTTGAGGGTGCTAACAGAATCCTTCTATGGTTATTAACAAGTTTAGAGACGGTATTTGGAAGAGACATCATGTTATATACCAACCTTTAAAATGGCAAAGAAGAAAGTGTAAAAGTGGGGAGACAGGAAATGACAACAAAGTTTTTAAGCAGGAGTAGAACTGTACTGGGTCTTAATGCTGATTTACTTTGAAGGCAATTGTACAGAACCAAATTAGTTTCTGAAAGAAAAGGCAGTGTAGAAAGAGATCTTGCTGTCAGCACATCTTGAGAGAGAAGACGTGAGATACTTTACAAATCAGAAAAAATATCTTTGCAAATAGACAAAAGCATAAGAAATAAGAATAGAGAAAGACAGGAGTATTTTATAAAAGTTCACAAAATGGTTGAGCGTATTGACTTGAGAGTAAGACAGGTGCTGGAAGCTTGTGAGGCTGCATACCTAGGAAAGGTGACAGACTTGGTAGAGTTACTGGAAAGAGGAATGAAATGTTGGGTTTTGTGATCCTTTGCAGGAGGTAGCAACATGTGAAGCATAAAATGACAGAAATAAATTAAGTAGAAAACATGATTTTGTTTGTGTTTACTATAAGTGCTGACTAAAACCTTGACTAGGCGTGAGATCAGGAATAAAAAAAGTCATGCTCCTATTTGTGTCCTTACATCTTGCCTTTGACCTTCAGGTAGTAACATAGAGGAGGCTCTCTGTTCTTACATACAGTAGGAATATGTGGATTAAGGAATACACTGGTGTTCTGGTCTCAACTGAAACGTGTTTAACATGCAGTACAAATAGCTGTAAGGGAGAGAAGAGGCATATAAGATATTTCATAACCTTCCAAAATGTCTATATTTTAGATGCATGTTAGTAAACATGGGATTGATTTGGAATTTAATTTGCAGACACCAGAAACCCTGCCTGGACATACCAAAGCAAAACACCATTACAGAGAAGATGCAGAATGGCTTAAAGGTCAGCAAATTGGTCTTGGAGCTTTCTCTTCCTGTTACCAAGCTCAAGATGTAGGAACAGGGATGTTAATGGCTATAAAACAGGTAAATACTTCACTTTCTTGAATATATTTTGCTTGTTCTTCAGTATTTCTTTGAGTTATTAAATATAAAAGCTCTCTGCTCTCATAGACTTCTGTTTCCTACTTCCTCTTCTCCCTGTTATCTGTACTCACATGATACACAATACAAAGTCTTTATATACATGGAGTTAAGATAATGTTTGCAGTTTCTTTTACTTCTCTGTAAAAGGAAAAAAAAATTACTTTTTATATGCCCCTTTTCTTTCATAGTTCTTCAAATGTATTTTTGTTTTTATCAAGTTCACAAATCAGTGATAGGGATAGGAATGGGGTCCAGGTCTCTTGATTCCAAATTGATGCTCTATTTGAAAGATAGCTATTAGAAGTAATTGTCCCTGGTCAAGATTTTTTCCCGAAAAAAGTTTAAGTGGAGGAAATGTAGTTTAATGCTTGCTTCCTTCAATCCAACAGCCAACTTTGAGGCAAGTATTTTTAATATTGAAATTATTAGATACAAAAATGTGACTGAGAAGAGGCCCAAATGCACATGCTTCACTCAAGATTTTTGGAAGGTTCTAGATGTGAGTAAATCTTCCACACTTAAGGTGCCCTAGGTCTGATTCAGTGATACCAACATAGAGGGAATTTTAGTCCTAACATTTTTCTTATTAATCCTAGAATGAACTTATATCTATGGAATTGAGTAATTTCAAAACATTTAATCTGGGAAAGAATATCTGTTATCAGATATTTCTCCTTTGAAACTCTCTTGCTTGTGAAAGAGTAGGACTTGTCCATGTGGTTCTTGAGGCTCCTCCTGGAGAGATGATGACGATTCTGAGGCCCAGGGGAAATTCTCTGCAGAAGTCTCTATTTAGTATGGATCAGAGCTGGGGTTGGCTCTAGTTCCATTGCTGGACTTCTGATCAGCTTTTGTTGTTTTTTTGCCCATTGACTTTCTGGGATAAGAGGTTTAGTTATGAAACAGGTAGTATGGTTAAACCGGTAAAAAGTCTTACAAATAACACCACCGTCAGAATCCTATTTTGGGCCTTCCTTTTCAACATCTGAAAAAAAAAAAATTAAAAATAAATAATTTCCCTAGTTTAAGCAGAGAAGAGTGAAGAGGGAAGTTTCCCCACGCCACACTTGGAGAGATTTTTGTTGTTATTTCTCCAGAAGATCACTCTTAATTTTCTATGATTGTCTCACATGGAGATATATGGTCTCAGCCAAAGGGACTTGAGATTCTACATGCTATTTCCAGATGGTGAAAAACGACAGAAAACCATCCATTCTTGTTACTGTACTGAAGGGGGGTGGTTACAGGACTGGTAATTATGTAAGGTAAATCTGACTACCATATTTCAAAACAGGTGACGTATGTCAGGAACACATCATCTGAGCAAGAAGAGGTAGTTAAAGCACTGAGAGAAGAAATAAGGATGATGAGTCATCTGAACCATCCTAACATTATTCGAATGTTGGGTGCCACGTGTGAGAAGAGTAACTATAATCTCTTTATTGAATGGATGGCAGGTAAACAACTGCATGCTAAAGAAAATGAACGTATCAGTTGAGTCCTGAACTATAGTTTCATACTGCAAAATATTCCATGCATCACTTCAGTTTGCAAACTTATATTTTTATTGCTGTTGGTAAGCAGTATAAAAGTTTAGTTCCAGAACAGTTTAAGTAGTATTCTTACTGGCATCCTTTTTTGAATTTGATTTTTCCATACCTAACCTGTCATACAATTAAAGTAATTGGAAGCCTTGAACAAAAATTCTACTACTACCTCAGTTTCTGAATTTAAATGAGGATTTATGTATTGGGTTTGCATGGCAAGGTTTTGGGGGGGAGATGCTGCAGGGGTGGCTGCTGTGAGAAGATGCTAGAAGCTTCCCCTATGTCTGATAGAGTAAATGCCAGCTGGCTCCAAGAAGGACCCACTGCTGGCCAAAGCTGAGCCAATCAGCGACAGTGCCTCTATGATAACATATTTAAGGGGAAAAAACCATACTGCATGACAGCAGCCGGAGAAGAGAGGAGTGAGAATATGTGAGAGAAACAATTCTGCAGACACCAAGGTCAGTGAAGGAGAGGGTGGAGGTGAAGACCATGGTGAGGCAGGCTGTCCCCCTGCAGCCCATGGAGCTCCACGATGGAGCAGATATCCACCTGGAGCCCATGGAGGATCCCCCACATTGGAGCAGGTGGATGTGCCTGAAGGAGGCTGTGACTCCATGGGAAGCCCATGCTGGAGCAGCTCCTGGCAGGACCTATGGAGAGAGGAGCCCACACTGGAGCTGGTTTGCTGGCAGGACTTGTGACCCTGTGAGGGACGCGTGCTGGAGCAGTCTGTTCCTGAAGGACTGTACCCTGTGGAAAGGACCCATGCTGGAGCAGTTCATGAAGCCTGTGGGAAGGACTCATGTTGGAGAAGTTCATGGAGGACTGTCTCCCATGGGAGGGACCCCACACTGGAGCAGGGAAGAATGAGGAGGAAGGAGCAGCAGAAACAATGTGTGATGAACTGACTGCAACCCCCATTCCCCATCCCCCATGTGCTGCTCAGGGTGATGAGATAGAGAAAGTGGGAGTGAAGTTGAGCCTGGGAAGGAGGGAGGGGTAGGGGGAAGGTGTGTTAAGATTTGGTTTTATTTCTCATTACCCTACTCTGATTTGATTGGCAATAAATTAAATTAATTTCCCTGAGTTGAATCTGTTTTGCCCATGACAGTAATTGGTGAATGATCTCTCCCTGTCCTTATCTCGACCTATGAGCCTTTCGTTATATTTTCTCTCCCCTGTCCAGCTGGGGAGTGATAGAGCAGCTTTGGTGGGCACCTGGTGTCCAACCAAGGTCAACCCATCACATGTTAGAAACTTTGAGACACAGACACTTCAGTTGGAAATATATCAAACTATTACATTTTCAGTGTACCTGTGTAATTTTATGTTATTATTAAAGATAACTTTGCTAGAAAGTTTGGAATATCTGTCACTTGTATTTTGTCCCAAGTGTTTTCATAAGATTTGTGTGAGGTGACATGCAAGGGCATTTAAGAAGTAAATTTCTAATAATAGGGAGTAAGCAGGATGCTTTGGGGAAAAAACATGTTCAAATCCTAAATATATAAAGTGGTAATTTTAGTAATAAATAGTGAAATCTCTTCATTATTGTTCAGAGCAGATACAAGAAATTTTGTATCCTTTTTTAAGAAGGAGCTTTATTAATTTTATGAAAGGGATTATATGTTGTTGCAGCCCAGTTATCAAGAGTAGATTTGGTGTCTTATACACCCTTATTTCTTCTAAAAGAAAACATTGCACCTTAACTTACATTCTTTAGCAGAAACCACTTAGCAATACCAAAGTGCTAACAAGCGAAGCCCAAGTATGTGTTATTACAAGCAGTAGCGCAGAAAATATTTTCTCAAAACTAAAGGTGTCTAACTCGAGTATATTTTTTTCTGAAATAGTATTATTTAGATAAGGAAATGTCAGGAAATGTCTTTACTTCATTCAAGCCCAAATTATATTAGAATACTTTGAGAGGCACAATAGAAATCCAAAATCTGGAGGAACTAGATACCACTTTTGGAAAACAGAGGAAGATACTGCTTTTCTACTTGCTTGTCTACTTGCTTCTATATATTGGTACTTAGATGATAACAAAAGTAAATTAAGATCCCATTTTTAAAAAGGGAAAAAAGGAAGACCCAGGGAACTACAAGTCAGTCAGTCTCACCTCTGTGCCCAGCAAGATCATGGAGCAGATCCTCCTGGAAATTATGCTAAGGCACATGGAAAACAGAGGTGATTGGTGACAGCCAACAAGACTTCACAAGGGCAAATCGTGCCTGACAAATTTGGTGGCCTTCTACGACACGGTCACAGCATTGGTGGATAAGGGAAGAGCGACTGATGTGATCCACCTGGACTTGTGCATTCCTCAGGGGTCAGTATTGGGACCAGCACTGTTCAACATCTTTGTCGGCAACATGGACAGTGGGATTGAGTGCACCCTCAGCAAGTTTGCTGATGACACCAAGCTGTGTGTGGTGCAGCTGACATGCTGAAGGGAAGGGATGCCATCCTGAGGGACTCTGACAGGCTAGAGAGGTGGGCCCGTGCAAACCTCATGAAGTTCAACAAGGCCAAGTGCAAGGTCCTGCACGTGGGTCAGGGCAATCCCAAGCACAAATATAGGCTGGGCAGAGAATGGATTGAGAGCAGCCCTGTGGACAAGGACTTAGAGGTGTTGGTTAATGAGAAGCTCAATGTGACCCGGCAATGTGTGTTTGCAGCCCACAAGGCCAACCGTATCCTGGGCTGCATCAAAAGAAGCGTGGCCAACAGGTCAAGGGAGGTGATTCTGCCTCTCTGCTCTGGCAAGACCCTACCTGGAGTACTGTGTCCAGCTCTGGGGCCCCCAACATAAGGACAGAGACCTGTTGGAGAGGGTCCAGAGGAGGGCCACAAAAATAATCAGAGGGATGGAGCACCTCTTCTGTGAGGACAGGCTGAGAGAGTTGGGTTTGTTCAGCCTGGAGAAGAGAAGGCTCTGGGGAGACCTTATTGCAGCCTTTCAGTACTGAAAGGGGGCTTATAAGAAAGATGGGGACAGACTTTTTAGCAGGGCCTGTTGCAATAGGACAAGGGGTAATGGTTTTAAACTACAAGAGGGTAGATTTAGACTAGATATAAGGAAGAAATTTTTCACTATGAGGGTGATGAGGCACTGGAACAGGTTGCCCAGAGAATTTGTGGATGCCCCATCCCTGGAAGTGTTCAAGGTCAGGTTGGATGGGGCTTTGAGCAACCTGGTCTAGTGGCAGGGAGGTTGGAACTAGATGATCTTTAAGGTCCCTTCCAACCCAAACCACTCTATGATGTTTCTATGATTCTTAGAGGGAACACTTACTGGAGGCTGCACATAGCTATTGCCCCAAAGAAAGCTACTGTTCTAACTAGTGTTGAGTCACCATACCTGGAGGTATTTAAAAGACTTGGCAGTGCTGGGTTAAAGGTCAGTCTTGATGATCGTAAAGGTCTTTTCCAACCTAAATGATTCTATTCTACTTGAAAACCTTAGTGCGAAATGTAGATATAAATATATGTAGTTTTTTATCAGCAACAGTACTTTGTACACTAAGGGATTTGTACGTTATTTTAAGGACAGATGAAAAGATTAGGAAGCATAAAGACTTATGTCTTTAATGTGTACGGTTCCAGGTAAAAAGTAACTAAATAACCAAGTATATTACTTTTTGCCTATGGAACTTTTGATGGGTTTTTTGGGGAGGGAGGAATTTAGTTATAAATTAGGAATATCAATACCAAGTTCCAGTTTTAGGAGGCAGTGCTGCATTCACCTAATATAAAATGTAAGTGTTGATAAATTGTATTTTTTTATCTTCTAGGGGGTTCAGTTGCTCATTTGTTAAGTAAATATGGAGCCTTCAAAGAATCTGTTATTATTAATTACACAGATCAACTGTTACGTGGTCTTTCTTACCTCCATGAGAATCAGATAATCCATAGAGATGTTAAAGGTGAGAATTATTTAGAATGCCTTTTAAAAAGGAATAATCAGAAAGCAGCACGTATTTTGGCTTGAGACCTATTGCTTCTCTTGGATACCATCTCAAGAGTGTTATTTCTATTGGGTTTGTCTGATCATACTTAAGAACCTTTAATTACTGAAATTAATCAGAACATTCATAGTATGCTTGGGGATATTTGCTACCTGTGCCAATGGTTTAGAAAAATTCATTTTCTGAATTTGTTCAAATAAAATATGAAGTTGCCATATAGCTTTAAAGACTTATAGTTAAATTAATGTAAATACCCTGAAATTATAGTAAAATCTGCAAATAAGCCAAAATAGAGATCAGGTTTCTAACGTATAGGAGTATTATGATGGGTTTTCTTCCTTCATTCTAATTGAACATAAACACAGTTGTACTGTTTGACAAACAAAACATGGACTTTATTGGGAAATAACAGTCTCACTAAACTTCTCCCTATAATGTCACTATAGCTGTCCATAAACTGGAGAGATATCCAGATAAGTAGCAACATAGCGATGACAAATATTTGCCTTTTAATATTTCTCCTTAAAATAGGAAGACTTTCAATTGCTCTGTAATTCTCTTCAAAACAACTCAAAGTTGCTTAAGGATGAAACAAGTTTAAATTTCACAGGGAGCTGCAGGCAATAAAAATCTCCAGGATTTTAGGCCACCATTTTTTTTCATTGTTTCATCTCCAGGTATTGTTCCAGAATCCTGTGTTTGCCCTACTTTGAAAGTTTGATTGCTTCTCTAAATCTCTGACAGCCTCAAGCTGTGTGCAGTATCATTCAGGCATAACAGAAAAGTGACATTACACTTTGTCCTTGATTTTTAGTTCTCCTTGATATTGTGGGTGGGGACCATCAACCTGTTTATAGCTTGGAAACAGAGGGAGGAAGAGTGTTCATCCTTTTGCCTTGAATAAGAAGCCAACTAGCATTATTTTTATTATGCTGTTGACAGGTGCTAACTTGCTAATTGACAGCACGGGTCATAGATTAAGAATTGCTGATTTTGGAGCTGCAGCCAGGTTGGCATCAAAAGGAACTGGTGCTGGGGAGTTTCAGGGACAGTTGTTGGGAACTATTGCATTTATGGCACCGGAGGTAAGAAACCAGTTTTGGAATTTACTTCAAAAAGTTTGTTTGTAGTCTTTAAGCTAATTCATACATCCAAATAACATAAAATTCCTGTAAATGCTTCAAATGTGTTTTAAATGTACTTGTTCTAAAAAATAGGAATGATTCCAACGTGGCAATAATGACATTTCTTTCTTGTTGTCAAAGTTGTTCTAAGTAGTTTGTTACGAAATACATAATAAGTATGGTTATTAAAGCTCAAATGACCATTCGGTCAAAAGCTAATTATTGCAAGATGCTTTGCCCCTTGATAAGGCATTTTATTTACTAGCTCTCTACAGCTGTATAAATCTTATGGCATTTACATCACTGATCGCTCTCTCAACCTGAAATTTTAATCAGAATGCACTTCATTGATTTTTTTTTTTTAAATCTGAATTGCTTAGAGTTAAGAGATTTTAAGTGGATAATCTGAGCTTTGATATGTCTGTTCAGGTTCTGAGAGGTCAGCAATATGGTAGGAGCTGTGATGTGTGGAGCGTTGGCTGTGTTGTTATAGAAATGGCTTGTGCTAAACCACCCTGGAATGCAGAGAAACACTCCAATCATCTTGCTCTGATATTTAAGGTGAGGTACTTGTTTCTACAAATATGCTACAAAAGACACTGACTAATTTAATATACAGCAATGTGAAATTTAGAAACGTATACAAATAGTAGGGTTTGTTGCAATAGCTCTTTATATTGGAGCTGTTAGTACAAAATCAATATTGATACCACCATAATAATCGCAGAATCACAGAATCATTAAGGCTGGAAAAGACCTTTAAGATCATCAAGTCCAACCATCAACTCAACACCACCGTGCCCACTAAACCATGTCCTGAAGTGCTACGTCTACACATTTTTTGAACACCTCCAGGGATGGTGACACTACCACCTCCCTGGAACAGCCTATTCCAATGTTTGATCGCTCCCTCAGTAAAGAAACTTTTCCTAATATCCAGTCTAAACCTCCCCTGGCACAACTTGAGGCCATTTCCTCTCGTTCTATCGCTAGTTACTTGGGAGAAGAGACCAACACCCACCTCACCACAACCCCCTTTCAGGTAGTTGTAGAGAGAGATGAGGTCTCCCCTCAGCCTCCTCTTCTCCAGACTGAACAACCCCAGTTCCCTCAGCCGCTCCTCATAAGACTTGTTCTCCAGACCCCTCACCAGCTTCGTTGCCCTTCTTTGGACACGCACCAGAACCTCAGTGTCCTTCCTACAATCACTTCCCTGGTCCTGCTGGCCACACTATTTCTGATACAAGCCAGGATGCTGTTGGCCTTCTTGGCCACCTGGGCACACTGCCAGCTCATGTTCAGCCAGCTGTCAACCAGCACCCCCAGGTCCTTTTCCACCAGGCGGCTCTCCAGCCACTCTTCCCCAAGCCTGCAGCATTGCATGGGGTTGTGGCCGAAATACAGGACCCTGCAGTTGACCTTATTAAACCTCATACAGTTGATCTTGGCCCATCAATCCAGCCTGTCCAGATCCCTCCGCAGAGCCTTCCTACACTCCAGCAGATCAACACTCCCACCCAACTTGGTGTCGTTTGCAAACTTACTGAGGGAGCACTCAATCCCCTCATCCAGATCATCAATGAAGATAATAAACAAGACTGGCCCCAGAACCAAGCCCTGGGGAACACCACTTGTGACCAGCTGCCAATTGGATTATAACTCCCTTCACCACAACTCTCTGGGCTCAGCCGTCCAGCCAGTTCTTTACCCAGCAAAGAGTACACCTGTCTAAGCCACGAGCTGCCAGTTTCTCCAGGAGAATGCTGTGGGAGATGCTGTCAAAGGCTTTACTAAAGTCCAGGTAGACAACATCCACAGCCTTTCCCTCATCCACTAGGCGGGTCACCTGGTCATAGAAGGAGATCAGGTTGGTCAAGCAGGACCTGCCTTTCATGAACCCATGCTGGCTGGACCTGATCCCTTGGTTGTCCTGCACATGTCCTGTGAGTGCCCTCAAGATGAACCGCTCCATAATCTTCCCCGGTACGGAGGTCAGGCTGACAGGCCTGTAGTTCCCAGGATCCTCCTTCCGGCCCTTCTTGTAGGTGGGCATCACATTGGCAAGTCTCCAGTCATCTGGGACCTCCCCGGTTAACCAGGACTGCTGATAAATGATGGAGAGTGGCTTGGCAAGCTCCTCCGCCATCTCCCTCAGTACTCTTGGGTGGATCCCATCAGGCCCCATAGACTTGTGGGTATCCAGGTGGCTTAGCAGGTCCTTAACTGTTTCCTGCTGGATTATGGGGAGTTTACTGTGCTCTCCCTCCCCGTCTTCCAGCTCAGGGGGCTGAATACCCTGCGGATACCTGGAGATTTTCCTCATCCTTCGTGACGTTCCCCCCCATATCCAATAAGGGATGGCGATTCTCCTTGGCTGCCTTCTTGTTGTTAATATATTTGTAAAAACATTTTTTGTTATCCTTTACAAGCGTGGCCAGATTGAGTTCTAGCTGGGCTTTTGCCTTTCTAATTTTGTCCCTGCTTGACCTATCGAAATCCTTGTACTCTTCTTGAGTTGCCTGCCCCTTCTTCCAGAGGTGATAAACTCACCTCTTTTCCCTGAGTCCCAGCAAAATCTCCCTGTTCAGCCAGGCTGGTCATCTTCCCTGCCAGCTCGTCTTGCGGTACATGGGGACCGCCTGCTTCTGTGCCTTTAACATTTCCTTTTTGAAGAATGTCCAGCCTTCCTGGACCCCTTTGCCCTTCAGGACTGTCTCCCAAGGGACTCCCTCAACGAGTGACCTGAACAGGCCAAAGTCTGCCCTCCGGAAGTCCATGGTAGTGGTTTTGCTGACCCCCTTCCTTACTTCACCAAGGGTCGAGAATTCTATCATGTCATGGTTGCTAAGCCCAAGACGGCCTCTGACCACCACATCTCGCACCAGCCTTTCTCTATTTGTAAACAGCAGATCAATCATACTTGCTTGTTTAAAAAAAAAGGCTACCAACACAATAATATGCAGAAAAAGCTCTGTTCTAAGATATAAATACATAGTATAACAGGCTAAACAAAAAATTTGGGAATAGAGTTGATTATTGACTCTAGGCAGAAGAGTGGTATTTGAACTCTTTCTTTACAATCTTGTAAAATACGGGAGCAAAAGAAGTTTTTCTACCCTAAAACATTTATGTGTGTATTCACATTTCATAGTGGGGAATGTTCTTTGGTAAAAAACTGATGTTCCATGTTCAGATTTTGCTGAAAGATATTTACCATTATGCCATGCTATATATTAATATTATTCCTCCCTCTTCTTGGTTGTCTCTTTTGGCATTCATGTTTCTTACTGAAATCAATTAGGTATATTTAATTTTAAAAATCTAGTTGAACTGTAGGCATGAATAAAGAAAATGCTGCCACAAGTGAAGGAAGTGATTAGCATCTTCACTAGCATGAGTGAAGTGTTTCTGCAAATCAGAACTAGCACAGCGGTATTCAGATATGTTCTAATTAAGTACAAATCATTTATCATGAGAGATGTAATTGTTTTGGTTCTGTGTCTGCATAAAACTGGTGGTGCCACTTAAGTGTTCTCAATCTTGCTTAATTTGATCTAGAGAAGATAAAAATTAATTTGGTTGGAAGTGATCTGCTTCTATGTGAGGAAGATTGCCCTTTAGGGTGGTAGCAGAAATACAATAAGACAATGCAAGAGAGCATACCCAGCGTAACATATAATGTAACATCACTCAGCTTAATATATCTCAATGTTTGCTTACACTATGCCAGTTAGCAGTGATGGCAAGTATTAGACTAAAGAATACCCGTAAGTGTGGCATAAGAGCTTTTCTTATGGCCTGCTTAGCAGATGGTTACTGCAGAATTTTGCTGTAAGAGGAAAATTTAGAGAAAAGTGCAGAGAGAGGCAGACTGTGAAAAGCAATAGAGCATATGTTATTGGGGAAAGAAGCATAAAAGGAACTTAAGACCCATTTTATAAAATGGAAGCAGTAGTATAATCCTCAAACTGCAGTAGGAAATATGCTAAGTGGATAAAAGCTCATAATATAACTAGTTAGCTGAAAATTATTAGCTTGTTGAAGGCTTTTGGGGTAGGAGAGGGAGCTTAAGAATCACTGACTTCTAAAAAAGTTATTTTCCCTTTGTTCAGATTGCTAGTGCAACTACTGCTCCATCAATCCCTTCACATCTGTCTCCTGGTTTGAGAGATGTGACTCTTCGGTGTTTAGAACTTCAACCTCAGGACAGACCCCCATCAAGGGAGCTGCTGAAACACCCAGTCTTCCGTACTACATGGTAGCTACTTATGTGTAAGGCTGATATACTGAAGAAGATGCTACTGAATATACGATAACTGTCTTGCAGTGCAGTTAAGCACAGCAGCTTGTATTATTCTGCTAGCCTTAATGATAGATACATCAAGGACGTAAGGCCAGTGGAGGACCCTACTGAAGTATGTGATTGACAAATCAAGATCTTTACCTAAGCTCAGTATGCAACATTTCACAACTTGTGCAGAGACTTGTAAACTGTGCCTTTTCAAACATCTGTCTCTGTGTGAACACAAAAGCATTTTTCCTTAAATCTGCATGTTTATTAGCAGATAAGTGATTTTTATTTTATTTTATTTGGAGCACTTTTTCAGCAATATTAGCAGCTGAGGGGCTCAGGGTCTATTTTAATATAGCAATCACTGTTCTGTTTCACATCATGTAGATGTAAGCAGAGGGTTCTGCAATTAGTCAGTTTTCAGCACTGGTTAAAATGAAGTTCTGTATCTGTCTCTTTTAATTGTACAGAGTTCTCTGAGTAACAAATCCAAACATCAATGGATACATTAAAAAACATTTTGCCTTCCTTAAAGTAAGAGCAGGCAGTTGTGGTTCACTGTTCATTTACTGCTGGTCATGTAATTTCTTTTGAAATTAAAATTTGTTTTCATTGTATTTTTAAATTTCAGGGAAAGGTGGCCTTTTAAAATAGTCTTTAGAAAAAGATGCAAACTGTGTTATGTTGCTGATGTGAGTTTTAAAAAACAGATTTGCTGGAAATCTGGAATAAAATGAAATGCCATCTTCAAGTCAATATTTCAGCCTCTGATACTATAGGTTATTAAAAAAAAGTTTTTCATAAAACAACTTAGTCTGAATTGTGCTAAAAGTTGAGCCTTCTTTTCATATAGCAGTTTCTTCTGACAAATTGTGTAGAGACGTTTCATGTCAAAGGCCTCAAACCCAGCTCCCATTAAAGTTTATGGGAGACTTTGTCCTGTACTTCAGTGGGAGCAGGTGCCACCTATGAGCAAATCTTATTCTTTGTGTAACAAAACTGAGGTCACATTCTCCACTGATAACAAGTTTTACCTGCTGTTTTCCTTCTGCTGTACATCCTCTACTTACTGTAGCAATTAGTGATAATTTAATTTGAAAATATTAAAAATATTACCATAAGAAAGGTATTCATTTTAACAAGAAACAAACTTGGACTTGAAAAACAAGGTTAAGTAAGTAAAATGTGAAATAAAGCTTTCACCTGTAGTGCAAAACTTGTGTTTTTAGCAGGTGTGTCTTTAAAATTATTTTAAAGGCAGATTTTTAGATTCTGATGCATGTAATGCTAAAGGAAAATGGTAGCTTTTCTTTTGCCTTTTTAAGAGGGGGGTTCTTTTTAAATCAAATACTCATTGTGTTTAATCAATTTAAAAAAAAAATACTGTTTATGTTTTAACTCTTCAGAAGCCAGTTGAATTGTTGGACTGAAATAAATTGGTTATTTTCAAAGACTCGGGACAAACTAAATAAGCTCTAGTACATTAAAAATGTACAATACAAATTGGAAGTAAAACATCTTAAAGATAAGTTTACAGGGATGATAGTGCTCATACTAATAAAAAGCAGCATCATTAATTGTGAATGTGTTTCTTTTGGAAACTTTACATTCCTTTGTTTTGAAAGATTGTCAGACTTTGAAGAGTTAAAAAGATAATACCAAAATGTGAGGTTTGGTAGTTCTAACTGTTTTGTACTTGACTTTTTTTGACCACTTTAGAATTTCTCATTCTAATAAGATTGTTTCCAAGTCTGTCTTATGTGCAAGCTTTAAAGGATGCCCTCTTGCCGATTCATGTACTGGGAGATCAGTTGTCAGATGAATACTGTTTCTGGCAGAAATGTAAACTGTATAAACTCATGAACCTCAGCTAATCAGTATTACTTTGTAGACCACCATGCCTACCACATTTCAAACTCAAACTGCCTCTAGGTGTCCAAATGTATTTGAGTTTGTGTTTCCCTCAGCTTGCTGGTAATTGTGGTGTTTTTAAAATGCAGATGTGAATGCAATATTATTTTCTTTGGATCAAAGCTGGACTGAAAATTATATTGTGTAATTTTTTTGTGTTCTTAATGTTATTTGGTACTTAAGTTGTAAATAACATCTACTGCTGTTTATTCCAGTTTCTACTACCTCAGGTGTTCTATGGAGTTTCTTCTACCAAAGTTCACTTTCACAATGAAATTAAATTTGCTATGTGACAGATTCCTAAGACTTCCAGGGCTTAAGGGCTAACTTCTAATAGCACCTTACTGCACAAGCAAATTTTACAGAAATCTCTGGGTTAAGAAATTTGGCTTCATTGTATCCTTTGTTAATTAAAATATCTTGATATGTTTAAAATAAGTTTTTACCCCATTGAACCAATTTTATATAGTATAATTTCTACCTATTTTGGTGGTTTTGTAGTAAATAAAAGGTTTTGAACAAATTTTGTCCTTTGCTTATTTTAATGTAAATATGTTCAATTTAACGCTGTGAATAAAATATTTCTGGTACACTTTGCTGTTTATACACAATTTCATATGCAACACTTCATATAGTAAGATTTTGTTTCTAATATTAAATGACATATACATATATCAGCCGATATTCATATCTTGGGTATATCAATGAAGAATACTTTGATAAAGGGCAGCAAAAAAATACTAAATATTTTTTAATTTATAATAAAGGTTATTTTAAAGGTTTTTTTTATTGCACAACTGCTCTGCATCTATGAACCTCATTTTGCTTATGCTCTTAGATCTAATATTAAACATCTAAATGTCACATTACTACAGAAATGTAACTATTAATTGCCAAGTCAAGTGAGTTGATTTGTTTAGATTAGTTCTGGAGCCATTGAGGTGTATCTTGGAAGTTAATCTGCTATTTTATGGCCTTCAGTGAAATGATTCTGTTGCTTCTGATTTAAGTAGCAAACATAAATCTTTCGTTATTCAGGCAATCTGAATATGTATTGCAAAACTAGGGCTTGTTTCAGTTGCTTGTCTTTCTCCTGATTTTATTGGATATTTTAAAAATCAATTGATTTTTGGATAGTTAAAAATAAGTTCAAGTGTTCTATAGCCTCTTTTGTGACTACTAAATTCTACATTTTGAAGGATCAATCTTTATATTCTCCATTACTTATGTGATTTTTCTGCAAATAGAGATGAACATATCAATTCACCAACAAAACTTGGCAGCAGCAATCTTTAGTTAAATTCTAATATCTGATTTTTAAAATCAGAAAAATATATTAACTGAAATGTCAAGGAGACCATATGGTGAGGGTTAAATAAAAGATAAATTGAGTTGTAAGGTATTTTTCTTTCATTTGATTTACTATAAAACTGAATTTTACAGTACTGTGTGGTAGTTATAATGTTGCAGTCTCCTTTTTAGGAACAAGGGATGGCAGAGATCACCTGTCTCCAGCAGTTGGCAGTAAATGTCAAAGACACCTACTTATGGAACCAAATGTCTTCATTTGCAAAGGACATATTCAGTTCTTCAACAGGCAAATAGTAAGTTATGCCCATTTTGGTTTCTCTGGTGGGAATAATATTACGTTGTATTCTACATGACTGTCATAGGTTGAAGTCTGACAGTGTTTCATCTTTGCATCGAAAGGTAATGATTGCTTTCAGAGCATGTTGGAATGTCATGAGGATCATATACTTCCTCTTCATCATCTGAGTGGGTAAATTCATGCATGGCTGTTCTGCCCTGACTCTGCCTACCTCCTGAGACACTATTTCCCTTACTAACTTTTCTCTCACTGCTTAGTGTTCCTTGCTGAGCTGAATCATGAATGTGATAGTCTTGCTTTTAAGAGCTACAATATACATATTCTGTGGCAAACATGCATGTTGTTTTCTCATTAAGGCACACAGCTACTGAAATTGAAAATTTCAGTTGTGAATTGCTACCTTTCTTCCATGTCATTACCAAGAAAGTCTAGAAGATAGCAGGAAAGCACTTTGAGCCAGCCAAAGGCTGAGGCTCACCCTGATGTACTGTGCCATTTCCTTTTATTTCCCTCAGTTATTTCAGTTTGCAGTATATCATTGCTCAGTTCCTGTTCTTGGAAAAATGTGCAAGACCATCAAATCCATATCTCTCCAATTTAGAGAGAAGGATGTTGTGGGGGACCGTGTCAAAGGCCATACAGAAGTCCAGATAGATGACATCAGTAGCACTTCCTTTGTCCACTGATGTGGTCACTCCATCATAGAAGGACACTAGGTGGGTCAGGCAGGACTTGCCCTTGGTGAAGCCATGCTGGCTGTCTCGAATCACCTTCCTGCCCTCCATGTGCCTTAGCATAGCTTCTAGGAGGTTCTGCTCCATGATCTTCCCAGGCACAGAGGTGAGGCTGACAGACAGATCAATAGTTCCCAGGGTCTTCCTTTCTCCCCTTTCTAAAAATGGGTGCAATGTTACCCTTTTTCCAGTCTCCAGGGACTTCACCTGACTGCCAGGACTTTTCAAATATCATGGAGAGTTGCTTGGCAACTACATCAGCCAATTCCCTCAGGACTCTCAGATGCATCTCATCAGGTCCCACAGACTTGTGCATGTTCAGGTTCCTCAGGTGGTCTCAAACCTGATCTTCTCTTACAGTGGGAGGGACATTGCTCCTAAATATCTGGAATTACTGAGCATAAGCGATCAAAAGTAAATTAATGTGGCTGTCAGAGTCAATGTTTGTTTAGTCCAGAGGAAGTTCTATTTAATATGCTAGCCTTCAGTATTGACACCGAAGTTCCCTTGTGTCTGCTGGAACTGGAGTCTTTGTTACTAAAGGTTTTTTACTGAAAGGGATGGTTGTATCTACTGTCCTGGTTTTGCTGGAATGGAATCATAAAATCAATTTTCTGTTCAGGAAAGCTGCATTTCTGAGAAGACTGCAGCACCCATTACTGTGAGAACAAAGTTGATAAGACACTTTGTTTCAGTTCATGGCCAGTCATGGTATGTGGGTTTCCATAGTGATCAAGGCCTCTAGCAGTCTTGAGATAGCCAGGTGCTAAAGCTGGGAGGAACAGAGGCCAAGACAGGTGACCCAGGCTGGCCAACAGAAGTATTCCATACCATAGACATCACACTCACTATAAATGGGGGAGTCTGCTGGGAATGTCTCGCTCTCCCTCAATGGCTGCCATTCCTGGAGGGTCTTGCCCATCACTCTGCTCCTGAGGCCTGCTCTCCCTTCGCTGGAGCTGTGCTGCTCACAGTACCCGCCAACCAGTGTTCGCTGCTGGGAGCGCACAGCTTGTGATCACTGTCTGGGCTGAGTATAACTCTGTGTACTTCATATTGCTTTAGTATTAATATTAGTTTTATTGTTTTATTAAATCTGTTTCTATTTCAACCCATTTGAACCCAAGAGTTTCCTTTCTTTCCCTGATTTCCCTTTCTCGCCTGAGAGGGGGTTTTCGGGGGATAGAGCAAGTGCTTGCATTTGGTCCAGAGGTGGGCTAAACCAAGACATCTACATATCCTGTTAATGAAATGTTCTTATTTTTTGTTAATTTAGATGTGATTTCTAACCATCTAATTATAGAATGCCAAAATTCTACACTAATTGTTTTTCCATGGGTTTTATTTCTGTCTTTCCTTAACAAAATCACAAGTTAGATGAATGAGAATATTTCTGTATAAACTCACTAGAGTTATTTTGGAAATAATATTTGGGAGGAGGGGTGTAATTTTGTTTCTTAAAAAAACTTCTCCATACTCAATGTCTGATTTCTTAGCAGCTAGAAAAGGTGTTCCAGATTCTTTAAACACAAATGCATGGGAGCAATTTCAAGCAGTTGAGCAATCCTTGGGGGTTTCTGTTTTGGATAAGGATCTGAAAAATGGGGGTTTGAGGTCACACAGATCAGCAGACTAGACTATGAATTTTCTCAAAGCACAAAAATGCAAATTGGATAATGCAAATAAACCCTTTACTTAGCGGAACTCCATTCCAATAAAGCATGTTTGTGTGGTGGGTTGACCTTGGCTAGATGCCAGGTGCCTGTTGCGAATGCATAATTTAGGCTGCTTAAAGAATCACCACTAAAGATATCAGAAAGCGAATGATTTTAATATAAATTTATAAAAAGCGTGACTTTGATGGCAAGGTCCACTCTTACTTATTCAACATGGAAAAGGTATACAGAAAGAAACCAAATTACAGTTGAATTGGAATGATTTACTCACCTATTGAATCAAGTTAATGTGTATGTTGAGGAGAGAAAGTAGGGAAGACCCTCCCATTGAGTCACGAGGTTCAGAGTGGACCCAAATCCACTTCTAGTCCCAGACATGGTCAACGGTTTATGACTAAAGGGATAGGGTATCGGGGATTCTGGTGTAGTGATATATGTTGTGCTTGGTGTAACTTTAGGACGGCAACAATCTAATACAAAATAACAGCAATCAAATTCACTAATGATATTGAGAGAAAATCACAGTATCAAATCATTAGCAGCATAATCAACTTACTTAAACTTACTAAGATTCTGCAACTGACTCCAAGGGGCAAAAGGATTCTTGCTTATGAGCTGGCAGGCCTCATCGAGAGGGCTTTAAACTAGACTTGAAGGGGGGAGGGGATAAAACCAGGCTCACTAGAGTTGAGCCTAGGGGTGGCATGCCAGAGTTGAAATCGATAGCCCAGCTCAAGTGCATCTACACCAATGCACGCAGCATGGGCACCAAACAGGAGGAGCTGGAAGCCATTGTGCAGCGGGACAGCTCTGATGTAGTTGCCATCACAGAAACATGGTGGGATGCTTCTCATGACTGGAGTGCTGCAATGGATGGCTATAAGCTCTTCCAAAGGGATAGGCAGGGAAGGAGAGGCGGTGGGGTGGCTCTGTATGTTAGGGAGAGTTTTGATTGCATAGAAATCAATGATTGTAAAGACCAAGTAGAGTGCTTGTGGGTAAGGATGAGGGGGAAGGCCAATGAGGCAGATATCCTGCTGGGAGTCTGTTACAGACCACCCAACCAGGATGAAGAGACAGATGAGACATTCTATAAGCGACTGGCCCTTGTTCTTGTGGGGGACTTCAACTTACCAGACATCTGCTGGAAGTATAACACGGCAGAGAGGAAACAATCTGGGAGGTTCCTGGAGTGTGTGGAAGATAGATAACTTCCTGACACAGCTGGTGACTGAGCCCACCAGGGGAGGTGCCTTGCTGGACCTGCTGTTTACAAACAGAGAAGGACTGGTGAGAGATGTAGTGGTTGGAGGCCATCTTGGGCTTAGCGACCACAACATGATAGAATTCTCAGTCGTGAGTGAAGTAAGGAGAGGGGTCAGCAAAACTGCTACCATGGACTTCCAGAGGGCAGACTTCGGCCTGTTCAGGTCACTGGTTGAGGGAGTCCCTTGGGAGACAGTCCTGAAGGGCAAAAGGGTCCAGGAAGGCTGGACAGTCTTCAGGAAGGAAATCTTAAAGGCACAGGAGCAGACAGTCCCCATGTGCTGTAAGAAGAGCTGGCGGGGAAGGCGCCCAGCCTGGCTGAACAGGGAGATTTTGCTGGGACTCAGGGAAAAGAGGAGAGTTTATCACCTCTGGAAGAAGGGGCAGGCAACTCGCGAAGAGTACAAGGATCTCGTTAGGGCAAGCAGGGACAAAATTAGAAAGGCAAAAGCCCAGCTAGAGCTCCGTCTGGCCACAGTTGTAAAGGATAACAAAAAATGCTTCTACAAATACATTAACAACAAAAAGAGAGGCAAGGAGAATCTCCATCCCTTACTGGATATGGCAGGGAACATTGTCTCCAAGGACGAGGACAAGGCTGAGGTGCTTAATGCCTTCTTTGCCTCAGTCTTTAATAGCCAGACCAGGTATCCACAGGGTATTCAGCCCCCTGAGCTGGAAGATGGGGATGGAGAGCACAATAACCCGCCCATAATCCAGGAGGAAGCAGTTAAGGACATGCTAAACCACCTGGACACCCACAAGTCTATGGGGCCTGATGGGATCCATGCAAGAGTACTGAGAGAGCTGGCAGAGGAGCTTGCCAAGCCCCTCTCCATCATTTATCAGCAGTCCTGGTTAACAGGGGAGGTCCCAGAAGACTGGAGGCTTGCCAATGTGACGCCCGTCTACAAGAAAGGCTGGAAGGAGGATCCTGGGAACTACAGGCCTGTCAGCCTGACCTCCATGCCAGGGAAGATCATGGAGCAGTTTGTCTTGAGAGTGCTCACAGGGCATGTGCAGGACAACCAAGGGATCAGGCCCAGCCAGCATGGGTTCATGAAAGGCAGGTCCTGCTTGACCAACCTGATCTCCTTCCATGACCAGGTGACCCGCCTAGTGGATGAGGGAAAGACTGTGGACGTTGTCTACCTGGACTTTAGTAAAGCCTTTGACAGCGTCTCCCACAGCATTCTCCTGGAGAAACTGGCGGCTCGTGGTTTGGACAGGTTTACTCTTCGCTGGGTGAGGAACTGGCTGGATGGCCGAGCCCAGAGAGTTGTGGTGAATGGCGTTAAATCTGGCTGGCGGCTGGTCACAAGCGGTGTCCCCCAGGGTTCTGTTCTGGGGCCAGTCTTGTTCAATATCTTTATTGATGATCTGGATGAAGGGATCGAGTGCTCCCTCAGTAAGTTTGCAGACGACACCAAGTTGGGTGGGAGTGTTGATCTGCTGGAGGGTGGGAGGGCTCTGCAGAGGGATCTGGACAGGCTGGATCGATGGGCAGAGGTCAACTGTATGAGTTTAATAAGGCCAAGTACAGGGTCCTGCACTTCGGCCACAACAACCCCATGCAATGCTACAGGCTTGGGGAACAGTGGCTGGAGAGCTGCCCGGCGGAAGGGGACCTGGGGGTGCTGGTTGACAGCCAGCTGAACATGAGCCAGCAGTGTGCCCAGGTGGCCAAGAAGGCCAAGAGCATCCTGGCCTGTATCAGAAATAGTGTGGCCAGCAGGAGTAGGGAAGTGATTGTGCCCCTGTACTCGGCACTGGTGAGGCCGCACCTTGAATCCTGTGTTCAGTTTTGGGCCCCTCACTACAAGAAGGATGCTGAGGTGCTTGAGCCTGTCCAGAGAAGGGCAACGAAGCTGGTGAGGGGTCTGGAGCACAAGTCTTATGAGGAGCAGCTGAGGGAACTGGGGTTGTTCGGTCTGGAGAAGAGGAGGCTGAGGGGAGACCTTATCGCTCTCTACAACTACCTGAAAGGGGGTTGTGGCGATGAGGGTGTTGGTCTCTTCTCCCAAGTAACCAGCGATAGGATGAGAGGAAATGGCCTCAAGTTACGCCAGGGGAGGTTTAGATTGGATATTAGGAAAAATTTCTTCACCGAGAGGGTGGTCAAGCATTGGAACAGGCTGCCCAGGGAGGTGGTGGAGTCGCCATCTCTGGAAGTGTTCAAAAAATGTGTGGATGTGGTGCTTCAGGACATGGATTAGGGATCATGGTGGCGCTGGATTAATGGTTGGACTTGATGATCTTGAAGGTCCTTTCCAACCTTAGTGATTCTGTGATTCCTTAATCACACACACATATAGGTGTAGAGATAGAGACACATAAAGAGATATAGAGAAAAGAGATAGGTATGTACAAAGGTACCTATTAAATATCCCCCTCAAATTCAGTCAAATACATTGAATGCTTTGCATCACTCAACGGGTGCACAGTCGAGCCTCTGAGTTGATCACAAACTTGAGGGTTCATGGACTCTGAGAGGCATCCCACTCAGAGGGAGGTGCTGGTCGCAGCCCGCTGCAGTCCAGGAGAGCTCAAAGGGTCTCACTTGGGCCCACTATTTATAGGACTGGGAGGTGACTGACTTCAGGCATCAGTCAGTTTCCACCGTCCAGGCAGGTGATTTCTCAAGTTTTTGATGGTACCGCTGCCAGGATTGTCTGGAGATAATTTTAAGTTCTGTTCGTGTTCTGTACCTTGTTTAGGCGATCATGTCCCTGATGATACACTCAGTGCCATTCTTTTCCTTGGCTACACAAGAGTGCTTGGTACAGTTGAGGGGCTCTCAACCGCCAAACCCTTTGTTCAGAGGCCAAGGCTTGTCAGGCAACTTGGAGCAGCCCAGGTATAAGGCAAAGTGGGGTGGGGGAAGAATGCACCACCACAGTGCCCACCAAAGCTGCTCTATCACTCCCCTCCTCAGCTGGACAGGGGAGAGAAAACATAACGAGAAGCTTGGGGGTTGAGATAAGGACAGGGAGAGATCATTCAGCAGTTATCATCATGGGCAAAACAGACTCAACTTGGGGAAATTAGTTTAGTTTGTTGCCAATCAAAATCAGAGCAGGATAATGAAAAATTAAACCAAATCTTAAAAACACCTTCCTCCCACCCCTCCCTTCTTCCTGGGCTCAACTTTGCTCCTGATTTCTCTACCTCCCCCCCCTCCCCCGAGCGGCACAGGGGGACAGGGAATGGGGGTTGTGGTCAGTTCATCACACGCCGTTTTCTGCTGCTCCTTCCTTCTTAAGGGAAGGACTCACACTCTTCCCCTGCTCCAGCATGGGGTCCCTCCCACGGGAGAAGGTTTTCTGCGAACTTCTCCAACGTGAGTCCTTCCCGCAGGCTGCAGTTCTCCACGAACTGCTCCAGCCTGGGTCCCTTCCATGGGGTGCAGTCCTTCAGGAACAGACTGCTCCAGCGTGGGTCCCCCACAGGGTCATAAGTCCTGCCAGCAAACCTTCTCCAGTGTGGGCTCCTCTCTCCACAGGTCCTGCCAGGAGCTTGCTCCAGCGTGGGCTTCCCACAGGGTCACAGCCTCCTTTGGGTGCATCCACCTGTTCCAGTGTGGGGTCCTCCACAGGCTCCAGGTGGATATCTGCCCCACCGTGGAGCTCCATGGGCTGCAGGGGGACAGCCTGCCTCACCATGGTCTTTACCATGGGCTGCGGGGGAATCTTGGCTCAGGCACCTGGAGCACGTCCTCCCCCTCCTTCTTCACTGACCTTGGTGTCTGCAGAGTTGTTTTCACATATTCTCACTTGTGTCTCCAGCTGCAAATGCTGCCTGATGGTTTTTTTTTTCCCCTTCTTAAATATGTTATCAGAGAGGTGCTACCACTGTCTGATTGGCTTGGCCTTGGCCACTGGTGGGTCTGTCTTGGAGATGGCTGGCACTGGCTCTATCAGACACAGGGGAAGCTTCTAGCAACTTCTTGCAGAAGCCACCCCTGCAACCCCCACCGCTACCAAAACCTTGCCATACAAACCCAATACAGTGTGGAAAATCAGCACTTCTCTGTTCTTCCTTCTCATGTCTTGGAACTGTATTTGCTTACATTTCTTAAGATTTGTAATTCTGTCAGTATGGCCAAGCTAGGACAGATCTTGTTCAAATGCTTTGGGTTTGTTTCTGTTTCATTTGTCAACAGAATCATCCCCTGCATGTGGTCTCTATGCTGGTGGTGTGGGATTGGGACCCGCCCAAGAATTGGGCAGCAGAGCATGTTTTGCCTGCTGAAGCAGGAATATAGCCATGTTTAATGCAGTAAGGATGAATTAAAGCTCCTATAGTTGGCTGTGTATCTCTTGTATAAATTCACAATAGGACTTCCAGAGGAGTGTAGTAGCTCCCAACAGAGGCATAGTTTTCAGGCTTGATGAAGCATCTGATCCTTTTGCAGCAGTACATTTAATATTTTTACACATATCTAAACCCTATCTAAGAATTTTTCAGTATCTGAGAGTTTTGGAGGTTTTTTTCTTATTTCTAGGAAAAGCAGCCAACTTGTGTTATCGGGAGATTGATGTGCTGGGATACTTTTCAGTAGAAGTGAAACAGTATCTACCAAACATCATCTACAGTCACAACATAGGTTAGCAGTGAATCAAAGAGCTCATAGATTTGTATGATACAAAGCATATTGTATTTGTAAAAAAGACAAACATGGTTGAAGAAGAATATTACTCCATATGAAGATGAGTTACACAAAAATGTGCACCTGTTTAGAAGAGTTAACTTTTTTAATAGACTGATTTTAAGTGTTTTACAAGACTACTTCTTTTTGTTCCTTTTTCCACATCTTCGCAGATGAGATCAGCATAGCTCTGAAGACACGGTTTTACAAGCAGTGGTTGCACTACAGTGTAGTAATTTTGTTGTAGTAGTAGTTTTGTTTAGAAAACTGACAATTAGATGAATATTTACAAGGAGCTGACTGCAAGTGAGTGTCCTGTACTGGTATGTAGTCAAGAATAACATTGAAGCTGTGAGTGTTACTGAAAAAGTCAGCAAGAAAACCCTCTAACACTTAGTTTGAGGTTTTAGAAGGCAGGCATTCTTTATTGCAGCACTGGAGACACAGGGGATAACTCCGCCCAGTGTGTCTGTCTTGAGTTCCATAAGCACTTCTTTTATTGTAACAAACTATACATATTCATTACATTTTCTGAGAAATCTCCGCCTCCCTGCCTATCTACTACATTTACATAATGCTGGCGTTGCAAAACTACACTACACATGCGCCGGGGTCTCGGGTGGTCATCGGTGGTCATTTGGGGAGTTAGCCCCCTACTCCTTTTTCCCTTTTATGGTCACGGGTCTCCTGAGGATAGTTTCTTCTCCTTGGATGTTTGTCCCTTCTGTTGTCCAGCCAAGCGATTCTTTCTTAGCATCTTCTTTGAGCACTCCTGCTAGGATGTTTCTATTCTCAAGGTTAAGATATCTTCTCTGTACTCATTAATCTCTCAGTCCTTGCTCTTAACTCTTCTTTGTTTTAATTTCATGAGGCCTCTTGGTTCTACATGCACGCTTTCCTTGTGATGATTAACTATTTACACATAGCTGAAATGTTAGCATTGAGGCAAGTATAGCCTAAGGACTGTGAGAGTAGATATTGTTAAATATAAACACACAGTTATTAGGCTAAAGAAATCTTTAAAAGTTAAACTAATCATGTAATCAATAACCTTCCAGAAAGTACATAAATGTATCATGAGAAAGTAAGTTGTAATGTTGGTCCTGAATTTAACACACCAAAGAAATTGCACTTCTGGTCCGGTTGCTACCTTCAGGGACCAAATTAATCCTCTTCATTTAGAGGATGTATAAAGATTTTAGAGCAGATCATCTAGACTTGTAATTCTGGAGCTATTTTAAAACTCGGAAATTTTGTTGGAGTTATGGTGCATATTGGGAAAACTGCTTTTCTGATTAATTTTAGACTTTGTTGAGGCAAGGTTAAAGATGCACTTGTAAACTGCAGATAAATAAATAAATGCTAATAAAAGAAGAGGTAAGACTGAACTTTCAGGAAGCTGTGTTGATGTGCTCCCCTCTGCCCCCCAGCCTGACCTTTATTTCCTGTAACCCTGCTCAAGCAATAACCACCCGTGGTGGTCGTAATGGATGTTCGGGATGGCTGCATACAGAAAAATGTGGATTCAGGAGACAGATAACACCACAATAGCCAAGGGCTAATTTGAGCAATGTGCACACCTAACCACAGTACTGGTCAATGAAACTAAAACCTGTGGTCGGTATGCAAATATGAATGAGTTGATCATCTTACCCCCATTAAGAGTGAGCAGCCCAAGAGCCCTTTGAGCTCTCCTGCATGGCTAGCAGGCTGCATGACAGGATCTCCCCTTGAGTAGGGACGCCTCTCAAGGTTATGCCTGCTGCAGAGTTCCCTTACTCTTCAATATTGAGAGATTCCTTGACGCAACAGATCTTTGGTAAGTGACTGATAGTTTGCTAAACTTTGCCAAGCTAAACTTTGTAAGCTTTGCTAAGATTATATCTTGGATTGATTGTGCACATATAATCCTTTAGACATAAACTATTGACCAAGTCTGGGACTAGGATTGGATCGAGCCGCACCTAGACTCCTCTTGAGGAGTTCAGAAAGCAAGGGGGTCCTCTCTGAACCTCATGACTCAGCGGGAGGGTCTCCCTGACAGTTTTGTCTGGCTTACCTTGTCCTCTATGCAGTAAATAACCAAGCGTACCTTGCCATCAAATCTTGTTAAACAGTTGTCACATTTGCTATCAAACTTTGTTAAATCACTGTTTTAGATCAATAAACATATTGCTGCTTCTCTCTCATGAGTGAAGTGCATCACATCATCCATGACAGAAGCCTGGATGCTGTACACCTGAGGGGTGTAGTGCTTGTCACTCTGAGACATCAAGCAAGAACTTTTTTCTAAATACTACACTGTTCTATTGGTAGCTAGAAAGGTGTTGATAACACACCACTGTTTTGGCTACTGCTGAGCAGTGCTCACACAGCATCAAGGCTGTCTCTCCAACATTCCTCCCTCACCAGTAGGCTGGAAGTGGGCAAGATCTTGGGAGAGAACATAACCAGGACTGCTGACTCAAACTGACCAAAGGGATATTCCATACCATATGATGTCATGCTCAGCAATAAAAGCTAAGAGAAAGGAGGAGTGGGGGGGCATTTGTTTTTTTATGAAGTTTGTCTTCCAGAGCAACCACTACGTGTACTGAAGCCCTGCTTCCTAGGAAGTGGCTGAACATCATCTGCTGATGGGAAGTAGAGAGTAAATCTTTTCTTTTTTTGCTTCCATGCATGGCCTTTGCTTTTTGCTTATTAAACTGCCTTTATCTTGACCCACATGTTTGGTTATTTTTTCCATCCTAATTTCTCCCCTCCTGTCCTGCTGAGGAGGGGAGCGATAGAGCAGCTTGGTGACATCTGGGGTCCAGCCAAGGTCAACCCACCATACCACCTATGGTTTGGGTCATTGCTGCACTCATCTGGTTCCTTGCGAAACTCGCTCTTTGTCGGTTCAGGTCATTCCTGCTACATTACTTCCTACAACATACAACTCGCATCACAGATTATTTTTCCCCCGAGGTTAAATCTCCTCAAGGCACACACTGGGTTTCCCCATCTCCGCATTACCCACCAAGTACACCCAGGTCCTTGAGTGAAGACAATCCCCTGAATGGGTTTGCCTTTTTCCATGGAAGGAGCAATTGACTTACCACCAGCTTTGCCTTTTGAGTCAAAAGTCAGACCAATTTTCTTCAGAAGAGCCTGGTGAGAGCAGCTGGGTGTCTCTTGATTCAATCATCTCATTTATTCCAAAAATGTAATTTCACCATCTGAACGGCAGCAGCAGGCCCTCACTCACAGTTTCCAAATCAATACTGTAGTGTCAAAGGCTCCATCCTCCTGCTGAGGAGGCACATGGATTCAGCCCAACCTGCTAAGCTTCTCAGCCTCTCATACCCCCACAAGTTGGCAAGCTGTATTCAAGTGCTGGTGCCTCCTTCACTGGCAGCACCAGACTGCCAGGACATTTACCACAGGGATGAGGAGTGAGTTTGGACAAATCCAGGAAAAATAAGCCTAAAACTCTCCATGCAGTAGTGAGTCTTTTCCCCACACACTCCTGGTTTTGCTCTTATGTTGGTGATCCTCAGTGATGATCCAAGCCAGTACATCACAGCTGGCAACAGATTTAAACATATGAATTATCATCTCCTGAATTAGTACAGTATTTTAACATGTGCAGGCTATAGGTCTGCATCTGGGAGAAGGACTTTAGAGACCAGCGCTATAAGTAGGCCTATGAGTTGAAACTACCTTACATTTTAGTTTGATTTTCCTTTCCTCCTTCTACCCCTAAGTGTATAGGCATATAGAAGTAGAGTTAGCCAATTAAGTCCCTATTTTTAGGGAATTCCAATGACAATTACCCAGGCACCGAGGCGAAGGGCTACGGAGCGAAGGATCGCGCCGGGGGACCCTTCCCGAAGCGGCCAAACCGCGAAGGCGGCAGCACAGGGAGCGAGAGAGTGCCCCAGCTTCCCCCCCCGGCCGGCGGAGCGGGCTCCTAACGAGCGGCAGCTCTGACTCAGCGTGGGCGGGGCCCAGGGCGGCGGCGGCCAAAACCCTTCGCCTACAAGAGCAGCCCCCGGGAGCGCGAGCGACCCGGAGCGCGGCGAATAGGGCGTGGCGCGTCAGGAGGGCGTAGCGCGTCTGTTTGCGCGGGCAGGGCGTGCAGGGAAGGCGTGCGGGCGGGGTACAGTATAAGTGGCCATCGTCCTCCCAGAGGAGGCTCAGCCATGGTCGCCACTCGGCTGAAAACTGTGGCCAGAAAGAATGTGGTGACACAGACAGAGCTCCCGCTCAGGCACGCGGCTGTCCAAGTATCCGGCTGCAAAGAGTGCCTGAGCCTGTCGGTTGTTCCAGAGACCGACGGGGATACCACCTGCGTGCGGTGCGACCAGGTGAGCGACCTGCTCAGCCTGGTGGCAGAGCTGAAAGAGGAAGTGGAGAGGCTGAGGAGTATTAGGGAGTGTGAGAGAGAGAGAGAGAGGTAGGTGGAGCCACACCCTGCCATCCCTGAAGCAGGGGCAGCAGGTGGAGGCTCCACAAGCAGCAAGGGATCCCCTGTCCTCTTGCTGCTGGGCAGAAGGAGAGGACCTAAGAGATGAGGGGATATGGAAGCAGGTCCCTCCTCGGAGAGGTCGGCGAATTCCCTCCCAGCCTCCCTCACCGTCCCAGCTGCCCTTACACAACAGGTATGGGGCTCTGGAACGTGGGGGACAGGAACATGAGGACCCTGACGAAGGTCCATCCAAGGGGGTGCCTAGAGTGAGTCAGCCAGCCCCACGCATCAAGACGTCCTGTGTTAAAAAAAAAGGAGGGTGATTGTCATAGGCGACTCCCTTCTGAGGGGTACAGAGGGCCCAATATGTCGACCAGACCCAACTCACAGGGAAGTCTGCTGCCTCCCCGGGGCCTGGGTGAGAGACGTCACCAGGAAACTCCCTGGTCTGGTTCGGCCCACTGATTGCTACCCACTGTTGGTCATACAGGTTGGCAACAACGAGGTTGCACTAAGAAGCCCAAAGGCAGTCAAAAAGGATTTGAGAGCACTGGGGCGACTGGTCAATGGAGCGGGAGCACAGGTAGTGTTTTCATCAATCCCTTCAGTGACAGGGAAGAACGCTGAAAGGAACAGAAAAGCACACCTGATCAACACATGGCTTAGGGGCTGGTGCTGTCATCAGAATTTTGGGTTTTTTGACCACGGGGCGGTTTACACGGCACCGGGCCTGCTCACAGCTGATGGAGTGCAACTGACGCCAAGGGGCAAAAGGATTCCTGCTCATGAGCTGGCAGGCCTCATCGAGAGGGCTTTAAACTAGATTTGGAGGGGGGAGGGGATAAAACCGGGCTCACTAGAGTTGAGCCTAGGGGTAGGTTCAACGTGCCAGGGTTGAAATCGATAGCCCAGCTCAGGTGCATCTACACCAATGCACACAGCATGGGCACCAAACAGGAGGAGCTGGAAGCCATTGTGCAGCGGGACAGCTATGATGTAGTTGCCATCACAGAAACATGGTGGGATGCTTCTCATGACTGGAGTGCTGCAATGGCTGGCTATAAGCTCTTCCGAAGGGATAGGCAGGGAAGGAGAGGCGGTGGGGTGGCTCTGTATGTTAGGGAGTGTTTTGATTGCATAGAAATCGAAGATTGTAAAGACCAAGTAGAGTGCTTGTGGGTAAGGATGAGGGGGAAGGCCAATGAGGCAGACATCCTGCTGGGAGTCTGTTACAGACCACCCAACCAGGATGAAGAGACAGATGAGACATTCTATAAGCGACTGGCAGAGGTCTCGCATTCGCTGGCCCTTGTTCTTGTGGGGGACTTCAACCTACCGGACATCTGCTGGAAGTATAACACAGCAGAGAGGAAACAGTCTGGGAGGTTCCTGGAGTGTGTGGAGGATAACTTCCTGACACAGCTTGTGAGTGAGCCCACCAGGGGAGGTGCCTTACTGGACCTGCTGTCTACAAACAGAGAAGGACTGGTGGGAGATATGGTGGTCGGAGGCCGTCTTGGGCTTAGCAACCACGACATGATAGAATTCTCAGTTGTGAGCGAAGTAAGGAGAGGGGTCAGCAAAACTGCTATCATGGACTTCCGGAGGGCAGACTTTGGCCTGTTCAGGTCACTGATTGAGAGAGTCCCTTGGGAGACAGTCCTGAAGGACAATGAAGGACAAAGGGGTCCAGGAAGGCTGGACATTATTCAAGAAGGAAACCTTAAAGGCGCAGGAGCAGGCAGTCCCCACGTGCTGTAAGAAGAGCTGGCGGGGAAGGCGACCGGCCTGGCTGAACAGGGAGATTTTGCTGGGACTCAGGGAAAAGAGGAGAGTTTATCACCTCTGGAAGAAGGGGCAGGCAACTCAAGAAGAGTACAAGGATCTCGTTAGGGCAAGCAGGGACAAAATTAGAAAGGCAAAAGCCCAGCTAGAGCTCAGTCTGGCCACAGTCGTAAAGGATAATAAAAAATGTTTTTACAAATACATTAACAACAAAAAGAGAGGCAAGGAGAATATCCATCCCCTACTGGATATGGCAGGGAACATTGTCTCCAAGGATGAGGATAAGGCTGAGGTACTTAATGCCTTCTTTGCCTCTGTCTTTAATAGCCAGTCCAGGTATCCGCAGGGTATTCAGCCCCCTGAGCTGGAAGATGGGGATGGAGAGCACAATGTACTCCTCATAATCCAGGAGGAAGCAGTCAAGGACATGCTAAACCACCTGGACACCCACAAGTCTATGGGGCCTAATGGGATCCACCCGAGAGTACTGAGAGAGCTGGCAGAGGAGCTTGCCAAGCCCCTCTCCATCATGTATCAGCAGTCCTGGTTAACAGGGGAGGTCCCAGGCGACTGGAGGCTTGCCAATGTGACGCCCGTCTACAAGAAAGGCTGGAAGGAGGATCCTGGGAACTACAGGCCTGTCAGCCTGACCTCTGTGCCGGGGAAGATCATGGAGCGGTTGGTCTTGAGAGTGCTCACAGGGCATGTGCAGGACAACCAAGGGATCAGGCCCAGCCAGCATGGGTTCATGAAAGGCAGGTCCTGCTTGACCAACCTGATCCCCTTCTATGACCAGGTGACCTGCCTAGTGGATGAGGGAAAGGCTGTGGATGTTGTCTACCTGGACTTTAGTAAAGCCTTTGACAGCGTCTCCCACAGCATTCTCCTGGAGAAACTGGCGGCTCGTGGCTTAGACAGGTTTACTCTTCGCTGGGTGAGGAACTGGCTGGATGGCCGAGCCCAGAGAGTTGTGGTGAACGATGTTGAATCCGGCTGGCGGCTGGTCACAAGCGGTGTCCCCCAGGGCTTGGTTCTGGGGCCAGTCTTGTTCAATATCTTTATAGATGATCTGGATGAGGGAATCGAGTGCTCCCTCAGTAAGTTTGCAGATGACACCAAGTTGGGTGGGAGTGTTGATCTGCTGGAGGGTAGGAGGGCTCTGCAGAGGGATCTGGACAGGCTGGATCGATGGGCAGAGGCTGTGTGGCTGTGGCGCTTCAGGACATGGTTTAGGGGACATGGTGACGCTGGATTAATGGTTGGACTTGATGATCTTGAAGGTCCTTTCCAAGCTTAATGATTCTGTGATTCTGATATTGTGCGTACTGTAATGAATAATTTATTATTATTAACAAACAATAAGTAAGTAGATTGCATGGGGAATTTTATTGGGATATTAATCAGATTGCACATTACATCTGGAATAATGTCAGAATGCGTGACGCGGAAGTCTCGGACACGACGCGTACGACCAACATGATCAGGTCAATGCCGTTTATTGTCTTGTCTGACTCCAATATATATCATAATTTTCGCTTATTCACTGCGCACACACTCATGATTGGTTACAGCTTGTTATACACATTATTGCAATTGGCTATATACAAGATATCACGTGCTGTCCACGCACCCCTCACAGAGTCAGGATTGCTGCTTGCAGGTGTCCCTGTTTTTCTTGCTTCTTCTTAGCTGTTTACCACAGCTCCCTCTTCTCAAGGCTGAGCCGTGCAGATATCCAGCTGTTTACCAGCTTCTCAGTGCTGCAGCTCCTTCTCCTTAAGGTCGAGCCGTGCAGAGTGATCCCAACATCTCCCTCTTTTTGTTTTTGTATAAACAAAACCTGATAGATCATTCGCAACCCAAGGACTGTGAGGAAGATGGACCATCTGTACATTCTTGTATCGTCCTGTGCCGCGAACTCAGCCCAGCAGTTGGTAGGTGCCAGCTTTACGTGGGCGTCCCCACAGAGGCAACGGTGGCCTTGCCGTACACCGGCCCACTGCCCTTCAGGAAATCCCGGTATTACACATTTGTAGAGGAACGAGTTTTGACACACATGGCCAGCGAGTGTCAGAACTCACCTCAGTTGTCACCTTTTAACACAGGGAGCCTATGGTGTATGCGCCCGCTGGCCAGACGTGCTGCACGTGCCACAGCCATCCCGTCTATTGGTTCGTAGGCTTTGTTCACACGGCATTTTTTCATAACTCAGCAGTCACATATCAACTTATGCTTAAGTCAATAGCAGAATATTACAAAGCAAAACAATTCTAGCTGTACTACTTCTAGTGATATAAACTACTCCTAGTGATAGAAAAAAGGTACTTGTATAAGGCTATGAAGACCAATATTATATCTTACCAAAGCATTTGTAGTTATAGAACACTTTGCCTCAAAAGCTTTCCACGTTCATCTCATGATACAGCAAATTTCAGTGTGATTTACCCCTACATTTTCTTTTGACTGAGGTGGCATCCAGATTGCGATGACACCTGATAGTGTCATGATGTGTCCGACGATGACGATGGCGACTGCCCCACCCATGGCCTCACCCACTTCGAGGCACCTGCAAAGTGGGTAAAACCATGGGTAAAACCATGGGTAAAACAGCCACCACCGTCAACCTCGTCCCCTGGTTAGCAGTTGAAAAGGTCCTTTCTCCTTCCGCAAATAATTTAACACATATAAGGCTTTATTCAAACGTTCTTAGGGTGATGTGGTAGCCTCTCCCCCTTTTTGTTTTGAGCGTGTTTATCTAACAAAGCTCATTCATTGGGTGTGTAAGATACTCGTTGGAGTTATTAGCTAGCCAAGCATTCTTTACTACCTTTTGAACCATTCCTTGTAGACAATGCAATAAACACGGTACAATAAGCATTAGTATTAAGATAACAAGCACTATAACAACTGCCCCTTTTACTAAGTCTTGTAACCATCCGCTTAGGCCCAAACTTGACAGCCATGATTCGAGGCCTAGTGAACTTGTCTGTAACCTGTCCGTTAAGTCCTTCAGTTTTTGCAATTGTTGAGTTACCGACTGTGACATATCTGTTAAATTCATACAACACATGCCATCAAACTCCTCACACCCGTGCCCTTGGGCCAAAAGTAGGAAGTCGATAGCTGCCCTATTTTGCAATGTCGCATGCCTTATTGAGTCAGTTTCCATTAACAAAGCACTGAGTGTTGCAGAAGTAGCATTGGTTTGTTTCGCTAGCCAACATCCCAATTTATTTAAAGTGGTTAAGCCTTGGGCAGCAGCGACCCCAGGGGCAAGGAAAGAGGCTAGTATGGTTTTGTCCGCGGTCCAAAAATCCAATTGGTCATTGCACCCTTCCTGATATTTTCGAATCTGTCATCTTATTCTATGCTGTTGGGTAAGGTTCAATATCATAGAAGTGTTGGGAGTTAACAATGTCAGGCGCCCCAATGCGTAAGGACCACCTCTCAAACGGGAGGGAACACCTTGCCATGCACGATCACCACAAATCAAGAATATTCCTTTAGGGAGTCTCATTGGGACAATAGTAGAGCGCAAGATGTTGCTCGTTGTATAATTACACCAATTGGTAGCATTCTGAAAAATGGCCAACGTGGGGCTTACATCCTGTGACCTGGTATCGTCCTGTCCTGTATAATTAAAATATAAACAGGTAGGGGCTGTAATGCATCCTAAAATACCCAACTCCTGCGGTTCCAACAACTCCTGTGGTCCATGTGCCATCCATCCGTCCCACTTATCCATAGCTGCAGAGGTGTTTGTTATTTTTAAAAACAAGGCTAGATCAGGGGTGGTCTTCTTTACCACCATTGTCGAATCATAGTCCCCTAAGGGCAGACCAACCAAGCATGTTGTAAATGGATTCTCAGCAGTGGATGTAGATAAGCAAAGGTGGCCTTGGCCCGTTTGATTAGCTAGTGTAACCCAGATATTTTTTCTTGGTTGAACAGAAAACCATGCCTGAACCTGGCATATCAAACATGTGACTATCAGACTCACGAACAACTTTCTTCTGCTTGTGGAGAGAGGTGCGCTTGCCATGGTCGAAGCCATCGACTTGGAACCCATCTCACTCCGCTATCTGTAAGAATACAAGCATAGCCTCGACCAGTCATTTTTAACTCTGCAGGTCCTTTCCATTCTCCAGTGACCACATCTTTATACTGTACTAAAATTCTTTCCCCAGTCTGGGACACCCCAGATCGTAGACTTGAAGCATGAATCACCATTGGAGGGTCTTCCCTGTCCCCCGTGAAACGCAAATAATTTAGCACATACACCGCCTTTGCAAGTCGTTCTGTCATGTCCAGCACGCTTTCCCCTTTTTGTTTTTGCAAAAGCGCTTTCAATGTTTGATGCGCCCGCTTCACGATAGCTTGCCCTGTAGGGGAATGAGGAATCCCTGTAATATGTCGAATGCCCCAAAGCTGACAGAAGTGGGAAAATTTTCGAGACACATACGCAGGCCCATTATCCGTTTTTAACTGTAAAGGAACTCCTAAGGCCATAATAGCAGCATGCATATGCTTGATAACATGTCGCGCTGTTTCTCCGCCTTGTGCGGTAGCCCAAATGGCATGCGAAAAAGTGTCTATTGAGACATGGACATATTTCATTCTCCCAAATTCTGGAACATGTGTCACATCCATCTGCCATAACTGTAACGATTGGAGCCCTCTGGGATTGACCCCTATACCAATGCCCATCCCTGCTTTCTGGCAGCTGGGACAAGACTGAACAGTGCCCCTAGCATCAGTTACGGGAATATGGAACTGTTTTGCCAACGCCTTTGCTGACTGATGAAAAAAGTCATGTGACAGCCTAGCTTGTTCAAATGTTTTTACCGCAGGTGCGGTCCAGGCTGGAGCTACGAGGTGATCAGCGCGGGCATTTCCTATGGCTAAGCCCCCACACTGCTGATGGCTACGAACGTGCGTAATAAAATATGGTTGCTGTCGTTGGTTTAAATATCTCAACAGCTGCAGCAATAAGGAATATAATACCGGATTTTTGACTGCTTTAACCATGCCATGTTCAAGTCGCTGTACCGTGCCCACCACATATTGAGAATCCGAGACAACATTAACAGCCTCTTGAGATCATTTTTCCAATACCCAAAGGACTGCCCAAAGTTCCAGAGTTTGTAAAGAATCTCCACACAGCCCAGGTAACAGTTGATGTTTCCATTCGTCATTTTCCTGCCAAGTGACAGCGTCCTGCGTCGGTAAAGACTGTCATCCCATTCACTGGGGTCTCCGATCGCATAGGCATTTCTTCAAACTGTTGATTAGCCAACAGTGACAATAATCTATCAGACGGATAGCTATTTGTAACGCGTTTTAAAAAATCAGAGATTGCGATCTGAAACTCCAGAGAACTGGCCAACAACCAATCTAAGTACTTTTGAGATACAGAAACATAAATTATTACAGGTTCTAACCCAGATATTTCTACAATCCTTTGTCTTCCCTTAATAATGAGTTGTGCAAATAATTCATATCTGGTGACCACTGTTTTTCTGGGTTGATAGGAGAGAAAAACCCATTCCAATACTTTCAAACTGTTTGCCGTATTTCCTAACTGCACGATCAATCCTAGTGGATATTGCCGTTCCCCTCCTGAATTAACTATCATAAGCGAGATACTCTCAGTAGGTGAACATCTGTGAGCATAGGCTGTTGCTATCTTCTCAGTAATTTTCTGCAAAGCTTGGTGTTGATCCTCGTCCAGTTGACGTCGCTCTGGAACCTCCACCGAAGACCCCAGGAGCGGCATCAATGGCCTCAGATCATCATTAGTAATTCCGCAAATATTGCGAACCCACTGTATATCCCCCATTAATTTTTGGACATCAGAAAGATTTTCTATTTTCGCATTAATCTTTATTTTTTGTGGGCGGACCACTCCCCTGGTAATAATCCAGCCCAAATATTGCCATGGTCCCTTCTTTTGAATTTTTTTCGGTGCTATTTTTAAACCCTGTTTTCCTAAATAGTGCTCTAAGTGCTGTAAAATGTGGTCTGCATTCAATTGTGTCCCTGCTATTAATATATCATCCATATAATGATACATTATTAAATCTGGATACTTTTTCCACACCGGCTCTAGAGCCCATGCCACAAATGTCTGACACATCGTAGGTGAATTTTGCATTCCTTGCGGTAACACTACCCAATGATACCTCTTTGCTGGCTCTCCTTTATTTACCGATGGTACCGTAAAGGCAAACTTCTCTGCATCCTCAGCTGCTAAGGGAATGGTAAAAAAGCAATTGAAATATACTCTTTGATTCCCTGCAAAAGAAATGATACATTTGTGACAATAATTACAATGACATAGAACAAACCCACAACACCGTTTTACAAATATGGCATATTGAAGTTCCTGCTCTTGACCGTCCGGGGAGAGCCGCTGAGACAGTCAACGAGCCATCATTCCGCATACAAAAGAGTGAAAGCATCAGCTGGCGGTACGTCGGAGTTGACTGCGTCCGTGGGACGTGTGACAAGATCTTCAGGTCTTACTGTCGGCCGTACCGACCTGGTCGGTACCTACTTCGCTCCGTCCCCTCCCTCTCTGCCAAAGTCTCTTGTCTCATGCCTCGCCAATGTTGGGCGGGGTCGGATCTTGACTTGGGGGAAGGATCATCCCAGGCAGCCCCCTCCTGTTGCAGCACGGGCGACCAGCGCTCAGGTTCCGGGTCAGGAGGCAGGGGCCAAGGAGGACTCGCCACCTCCGTTGGTTGCGTTACCGGGGGGGGGGGGGGGCGCGGGGGGGTGGGGGGGGGAGGCGGGTGGGGGTTGCTCGTTCTCACCATCCCCAGCTTGGCCTCCCTTCTCTCCCGAGGCTGTGGCAGCGGCAGCTGCTGCTGCTGCTGTCCGCTCTGATTTTATCGCCTTTATAGAGTCTCTGACTAATCGCCAGGTTGTTAACACTTTCATAGCCGTATGATCCTCTTTAGAGGCTGCCTCAAACACCAATTTCCCTGCTTTCTCCCAGGTAGGTAACTCAAAAGCTGTTGCAGAGTCTGCTGCTAGCCCCTGGCTCTTCAAAACAGTCTCCAATAGCAATCGCCACGTTGTTGCTAGCTCCGCTGCTTGCCCATCTCCTTTCGAGACTCACCCCATTGATCTTTCACATGGGCACACAGGGGAACCTTGAGTACATTGTTCCGGGCAACGTTGTCCCGTCTTGCCCTCACATACATCATCGTAGATCTGTTTCTCTGTCTTATCTATGCAGCCCGTTCACTCGGTGCATCTGGCACCTCAGGAGGTGCAGTCAGAGTTGCTGAAGGTCCTGGACCCTCTGACTCAGTTAAAAAGGGATTGGTTGAAGACGGTTTAACAGCCTCCTCCATATCAGCTGCAGCTTTTCTCTCTGCCTTTAAGGCTTTTAATGTGGTTAATATCAACTTCCACGCCGTCACTAACTCTGCGGTGGTTTTATCTCCATTCCCAATATGTTCCTATAACGTTTTTCCTATCTCCTCCCACGTCTCTGCCTTAAACGCCACAGACGCATCGGGGGGGTACCCTTTCTTTCGGCTCCAAATTAGAAGCCTTCTAAGTGTATATTCATCATATTTCAGTCCTCTCTTAGAGAGCATATGCAGCAGGAGTCTGACCATCGCCCCTTCTTCATGCGATGCGTTCTGCCTTTAGTTCTTTTAACGTCTCTAGGATCAACCTCCAGAGCGTCGTAAATTTTATACTGTCTTTGTTGCCTGTGCTGACTTGATTCCTCAGTGCTGCACCAATTCCTTCCCAAATCGGGATCTCAAAAGCCTCATTTACTGAGGGAATTAGTCCTTTTTGCTGCGCCCATACCAATAATCTTTTTAGGCCGGCTTCCTCATACTGTACACCTCTCTTAGAGAGGATTAGTTGGAGGAGCTTAACCACTGCTTCTTCCTCTTTTGTTAGCGTGGACCCCATCTCCTCCCCAGCCGCTCACCTGATCAGGGCGAGATTCCAACAGTTTCTTCAGTTGCGCTAGCGACTTCCAGGCACTGGGGCAGTGCCTGCTACGGCTGGCTTCCGCGCCCCCTTTGCTGTCTCTTCTGCTCCGGGAAGCATCGACGAGAGGGTCCCTGTTCGGGCGCCACCTGACGCAGAAGTCTCGGACACGACGCGTACGACCAATATGATCAGGTCAATGCCGTTTATTGTCTTGTCTGACTCCAATATATATCATAATTTTCGCTTAGTCACTGCGCACACACTCATGATTGGTTACAGCTTGTTATACACATTATTGCAATTGGCTATATACAAGATATCACGTGCTGTCCACGCGCCCCTCACAGAGTCAGGATTGCTGCTTGCAGGTGTCCCTGTTTTTCTTGCTTCTTCTTAGCTGTTTACCACAGCTCCTTCTCCTCAAGGCCGAGCCCTGCAGATGTCCAGCTGTTTACCAGCTTCCCAATGCCACAGCTCCCTCTTCTCAAGGCCGAGCCGTGCAGATATCCAGCTGTTTACCAGCTTCTCAATGCTGCAGCTCCTTCTCCTTAAGGTCGAGCCATGCAGAGTGATCCCAACAAATCCGTTGTCCTCTTAGGCACTGATGGTGTCTGTTTGGTGGTAAGGAATGGGCACACAGGGAATTAGAATGCCTTTCAACCATAACAAAGAAACAGGAGTCTTAAGACAACAAAAGTCTGATGTACCTGAAGCTATTTCCATAGGATGTAGCACTTCACTTTACTGGGACCATTATTTCCACTCTTCCGTTGTCCTCTCTCCTGCTCAGTTGCCATGTTGTGCTGCTGCTTACTCAGAAGTCCTACCTGACTGCACAGAATCACAGAATCATTAAGGTTGGAAAAGACCTTCAAGATCATCAAGGCCAACCATCAACCCAACACCACCATGCCCACTAAACCATGTCCTGAAGTGCCATGTCCACACATTTTTTGAATACTTCCAGAAATGGTGACTCCACCACCTCCCTGGGCAGCCTGTTCCAATGCTTGACCACCCTCTCAGTGAAGAAATTTTTCTTAATATCCAATCTAAACCTCCCCTGGCGCAACTTGAGGCCATTTCCTCTCGTTCTACCGCTGGTTACTTGGGAGAAGAGACCAACACCCGCATCGCCACAACCCCCTTTCAGGTAGGTGTGGAGAGCGATAAGGTGGTGGGGTGGACTTGACCATGGACGCTATTGCACAGGTTATCCATGAATGTGCAACGTGTGCTGTGATCAAACAAGCCAAGCGGTTAAAGCCCCTCTGGTATGAAGGACGATGGTTGAAATATAAATATGGGGAGGCCTGGCAGATTGACTATATCACACTTCCACAAACTCGCCAAGGCAAGCGCTATGTGCTTACCATGGTGGAAGCAACCACCGGATGGCTGGAAACATATTCTGTGCCCCATGCCACCGCCCGGAACACTATCCTGAGCCTTGAAAAGCAAGTCTTATGGCGACATGGCACCCCCGAAAGAATTGAGTCAGACAATGGGACTCATTTCCGAAACAACCTCATAGACACCTGGGCCAAAGAGCACGGCATTGAGTGGGTGTATCATATCCCCTATCATGCACCAGCTTCCGGAAAAATTTAACGATACAATGGACTGTTAAAGACTACACTGAGAGCAATGGGTGATGGGACATTCAAAAATTGGGATAAACATTTAGCCAAAGCCACCTGGTTAGTCAACACTAGGGGATCTACTAATAGAGCCGGCCCTGCCCAATCAAAACTTCTACGTACTGTAGAAGGGGATAAAGTCCCTGTGGTGCATGTGAGAAACATGCTGGGGAAGACAGTCTGGGTTACTCCTGCCTTAGGAAAAGGCAAACCCATTCGTGGGATTGCCTTTGCCCAGGGACCTGGGTGCACTTGGTGGGTAATGCGGAAGGATGGGGAAGTCCGATGTGTACCTCAAGGAGACTTGATTTTGGGTGAAAACAGTCAATGATTTGAATTGTATTATGTTAATTGTTCAGAATGACATTACTACTATGGCTGCTATCTACCATATCAATGGTATTATAGTAAGAATCACCCAGACTGATGAAGAATGAGCTTCACTGAAACCAAGCAACGTGCAGCAGTGATGAAACCAGAACTGGCTTCAGCAGCTTGCGCCCAACAAAACCCTCGAGATCGACATCTTCGACCTGGAGATCGTGGACATGGACCGTGCCAGATGACAATCCAACACCACATACCATCTCCCCTGCCCTGAGAGACTGCTATGATGGATGAAGCCCAGAGTCATGGACTGACTGAACTCCATAGACATTTTAAGTGATGGCCCATGGACTAAGAGAGTGATATCTGTGTGTATATATTAAAGGACAGGAAGAGTAATAATGAATAATTGGAATGTATTGAAAAGTATAGGACCTGGGCATGACATAAATGGTATGGAATAAGGGGTGGATACTGTCCTGGTTTCAGCCAGGATAGAGCTGGTTTTCTTCACAGAAGCCAGTGTGAGACTGTGTTTTGGATTTGGGATGAGAAACTGTTGATAATGTGCTGATGTTTTGGGTTGTTGCTGAGCAGTCAAGGACAGTCCAGCTTCTTGTGCTGGCCTGCCAGCGAGCAGGCTGGGGGTGCACGGGGAGCTGGGAGGGGACACAGCCGGGACAGCTGACCCAGACTGGCCAAAGAGATATTCCCTACCATACGACGTCATGCCCAGTACATAAACTGGAGTTGGCCGGGGGGGTGGAAATCGCTGCTCGGGGACGGGCTGTCGATCACGGGGTGGTGAGCAATTTCTGTATTGGGCATCACTTGTTCTTATACATTCCTTTGTTGGTATTATCATTATTGTTCCCTTCTTTCTTTCTGTCCTATTAAACCGTGTTTATCTCAACCCACGAGGTTTTTCCTAATTCTCTCCCCCGTCCCACTGTGGGAGGGAGAGTGAGCGAGCGGCTGCGTGGTGCTTAGTTGCCAGCTGGGGCTAAACCACGACACCTCAGCCGCTCCTCATAAGACTTGTGCTCCAGACCCCTCACCAGCTTCATTGCCCTTCTTTGGACACGCTCCAGCACCTCAATGTCCTTCTTGTAGTGATGGGCCCAAAACGGAACACAGGATTTAGGTGTGGCCTCACCAGTGCTGAGTACAGGGGTACAATCACTTCCCTACTCCTGCTGGCCACACTATTCCTGATACAGGCCAGGATGCTGTTGGCCTTCTTGGCCACCTGGGCACACTGCTGGCTCATATTCAGCTGGCTGTCAACCAGCACCCCCAGGTCCTTTTCAGCTGGGCAGCTCTCCAGCCACTCCTCCCCAAGCCTGTTGTGACCCAAGTGCAGGACCCTGCACTTGGCCTTCTTGAATCTCACACTACTGGCCGCAGCCCATCGATCCAGCCTGTCCCAATCCCTCTGCAGAGCCTTCCTCCCCTTGAGCAGATCAACACTCCTGCCCAACTTGGTGTCATCTGCAAACTTACTGAGGGAGCACTCAATGCCCTTGTCCAGATCATTGACTAAAGATATTAAACAGAACTGGCCCCAATGCTGAGCCCTGGGGAACACCACTTGTAACCAGCTGCCAACTGGATTTAACTCCATTCACCACAACTCTTTGGGCCCAGCCATCCAGCCAGTTTTTTTACCCAGCAGAGAGTATGCCAGTCCAAGCCATGAGCCGCCAGCTTCTCCAGGAGAATGCTGTGGGAGACGCTGTCAAAGGCTTTACTAAAGTCCAGGTAGACAACATCCACAGCCTTTCCCTCATCCCCTAGGCGGGTCACTGTGTCATAGAAGATCAGGTTGGTCAAGCAGGACTTTCCTTCCATAAACCAGTGATGACTGGGACTGATCACCTGGTTGTCCTGTACATGCTGTGTGATGGCACTCAAGATGATCTGCTCCATAATCTTCCCCAGTACTGAGGTCAGACTGACAAGCCTATATTTCCCCAGATCCTCCTTCTGGCCCTTCTTGTAGATGGGCATCACATTTGCTAACCTCCAGTCAACTGGGACCTCCCATCTTAGCCAGGACTGCTGATAAATGATTGAAAGTGGTTTGGTGAGCTCTTCCATCAGCTCCCTCAGTACCCTTGGGTGGATCCCATCCAGCCTCATAGACTTGTGTATGTCTCAGTTGTGTAGCATTTTCTGTTGGATTATGGGGGCTTCATTCTGCTCCCTGGCCCTGTCTTCTTTGAGAAGAGTCTTTAACAGTAAGACCAGCTAAGACCAAGGCAGCATTAAGTACCTCAGCCTTTGTCACTATGTTTCCCCCTGCATCCACTAAAGGATGGAGATACTCCTTAGCCCTCCTTTTGTTGCTAATGTACTTATAGAAAAAAAATTTTATTGTCTTTTACAGCAGCAGCCAGATTAACTTCTAGATTGACTTTGGCCCTTCTACTTTTCTCCTTGCATAACCTCACAACATGCTTGTAGTCCTTCCGAGTTGCCTGCCCCTTCTTCCAAAGGTCATAAACTCTCCTTCTTTTCCCTTGAGTTCCAGCCAAAGCTCTCTGTTCAACCAGACCCATCTTCTTCCCCAACAGCTCACCTTTCATCTCATGGGGAGAGCCTGCTCCTGCACCTTTTAAGATTTCCTTCTTGAAGAATGTCCAGCCTTCCTGCATGCCTTTGCCCTTCAGGACTGTCTCAACCAGTGACCTGAACAGGCCAAAGTCTGCCCTCTAGAAGTCCAAGGTAGCAGTTCTGCTGACCCCCCTCCTTACTTCTCCAATAATCAAAAACTATTATTTCATGATCACTGTGCCCAAGACAGCCTCCACCCATCACATCACCCACAAGTCCTTCTCTATTCACTAACAACAGGTCCAGCAGGGCACCTTCCCTAGTTGGCTCACTCACCAGCTTGCATCATGAAGTTGTCTTCCACACACTGCAGGGACCTCCTAGACTATTTCCTCTCTACTGTATTGTATTGTATTTCCAGCAGGCATCTGCTAAGTTGAAGTCCTCACGAGAACAAGGGCTAGCTATCTTGATACTTCTCCCAGCTGCTTATAGAATATTTTATGTGTAACATTAAGTAGTGGTAGTGTGCATTTCAGCAGCATCCAGAGTATCTTAAAATGTGTTCAGAGTTATTGCTAAATCTGAAAAGAAAGTAGCAAAGATAATGCAGATGCATGAAAAACTTCACAAGTAAAGAAAGGTCTCCAGACATTTATTTCTGGAATTGTACACCAGGTATTAAAGTACAACAAAGTAATGCTAAAAAAAAAAAAAAAAAAGATATCAGTGTTTATGTAAAATATTAAAACCAATGCAACAATAGCAACTTCTTCTTGAAGATGTTGTTAAAGAGGAAAACATGTTAAAAACATGTTCCGATTGTCACTAAATTTGTTATGCACAGGGTACGTACTTTGAATAACTGGAATCTGTTTTATTAAGAGGACTATAACCATACCTACTGTATTTTACAATTGATAGTATTTGCCTTCTTCCAATGAAAAATAGGAATAAAAAAATAGTAACCTTGTAATTATTTTTAGTTACTGTATTTAGTTCCCCCATCTGTAGACAATGTGCTTGTAGTGCTTGGCAAATAGTGTCCCTGTTGGTCAGTTTATCCATTAGTTTACATTCAAAGTTGAAATATTCACTTTGGTTAAATTAAGTAGTATCACTATGTTCTACTTAATCTGAAGTTTTCATACATTTTTGACCCTTCGTTTTAAAAATTAAAAACAGGAAACAATCACACAATTCATTGACCTAATAGTACAAAATTTAGTATCCTTCAAGTAAATTCAGCAGTTTGACCATGACAAGAAGAAAACTAAACATTTAAAAACCTAGCATGAGAAGATGACATACGAGTAACTAAAGTAAAAGTATTGCTATAATCACAGCACCAAGTTACACATCTAAGTGAATCAGCTATCCTCTTCAGATTCCCTGTACATAAAAAGGATACATTTAAAACACTGCAATTGCCCATTATGGATTTTTGGTTGGTTTGTCTGAAGAAAAAGTATGGCAGAAGACAAAGAATTTATCACAGTTTGTTATAAGAATTGTGCTTATAGGCAATATAATTTCTTCATATGGTTGCAATTCAGTTATCTTCATGCTGACTTTCAAAACGCAATTCTTTTAATAAACAGTAACAAGTTCTCCATTTAAATGTTTAAACTAAAAAAAAAATAATTAAGTCCAGCTTCTAAAAGAAAAATTCAATAAATAGCTATTTTACATGGATAAAGTCAATAGTGGTACAAATTTATGAATGTCACATCAAGCATGCACAAAAATGTTACTATACACAGAAGTAGTCAGAAAATATTGAAATAGAGATCTAAAAAGATATGAAGAATTTACATATTTACAAAATCTTGCAAATTATTGCCTCATTTTAACAAGGAATTGAAAGTCAACAATACCAGCTAGCTAGCCAACAGGCTAAATAAGATCAGCATTTAAAAGTCTATTAGACTAGCTGGAATTCATTCTTCTATCATCATTTTCTGAATTTTGGTCAAAAGTCTTTATTTAATAACTAAAGTGTCCATTCAACTTGCTGACAACCCAAACCTTAGACAAGTCTCTGTCTACATTAAGAGCCCAGCAATGCATAGATAAATTGAATATATTACTGCATCAGCTAATGAGAATGGGCATGTTCATTTAAGTGCAACTGGTATAAGCATTCAGTCATTTTTGTATAATAATTTTTATACAGACCAGCCACTCACTGTAAACCCATAAAACTTGAATGTATAACAATGAAGGATGATGGGCCAGTATTTTACTATATTACATAAAATGTGCTGATTCATAAACAAAAGAAACAAGGTACACAGTTCAGCACAAAACACAGCAACAAGAAGCTGACAACTTGGCTAAAAACGTCAGAGACCAAGGCTACCCATTATTTACTGTGTACTTACTAGAATTACATATTTCAGATGTATAAGTTAAGAACTGATTACAAAATTATCTTTATTTTTGTCCACTGTGCTAAACTAATTTGTTTTATTATGGTAAATGTGCTACTGCATAAATGCTTCAAAGCAATCTTCATTACAATGCTGTAAAGAAAACTCCATACATTGCATCCAAAACTCAGGATATCAATGCAGTTCACAGTATGCATAATACCCTCTTCCCTTTCAAATGTTAAAGTCACTACTTTCTAATTGCTCAGCATAACCTTGAAGCAACTATTACAAATATCAACAATGCAAGCTTAATCACTTCAATAATGAAAACAAGTTAGTGGCAATTACATTTCTAATACAAACAGTGCAAAGAAAAAGTATGGAGGGAAAGGGGTAGTTCTCCCACAAGAATTAGAACAAACATTTGCAAGACAAACTTCATGGATGGCTAAATTGCACTCAATGTTCAAAATAAAAATTTACTGAAGTTAAATAGTTACTTTTATGGGAAACATTTTTGGTCCTTTCCTATTTGACCAAAGTAGTGAAGTGCCATTTTTGAGCCAATGACTTGCCAAAACAAATAAATGCAATCCACACTGAAGAAAAACTTTCAAATACATACTTTGAGGTTCTACTACTTCTATATAAATTAGGTAGTCCCTTAAAACTGTAACACTTTGAACTGCAATGCTCCAAACAATTTATGATGTCTTCCAAAATGCAGACTGTTTAGCAGTAAATCCTAAGCTGTGCAGACTGTAGCTTTATACATCAGCTGCCTTAGGAAAGTTGTTAGTTACACAGGTGCATTAATCTTCAAAGTTGTGGACAAAACTCATCTGAATACAATAGCCTAAAATGCATCTGTTTAAGCCAGTAAGTTTAAAGTACACAGATACGTCTGGCAGCATAATTACTTCTGTGTAAGGTAGCCATGGCCTATAATTTTGCAACAGCATCTAAGTGTAGGTCTTCATACTTTACTTGTGTTAAGTCCCTTGTGCTAGCTTCCACCAAGATGAACTTGCTGTTTTTTAAACTGAAGTGCTCTAGTTTAGTATCACATGAGAGAAGGTTCCATTTAGAAAACATCCTTGTATGTTTGTGCAGTTTAAGTTAAACCCATCCCTGACTTCATAAGAAAGAAAAAAAAAAAGCTACAATGAGCAAGGATCAGGATTGGTACCTGTAAACATTGTTATTACACTGCATCCGTTATGGCAAAAAGTAACTTAGACTAAAAAGCCACTCCAATCAGTTCAGAACTTCTGTGCTGGTCTTGAAATGGTGGCCTCTGTCTACAGGCTTTAAAAAAAAGAAATTGAAGCAGAGCTTAAAGCTGCACCACAGAGTTCTCTTAGTCACAAACTCTGCTGAACATTTCCACATTTATGGACTGGAAAAAAAAAGAGATTACTCTTGATAAATCAAGATATAGTTCTATACATAAAGACATCACTGATGTCAAAGTTCAAACTTCCAGTGAAAGACTAAGCAAACTTGATAGCTCCCATCAAGTTTACTACTACTGCATAAAGTACCCACTGTTTGTTTAGTTTTACACAGTCATTCTGAGTGAAGGGCAGTATGTTGGTGAAGAGCATGGGTGTTGATAAAATCATTTGTCTCATTTGCAGATAGACTGCTGAAGTCAGCCACTGAAACAGCCATTTTGGCACTGGTAATATGGTGTGTGTGGTTCTCAAAGTCCACACCAAGGTTATTTACAGAGACATCATTCATGAAAGATTCTGGGACAGCAATTCCCATTTTCAATCTCTTCACAGGTCTTTCTGTCTCCTCACTGCACATGTTCATTTGGTTTAGCTCTGAATGATAAAAGCCAGTCTCAAATAAATTAAAACAATCACTTTCACCATTGCTAGGCAAATTAAGCAATTCTTCTGTTCCAACAGGCACATGATTAACTGGTGCTCGGGGTAAACTGTCCATAGGAGGAAAGGCATCATCCAGGCAGTTCACATCTGAATTGTGGCAGACTGTAGCTACACTGTTTGTCAATGCTGGAAAAAAAGATGAACACAAAATGTAAATGAAATAGTTGTTTATATAGTTACAAAGTTCTTTTCTGTTTTGTTTTTGGTTGGTTTTGTGTTGTTTTTTTTTTCCCCTTGATTTACCTGTCAACTCATTAGCAGTGATAGAGTTCAGAATGCTTAGCTGTTGATCAGGATTGGTTTCTGTTCGAGTATTAGATGTTAAGGCTGAAGAATGCACTGCTCCACCAAGGGCTTCTGCTTCATCTACCAAACGATCCATGTAGTCCCTTAAAGAATATGGCATTCATAATGGGTTATTTAACAGGAAAACAATGCCTAAAAACGATGGATTTAATTTCAGTTGCCATAGCCACTGCAACATTACACTGCAATGATGGGAAGAAAAAAATAATCTTCTACATTTACAATTTGCAACAGAAAACATATTCCAAGAACATTTTACTTACGTAACACCTGGATGATGGTTATATCTCTTCTTTCCAAATCTTGTTTGCTGAGCAAAGTAATCATAACGTTCTGACTTTTTCCACATGTAATAGAAAGCCACACACTCAGCAACTGTTCTGGTTCTTACCTAAAAGAAGGTAAGAATTGACAAGATTAATGCAAAGAATTATGTTTTGTCATCTCCCCAGTCCCCATATTCCTGCAATATTGTTAGTTTTACTGTTCTAGTATCTGGAACAAACCAATTAAATCGGGAGACTTGAAGAGAGATATACAGTTTCAAATTTCTTTACAGAGAGGGTGGTCAAACACTGGAACAGGCTTCCTAGAGAGGTGGTTGATGCCCCAAGTCTGTCAGTGTTTGAGGCATTTGGACAATGCCCTGACATGCTCTAACTTTTGGTCAGCCCTGAAGTGGTCAGGCAGTTGGACTAGATGATCGTTGTAGGTCCCTTCCAACTGAAATATTCTATTTATTCTAAATAAGTATTAGATCTGTTGTATTGTATGCATTATTGATGTTGGTTTGTTGGTGTTTTTTTTTGTGGTGGTTTTTTTGTTGGTGTTTGTTTTTTTTTTTTTAAACTAGATTGAAACTGTACCTACATCTGAAACATTTCAGTTCAGAACCTATATAATGATTTTTTTAAACTATAAGACAGTCTCTCTCTTAAGATGGAAAAAGCTGAGCAAATCAGTGACCTAAGAGAAGTGAAGCAGAAAAGAGTTTGGGTACTTAGACAAATTCCAGTTCATAGTGACAGATCAATCAACTCACATGCTTTGCTACATGTTGGAAAAAAATATTTTAAAAATTATTTCTTTGTATCTCTGGTGAATTACTGTTTATTGGTAAGGTCCATTTAAAATTTGAACCACCCAAATATTTCTCATAGGACAGGTTAAACTAAGTGTTGAGCAGGACTATCTGACTGTTGTTGAACAGCAACCACAACCCTATAAAGTTTAGCTGAAATACAACAAAAACACCAGTCTCCTAAAGAAAAAACTTGTTGTGGTTTTAACCCTGGCCAGCAACTAAGCACCACACAGCTGCTTGCTCACTCCCCCTCAGTGGGATGGGGGGAGAATTGGAAAAGCAAAAGTGAGAAAACTCATGGGTTGAGATAAAGAGAATTTAATAATTAAAAAAACCCAAACCAACTGAATTGTTAAAAAAAGGGGGGGGGGAATAAAACCCAAGGAAAAACAAGCCATGCAAAAGAAAACAATTGCTCACCACCAACCGATACCCAACTACTCCCTGAGCAACAGCAGCCCCCACCAACCTTCACCACCCAGCTTTTATTGCTGAGCACACCACCATATGGTATGGAATATCCCTTTGGTCAGCTGGGGTCAGCTGTCCCAGCAGTGTCCCCCTCCCAATTTCTCATGCACCCCCCCAGTCTACTTGCTGGCAGGGCAGTCCAAGGAGCAGAAAAGGCCTTGGTTCTGTGGAAGGACTGCTCAGCAGTAACTAAAACATCAGCATGTTATCAACACTATTTTCAGCACAAATCCAAAACATAGCCCCATACGAGTTACTATTAAGAAATTTAACTCTATCCCAGCCAAAACCAGTACCAAACCTCAAGGTGGTATCAAAACATACAGGAGATGTGCAGAAAGTTTGGAAACATCCATATTGTCAACTGTACCAAACGATACATGTATTTGATTTAAAAAAAATAAATCAAATTCCTATTCTTCAGGCACAGAGTCGTCAATCAGAAGCAATCCAGATCAAGATTAGATCTCCTTTGTTGGCCAGAAACCAGAGTACTGATGGAGGACTACACTTTCTGAAAACACAAAGAGCTAAGCCTGTTTCTGTAGAATTATACCTTACTGGTGACAAAAAAAAATTAAAGATGCATTTTCCCCTCCCACAGCCATAGTATGGAAATACTATACTTCTAGGAGAGGCAGACATTTAAACTAAATTATAATATGAATGTATAAATGGAAGTAATGTCAACATAAGTCAATTTCAGAGATAATATATTGACTCATCTTGCAACACCTAGCTTTTCCAATGATATTGGAGGCAAAATTAGCACAAAAACACCAAGCTGGTTTCAATATGTTGGTTCCTATTTCACTCTTCTGCTTGGCTTCTGAAAAATGCATTGCTTTTACAAATTTTCAGCATCGTATCATCTACCAATTCTTCCATTTAACTATAAATTACTAACCTTGTTTTTCTGTATGAGATGAAAGTCTTTTCCATAAATCAGAAGTGCATGTTCAAAGCTTCTGCATTCTTCTTCTGTCCATGCTGTCATCTCTTCTAGACAATTGCAAAAGTAGCATGATAAACTTATTTTCACTCACTAACCTTTTACAGAGAATAAAATATTTGTGTTGCTAATGTATAAATATCCAAACGCACTCTAAAAAAACCCAGTAGTTCAGTTATTTAGACCCATGTTCTTTCCTCTACTGTACAGATATCCTACCTGAAATCTAACATTCTTGTTTATAAAGACTCATAAAAGTCTTATTTCTGAAATCTTTTATCCCAGAAGGCAAAGGACATTCAAAAGATTAGTTTTATTATTTCTTAAGAAGTTTGTAATCAAAAAAATCAAGATTTGATAACATCACTGAGATATCAGTGAGATTGTTTTTCTGAATATTTCTTCTTGCATCAGATACAAAGAACAGTGGCTGGTGAAAAAAGAGTGAAGGAACAACCTCTTTTTTTCTTCTTAAGATAAAACTGAATTTTAGTTTTACAAATTAAACAAAACAAACAAAAACATCACTAAAAAAGAAGATTTTTAAAACAAAGTAGCTCAAACTATTTGAGTAGGTCAGTTTTGTCTCAAGTATTGTTGCTTCCCTATCTTGATTATGGCTTTGTGTCTATATATAATAAAGGAGGGATATTTCAGGTATCTTACATTCATAATGGTGATCTGTTCAGCTGTCATTTAAAGTCGGGGGAGGGGTGAAGAAAAAGCAACCAACACATTTCAAAACATTTCTGGAAGCAGACACTGGAACCAAGACCCTTCTGCTCCCAGATGGTGATAATCATTCCACTACAAGGCCATTTTCTTTCTTTCTCACCCCATTAATTTTACACTCCTTACTACAGAGTTCTCAAGCTTCAAAGAGATGATCTCCATGTAAAGACGTGGATTTTTAACTCTCATCTTGAGAATAGCAGTGAACTTCAATGGGTAGAGTAGATCATAGCACAATGGTTACTCTAAAAGACAGGCACTATCAGTATTATCATCCTTTACCATTTTTTAATGCGGGTATAAAGTCCCATCTGACTGGGGGGGAATACTAGTCCTTAGGACAGAATTTGGGGCTCTAACTCACAAATCTAAATCCTAGAGAGGTGTTGGGTTTAGGATACAAGCCTGCAACTGATACTTCCTTATTGTTTAGCTCTACCCAATCTCTTCTTGTATGAGAGCTTTCTGAAGCACTGCTCCGATATACCTTATTGTTCCCTTCAGCTTTACTTTAGATACGTAGCTTTCACAGCACCTAACTTGTAAACACTCAAATTCCCTTTGTATCCAGTTCTGAATAGGGAATATCTGCCAGAATACCTACTTATACCAGGGCTCATAGTCCATTTGTGCTTTATGTAACACATATGTCAAAATACAGGACAAAGAACCGTCTTTTCTAAATGATAAACTCTGATTTTTATTTAAGGGAGTAATAAAGTTAGGGACAAACAAGATGGAAGCTCATTTTCCACTGTAAACTCAAGCAAATCTCTCCACACTCTACCAAAGACCTATAGAACTAGATGGTAGAACCAGTTTAGGGTTGACATAGCACAATGTTAGTGCAGTGATGAAGAGAGTGGGGCTCACTTACATACGTTCTCCTGATTCTGGTATAAATGTCATCAGATTATAATTGAACGTGATCTCAAAAAGGTACTGTAATGTGGGTGAGAACTGCCTTATGGGAGCAAAATTATGACTTCCCCCATCCTCCTCCTCAGTCTGTGCCGTTCTTAAAATGGCAGTAGAGGAAAGAAGGGAAGAAAAGGTGTAAAAGCTGATCCTGCAACCTTTATATACAAATTGCAAACTTCTCTAGCAGAAATTTCCATCTGGCCAACAGTCAAATTATACCTAATCTGTGCTAAAGACATCATGGAAAGGGATGTGCTCATCAATCCGAATCTTACTCAAGGTTTTTCTACACAACTTTCCCACCCCCCCTCCAAACACATATTTCTTAAAAAGCGGGTACTCACTCTTACCCTGAGATGCCTTTCCATTTGAGCAGTATCTCTCAATTGCTTCTTTAACATTATGGCTACTTTTGAGAAGTTCATATAGCGCCTATAAAATAGAAGTCGTCTTTAGAAAGAGTCAAAGTTTGCAAATATCCAATCTAAAAACTTCTGAAACTAGCCTTTCAGTGAGCATATCTAATGTAAAAAAGATTTATCTTTATACAAGATGAAAATTTTCAATAACAACCAAAAGCAAAACCATCCAAAAGTTGAGGCAAGGTTTCATTAAGCAAATGTAAAGCATTATATGCATTTATTAGAAAAGCTGGATTTGTCAACAGCATGGCAATCAGAAACATCACAGATCACAACACTGCCTACATTCAAATACTCGTAATTTTAAGTACATGCTTAAAATTACAAATGAGATCCTGACCCCAATAACATCTAATTAAAAAAATACATTAACATTACTGCCTTCATAATACAAGGCAGAGAAAGAGAACACATGAATTACAAAGCAATGTGTCACAAATGGAACAGGATATAAAACATACTTGTTCATTGTCCCGTGTATGTAGTCCTTCAGGAATTCTGCCAATCATGTTTTCATTTCCTGTTCTTAAGGAGGTTTCAAAAAGGTATTCTTTAACTTTACTTTCTGAGATCACCTCAGGTTTCCAAAGTAAACGGTCTTCATTTTCATAGGCTGTTAAAACAGAAATCCATTAAAGCCAGGTGTGACATTTTTAAGGCTATAACATAAAAAGCTATTTCATAGAGACAAAGAACAGGAATACAGAAGTACTCAAATCAAGCACCATCATGTCACTTTTAAATTGCAGCTCACTTTTTCCCCAAAAGTCTCAGTTAAGAGACAGACTCTGCAGTGTGGTATGGTGAAGAGATTCAGGTTCCATGAGGATGAGATAAGGGATTGAACTCTTGAGAGAGTCTTTACAGAGGAGCAGCTTGTTGACAGCTAGGTAATTCAAGTCAAATTATGCATATGTATTCATCATCTTCATATAAACAAACTAGCAAAACCACTCAGTTTTATTCAGCTGTTTTCAACAAATAAGCTATAGTTTACAGTAAAAGACTGCAGGATATTACTTTAATATTTCAAATATTACATGTAAAAAAAAAAAAAAAGGCAGCAGATAAATGGTCATTTTCAACTAAAATTTGCCAAAACTTACTTGACAGTATGGAAATCTAGGTCTCAATGAGGTAATTTCTTTTTCCATTCACTAACAACTGAATGCTGTTAACAACTTGTACGTTCCATATTTTACAAGCAATCAGAATATATAGTCCTCCTTCATAGTATACTGAAATCATGTATGCACCTCAAGTAGCTTATTTGAAAGACAATATATTGGAAATATTCAAGAGTTGGCCTGAACCTTTATCTGTGCGCATATTTAAATTCTAGATTAAAGTATAAATCCTTTACTCTGATCAAAAGATGTGATTAACATTACACATAATGCTTAATGTACTCTCTTGGCAATACAAAATTAAGTTCAAACACAAGAAGTCAAGATGTATAAATAGTAAAAGGACTATCCAGATAAATCTGGTTCTTACTCCTCCATTTCTTACAACCGGTAAGCATCATGCTTGAATCTTAGAAAACAGGAAACTTCCCTGGGTCTCTTAAGCAACTCAAGAGATGTTCACTTGCTAATGCTTCCAGCTCCATCCATACTAAACATTCTTCTTCTCTACTGCTGTTGAAGGCATGCAAGGAATGAAGCTGGGGGTATTGTTTAGTCTCTGTGAGCAGTTAACAAGGTGCAACCTTGAGGGAAGGAACAAGATAATCCCAAAAGAAACACAGCTACTGAACCTTGAGTGAACTATCCTAATTAACATCTAATTAACATGTAATATGCATAATAGAAACCTGCCCCTGGGTGGGGAAAGCCCCCTCCTCACAAAAGCCCCTTCCTCACTGAGCATGCCTGGGAAAAAAGGAGGACGCTGTGACTTCAAGTGGAGACGAGGCTTGTGAGAACCAATGGGAACAAGGGTGACGGAGCCAACTTTTAAAAAATACTGATAACTGTTGCTCGAAGTGTATAAATATTTTCTGTGTGTTAACTGAGGCATGCTAGCTTTGTGGGCCTACCACCTAGCACCCAACTCTGCGCAGATTTGGAATAAAAGCAAATATCTCGGCTCTGTGTGGTTTTCGGCTCTCTGCACACCGGGTGGAAGAACCCATATTTGGGACAACACTGCAAAGGATCGTTCTTCAAAAAGCAGTTGGTAATGGTGAAAAGACTTGATATACTTCACTAGAATGATATTCCAATGAAATGTTACAGTTCGAACACAAGTAACTTACTGTAGAAAAACACATAATCCCCTTCATTTATTAACATATCTCCCAAACTGTTCCTTAATTTCACAGCTGTTCCACCCATGAGCAAATTTCTTTCAGTATTTGCTTTTTGAATTCCACAGTTCTGTGTGCTATACTTTTCTCATAGTGAAGGTTTCTAAAGATATCAAATAAAACTCTATTAAATGTTATTTTTTCTACTCTAGCACAATTGCAGTTTTTAACCTAAATTTACACAGAAATAACATCATACTTAAAACATCATATTTTTTAAAAGACAAGATGTATCAGGACCTACATCTTCTACTCATGCGATGGAAATTTAAAATAGTTTATTACTTTTTCGTATCCATTTTGTAATCCACACTGTTGTGCTTGCCAAAAAAAAAAAAAGCAAAGAAAAATACTGTTTTGAAGGTCTTCAATGTAAACTAAGTTACATGCTCACAGCCCAATTATGATACTATGATGAAAATATTTCCTTCTTGACCCACAGTTTGTTACCTCCTAATATTACTAGATACTTCAGAATTAACACTGTAATCCACCCTCTTATGTCTTCTTGAGAATCTCCTCTCAAAGTTGTAGAATCATACTTCTGAGATATAATTATGTGGTTGTGTTACTTCAGTTGACTAGGATTGTTTTGTTTTTTGGTTTTTGTGGGTTTTTTCTTTTTATAAGGTCTCTGAGACTAACTAAGTCATTGAATTTATCTTATAAATTTAAATAACATTTTTCCATCAACTGGTATGTATAAACATAAGATAAAAAGTAAAACAGTCAGAAGAACTTACCCTTTTCATTATCACTGTATCTGCCAAGGTAAGGTGGAATTTCAGCCTGATACTGTGAACCAACCATTATTTCCTGAAGATGTAACAAAAATCACAAAAGAAAGGTATTAGCTTAATATTTTGTGCATGAAAGTATGGCATTTTGCAGAGTTCCAGAATTAAGGTACTATTTTAGATATGTACTATAAATCTTAATACATTTTTCTTAATAGTAAAGTTTTTCTTAACTTTTTTTTTTTTAAGATATAGTTATTACCTTTCTCAAATCTTCAGATGAATTACCATTGTCTGCCTCTATGTCTTCACCATCTGATTCCTTATCTCCATCACACATAGTGTTTGCTTCAGACACAAAGAAGTTTGGTTTTAGCTAGGAAGAATTTTCAGTTCAAACAGAACTACAAGATATCCTTTACTTTTGAAAGGAGCCCCTGCTTTTATTCTGGGAGACACTCATCATGAGTCTGCTGATCTACATTTCTATCAAACTAGCATGAAGTCAGAAAGCACTGGTACTTGTATATTGCAGAACAGAAACATTTATCATCACTGCAACTGAGACAATCTACTATATTTCTAACAGTCAAAAGGAAACAAGATAATTTTTCTTCATCAGTTTTCTTCAATAAAGGCTTATACCTTATAGAAAAGGTATGAGAAAAACAGAAAACTTCCAGGGCTATGACTAAGCCCCAGGTTAATGACAAAGGAAGTAAAGTTGAAGGCAAGTCTTTATTACCTACTAAAGCCTTTCATCAGAAGTTTTAATGGGCATTCAAAACATTCCTTTAAACAAGGCTGCCTCAACATGGAGTGAAGATATAGTAGATATACACAAAATAGAATAAGCAAAAGACTGCTTAAACCTCTTCAATATTTTTTTTCCTTAGGAAAAAATACAGCAAAGCACTCCAAGTAATTCCAATACAGTACTCCACAGGATAACTCATATTTCAGAATCTGGAATGCTGTGGTACCGGGTTCTGAAGTAATTCTATTTTTTATTTTATCCCTGGCAGAATGGAATACAGTTCTGATAAGATTAAAGCTATTTTGCATTCTCAGTTTTCAGTAACAACATGCTCGTAAATAGGGTTGCAATTTTAGCTTCATCACAACTAAATAGAATCGTCAACATCAAAAACAATATCCAAGACTGTATGGACCGAGGCTCCTCTTCCATAGTCATTACTACAATAACCAGTCTACCTCTTTTTGCTGTTCAAAGTAGCAGGCAAGAAACTAACACAAATGCATGAAACAACAATATGTCTGGATAATAAAATGCAATTATTTTTTCCAACTAATCCAAATTTAATAAGATAGCCTATGTGTTAGATAGGTTTATCTTAAAATTGAATGTTATCTTAGAGAAATGGACAGGGATCAGAAAAAAAAAGATGAAACTGTCAGCAACACAGAAAACTGACATTTCCCTCCCTGAAATGGTGGATATTCAATTTTAAAATGGCCAAAAGTTCTAATAGAGAAAGAGTAACAGTCCAATAGAAAATCATGATAGCTGAAAGCAAAGATGACTGTTTTCTTAATCCTGAGTAAGATGACTGGCTAATATTTTTTTCCATAAAGCTGCCACACTTTCAGTGTCATATTCATTAACGATTCACAAGCAATGTTTAAGTGCCAGCAAAATTGGGATTTGCTTAACTAAAAAAGGACATTATATTTTTTAAGGTTTTTGTATCTCTCAATACAGATGTCTTACGTTACACAATCAGCAGCATGCAAAGGGCTACAACTGCTGATGACTGAGACAGCACATCCCTTTTATCATCCTCTTTCTCTAGAGGGATGAAATCCCCCAGAAACAGCTCAAGATACTTGCCAAATTAAAACTGTGATAAAAATCCTCCACATTGCTCCAACTCTAGTACACCAGCGAACAAATGAACTGCAATAGGCAATGAGGAATATCTTGCCCAGGTTGGATAACTGAACCACTGGTTCTCAGATCTTTCCCATAATAGCTCCATGGGTAGTGAAATTTTGGGTGGTCATGGGTTCATAGGCCCCTTCCCATATAAACCCACTTTGCCTCATGAAGTCCTATGGAAAACTGTTGAATGTGTGAAGGGAAATAATCACAAAGAAAACACGTCCCAGTTCACATCCACAGGCTGAATGGAGTCGTCACTGGCTTAAAAGCAGCAGCAAAAATTTTAGTAGAGAAACACTAATTTAAAAGAATGGTTTACATATTCATGTCATTCACGAAGAGTGTTCCTCAACACGTTAACTATTAATTATGAAAAGTTACTGTGTTTGTAGAAAAATTAATTGTACTTGTGCTTTGAGCACAGTACTAAATACAGGTCTTTTAGGTAATCAATAATACCAACCAAAGACAACATTCATGTACAACATCCTGCAAAGCACTGTTTCTCAATTCCCGGTTAAGTCAGCACTACTCTGCAATTTTGATATTTTAAACTAGGAAGCCATATATAATGCTAAGACTTTTTGAGTACTATTATAAAATTAGGTTTCCTACATCTTAATGGCCGAGGAAAGAAGTCAGTAGCCTCATGTGAAGTAACTGATGGTGTCAAGTCATCAGCAGAGGACTGTGTTTCTTCATCATCACCTGACAAGAGATCTTTAGCTATTTCCTCCTGTATCATTAAAATAAAAAATAAAAAAAACCACCTCAGACTGACTATTAAGTATAGACTGGTGAGCATTTAGATTCAGCAAATTTTAAGTCCCATTAATTAAAATTATTTTACCATAAGTAATAATTTTAACAGACTGTCCTCTCAATTAAAAAGCTAGTTCACTCCTAAATCTCAGAACAAATATAACTATTCATTTCAGATTTGAACATGGGGCTTCATTTCCCCCTTGTCTTCTATTAAAATAAATGCACAAGTAGTAACCTCTGCAAGCATCAAATCTCAGATGTTCCTCCAACTGCTTCCAATGAAAAATGCCAGTTGAAATCTTTAGAATTCTGTCATTCTTTGCATCACAGATATACTAAAGCTTTAACAGGCTGTTACCCCTTAAACTCTGGGGAAAAAACCAAAACAAACAAAACAAACCCAAAACACCCACAGCCAGGCACTTTTGTAGACTTTTTGCCAAGTTACAGATAATAGACAACCCATTATCTTCCCAAATCACACACAAAAAATGATGTTTCTGTAGGTTAAAAAAAGAAAAAAGGAAGAAAGAAAGAAAAAGCATACTTTCTCCACTAGCAGACATATTTGAACCCCTCTGTATAGAGATTAGGGAGGGAAAGAACTGTATCAGACAAGCCAACTACATTTCTGTAGCCTCAACACAATCATGACTCCTAATGAGAATCAGATGTGCAGTCATCATTATACCCTACTTTCTGTGGGGTTTATCATTTCATCATACTTACAGAAAGTAAAAGACATACTTACTACCTACAGATTTTATAATACAAACTACTAGCTGCATATGCCTTAGAGCCAAAAATCAGACTAAAGTCTCAGAATTCAAAGTTAGCCTGCAAATCACAAAAACTTAAGTTTCATGTTTTTATATTCAACAGTGCAACACATATAGTCATTGCACATAAAACAATCTCTCTCACCCCCCCCAAAGTTGAGACCTTTCCAAATTATATGCATTTGAAAGGAACATTCCAAAGCATTCAGAAGTGCATTTTCAAGTTATCCACAAAGGTTTGATACATAACATGTATGTTGGAAGCCAGAATTATTATTTCTGGACATTGCATACATTAAAATAAAATACAGATCTTTTCAGAAAAATCCCACTTCTATTAAAAAAAAAGGAAATATATTTAAAATTCTCTGGATGCATTTTAGAAGAACCGTTAACTTATTCATTTCTCATTTGTAGTAATATAGTGCCACTGAAGTTGCTATGCATGTGTAAGCGTGATAATTATAATTAGATTCAGATCCTCAATATCCTTGAAAAGGAATGAATTCAGAGCAGAATCACAGAATCATAGAATCATTTAAGTTAGAAAAGACCTTTAATATCATCGAGTCCAACCGCAAACCTAACACTGCCAATTCCACCACTAGTACAGTAACTTTTAATTGTATATTGAAATTGACAGAAATATGTATTTTGTAACATCAAAAGATAATGAAATATAATTTAAGGTCACCTGGATTTCTGCTTTTAAACAGTAATACAGGGGAAAATAGTTCTGACTTACTTTATCTAGAGTCATATCTGGAAGTTCACCTGCAAGTTCACTTGGAGAGCTATCCACACTGGAACCAACCATAACTGGAATCGCAGGTCCATAGCCATAGAATGCCAGTAAGTCTTCCAATGGCATGTTTCCTTCCTAATACAAGAAGATTTACAAACATTTCAACATACTGTCAAATACTTGTAAACAGTTCAGATCTAAAAGGATAAGACATATTTTGAAAAACAAAAGTAAACAAACAAACAAACAAACTTAACTGAAAGCAGGAATCTTGATTAAAGATCTAAAATATTTTCAGGCACAAGACTTAAATAATTCATAACCATGTCTCTTGGCGTATAATGAAGTCCCATCAAGCTACTGGAGAAAACCATTTACTGGTCGAAACTAAGGAATAATTATTAAAAATTTGCTCCTTATCTGATTCATACTGTAGATCATGATTTGCCTATATTTCTTCAAGGCAGAAGATATACTAGAAACACTAACAATCCCCTTACAAGAAAGAAAAGCAGAAAAACTTGAAGACTTTAGTTCTATATGGTTACAACTGCAAGTATGCAAAACACCACAAAAGCAAAACAATATAGCAGCTTTTTATCCCTCCTTTCCATCTTCTGCACAATATATTTTATGACTGTTGAGAAGGTGCTGGGGTTTAACCCTGGCCAACAACTAAATACCACACAGCTGCTCCCTGAGCAACAGCAGCCCCCACCAACCTTCACCACCCAGCTTTTATTGCTGAGCACAACACCATATGGTATGGAATATCCCTTTGGTCAGCTGGGGTCAGCTGTCCCAGCAGTGTCCCCCTCCCAATTTCTTGTGCACCCCCCCAGTCTACTTGCTGGCAGGGCAGTCCATATTTGGTCTATGACTTTGGGCTTTATCTGTTATGGTGGTCATTCAGAACAGGAGAGGTGGTGTGTTGCATGGAGGCTTGGAGCTGAGCCAGCTCAGTTTGGGTCACTGCTGCACTTGCACTTCTTGTGATATTCATCCTTCATTCATTCAGGTGGTTCCTGCTATAGTAATTTCCATGCAACTCAAATCATGGGTTACAACAATTTAAAGGTATATCCATTACATTCTCCACCCCTGGTTCTTTTGGACTAGGCCATAAGTTTAACATTGCAATTAATTCCTCCTCTTGCCTCTAGCTTGGCTAGCAGCGAGAGGCTCCTGCTATAATACCTTTAACATGGCAGCCACAGCAGTGGTGACATATCATGCAATACTGCCATCATACAACTCAAATCATGGACTATTTTCACCCAGGATTAAATCACCTTGAGGTACTCATTGGACTTCCCCATCCTTCTGCATTACCAACCAAGCACACCCAGGTCCTTGAGCAAAAGCAATCCCACAAATGGGTTTGCTCTTTCTTGAGGATTAATCCAGACTGTTTTTCTCAGCCAGTTCTTTATATGTACTACAGGGATCTTATCTCCTTCCACAGTGCACAGGGGTTTTGATGGGACAGGACCAGGTCAACCTAGGTTATCTCTGGCTGAGGTGTAAAGCACATTTTTAACATCTTTTCTTGCCTGGATTAGCCCAATGGCTACTGCATGAACTATTTCATGTTTAATTTGTTCAAAGGCTTGTCATTGCTCAGGGCACCATTTAAAATCGTTCTTCTTCCGGCTCACTTGATAAAGAGGGCTTACAATCAGACTGTAATTTGGAATATGCATTCTCCAGAAACCCACAACACCTAAGAAAGCTTGTTTCTTTTTTGCTAGTTGGTGGAGACATAGCTGTTATTTTGTTGCTCACATCCATTGGGATCTGAAGACATCCATCTTGCCATTTTATTCCTACGAACTGGATCTGTGCAGGTCCCTTGACCTTACTTTGTTTTATTGCAAAAACAGCTTTCAAGAGGATTTAGATTATTTTCTTCCCTTTATCAAACACTTCCTCTGCAGTGTTGCCCCATACGATGATGTCATCAATGTATTGCAGGTGCTCTGGAGCTTCCCCCTGTTCCAGTGCAGTCTGGATCAGTCCATGGCAAATGGTAGGGCTGTGTTTCCACCCCTGGGGCAGTCAATTCCAGGTATATTGGACACCCCTCCGTGTGAAAGTAAACTGTGGCCTGCATTCTGCCGCCAAAGGGATTGGGAAAAACATGTTAGCGATATCTATTGTCACATAACATTTGGCAACCTTTGACTCCAGTTCATATGGGAATTCTAGCATGTCTGGTACGGCAGCACTCAGCAGCGGTGTGACTTTGTTCAGGTCTCGCTAGTCCACTGTTTGACTCCACCCTCCATCAGACTTTTGCACAGGCCATATGGGACTATTAAAGGGTGAGTGAGCCTTACTGATCACTGTTTGACTCTCCAATAGCCAGATCAGCTTATGGATGGGAACGAGGGAGTCTCGATTGGTGTGATATTGCCGCCAGTGCACTGTCCTGGTAGCAACTGGCACCTGCTGTTCTTTAACTCACAGCAGCCCCACCATAGAAGGAACCTCTGAGAGACCAGGCAAGCTAGACAGCTGCTTAGTTTTCTCCATACTCAAGGCAGCTACACCAAAAGCCCACCGGTACCCCTTTGGGTCCTTGAAGTACCCTCTCCTGAGGTAGTCTATGCCCAGGATACATAGAGCCTCCAGGCCAGTCACAATAGGATGCTTTTGCTGCTCATTCCCAGTTAAGGCTTACCTCAGTCTCTGACACAGACAGTTCTTGGGATTCTCCCGTCACTCCAGAAATATAGATTGGTTCTGCCCCTTTGTAATCTGATGGTATTAGATTACACAGTACACCAGTGTCCACCACAGCTTTATACTCCTGTGGGGCTGATGTGCCAGGCCAAACCCACACAATCCAGTAAACCCGGTTGTCCCTTTCCTCCACCCTTTTTCCAATCCCTTTGTCAATGGCCTTCCCAGCTGCCAGGCTTCCTTCCCCTCTAGTTCCTGAACTACCAGCCCCAATATCCTAGCATTGGAGTAACCAGCTGAGAATTAGCTCACCTGGTTGACAGATGAAACCTTTTCTCATATCTTGCAGCTCACTTAGGGATAGGGATCAGGTGGTTTATGTTACATTTATGATTTCAGTCCCTTCCTCCTCCTGTTCTTGTGACTGCTCTGCTGCAGAACAGGCTGCCTCTTCTGATTCTATCTTCTGCTCCCTCTTAGGAGAAGCTTCTTCATCCCTTACTAAATGAGTTGACTTCCACTTTCATTGTTTCTTTTTTGTTATAAAGGTGACTGATATAGTTGAAGGCTGGGTCTCTGGTTTAGCCATAGTGTCTGTTGGTATGTTTTCAGATCCAGAGACCCTCTCTTTTCCTTGAGGGTGCTGAATACTATTGAGCAGTGTTTGGTAGGTATGGGCCAGGCCCCAGCACAGCACAATAAGCTGTGCCTCTTTGGAATAGCCAGGGCATTTATTATTTTTCTTCTTCTTCCTCTCTCTCTCCAAACATTCTATCACTTCATCAGGATTCCACACTTTTTTGGGAGTGAAGTTCCAGACCATCAGAGGTGAGAAGCTTTCTAGATATCTTCCCATATTCTTCCACATGCCTTGCCACCCATAACCACACTGCCACAGGGCCTGGGTCATATTCCCAAATAGCTTGTTAACTTTAGAAAAAGCCAAAACGATATTCCTAAGAAATACCAATAGAAGTATTTTGACTGACTTTGACTAGCCAAGATACTTAAGAGTTATTATAACAAGGGAAAAAACATCACAGGAGGTGGTAAAGGTGCCATTCTGTATTTCCTCCACAAAAAACCTCTCAGAGGAAGAAGTATAATTGTTAATTGTCTCCATGCGATGGTACCTGAAGTACAGTAATTGCTTCGGTACAGAGCCCAAATACGAGATTAAGCTCAAAGTCAGTGTTTTAATAATAAATCTCCCAGGCAAAACATCACTAAGCACTACAGAGCACAGCAAACTACAAAAGCCAAAACCAGTCTTTAACATGTACAGCAAAAAAAAGGAGCATGGCACAGATCAGATAAACTAATAATGAGAACAGATGAATCAATATTGTGACCAGCAACTGTTAACAGATATAAATCCCTTCTAATACACTCTGGTCAAATCTGTTATCTCAAACCCTTCATGCCCCATGTTTGGTGCCAAAAAGGACTGTTGTGGCTTAACCATGGCTGGCAACTAAACACCACACAGCGGCTTGCTCACTCCCCCTCCCTCAGTGGGATTGGGGGGGGAGAATCAGAAGGGTAAAAGTGAAAAAGAAACTTGTGGGTTGAGATAAAAACAGTTTAATAATTAAAAAGAAATAATAATAATAAATTGTAAAGAAAAGAAAGAAAAAAACCTAGAGAGGGGAAAATAAAACCAAAGACAGACAAACAATGCAAATGAAAACAATTGCTCACCACCAAACAAACGATGCCCAGCCAGTCCCCAAGCAGTGGGGCACTATGAGAAGCAGAAAAGGCCTTGATGCTATGGAAGCACTGTTCAGCAGTAACTAAAACATCAGTGTCTTATCAACACTATTTTCAGCACAAATCTAAAACGTAGCCCCATACAAGCTACTAAGAAGAAATTTAACTCTGTCCCAGCCAAAACCAGTACAGAAGGTAATAGGCAAAAGACAGCTAATGATACAGAAGCAAAAATCAAGAGAAGGGCTTGGTTTATAACTTGTTTTTTCCAACAGCTTTTGATCAAATGATTTTACTAAATATCATACTTGCATCTTAACACAATTAATAAAACAACTGTGGAGATTTTTTTTTTAGTTACCCAATTCAAGTCAAAGAATTATAAATATTGGAAAAATATTTCTATCTTTAAAAGTTATATTACCTTAAAAAATTTCTTGTTGAACTCATACACTAATTAACTTGTTTTCTTTAGTCAGCTAAGGTCTTAGTCCTGCAAAGACTTTTCACAATGGGTAAACATAAACTCACGTCCAAGTCTTTCCAGGATCGGGACATAAAGTAATAAAGCGTTTAAGATGAGCAGCTCTCAGTTCTTTTTCCTTCTATTATAGAAGCAAGAAGATAATTTTGTGGATTAGCAACTCCATTTTAACCATCTGACTTGGCAAGCTGTTTTGGTATTGTAATTGCAAGTTCATCATTGGCAAAAACTGTAATTGTAAAGGTAGCAGGCAAAAAAAAAAAAAAAAAATCAGGAGTCACACTGTCAACTCTACATTTAGAAAGTTTGGGTTTTTTACATGGACTACAAAATCACAGCTTCATATTTAATGCTAAAAATTACACTTTCCTGGAACTCTGTTGACCAAAATCTGCAGTTATGCTGAATGGTTTAAGTGGGTCACTGAATGGTAACGTAAGCAGCATCAGTTTGTGAATGTTCAGCATTCAGCAGGCATTTAAAATGGGTGATGCACTGCCACAGATGAACAAGAGATGTAATTAGGAAAAACATGCAATTAAAGAGTGTAAAAAGGAATAGGAAAAGCCAAGGAGCACGCTGATCATTTTGTATACCCACCAAATGCCAAACATGAAACTGAGACACAGAACTACAATTTATGTAATAAATTAATGTGATCCATCATGTCTAAAACAAGACTGTGTTTCCAGATTGGAAAAAACAAAATCTGACCAACAGAATGAAACACAGCTAGCTGTCACTTAATAGTATGCAAAATGTACAATTTCAACTTATTTCCAACTTAGAAGTGATAAGTGATATTAGATGACAGGACTCTCAAACCTGCTTGAGTAATTTCTCTTCCAAAGTTAAAGGATTATTAAGTAAAAAAGAATCTGAACTTAGCTTCTCAAATATATTAGTGTTAAGTTCAGCCTTTTTGTGAGGATGCACTGCTATATCCTAACCAAACATGTTTTTGATTTTTTTATTTTTTTTTTAACAAACTGCAAAGGCATTTTAGGAAACTGCATTATACAATACAAACTAAAGAACAGGTCGAGTGTTCTTTTCACTAAAAAAAGGTACAACATATATGGGCATTTAGGAGAGAGCAAGTCACTCTTACCTTTTCCAAATCTTCAATTTCAGAGCTGAAATTTTTGTTTTCTTCCATCATTTCCTCCTCTTCAAGAGTTCGCTCATCATCATAATCATGTACCAGCATTTCAGCAGAAGGGTCAAAGTCATGATCCTCAGACGATAAAGAGCCAACTATCAAAAAACCCCAATTTGAGTAAATTTTTTTCTATACCAACTACATCACAGAAGAAAAAAAAAAAAGGTTGTGTGAATTTTTACATACAGGGTCAGAACTCTCAATGGAATAACTGGAACAAATTCCTAACTACCTGACAAATTCAGCTATTTTAGTTGGCCTTCCCTTTCCATACTTGTAAGTAATAGGTACAGTATTCTCTCTTGCAGTATAGAGTACTTGGGAGAAGTATCTAAACTACTGAAACAAAGTTTCAGAAAGTACAATCCCAAATTAATATTTTACCGAATATTGTTCAAAACACCCTTGAAATCATCATTAAGGTATAAAGTCCACGTCACAAGATTCCAGATGCTGCAAGACACTGATTTATAGACTCTGATTCTATTTATATGATTTATATGGTAACTAACATAGTTTTTCACTGGTAAACAGCTAACAAGTTGTGAATCAGCTTCCTACTAACATCAAAATAAGCAGCGAGACTGGCTTCAAATTAGTTTAGCCTCACAGATGAGATCTTTTATTAAAACTAATTTAATTCTTAGCACTTGATCTAAAAAGGAAGAACAAACATAGCAGAGTTTCAAAAAATAGAGGAAAATATACCAGAAATAACAAAACATTTCTAATGGATCACATTAATTAACAAGTCATTGTGACAGCTCTGTGGTCCAACAGACACTTTTTCATTACTCAAGATACTCATAAGTCATTAAAAAAAGTACTGTTATTATTTTAAGTGCATTTTGTTAGAAAGTTTATCATTAGATTCAACAAGTTTTAAAGATTCAAATATTCTGCACCACAAAGTCAATGTTCTACAATGAATATTACTGAAATACAGGGTGGTTTTGTTCTTTAATGTTCACTTTCTTAAGGCTTTCAGGATGGAGAAAAGAAACAGATTAGGATATCTCTCTTTCACTTATGGTTTCCCCTTCTAGTTCTTACATACTAGTGCTCTGTTGCAATTCTTGGCTTACAAGCAGCAAAGAAAAAATTTATTAAGAATTATTTCCACATAAGAACTTAGTTAGAAGTTTTGAAGGAAATAGCTACAAATTTTCAATGCTTTTCTTCAAAAAAAATAAAGCAGTATCTCTCTGCACCACTTCTAGCCTTCAAGGAGACAGTTGTATATACTAACACTTCTGAGCCTTAAAGCATCTAATTAATTTTTCAGCAATTATGCTAAATGTTCATTCCTTACATGCAGGTAATTAAAGTAAACTTTGTCCATTTAGCTCACTTAAGACAATACCATGAAAGTTCATAACACCGTACCGCAAGGAAACATTCAGGCCAAAAATGCTTTTTATTCACATTCTATTCATATTATGGTCTCATAGAACTATAAGTATAGCTGATAATACTACTCCAATTACAACATTACGTGTTGAATTTTTCTACTGTTGGCCATCACATTCTGATCTTATGGCTTTTAAAGAACTGTCAACTGCCTTATATATTATTTTATTTATATATACATATGCTCAAAAATATTCATTTTATGTTTGAGTAACTCAAGTGGAAGTTCTATTCCACTCACAGACTTTAGACAGAAAAGTCCCACTTCTTTAGTAGCACTGAACACTCAATATCTCATTTAAAATATTTAAAACCATATTTAAATAATATAAACTCAATAAACTTAATAAGAATAGTTAAAAAAAGGGTTAAAAACAGCCAATGTTGAAAGGAGTTACACAGAAGCAAATGCATTCCCCAAATACTTCTTCATGGGTAGCCCTGCTGATGTTAAACATGCTTGCTTGTTTAAAGTATTCAAAAGAATTTTAACAGCAGTTAAAGCCTTAACAATTGCATATCATTATGATTTTAAACGTTTTCTGATATTATCAACAAGTCAAAAATTTACACAAGCCTGTAGTTATGAGCAACAAGAGAAGCAGTCTCTCTCCAAGCTATATGGCTTTACTGAGATGCTGACTTAAAAGTGCTACAAAACTTTTTCATTTTGGGATCCAAGCAGCCAATTACTAACTGTGACTAGAGTTAAGGGAAGACCTCCACAGCGCACATCTCCTCCTCTTAAAAATCAGGCAGGCGGTTAGTTACATGAACATGAAGCATTAGGAAAGCTACGAGGCAACAGGGAGCAACTTTGGGAAGGAGCAGGAAGGAGCGCGCGGCGTGCAGGCAGCAGGCTAGGTGCCGGGGCAAGAGGTGGGCGAGGACGAACCTGGGCTCGAACTCCCAAAGGAAGCCTGCGAGGAGAGGAGAGCGATGTGAGACGCGGACTCCCTCCAGCCCAGCAGCAGGTAAGGGGTCTCCATTTCTCCATTTCAAGCCCCCCTCCACCCCCGGAGCTGCCCCCTTCCCCCCCTTTCCGCCGCTCCGCGTCGGCCTCGCCCCCGGCCCCCGCCCTGCTCGCTCCTCCATCCCGTTCACCCTCTCCCATCCCTCCTTTCCTCGTTCCCCTTTCCTCCTCGCCTGGTAGAAGCCCCCCAGGAGCTGCGCCCGGCCCGGCGCTCTCACCCCCTCCGGCCCCGGCGGGACGTGACAGGGACAGGCAGCGGCAGAGGGAGCCGGACCAGCCGCCTCTTCTCCACTCCCAGCCCAGGGCTCGCTCTTCCTCCCTCCCGCCGGGCATTTCTCCATCGCCCGCGCTGCCGCCGGCCCGTCCCGCGTCCTCCTCCACGCCCGGCCGCGGCTTGTCGGCCGCCCGCGGGCTGCGAACCCGGCACCCGCGCTGTGCGGCCTAGTCGCGCAGGCTACCACTGCCCCAGCGCTGCCAGCCCCATCACCGGTCACCCCGCGCCACCGAGCCGCCCCAGAAGCGCCTTACGGGGATGGCGAGGCAGGCGCATTTGGTCTGCCGGCGGTGGGGCCCCACAGGGAGCCGACCGAACCCTAACACCCCATCCCACTTTCCCCGCTCACCTCCGCCATATTGGGACGATTGGGCTGAGCAACAGCGCTGCGCCGAGTGCCCGGATGGGGCCGCTAAGCCAATGGCAGCCGCCGAGCTCCAGCCGAAGCGGAGCGGAGGGGCCAGCGGGACCCGGCTGGGGCGGAGGAGGCAGTATCGGGACCCCGCCTCCAGCGACACCACGACCTCCCACCCCAGCTACCGAGAGTGCTCTGCCTGTCCCGCCCGGAGAGGGCGCTCGGCGCCCGCGGCGGTGACCAGGCCTGAGGGTCGTGGCCCCGGCCACCACCCTCTCCCCGCCCCGCCGCCTGGGGAAGACTCGGCCAGCAAAGGCTGCTTGTCCTGGGGCGAGGCGAGCGGGAGTCGCCTCTTGCTATGCTGCCTCAGGGGTCCTGAGGCTGGCTAGCGCCTAGGTAACTAGGATACCCCTTGGCTTCGGCGCCACGCCGCGCCCTTCTGGATCAGCTTGTCTGTGACTGCCGCGACTTGCAGTCCTGTTTCGGGGCCGAGATTACCGTGCGGAAACGTTACCCCATGACCGAGTGGTACCTGGTTGTGTGACCTGCTCTTCACTCCGTATTGAGTCTTCCTAGGTGCTGATGGGTGTGGAGGAGGGCTAGCAGTTATGTTATCACCTTACATCCTAAGTGTTTGAAGCAGAAAACAAAATGTCAAAGCCTTCAAACCTTGCTGTTGTTGATTGCCTGCTGTGGGTTAGACAAAGTGAAATTTACTTTGCAGTGGATATTGTACTTAAAAGTTGAGGCATTTTATGTACAATATCTATTTATCTATTTTATATCTGCTTTATGCACATAATATCTATTCCATTTTTTAAGTGGTATTTTTTGTCCTGGTACACAGTGTTATAAATGATTTAGTCCCAAACAGGATTCCAATTCAAATTTACAATTTATTAAGCGAATAGAGGCAAGCAAACAGCGCTGGGTGCGCCGGGAGTCTCTGCTCCACCAAGACGCACGTGGTTCAGTTCCTGTTCCTGGTTTATATCCTGTCCGTTAATACATATTCATGAATAGGCGTGTCTTCTTCGGCGCATGCCCTCTTCTCCTTCTAGAATCTTCTCGACTCGTCCTCAGCGTGATCCTGTTCGCTAATACATATTCATGAATAGGCGTGTCTTCTAATACATATTAATGAACAGGCGTGTCTTCTTCAGCGCACGCCCTCTTCTCCTGCTAGAGTCTTCTCGAATCTTCCTCGGCGTGCCCCCAGGATGACCCCAAACCTTATGCATGCACTTTCTTTACACAATACTATGCGGTCAGTGGTCAAACTGGTTTGAGCTGATATACCAGCAAAGTAGTTTAACTTTCTCCTGTAAAATACCCCTTTTTATGGTGCAGGAGAAATCCATGAAAGTACAGAAGATTACACTTCATCACACGAATCAGATAAACATATTTCACAATCCCCCATCTTTTTCTTTATAGTATTGATTCATGTTTTCATTTCCAATTGAGTATAACCGAGTAGATTAATCTAGTAACAATCCCCCACATATCCTCAATACAACTATCCCCATTTTAGTAAGGCGATCACCACCCATAAAATCTCCCCCAAATCCTATTCCATTCCAAGTTTGTCTCTCAGGAGGCCATTCGTTCTCCCTAATTTAGGGGTAACAGGAAAAAACTAGGTTTTATTATTGATTACAGGTATGCGCTGTACAATTAGAAAAGGTCCTCAGTTTTTCCATTTTTCTGGGGTAAACCCCAGCTGGACTTGTTCCAATATTGACTACAGTTATTTGCCATAGTCAGAGTCCAAGGAACTCACCCCAAGTAGAACTAGAAGAGGTCCGGTCAGGGCCATAGTGATCGGCGGTCACAGCCCGAAGGGGTTGCAGCCCTTGGCAGACCCTTTTTAAGCCGCAACACCAGTTCCCCTCCGGTCTTGCCCTCTTCTTTCCTTTAAGGGGGTGCTTTCTTAGTACCCAAATTAATTGAGCATTGCTTGTGAAGGCCAGAGCTTTGCTAGATCAGTGGTTTGTCCAGACCTGAGCAGTTGCCCGAGCCTGGTGATCCTCTTTATTTGCAAGGCTTTATGGCTACAGAAAACTGCCAGTTAGCCTGCAACACTAATCTTACAAATACACACCACCTTCTACACAAAGGACAAATTCTAGTTCCAGCTCCTTTTTCCTGTTCTTCTTTTGCCAACAACTCCTTCCAATTATACTCGTTTGGAGTACCCATTGTTGTTTCCTATTACCCTTTCCCATTGTTTTCCAAACTTGGGGATTACTTATATTTCTCTCCATAGCTTCCCATGGCCATCGTTCACCTTGATTTGTTCCACCACAAACGTAACAATTAGTTATATTCAATGACTTTACAAATAGATTTTTAGCAACTGTGGGAATTTCATGTTTCACTCCTGTTTCATTACAGGAGTAGCCGCAATAAAATTCCCACAGCAATTTAGTCAGATGTGACCTTCCACTCCTTCACTGGACCTTTCACTCGTGACACATGTGTCCATCCTTTTTCAGCAGTTCTCACAGCTGTTTCTGTAGTTAATAAAACAAGGAAAGGTCCTTCCCAGAGGGGAGATAAGTTTCCTTCTTTCCATGTTTTTATCAGAATTTTATCTCCTGGTTCTAACTGATGAATTGCAAATCCTAAAGGTGGTGTTTGGGCCACCATCCCAATCTCTCTTAATTCTTTTAATCTTTTTCCAATGGTAATTATATATTGTTGGATACTATGATCCTCAATTACATTGTTCCCCAGAGGCATTCCTTGAAAATAAGGCATGCCATATAACATTTCATATGGCGATAATCCAGTCTCACTGTATGGTTTCGTTCTTATGTTTAGAAGTGCCAATGGTAAACATTTCGTCCAGGGCATTTGCGTCTCAATCATTAATTTAGCCAATTGTTGTTGTATTGTTTGATTCATTCTTTCTACCTTCCCCGAGCTTTGTGGGTGCCACGGAGTGTGGTATTCCCACTGTATACCTAATAGTTTTATTATTTTAGGAGTAAAATGTGTGCCCTGGTCAGAATCAATGTACTGGATTATCCCATATCTAGGTATCAAATGTTCCAATAAAATTTTTACCACCATCTGTGCCGTAGCTCGTGCTACAGGGTACGCTTCTACCCACTGTGTTAAATGATCTACTATTACCAATAAATATTTTATCCTCCCTACCTTAGGCAATTCAGTGAAATTGACTTGTACTTTCTCAAAAGGTCTGTAAGCTGTTTTTCTCCCTCCCGTGGCTGTTTGTCGAAACACTGTCTTATTTACCTTTTGACAGGTTAAGCAACCTTGTGTAATTTGCTTTGCTATTTCAAAAATTCCAATACCACCAAATTGTTTAAGAAAATGATCACTTAACGCTTTTGTACCCCAATGTGTTTGCGCATGCAAACGTTCTAATATTCGCCTGGTGTAGGCTTTTGGCAACATTTCTCGCCCATCGGGCAGTGTCCATTTTCCTTGTTCTAATTTAGCTCCTATTTTCTCCAATTTTGTTTGTTCTTCTGGGGTAAACTTCTTCTCTCTTTCCTCTCGTCCTTCTTTGCTGGTGTCCTCCTTTGTTTGTATGACATTAATTTTGGCAACTTTAGTCCTCAAGGCTGCTTCCTGGGCCTCTTTATCTGCTAAGTTATTTCCTCTAGTTCAGTAATCTAATCCCTTTTGGTGTCCCCTCACATGTACCACTGCTATCTCCTTTGGTTCTCTTAATGCCTTCAAAATCTTTACTATTAATTCTTGATGTATTAAATTCCTCCCTTGAGTATTAATCAAACCTCTTTCTTCCCAAATTTTTCCAAAAGTGTGGACCACCCCATATGCGTATTTAGAATCTGTAAATATAGTCCCACTTCTTCCTTTTAATAATTCCAGGGCCCTACATAGGGCATACAGCTCACAAGCCTGAGCTGACCATGATGGACTCAGAGGTCCTGATTCCACAAGTTCCAAGTCCTTATTAATTACTGCATAACCCGATTTTCTCTTCCCTTCTACCACTCTGGAGGAGCCATCTATAAACAGCGCTTCTCCATTTTTCAACTCAGCATCTCTTAAATCTGGTCTCACCTTTGTCTGGGTCTCAATTACCTCTAAACAGTTATGTTGTAATACCTCTGATGGTTCTCCAAACAAAAATTGTGCTGGACTCTGAGCAGAAGTCACCCTCAGTTCTAAGTCAGGGGAGTCTATTAGTATTGCTTCATACTTCAGGATTCGGCTGTCCGTTAACCATTTTTCCGCTTTTTGTTGTAAAACAGTTCTGACATTGTGTGGGGTATACACTTTTAAAGGAGCACTAAAGGCAATCTTCCTAACTTCTTCTATTAATAATGCTGTAGCAACCAAAGCTTGGAGACAAGCAGGCCATCCTCTGCTTACTGGATCAAGTAACTTAGAACAATACCCCACGGGTTTTTTGATTCCTGCCCAGTCTTGAGTAAGAACTCCATATGCTGTCTGGCTTGATGTATTCACAAAGAGATAGAAAGGTTTTTCTAGATCTGGGAGGACTTTATCACTATAATTTTCAAGCCATGGTCTACAATATCCTAATAATCCCAGTATTTGCCTAATTTCCGTTTTAGTTTGTGGGGGTCTTAAGGATAGAATCCCAGATACCCTATCAGGATCTAACTTCTTCCTTCCCTTACTCAGCCAATGTCCTAAGTATTTTACTTCTTGTTCTGCAAACTGTAGCTTTGATCGGGACACCTTTAATCCCTTTTCCCCTAGAAAATTTAACAATTTAATGGTGGCTTTTCGGATCCCCTCTTCAGTTTCTCCTGCTACTAATAAATCGTCCACATATTGCAATAATTTTACCTCCTTAGGTATTGTGAAATCTTGTAGAATTTTTTCTAAAGTTTGTCCAAATAGATTTGGTGACTCTGTAAACCCTTGTGGTAACACAGTCCATCTTAATTGTTGTTTTCGTCCTGTTTCGGGGTCCTCCCACTCAAAGGCAAAATAATCTCTGGATCCCTCATCCAGAGGACAGACCCAAAAAGCATCTTTCAAATCTATTACACTATACCAAGTATGTTTGGGAGATATATGACTCAATAAAGTATAAGGATTTGCCACCACAGGGAATTTAGTGATTGTTCGCTGATTTACAGCTCTTAAGTCCTGCACCATCCTGTATGACCCATCCGGTTTCTTTACGGGAAGAATGGGCGTGTTATGAGGTGCCTTTTTATAGGGTATTGCTTGATTCTAATTGGGCGGTGCGGTTCTATTATTTGAACCCTTATGGGGTCCATTTTTATCTTTCCAGTTTCCCCTTCCTTATACCACACTGAGGGGTTAATAGCTTCTTCATCCTCTTGTGTTAAAGTGTATAATTTAATCTGCAATTTGTCCCCTTGACTCTGAATGCTCAAGTTTAACTTCAAAATCAAATCCCGTCCTAATAAATTGTATTCCGCTTCAGGGAGCAAAAGTAAATCATTAAGACAAATTTTCTTTTCTGTTTCTACTTCTACATCTTTCAATATATTTACTTTAAAAGGCTCTCCTTTTGCTCCTACTACTGACATGTAACTCTTCCCTTTTTCTATTCCTTTTGGAAGTTTTTGAATGGTTGACTTTTCGGCCCCTGTATCCACTAAAAATAAAACTTCCTCTTTATGGGGACCAATTAATAATTTTATCAAGGGCTCTGTTGATGTTGAAGTCCCCAGAAGATAGAGTCCCTGACACCCCTAGTCTTCTTTGAACATCTTCTCATCTTGTTCCCGCTTACGGCAGTTCTTCTGAACATGTCCCCTCTTGTTACAGTAGTAACAGACGGGAATTGTAAATCTTTCTCGATAAGGCTGTCCCCGGGGTGTCTGCTCTATTCTTTTTTCCCTTTTCTCTCCAGGAGTCGTCTTATTTTTCTGACTTTCCCTTACTGCTGCTACAAAAATTTTTGCTTTTGCTTTTTGTTTTTCTTCGTCCCTCCTAACATAGACTTTCTGGGCTTCTCTAAGTAACTCCTCTAATCCTCTTTCTTGCCAATCTTCCAATTTTTCTAATTTCCTCCTTATATCCCCTTCCAGGATTTAGCTACAAATTGTGTTTTAAGGAGTGCGGTCCCAGCCACTGTATTCGGATCAATTCCAGAATACATTTGTAGGTTTTTCCTCAACCTCTCCAACCATTCTGTTGGAGATTCGTCTTTCCCTTGTTGTTCATTAAATGCTTTCTTCCTTGGGGTTGTTGATGATCCCAGTGGGGATCCACATTTGGCCATTTCTGATCTCCCGGGGGTCCTGCCTGATTCTGTCTTTCCCAAATTCTCATTCCAGCTTGTCTAATCATTCCCCTTTCCTCAACAGTGAATAGGATCCCTAAAATGGACAGTATTTCTTCCCAGGTATAAGTATTGGGGCCTAGGAATTGGTCCAGTTTTTCAGCTACTCCGAGGGGATCATCTAATAGGGTCCCCATTTCTTTCTTGAAATTTCTTACATCTGTGGTATTTAATGGGACTGCCACAAACCCGATGCCTCCCTGATTGCCTCCGAGGGGTACTTCTCGTAAGGGATATAGAGAAGCTCCCTCAGATACAGCAGTCCTACTTCTCGTACATGCAGCCGGAGGTCGATCTAATTCCGGTGCTGTTGGTGGTGGAGATACTATGGCCACCGGAGGGGGAGCCGCTGCCGAAGATGGATTATGAGAATATGGAGGCAGTAGGTTATCCAGTGGCTCCCATTTATCATCTTTTTCCTTTTCACTTTTCCCCTCTTCTTCTTCCTCAAACTTTTCATCTGTTTTTAATGTAAGTATTGAGGCTGGAAAAGAACGTAAAGTTCTGTCCCATAATCCTGCATAATCACTTTCCTCCTGACTAAAAGGTTCCTTTGAATTAACATATATATTTAAGGCCTGGCAGACCCAGTCTTCAAAAGATCCAAAAACAGGCCAAAAGACATGTGGTCTCAAAGGTTCTTTTGGCCATTCTACCATACAATATTGAACTAATTTTAATTTACTTTTTCCTTTTCTGGGGCCCCTATCATTCCAATTTTCAATCATTATTCCTAATGGACTCTCCGGAGGTATTTCTAGTAATTTGCTCCCTTTCTTCTGGTCCTGGGTTCTCGATTTCGTCTGACCCATCTAGGAATTTTTACTGTGGCAATTCCTACAGCCCTTGGCTACCAGTAAGAGTGTCTTGCAGGGGGTTTAGGACCTATCACCCACCCACGAATCCTCTAAGAATCGCTTCGGTCCTTCACCGGCCAAGTCCCTCGCGGGAGATTGGAACCGCGGTTAGAAGACCTCCACAATCGCTTCGGAACTAGGTTCCGTCTCAGTCACACTCTTACACACACAGGCAACCGAATCCTACCCAACCAAACGGTATACACCTTAAATACTTACGACTCCGTCGTCTTCGTTCGGATCTTCGCGCGCAGAATTACGGGCAAAATAAACTGCTGCAGCCGGCAAGGGAGCTCATAAAAAATCAAATTCTTTGCTTGCCCCTATTCAGGTTCAGGATGGCGTTAGTCCCGACCCGACCCGATCAGGAGCCACCAAAAGGTGGGGCGCCCCTCCTAGATCAAGTCAGAATTCAGGAACCAAGACCATCCCGGACGAGCCCCCAATTGTTATAAATGATTTAGTCCCAAACAGGATTCCATTTCAAATTTACAATTTATTAAGCGAATAGAGGCAAGCAAACAGCGCTGGGTGCGCCGGGAGTCTCTGCTCCACCAAGACGCACGCGGTACAGTTCCTGTTCCTGGTTTATATCCTGTCCGTTAATACATATTCATGAATAGGCGTGTCTTCTTTGGCACATGCCCTCTTCTCCTTCTAGAATCTTCTTGACTTGTCCTCAGCATGATCCTGTTCGCTAATGCATATTCATGAATAGGCGTGTCTTCTAATACATATTAATGAACAGGCGTGTCTTCTTCAGCGCACGCCCTCTTCTCCTGCTAGAGTCTTCTCGAATCTTCCTCGGCGTGCCCCCAGGATGACCCCAAACCTTATGCATGCACTTTCTTTACACAATACTATGCGGTCAGTGGTCAAACTGGTTTGAGCTGATATACCAGCAAAGTAGTTTAACTTTCTCCTGTAAAATACCCCTTTTTATGGTGCAGGAGAAATCCATGAAAGTACAGAAGATTACACTTCATCACACGAATCAGATAAACATATTTCACAACAGGAAGTGGGAATCTGGCCATTTTCAGCTTGATCCCAGGCTATAAAGACTCATGCTTTTAACTTTGGAACTAGATGTTTCTGCTTCTGGCCAAAATAGTGTCTGCCATACTTGCTATATCGAATATTGATCTGCTGGACGGGTGGTGTGTGTCACAGTGACACTCAGTTGCAATAGTGCCCCAGACTGCGTCCCATCTTGAGAATTCAGAAAGCTAAAGGCTGTATCCCAAAGTGAACAGTTTCTTTGGATGCGTCCCAAATTGGGTTTGCAGACAGTGCAGAGATCCCAAACTAGTTTAGGTATAGTTTAGCTCTATACTGTTGTCCTGGTTTCAGCCAGGATAGAGTTGGTTTTCTTCACAGAAGCTAGTGTGAGGCTGTGCTTTGGATTTGGAATGAGAAACTGTTGATAAGGTGCTGATGTTTTGGGTTGTTGCTAAGTAGTCAAGGACAGTCCAGCTTCTCATGCTGGCCTGCTAGCAAGGAGGCTGGGGGTGCACAGGAAGCTGGGAGGGGACACAGCCAGGACAGCTGACCCAGGCTGGCCAAAGAGATATTCCCTACCATACGACGTCATGCCCAGTACATAAACTGGAGTTAGCTGGTGGGGGCAGGAATCGCTGCTTGGGGATGGGCTATCGATCTCCAGGTGGTGAGCAATTGCTGTATTGGGAATCACTTGTTCTTGTACATTCCTTTGTCGATATTATTATTGTTGTTATCATTGTTGTTTCCTTCTCTCTTGCTGTCCTATTAAACTGTTTTTATCTCAACCCACGAGGTTTTTTTCCCAATTCTCTCCCCCGTCCCACTGGGAGTGAGCGAGCGGCTGCGTGGTGCTTAGTTGCCAGCTGGGGCTAAACCACGACAACTGTTTAATTTATTCTGCTGTTGCTTAGAGTAAATTAGAGTAAAACAGAGTGAATTAACTTGTGTCACATGCTGCACTGCTGAGCCTAGTCTACTTCCAATATATAAACTGTTTGTGTACCTCCAAACTACGCAGCAGCCTAAGATGTAGACATACTGGCTTTTGATTACCTAGGAGTAAGATGTTCACAACATAAAAATCCCAAGACTTTGCAGAAACACATTTTTTAGGAAAGTTCTCACAGTCACAAGCAGCTCTAGCAGTACCTCATCCTCTGATCCCTGATCCATCTTTGACTTTTTCCAAAGTTGTATACACAGATTAGGGAGTTATCGAGTAGAAATGATCAGCGACAGACAGGCTATGTCAGAGCACACTGCATGTACTCAGAAATTAAGGAAGATTTAATACTTTCTGCCTTTGACTGGTTTGGGATGCCATTATAACCTCCTAATGCTCCTTCGCTTTTTTCAGTTTTGTTCCTTCCAGATAGAGCAAATCCAGTTTCTATCCCAGTTCCCTTGAAGCTTCAGCTCTGGTAAGGCAAAATAGCTTCCCATGAACACGGAATGTGTAACACATACACAGACCTGTTCATCTAATCAACATAATAGCACAGAAAGTGCAGCAGAAAGAATCTCCAATTCAGGGAAGTATATATTTGCTACTATACAAATTTTCTCAAGAAGAATTCTCCCAGATTTGAATGCAATTAGCTATTTCCTAACTACTGAAGTTCTTTTCTTCACAGTCTTTCAACTGTTTAACATGATTAAGTTTTATCAGTTGCGTGCAATTTTACAGAGAAATCTTCTGCTGTTAATTTGCCACTTAAAAGTTTTTATCAGATTTAGACCAAAGGGAAGTTTTTTAATTATAATTCAGACCATGTTGATAAAATAATATGAACTCATAGCTCTACCACAGCAGGTCATTAGGTGTGTTCCAGAGCTGTCGTATAAGTTGCAGCAAGGATTCTGGAAGAACTACAGTGCTCAGAGTTGCAGTGGACGGGGGGCTACAAGACAGGAAAAAAGTAAAACTTACCTGGTTCCAAAGCATATCAGTGATAAAAATGAGCATTTTCTTTTCTTGTCTTTTCCTGAGTATCCTGGTTTCAGGTGGGCTAGAGTTAATTTTCTTCACAGAAGCTAGTGTGAGACTGTGTTTTGGATTTGGGATGAGAAACTGTTGATAACGTGCTGATGTTTTCAGTTGTTGCTAAGCAGTCAAGGACTGTCCGGCTTTTCATGCTGGCCTGTCAGTGAGAAGGCTGGGGGTGCACGGGAAGCTGGGAGGGGACACAGCCAGGACAGCTGACCCAGGCTGGCCAAAGAGATATTCCATACCATATGACATCATGCTCAATATATAAAGCTGGGGCGAAGAAGAAGGAAGGTGTGGAAGGACATTCAGAGTTATGGCGTCTGTCTTCCCAAGAAACCATTACGCATGATGGAGCCCTGCTTCCCTGGAGATGGCTGAACACCTGCCTGCCCATGGGGAGTGGTGAATGAATTGCTTGTTTTCCTCTGCTTGACGTGCAGAATCAAACTTCACAACTCAAAAGAGTTATAAAGCAGGTATGTTTATTATGGCGCCGGGTGCAAGGGGGATCGCTCCTCCTAACTTGCACACCGTTTCGGCAAGCAGGCAAATATTTATTACACAAAGCATACATATTCATATGATGACATAACATAAAACATACATATGCATAAGTGAGGCGGAGTAGTTCAAAAGGCTCACGTTAGCAGTTTGTTATCAATGTGCAGGCTCAGATCTGTCTCTGGTGGTCGTTTACTTCTTCAGGGGTCTTATCTTCCTCTTCCTCTTCTGTCCTTTAGATGAACTTTAGTCCTTTATACATGCTCTCTTCTTACTTGTTGATTTCAACAGCTTTTAACAAGCTCTAGCCAGTTCTGTGATAAGGTTAACCTTGCAGTTCCAATTATCACTTTCTTTGTTTTAGTAAGTCTGTTCTTGACAAATACCAGTCCCTGATAAACTTAACCCTTAACAGACATCACAAGCGCCAACCTTGGTAAGTGAGTTTTTAAAGAATAAACAAAAGACAGTATCTAAGTGGTTTAAAAGATAGTTATGTCTCTGTATCAATTCCCCCCTTTTCTTTCCCCTAAGCAAATTCTTTTGCTTTTGAAAGTGGTTCATTATATTTAGGGCCCATATTTGTTCAGTAAGTTCCTTTAGTTTACACCAAAGGATAAGATTTAGTAGGGTCATTATGTTTAAGATTTTAGTCGCTGACGGGGAATAACCCCTAAACACATCCCACCAATTGTGTTCTCCGTCTGACTTCACTCGTTCCACTATTTGGTGTATTTCCTCCGCATCATGATGGATGATAATCAAAGTCTTTCATCCACCTTCTTGAACTTGTTTTAACAACCTTTTTAAATTTTTATGATGCAGTAGTTTTCTTATTAGAGTGAGATTCACTCTAATAGGGGTGGACTGTTTATCCTGAATCAACTCATAATTAAATTGTAGCAATTGATAAATAGTACCAGGAGTCATATAGTTAAAATCACATCCTCTAAGATTAACAAAATTACAAATGCAAATATTTGAATGGTTGCTTGTGTCCACCATTTGATCATCTGCTTGTACAAAATCACACTGAGTTCTCAAACACACACACCCCATACCCCTGTAAATTATGATGGTTCTTAGGGTCTCGTTGGGATGCACCTTAAAGTGACAAACATTTTGTTCAGTGTCAAGACAGATATCTTGCCCTTTGATGGTGTTTCCTTCACAAATAAATCCTCGCTGGTCTCTCATGACACAGGCCTCGACATCAATAGTTTGCCACTGTCGTGGTTTAGCCCCAGCTGGCAACTAAGCACCACGCAGCCGCTCGCTCACTCTCCCTCCCACAGTAGGGTGGGGGAGAGAATTAGGAAAAACCTCGTGGGTTGAGATAAACACGGTTTAATAGGACAGAAAGAAAGAAGGGAACAATAATGATAATACCAACAAAGGAATGTACAAGAACAAGTGAGGCCCAATACAGAAATTGCTCACCACCCAGTGATCGACAGCCCGTCCCCGAGCAGCGATTTCCGCCCCCCGGCCAACTCCAGTTTATGTACTGGGCATGACGTCGGATGGTAGGGAATATCTCTTTGGCCAGTCTGGGTCAGCTGTCCTGGCTGTGTCCCCTCCCAGCTCCCCGTGCACCCCCAGCCTGCTTGCTGGCAGGCCAGCACAAGAAGCTGGACTGTCCTTGACGGCTCAGCAACAACCCAAAACATCAGCACATTATCAATAGTTCCTCATCCCAAATCCAAAACACAGTCTCACACTAGCTTCTGTGAAGAAAACCAGCTCTATCCTGGCTGAAACCAGGACAGCCACTTATTCCTATTTTTCATAGTCCATACTCTATGTTCTAGGGGATAAAGTACAGTTCCATGGTAATTCAATCCTAGCGCAACAATCGGGTATATGTTATATACTAGAGCTTTATATATTGTTAGTACAAAAGCTGTAGCTGTGTTGTTAGTAGGGTCAAAGGTAAAATTAACCAAATGCTACCACGATTGGAATCTCCTTTCAAATTCTGTTACATTATTCCAAATCACCTTTCGGATTTCTTTTGGTAGGATTCCATCCTCACCTTCTCTGATGGTTGCAGCTGTTATTGTCTGTATCCATAATTGAGCTTGGATACAACTAAGTGCTATGGAAACATTATTCTGAGCCATGCCTAATGCATTTATAATTAGTTCACTATCCTTTTCATTAAGTTCTTCCCACTGTGATAATACATTTGCTGTACGCCATTGACTGTTTCCTAAGGTTAGAAGGGAGGATCTTAAAGGGTTCTGTATTTTGTTCAGATCCTTGGTCGTCATGGCAAGTTTGTTCCTTATTATCTCAGCATCTATACTATTTAAAACTCCCAATCCTGCTCCCATTGTACCAAACACATCTCTCTTTTTTCTCATTCGGGAAGAAAGGGTCTTTTTATGTAACCATGATGTTCACCCTGTATGTAAGGGCTTTATGAATGACAAACAAGCTGGTTGAACGGTGGAAATATCATTCTGTATTAATAATTCCACTCATTTAAGAGACCATATTAGATTAGACATTACCTGTTGCTGGCCGACATATTTAATTACATATAGTCCTGTCGGATACACATATGGTCCCATATGCTTAAGCTCTGTGGGACTTGATTCAGTAGCCTGAGTCGGGGTAGTGTAGGCAGGGGGAGTGGTGGTTTTGGTGGTTTCCTCTGGTGTCTGTAACTGAAATTTAAAAGTTAGAGCTTGGGCCCCCTTTTGAGTTGCCCCCAAACATACAATGGACACCGTTTGAGTTATATTAAAGGAATACCAACAAACCTCTTTTTCTCTACATACCATGCTGCCTGTTATACTGTGGGAATTATTGCTCTGGACAGTAATTTGGATCTGGAGAGGAGGCGGGTTACTTACATTAAGGAGTCTACAACCTATCTGAACCTCCTTTCCTTTCTCAATCATCCAGGTATGGGCTGAGCCTATTTTTTTTCCCATCCAGTTGGTTGTAATGTCATGTTGTTATTATACTTTATCACAGTTGCTAAATTCAACCCTTTTAGATCCTTTCCCAAGCTTCCCGTATACCCAAAATAAGCATCTGTCCAAGGTCAATCCCAAGCACTTATTAAGTTACAGTTTAGCAGAGTCATAAAAATCCATATCATCGCTTTTGAATGCGAAGTTTCAATGGTCCCATAGGTGTCAATTCCCATTGTGGCTTAGGGGCTTTCTTCACTCTGGTGTGATGCACCCACAAGGTCTGTTCTTTAATCTTGATCACTGTATGGGATGTCAGCAGCACCTGGAAGGGACCTTCCCACTTCGGTTTCAGAGGTGGATCTGTAAAGGACTTTACATACACAAAATCACCAGGCTTAATATCATGCACCAGCCCATCAAGACCTCGGGCTCTGGTTCCTAAGACCAGTTTCTCTATCTCCTGAAGTTGTTTTTGAAGGCTTATCACATAATCAGACAATGTTTCATCTCCAATCTGTGTTGATATTCCTGCCTGTACAATATAGGGTCTCCCGTACAATATTTCAAAAGGGTTTAACCCTTCTTTAGTTCTGGGCTTAGTTCTAATTCTCAGGAGTGCCAGAGATAATGATTGTGGCCAAGATAATCCAGCCTCCTGCCCTAATTTTACAATCTGTAATTTAATTAAGTGGTTCATCTTTTCCACTTGACCACTTGCTTGTGGCCTATATGAGGTATGTAACTGCCAATCTATTCCCAAGAGTTTACTAACTTGTTGAACAATTTCTGCAATAAAATGTGATCCTCTATCCGAGGAGATTATTATTGCAGGAATCCTGAATCTCGGTATTATTTCATGTAATAGTGCTTTGGTTACTTCCCTAGCCTTATTAGTTCGGCAAGGGAATGCTTCTGGCCAGCCTGAAAAGGTGTCTGTTAGAACCAACAAATATTGGAAACCCCCTTTTCTTGGAAGTTCTGAGAAGTCAATTTGCCACTGCTGCCCTGGATAGTTTCCTTTCCCTATTTGTCCGGGTTGGACTTTAGGGCTTACCTTAGGATTATTTTGCAAACATATTTCACACTGCTGTGTCACTTGTCTAACAGTGGTGTAGAGGTTCCGGGCAACTATACATTGACTCAAATGTTTATACAATGCCTCAGCTCCCCAATGAGATTTCCTGTGTTCTGCTATAACTATGGCCCACAATAACGCGAATGGGATTATTATTTTGCCCTGCAGTGTCCACCTATCTTTCTCTATTTCTCCACCTAAGTCTTCAACTAATTTCTGATCCTCTTTGGAATACTTGGGTACACAATCAATTTGTATTTTACCGTCTGGTACCAAAGACTGCACCTCTAATTCACCTTTCTCAGCTGCTCTTTCGGCTTCACGATCCGCCATAGCATTGCCCAACTCCTGGGCGGTATTTCCTTTCTGATGAGCCTTGCAATGCATGATAGCTACTTTTTCAGGCAGCTGCACTGCTTCCAGGAGCCTAAGAATTTCTTCAGCATGTTTTATATGTTTTCCTTGAATGGATAGGAGTCCCCTTTCTTTCCATATAGCTCCATGGGCATGGACTACCCCAAAAGCGTAATTGGAGTCCGTCCAGATATTAATCTTCTTGCCCTTGGCTAGCTCCAACGCTCGGGTTAAGGCTATTATTTCTGCCTTTTGTGCTGAGGTATTTGGGGCAAGGGCTTTGGATTCTATTACCTAATCCATAGTGGTTACCGCATACCCTGCTTTGTGGATGCCTCGTTGAACAAAGCTACTTCTGTCTGTGTACCAGGAGTCTTCAGCATCTTCCAGCGGCTTCTCTTTTAGGTCGGGTCAGCTGGAATAGACAGCTTCAATTGTTTCCAGGCAGTCATGGGATATCGGTTCTCCCGTGGTTCCACTGAGGAAAGCTGCTGGATTGACAATGTTAGTAACCACTATTTCCACATCATCCTGTTCTACTAGAACAGCCTGATATTTAAGGAATCTCTGTGGTGAGAGCCAGTGCCCCCCTTTTACCTCTAATACTGTAGATACAGTATGAGATATCAGTACTGTAATCTTTTGGCCCAATGTAAATTTATGTGCTTCTTGAATATTTAGCACCAATGCTGCTACCGCCCTTAAGCAGCTAGGCCATCCTTTACTTACTTCATCAAGTTGTTTGGAGAAATACGCCACTGCTCTTCTATATGGTCCCAAGTTTTGGGCTAGAATCTCCAGAGCTATTCCCTGCTTCTCATGGGAGAACAGCCAGAATGTCTTAGTAATATCTGGTAACTCCAAGGCAGGGATGTCCATTAGTTTCCTTTTCAGTTGCTGGAATGCTCTCTTTGCTTCCCCATTCCAGGTGAGGTCTCTTGGATTAAGGTTCAACAGTTCATAGAGCGGCCTTACCAAGAGTCTGTAGTTATATATCCATAGGTGACACCATCCCGTCATCCCTAAAAACGTACGGAGTTCTTTAGCCATCTGTGGTCGAGGAGTTTGGCAGATGGCCTCCTTTCTTGCTGTTCCTAGGGTCCTCTGGCCAGCAGTTATCTCGTATCCGAGGTAAGTTACCTGCCGCTGAGCCATTTGGGCTTTCTGTGGAGAGACTCGATAGCCATTAAGTCCAAGGACATTTAGCAGACTGACTGTCCATATTATACATAGTTCTTTTGTTTTAGTGGCTATCAATAGATCATCTACATATTGTAATATTATTCCATCTCCATGTGGTCGCTCCCACTGCTCCAAGTCCTTGGCTAGTTGGTTTCCAAAAAGAGTGGGGCTATTTTTAAACCCTTGTGGTAACACAGTCCATGTTAGTTGTGTCTTTCTCCCAGAGTTGGGGTTTTCCCATTCAAATGCAAACAGCAACTGGCTCTCTGGACTCAAAGGTAGGCAAAAGAAGGCGTCTTTCAGGTCCAGTACGGTAAACCAGGCCAATTCAAGTGTCAATTTAGTTAATAATGTATATGGGTTTGCTACGACAGGATGCAGATCTTCAACAATTCTATTAATGGCTCTGAGATCCTGTACTATTCGATAATTACCATCCGGCTTTTTGACGGGTAAGATGGGAGTGTTATATTCCAATTCACATTCTATTAGTAGCCCATATTTGATAAACCGATTGATTATTGATCGGATTCCTTCCCTATCCTCCGTTCTGAGGGGATATTGCTTAATTCTTACAGGCCATGGCCCTGATTTGAGTCTGACCATTATTGGGGAGGCATTTTTCGCTTTTCCTGGTATTTCTGAGGCCCATACCCCTGGATATACTTGGTTCTGGATTTCCTCAGGTACTTCTGAGCTAACAGGAGTATCTATGAGGGCCAGACTCAGAAGTTCAATTAGCTGGTCATCCCCCACTCGAAGTTCTACTTTCCCCTTTTCAAATTTTATTTCTGTTTTTAATTGTTCCAGTAAGTCTCGCCTCAATAGAGGTTTTGGTGAGTTAGGCATGTATAAGAATTTGTGCATTCCCAATTGTTTTCCCAATCTAAATTTAAGAGGTTTTAAAAAATACACCTTTTCACTTTGGCCAGTAGCTCCCTTTACCATTACAAAATCATCATCCGTAGGTATTAAAGCTTGATTTAAAACCGAAAATACTGTCTCAGTATCAACTAAAAATTCTATACTCTGTTGTTGTTTCCCTAGCTTCAGTATAACCAGTGGATCTGCTAGGGTAGATTCCCCAGGTCCCCGTCAATCTTCTTTGACATGGGCCTGTATTCCCCTTTTCCCTTTCCGTCTCTCTGGACATTCATTTCTCCAATGTCCCCTTTGTTTACACCACACACACTGGTCCTTTTCTAAAAGTCTCGGTCTCCCAGGTCCCATACCTCTAAATCCCTTACTCTCTTGCAGCCCTGCTACTAGTGCCCGTTTGTTCTTCCTCCGATCCTCCTCTTCTCTATTGCTAAACGCTCTCCAAGCTTCATCTAATAGTCTCCAAATTTCTACTTTCTGTCTGTCTCAATTTCTGCAGCTTTCTCCGGATATCACTTGCTGACTGCCCTATGAATAGAGACACTAACTGCTGTATCCCTATTTCTGATCCTGGGTCCAGAGGAGTGTGCCGCCTCATAGTGTCTCGTAGCTTATCCAAGAATTCTGAGGGCATCTCCTTCGGGCCCTGCCAAACGGCATATAAAGCTGACCAGTTAATTGTTTTTGGGATGGCTCGTTCCATACCTCTTGTGACCCAATCTCTGTATCTATTCAATAATTCCACATGGGCACTTCTGTTAGGGTCCCAATGTGGGTCTTGTAGGGGAAAGTGATTCTTTATATCTTCTCCCATATTTTTAAGTTGGTCACTAGCTAAATCATGGGCCGTTTTTAGTATCAGTTGTTTTTCAGTTTCCGTCATGTGTGGAGTAACAGGGCACGGACTCTGGCGGGGATTCAGGCCAAAGACCTTTATTGCTACAAGTGTCCGCTTTTTATGCAGTTACAGCTCTTTCACGCGCCACAAAATACGTCCTGGTTGGTTACCACACACAGTCCACGCGCTTCTCCACAGTCAGGATTCGCTGCCTACAGGTGTCCACGCGCTCCTTTACTTCCTCTTAGTTGTTTACCACAGCTCCTTCTCCTCAAGGCTGAGCCCTGCAGGTGTCCAGCCGTTTACCAGCTTCTCAATGCCACAGCTCCTTCTCCTCAAGGCCGAGCCGTGCAGATCAATGCCACAGCTCCTTCTCCTTAAGGTCAAGCCCTTGCAGGGTGATCCCAACAGTCATGTGGTCCAATAACAATTGAATATCATTCCAATTGGGGTTATGTTGCTTTATTTGAAATTGGAAATGTTTAGTGACCCCTACAGAATCACTTCGGTAACTTTTTGCTACCGCTTTCCATGTTTCAAGATCAAATGAGGAGAAGGGGACCTTTATTATGACAGGGCCTCCCTCTGGTCCCACCGCCTCCCTGAGGGGTGCTTGCACCACTGTCTGTCTTTCCTACTTTGGGTGCGAGAGGATATTGGACTATCTAAAGAGGCTTCCGAATCTGAACTTTCACTTTTTCCTTGTTGTACTCCTACCGGTGATTTATAATGCTCGGGCAGATCTCCCATGCCGGGGTCCCTTATTTTCCCTAACTTTGTACATCTCTGCCCTATGCTGCAAGCCAAACAACACCTCCTCACCTTTCCTTTTCCCTCTCTCTTATTTTCCTTCTCAAAGCCATTACCATTGGGTCCTGTGGGGGTATCAATCCACAGTCTTTTTGATATTCGAGATGATTTCAGAGAGTGAAAAACATGTCTGCGTATAAGACCTCATTCCATTTCCCTTCTCTCCTCAAAAACAACATCAATTGCAGCAAGGTATTATAATTCAAGGTTCCATTGAAGGGCCATTTCTCCCCATCATCCAACTTATACAAGGGCCACCATTGATTACAATATTTTATTAAAGTCTTTCTGTTCACGCTTCCTCCTGGCGGCTCTCCTATCTCCTTCCAGTGAGCTAAAATGCAGCCCAGAGGGCTCTCTTTCAATATTCCGCCACTTTGTTTACCTCCCATAATGAACACCCTGCCCGCAGGGGTTTATTCCTCAGCCTAGGAATACAACCTGATTGAATTGACAACAGTAATACCTTATCCAAGGCAAAAGATGCCAGGGCATACTCGCCCCACAGCGAATGCACCTAAATTCAAGACAATTGTCGAGATGAAACTCCTGTCTCCTGTTAAAAGAAATAATGTACTTATGACACTCCAAACACTTAGCGTGAACAGACAAGCAACACCAATGGCAAAGCGGACAGGCACTCGCCCGTGCTCCGCGCCAAATAAACCTTTCATCACTACTCTGTTCTACATTTCCCTCAATATACCAGCGGCATTCTTTACTGATTCCTTACACCTTCTAAGTCTCCACAAAATACTTACTTAAGCTGGCCTGAACCTATCCTGGTCAGACCAGTTTAATTCACCACACTGAAAATTCACCACACCCAAACGTTCTGTTTACAACCAGAGCATTAAGGGTTAACACAATGAAGCGCTTTCATAGAATATACGGTACCAGGCACAAAACTTCCAAACGATAGCTATCCCATCCCATACTCCCGCAATTTCAGCGAAGAGCACCCATCGCATACTTCCCTTTATCAGGGATTCCCGCGTTCGCGTACTTCCCTAGTCAGGGATTCCCGCGCCACTACTGGATTCGAATCCTAACCACCCAGGGGGAGCGCCAATGCTCTTTACCTCGCGTAGGATGTCTCCTCACGACTTACAGGTTCCCCTCCCAAATTAACATACCTGGTCTGCTGCTGGTCCTTGTCTGTCCCTGCAGTGATCGGGCAAGCGAGGGAGGTCCTCTGAGAAATCTGGGGGCGCGCCAAGGACATCCCACTCTCAGCCAGTCCTGCAGCCGGGCAGAGAGGGTCCCATCTGGGGTGCCAAATTGACATGCGGAAACAAACTTCACAACTCAAAAGAGTTATAAAGCAGGTATCCAGTTATCACTTTGTTTTAGTAAGTCTGTTCTTGACAAATACCAGTCCCTGATAAGCTTAACCCTTAACAGACATTACAAGCGCCAACCTTGGTAAGTGAGTTTTTAAAGAATAAGCAAAAGACAGTATCTAAGTGGTTTAAAAGATAGTTATGTCTCTGTATCAGCTTGCGTGCGTGGCTTTTGCTTTACCTAATAAACTGTCTTTATCTCAAACCATGAGTTTTCTCACTTTTACTCTTCCGATTCTCATCCCTGTCCCACCATGGGGGAGTGAGTGGCTGCGTGGTGCTTAGTTGCTGGCTGGGGTTAAACCACAACAATGAGATTCTGTTTTGCACTTGGAAATTGCAGCTATACAGAAAAACTTAAAAATATTTGCAGACTCCAATACCTCCAAAAAAAAGATCGGTGAAAAACTGGATCCTGAAGATTTGAAAAGGACTTCTATGATCCTGTGTCTGAGTTGGGGCTGGAGTTTGATAGCAATATTTATAGTGCAATTATGTTCTATGCTGTTGCAGTGCGTTTTACCTCCCAGTGGTTTTCACTGTGTACAGATCAAGATAAAGAGTGAGGAGAGCAGAATAAACTCCCCATAATCCAGGAGGAAGCAGTTGAGGACATATTAAACCACCTGGACACCCACAAGTCTATGGGGCCCGATGGGATCCACCCAAGAGTGCTGAGGGAGCTGGCGGAGGAGCTTGCCAAGCCACTCTCCATCATTTATCAGCAGTTCTGGTTAACAGGGGAGGTCCCAGACGACTGGAGGCTTGCCAATGTGACACCCATCTACAAGAAAGGTTGGAAGGAGGATCCCAGGAACTACAGGCCTGTCAGCCTGACCTCGGTACTGGGGAAGATTATGGAGCGGTTCATCCTGAGGGTGCTCATAAGGCATCTGCAGGACAACCAAGGGCTCAGGCCCAGCCAGCATGGCTTCATGAAAGGCAGGTCCTGCTTGACCAACCTGATCTCCTTCTATGACCAGGTGACCTGCCTAGTGGATGGGGAAAGGCTGTGGATGTTGTCTACCTGGACTTCAGTAAAGCCTTTGACGCTGTCTCCCACAGCATTCTCCTAGAGAAGCTGGCGGCTCATGGCTTAAGATGGGTGTACTCTTTGCTGGGTGAAAAACTGGCTTTTCAGAGAGTTGTGGTGAAAGGAGTTAAATCCAATTGGCGTCTGGTCACAAGCGGTGTTCTCCAGGGCTCAGTTTTGGGGCCGGTCTTGTTTAATATCTTTATTGATGATCTGGATGAGGGGATCAAGTGTTCCCTCAGTAAGTTTGCAGATGACACCAAGTTGGGTGGGAGTGTTGATCTGCTGGAGTGTAGGAAGGCTCTGCAGAGGGATCTGGACAGGCTGGATCGATGGTCTGAGGTCAACTGTATGAAGTTTAATAAGGCCAAGTGCCAGGTCCTGCACTTGGGTCACAACAACCCTATGCAACGCTACAGGCTTGGGGAGGAGTGGCTGGAGAGCAGCCCGGTAGAAAAGGACCTGGGGGTGCTGGTTGACAGCCGGCTGAACATGAGCTGGCAGTGTGCCCAGGTGGCCAAGAAGGCCAACAGCATCCTGGCCTGTATCAGAAATAGTGTGGCCAGCAGGACTAGGGAAGTGATTGTACCCCTGTACTCAGCACTGGTGAGGCTGCACCTTGTTCAGTTTTGGGCCCCTCACTACAAGAAGGACGTTGAGGTGCTGGAGCGCATCCAAAGAAGGGCAACGAAGCTGGTGAGGGGTCTGGAGCACAAGTCTTAGGAAAAATTTCTTTACTGAGAGAGTGGTCAAGCATTGGAACAGACTGCCCAGGGAGGTGGTGGAGTTACCATCACTGGAAGTATTCAAAAAATGTGTGGATGTGGTGCTTAGGGACATGGTTTAGTGGGCATGGTGGTGTCGGGTTGATGGTTGGACTTGTTGATATTAAAGGTCTTTTCCAGCCTTAATGATTCTATGGTTCTAAGTTACTGCAATAAGCTTGTTTGAAGGGGATGGAAAGAAACAAGGATGTGATTGCACCACCTCTTTCTCAATTAGCATTTTTCTTCAGAAACAGGGGTGAGAGTGTGATGTGCTCTTAAAGTGTAGCTTGGACACCAAACTACCTTGTGCTTTTCTGGAGTCTGGTATGGCACTGCATCATCGGGAGCTTCCACCGGAGCCCAGTGCTTTCACGGGTGTGCTTCTGCTCTGAGCAGAAGGGCAATATGAGATTGCACTTTCAGTTTTACAGGGACTCTGAATTAGAGATGGCTGACCAAAATATGCGTATGCATATATAGTGTCGTCAAATGCTACATCAATGCAAATGCAGTTTCCATAGCTGCTGGGCGTACAAGAATGTATGAAGTTCTATATTTCAAGGTGTCTTTTCTCCTGAATTGGAATCAAGAAGATAGGACAAAAATCTGCCTAAACTGTTCCTTCTGAAGTAATGGAGTAAGATACATTTTGTGTCCATATTTTTAATATATTTTATCATCCAAGTTAATCTCAGATCAAAAAAAGGAAAAAAATATTTTGAAACAATCAAAAAAGGAAAGAATTAAAATGAATTAAAAGAGAAGAATCTAATCTTTAAAAAAACCACAAAACAAACCAATAATGCAATGAAGCTGAACTGTTCTAGATGAGAAAACAAGCCTACACAAAGCCCATCTTGGAAGATGTCCTGAAGTGCTAATATCTCAAGAGACAGGTTGTTGTTTAAGTCTTGTGTTGACATTTAAACCAGGAAAGGAGTCTTAATCCCACTGGAATCTGATTAAAATCGAGCTGAAGACTGAAGCTATGGTTCAGCACTATTAGGTTGGGCTTTCAAAGAGACAACATTGATATAGAGTAGATGTATGCAATGACTCAAACTGAGTAGTGAAGGGGATGCACTATAGCCAGAAGACAACAGTTAGGCAGTGCTTGCTAGTGCACACTGCATTTTCATAGAATCATAGAATCTTTGGGTTGGAAGGGACCATTAAAGGTCATCTAGTCCAACCCCCCTGCAATGAGCAGGGACATCTTCAACTAGATCAGGTTGCTCAGAGCCCCGTCCAACCTGACCTGGAATGTTTCCAGGGATGGGGCATCTACCACCTCTCTGGGCAACCTGTGACACTGTTTCACCACCCTCACTGTGAAAAATTTCTTCCTATAAGGAAGGTCTAAATCTAGGTCTAAATCCTCTTTTAGTTTAAGACCATTACCCCTTGTCCTATCGCAACAGGCCCTGCTAAAAAGTCTGTCCCCATCTTTCTTATAGGCCCCCTTTAAGTACTGGAAGGCTGCAATAAGGTCTCCCTGGAGCCTTCTCTTCTCCAGGCTGAACAACCCCAACTCTCTCAGCCTTTCTTCAGAGGAGAGGTGTTCCATCCCTCTGATCATTTTGGTGTCCCTCCTCTGGACCCTCTCCAACAGGTCCATGTCTTTCCTGTGCTGAGAGCTCCAGAGCTGGACGCAGTACTCCATGTGGGGTCTCACCAGAGTGGAGTAGAGGGGCAGAATCACCTCCCTCGACCTGCTGGCCACGCTGCTTTGGATGCAGCCCAGGATACGGTTGGCCTTCTGGGCTGTGAGTGCACGTTGCCAGCTCATGTCCAGCTTTTCATCCCCCAGTACCCCCAAGTCCTTCTTGGAAGGGCTGCTCTCAATCCCTTCATCCCCCAGCCTGTATTGATACTGGGGGTTGCCCCAACCCAGATGCAGGACCCTGCACTTGGCCTTGTTGAACCTCATGAGGTTCACACGGGCACATTCCTCGAGCTTGTCCATGTCCCTCTGGATGGCATCCCGTCCCTCCAGTGTGTCAGCTGCACCACACAGAGCTTGGTGTTGTCTGCAAACTTGCTGAGGGTGCACTCGATCCCAGTATGTCATTGATGAAGATATTAAAGAGTACTGGTCCCAATATGGACCCCTGAGGGACACCACTTGTCACTGATCTCCATCTGGACATTGAGCTGTTGACCACTACCCTCTGGATGCGACCATCCAGCCAATTTCTCGTCCACCCATCAAATCCATCTCTCTCCAATTTAGAGAGGAGGATGTTGTGGGGGACCGTGTCAAAGGCCTTACAGAAGTCCAGATAGACAACATCTGTAGCTCTTTCCTTGTCCACTGATGTAGTCACTCCATCATAGAAAGCTACTGGGTTGGTCAGGCAGGACTTGCCCTTGGTGAGAGAAATGAAATGGTCAATTAATTTCAATAATATAGGTCAAATTGATACTTGTGTATCATTCAAAATTAATACCTAGATATTGCTTAAAAAAATGAACTATTATCTACAGCTTTATTGAAGTTTTTGCCCAGAATGCTGTTCCCATCAAAGTCAGTGGTAATTTTAATATTACAGTTCTTCAGAAAAGAATGAGTCAACAAACACTTGTGTTTTAATTTTCAGAGCTGTTTAGTGCTTGTCAGTTGTATTAAATTATAGTGGATACCGAGACGCTCGGAACTCTTGAAAAATCAAATAATTAGCGTTTATACATCCTATGATGCAAATTATAATGGTCATTTCTTTAATGCAGTCAAATCCCATTGTCTTATTTGTGTAGATAGACATACTGAAATCCTGAAGCAATTGAAAAAGTCATCTTACCTTCCTTTCCTAGAAGGGATAATAGATATAAATAGACAAGCACAGATACTTTATACTAGAGTTCATCGTGTTATTGGAAATGATAATGACTAGATGTTGCTATGTACTTTTGTATAATGCCTACATTCTTTTAATTTTGTTACTTAAAATGTTTCATATTGTGAACATGCAGCTGAAAGATATTTAAAACTTTGCATCAAGGACTGTTTATTTGAACTGTGTTTGTACTGAGGAATTCTCACTGTGTTTGGGATCTGATTGTACAAATACTTCTCTGTTGTGAAGAATATACATTAGAATTGCGTTTTTATTATTAATATTAGGTGGCCATTTTCTTTCTAGTTTTTAAATATTGGGCATCTGCATCTGAAGCTTTCTGGATCAAATCTGAATTAATCAAATTTTAAACCTGTTATATGAAAATTTTGATTATTTTTTGTCCTTCTGCCTGATTCTTTGGTTCAGATTGATTGTATATTTGGCACACTGGGTTTTTAGTACAAGGTTAAGTATTTTGTACATCTTCATGAAGTGGCACAAAAATGTGTAATAGTAAGGAATTAAATGTTTCAATATTTTTCTTTAATATTTGCTTAATTAATGATCTGAGTGTATAATATACTCACATAAATATCTTGTATTCTACTCCTAGAACAAATGAAAGTCAAAGACATTTCAAGTGCCTGCCAAAATACATTTTTAACTTTTGGTCTCATACTTCATCCTGTCATCCAAGTTTGTGCAATAAATAATTTAATTTTAAATTCATTATACATTTTTCATATTTAAATGAATTCTAAGACTTGTATTTAAATATTGACGGTTAATATTTGGTGGGATTAAAATGTTTTTGGTTTTATTTCTTATACCTCAGCATTTCCCATACATTTTTGTTTCACTGTATTTATTCATATATGCTTTCATATACTGATATAGACAGTCCTTGAATATGGAATGAGGTATATCTCTCTACTTATCTCACAGTCTGTAATCTGATCTACACCAAACTGAACCTTAAATTACATATAGTATTCAGAATACTAAATTTGGATGAAAGTGCTAAATGAGTTTTTCTTCTCTCTGTCAAACTACCCAGAGGTACATCAGTCATTCAAAACCAGTAATTCTTAGCTTTGTTGTTAAATCTCAACTGTTGTCTGAATTCTGTGTGAGTTACCCTTTGCTTATATCACGGTTCACTGAAAGGACTTTTAAAAGCATGTGTGAGCATCTGTGGCAAAAATCTTGGCTTACTCTTCCAAGTTTGCTTAACAAAAGCGGACTGTTCATATGGAGATATCTTTTTTTTTCTTTTCTATATTAATTTCCAACTTAAATGTCATCATAACCTCCTATAGTACTTTTCCACAACAGACATGTTCTGCTCAGCCTACCTAGTTTCAGAAGCTGTTTCTGTTAAATTTAGATCGCTTTAATGCTTTAATGCTCTCATCCTCTTCTATGCTCTACATACTTCTGAAGACCCAGGTACAGTTTGGGTTCAGAAGACCAAATAACATGGTTTACAACAAAAATTGCTATAAATATTGCTTCATGAATTTACCAGTCTGGATATCTTCTGTCTTTCCTTTTGTTCCTCATGACAGACAATGATTATGTTTATGCTAGGATTTCTTAATCAGTAAAGGAAGACATATGGTTTTATCAGTGTAGTTTAATGATTCCCCACACAAGCAAAACGACCTGTATTAGTAGAAGCATTATTTTGCTGGTATAAACTCTGTGTATACCAGGAGAACCAGCTGGTATAGTTGTCCTGTGCATGGCAGGAACCTCTTCACAAATCAAGTTCACATGCCAGCAGGCTTAAAAAGTAATTCCTTTAAACTAATCTTCACACACTACTGGTCCTGTTGACTTTGTTGGAACTGCTTGAATGCTCGTGACATGTAACTAAAGTGCACTAAAAGAGGAGACCTCTTGATTTGAATTCAGTGTCAAGTTTGCCACTGATCTCAGTAAGGTAAGGACATCACCTCAGCTGTTTGCAAGGTCAAAGCCTTGCTTTCCATGAAGTGGAAATGGCATTATATCTTCTTTTATGAAAAAATTAGAGAGAGATAAATCAAACCCATTTCCCATTACTAATTTCCCCAATGAGTACCACAGCTTTTCCTGTGGTTATTAATATTGATGTGGTTATTGTCACAAGAAGGAAACAGAAGGATCATATATGAGGTAACACAAACAGAAACCTATTAGGAGGATTGATATGGATGAATTTATAATCTCCTGCTATTTATTGTGTCTCTCTTGATACCTGCAATATAACATCATACTGGGTGCTACTGAAAGGCATTTAAAGAACAATGCAATCATCAGGCACAGTCAACATGGGTTCACAAAGGGAAAGTCCTGTCTAACTAATTTGATCTCCTTCTATGATAAGGTCACCTGCCTAGTGGATGGAGGGAAGGCGGTGGATGTGTTTTTTCTGGATTTTAGTAAGGCTTTTGATACTGACCCTCGCAGCATCCTTCTTGGAGAAGTTGTCCAACTGTGAGATGAGCAGGTACATGGTGCACTGGCTGAAGAACTGGCTGAAGGGGAGAGCTCAAAGAGCTGTAGTGAATGGGGCTACATCTGGCTGGTGACTGGTCACCAGTGGTGTTCCTCAGGGCTCAGTTCTAGGGCCAGTTCTGTTCAACATTTTTATCAATAATCTGGATGCAGGAGTTGAATGCAGCAGTAGTAAGCTTGCCGACGATACCAAACTGGGAGGTGCTGTTGATTCTCTCGAGGGACAAGGGGCCTTGCAGAGGGATCTAGATAGATTGGAGCATTTGGCAATTATCAATGGCATGAAATTTAACAAGTCCAAATGCCAGATTCTGCTTCTGTGATGGAGTAATGCTAGGCACAAGTATAAATTGGGAGAGGAGTGGCTGGAGAGCACCCCTGCAGAAAGGGATCTGGGGGTGCTGGTTGACAGCAGGCTCAATATGAGTCAGCAGTGTGCCCTGGCAGCCAAAAGGGCAAACCGCATCCTGGGGTGCATCATATACGGTATAACCAGCTGGTCAAGAGAGGTGATTATCCCTCTGTATTCAGTGTTGGTGTGGCCTCACCTTGAGTATTGTGTGCAGTTCTGGGCCCCACAATTTAAGAAGGATGTGAAGGTACTCGAATGCATCCAGAGGAGGGCAACAAAGCTGGTGAAAGGACTGGAAGGAATGTCCTAAGGACTCTGGGTTTGTCTAGTTTGGAGAAAAGGAGGCTTAGGGGCAACCTCATTGCTCTCTGCAGTTTCCTGAGGAGGGGAAGTAGAGAGGCAGGTGCCGATCTCTTCTCCCTGGTGTGACAGAACGTGTGGGAATGGTTCAAAGCTGCATGAGGGGAGGTTCAGGCTGGACATTAGGAAGCATTTCTTTACTGAGAGGGTAGTCAAACACTGGAACAGGCTTCCTGGAGAGGTGGTCGATGCCTCATGCCTGTCTGTTTAAGAGGCATTTGGACAATGCCCTTACTAATACGCTGTAACTTTTGGTCAGCCCTGAAGTGGCCAGGCAGTTGGACTAGATGATCGTTGTAGGTTCCTTCCAACTGAACTATTCTATATAATGTATTGCAAAGCCAGAAGGTGCTCAGAATAGTTGTGCAGAGTGGAGGCTTTAGCCATAACTGACTCAAATGAGTTGAAAGATCATTAATATAGCCTTAAGTGTGTGTTGTCAGAGTGGCCTGGAGATGCTTTATTGACTCTATACACTTAGATTTCATGTTGCTTTGGGTTCACCTCTTATCTTATTTTCCCAAATATTATTACCCATCATATTTTAGGATTGTATATGTCACTTTGGGACTTGTATATGATCCCTTTGGTCAGAGCTTTCTTGGTATTACATGTGTTTGAAACACTCAGCATGGAGATTCCTAGAGTCTTGAGATGTTTTTGGTGACTTTTCCTGGTTGAAGAAACCTGTTAGCTTCTAGCTACTACTGCAACATATGTCTGATATGAGTTAAATTCATCAATGTGTAGGTTATAAATTACTATTTTGAAAAAGATTTTAATAAAGAAACTTGAGAGTGTGGACAGTTTTGGTACTATGGTCCTAGTGACCATAGACACATCAGACTTGGCTTCATGGCTGGCACTATGGTTCACAGTCAGGCCAGGTGGCAGAGCACTGCTCTCCCTTTCCTGTTTGTGGTTTCAGGCTTGGCGATAGACTGTGAAAATAACTGAGTGGCATGGGGTATGGCTCCATCACCCTACCTGGAAAGCTTCACTTTTGCAGCACATGTCAAAGTAAATAAAAGGACAAACAATTTCAAGGATGAGGTAGAGAAAGGAGATCACAACGCAATCAAGATTGCGATACGCACCTAAAAAAATACCATTGTTGTTAGAAATTGGAATTGGGGTTGACTAATCAGAATTGAGCTGAAGGCAAATGAGGCTATAGCACTTTCTGACATTTTATCAATTTTTAAAGATTAAAATCTCATGTATTTTTCTACTATTTTTCTCAGTTGTTAATTTTTGATTTCTAGTAATTTTATCAAATGCTGAAAACGGGTTATTTTAAGAGCATATATATGTCTGCAAAATACATTTAAAAATACTATTTGTCAGGACACAGATTTTTTTTGTAAAAAATCAGCACATAATTTCAGCTCCTACAATACTTTAAATCTCATAGAGGAAACTGCCAATGGAAGAAAATACGGAATCAAATGCAGGCTCTAAAAACATTTCCCATTACCCTTTCTAATGATATTTAAACATATGTTCTGGTTTCAGCTGGGATAGAGTTAATTTTCTTCATAGAAGCTAGCATGAGGCTGTGTTTTGGATTTGGGATGAAAAAATGTTGATAACGTGCTGATGTATTCAGTTGTTGCTAAGCAGTCAAGGACTGTCCGGCTTTTCATGCTGGCCTGCCAGTGAGAAGGCTGGGGGTGCACGGGAACCTGGGAGGGGACACAGCCAGGACAGCTGACCCAGGCTGGCCAAAGTACCATATAACATCATGCTCAGTATATAAAGCTGGGATGAAGAAGGAGGAAGGGGTGAGGGGCCATTTGGGGTTATGGTGTCTGTCTTCCCAAGTAATCGTTATGCGTGATGGAGCCCTGCTTCCCTGGAGATGGCTGAACACCTGCCTGCTGGTGGGAAGTAGTGAATGAATTCCTTGTTTCGCTCTGCTTGCCTGCGCGGCTTTTGCTTTGCCTATTAAACTGTCTTTATCTCAACCCATGAGTTTCCTCACTTTTACTCTCCCCTGTCCCACCGTGGGGGAGTGAGCAAGAGGCTGCATGGTGCTTAGTTGCTGGCTGGGGTTAAACCACGACAGTCCTTTTTGGTGCCCAACGTGGGGCTTGAAGTGTTTGAGATAATGACAGATTCGATTGGAATGTGCTAGTTTGAATTTATAGCTGTTATTGCTGTTTAGCTATTAATTGGCAGGCTCCTGTTCTTGCCATGGGTTTGCTTTCTGTACTGTATATTAGAGTGTAGTGCTTATTAGTGGCTGCTTTTTGCTTTCGCTGCTGCCGTGCTGCTGTACTGCTGATTGTCTGGCTCTGCTGCGCCTGGGAACATTTTGTTAACAGCAATGGCCTTGTGCCTGGGCTGGCAGATGGCCAGGGCATCGCTGCTGTTTCTGTGCTGCTGTACTGGACAGGCTGGAAGTCCAGTGTGAACTCGAGTCCAAGGGACTGTGACCTGTGGGTGAGTCCACGTGGGAGCAGGACATTCCCAAAGTGTCTGTGGCCATGGATAAGCCCATGCCAGAGCAGGTATATCTCGAAGCATCTGTGGCCATGGTTATGTCTGTGCCGCAGCAGGTATACCTCTGATGGGATTGTGGCCCAAGGATCAGTCCACGCTGGAGAAGGTACATCTCGAAGCGTCTGTGGCTGTGGATAAATCCATGTTGCAGCAGATACACCTTGAAGCATGAGTGCCTGTGCATGAGGTCATGCTGGTGCACCTCAAAGTGTGTGGCCATGGAGAAGCCCTCGACAGTGCAGGTACATTCCTGGAGGGACTGGAACTATGGGTAAGGCCATGCTGGAGCAGTTTTATTTCTGAAGGGACTGTGGCTGTGGATGAGGCCACACTGGAGCAGATTTATCTCTGGAGGCATTGTGGCCTATGGAGGAGGCCATTTTGGAGCAAGTGCACCTCGAAGGGACTGTGACTGCAGATAAGTCTATGCTGCAGCAGATATACCCCTGGAGAGGCTGTGGCTCATAGAAGGGACTGCAGTCTGTGGATAAATCCAAGCCAGAGCAGGGGCAAGGGGAGTTGTTCATTGCAATGTTAAACCCGATGGTCCAGTCCAAAGGGCCCAGGGGTGGAGATTGTAATGGAAATACCTTTAAATTGTTGTAACCCATGATTTGAGTTGCATGCTATAGGAATTACTATAGCAGGAACCACCTGAACCAATGGAGGACCCTATGCCGGAGCAGGTGGATGCCCAAAGGAGGCTGTGACCCCGTGGGAGGCCCATGCTGGAGCAAGCTCCTGGCAGGAGCTGTGGACCCATAGAGAGAGGAGCCCATGCTGGAGCAGGTTTTCTGGCAGGACTTGTGACCCCGTGGGGGACCTACGCTGGAGCAGCCTGTTCCTGAAGGACTGCACCCCATGGAAGGGACCCAGGCTGGAGTAGTTCATGAAGAACTGCAGCCTGTGGGAAGGACTCACTTTGGAGAAGTTCATGAAGGACTGTCTCCTGTGGGAGGGACCCCATGCTGGAGCAGGGCAGAGTGTGAGGAGTCCTCCCCCTGAGGAGGAGGGAGAGGCAGAAAACAATGTGTGATGAACTGACCACAACCCCCATTCCCTGTCCCCCTGTGCCACTCGGGGGGGGAGGAGGTAGAGAAATGGGGAGCAAAGTTGAGCTTGGGAAGAAGGGAGGAGTGGGGGGAAGGTGTTTTAAGATTTTGTTTTATTTCTCATTATCCTGCTCTGATTTTGATTGGCAGTAAATTAAACTAATTTCCCCAAGTTGAGTCTCTTTTGCCTGTGATGATAACTGCTGAATGATCTCTCCCTGTCCTTATCTCAACCCACAAGCATCTTGTTATATATTCTCTCCCCTGTCCAGCTGAGGAAGGGGAGTGATAGAGCGGCTCTGGTAGGCACCTGGCATCTAGCCAAGGTCAACCCACCACAACAGAATTTTGTATATTTAATTTTTCACATAATTAACTGCAAAATCATTTGACTTGCAATGGAAATGAGATTTCAAAATTGCAAAATGTTAATTCAGACTTTTAGCTCCCAGGCTGCAAGAATCCATCATATTTCTTTCAAAAAGGCACACGTTGAATGACTGCACATACATTAAACATATTTCCACTCTTAAGTTTGTAAGTTGAAGCTATTTTTATAAATTCAATGAAGATGCGCTTTTTTTTCCTGTTTAAATAGTGGGTATAGACTCTTACTCGCTTCAGACCCTGCTGGCACTATGATTTAATTCTGTTAGATTTGCAAGCTTGGCTCAGCGGCGCTGAGATGTAGATGACCTTCGGTCTCTGCTCTGTCTGCAGCTGCAGGCCTGCTGTACCGCTACCGTTCACGTGCTTTGCTCACGGGGGCAGCGGGACTCTCCCTACCACCGTCCAGGTTGTTCTCGAGGCCAGTGGGGTTGCGCTCATCAGCCGTTCCCACCCACGCCTGCAGTCGGCGGCCCACAGGGGGGCTGGCACCTGGCTGTACACCGCGCACGGACCTTCCAGCGGCCAGCTAAGGCCTTGTTACACCTGCCCAGGCTGGTTCGTACGACCGCGCCCTGGGCCCGCATCTCGCTTTTGGTGACCCGTTTCGGCACTACAGTGCTCAGCCCTGCTCAACCCCAGCAGCTCGTACCGCCAGCTGGGGCTACTGCTACCTCCCGCGTGCCTGCCTTCTCCTCAGGCCGCTCTCCTGAGCGGCTCCTGGTAAGAATGACACTGTAAAGCTGTGCCGCCGCACGGTTAATTACGGCGGCACTGGGGGACTCCCGCGGGCGGTGCGCATGCTAGGGATTTCCCCACCGCCCCGCGCGGAACGTTCGGGATTGTTCCCGTGACGTCACGGCAGAGGGGCTCCCACCAGCAGGGCGGGGTCGCACCCTCGGTGGCGGCCGGGAAGCTCCGCCCCGGACGCTCGCGGGGTTGCGCGAACGATCTTGTGAGGCTTAGGCGTACAGAGGATTGCGGCTCAAGAGAAGCGCCATTTTGGGAGTGAGGCAAGCGTGGGGGGTGGTGGGGGGGGGGGATGGGGGTGTGTGTGTGTGTGTGTGTGTGTGTGTGTGTGTGTGTGTGTGTGTGCGCGTGCGTGCGTGCGCCGCTCGCGTCCGGGTCTTCCACGGTTCTTGAGGGGGCGGGAGAGGGCAGCCCTTGCTAGGGGTGGCCTGGTGGTAGCGGGCCGGGGGCGCCGGGGCTGGGGGAGGAGGTGCGGAGGGGCCGCCCCGTTCCTTCCCCCGCCGCGAGGTGAAGTTAGGCTCGCCCTCGGTGAGGGCAAGAGGAGTTGTCCCCGGCGTGGTGGTGGTGGTGGTGGTGGTGGCGGCGGCGGCGGCGGCGGCGGCGGCTGCTGCTGCTGCATGGGAGTGGCGCGGTCGGCGAGTACCTGAACGCGCTCCGCGGCTCCCCCGGAAGTCAGGGCGAGCGCTCAGCGCGGGCCGGCGGAGCCCTTCCCAGGGCCCGCCGCGGTGTCGCAATAAAAAGGCCAGTTGGGGCTTTGGGCTTTGCTTGCGTACTTCACAGGCAGGCGACTCCGAAGTGGTGAGGCTCCCCCTGGGGCCGCGCTGGGGGATTCCTTAGGCGGCTCCTGCCGCTCCTCCTAGGGCCGCGCTGGGGGCTTCCTTAGGCGGCTCCTACTGCTCCCCTGGGCTTGTTTTGTGCTTAAGCTCGGAGTCCCTTGTCTCAGGTCAGCGCCTTTCTTCTTAGGTGCCTCCTGCAGATCTATTTATCTTTCCCAATAAAACGAGAAATGCCCCTTTCCGGTTGTTTTTTTAATTCTCAGAAATTAGACAGGAAAACGTTTTTCACTGATAGGCTGCGTTCTCCGATAAATATGCCTGCTATTTTCTCCAGGATGTTTAACTGAGGCTTCAGTACTCGGGTTTGGCTGCATGATTGTATGTGTGTTTGTTTTGGGGTTTTTTTTTTTTTTTAAGAACCAGATTTGTGTACTTGTCTAACGCAAATTCAGATTTCAAAATGGAAAACTGATTGTTTCTGGTTCTTTTTTCCATAGGCAATTTGGGTTACAAAGAGAGTCCTGGATATTTGGAGCCTTTTGCTTCAGCTGGTAGGGAGGAAAAAAGGGGGAAACCGTCCTGCCCCAGTTGTTCCTTGTGAAAGGGGGGAAATATCGGACACTGATCTGGGATTATTTGTCCAAGTGCTTCCTTCTGAAAAGGCTTCTGAAACAATCATTAGGCATCTGAGAAGTGAATTGGAAGTTTGAAGTAATTAACTTTTTCTTTTTAGAAGTGCAGAGCACCTTGCCTTTGGACGCTTTTGTCCACGTGGCATGGATACACGGCTAAATTTATCAAGTTCTGAATGCTTCAGCTGCCAAAATAAAGTGCTGTTTTGCTTTCAGTTACTTTCTTCCAAGCAACGTTCTGAGTCGTAGGCATAACCAGTTTTGTTAACTGGCTCTAGGTTAAATGTAGTCTGAGTCACTGTGTAGACGTTGCTGAAAAGTTTCATGGCAGATATTTTTACCCTTATTTTATTTTTTAGTTTTTTTGATATAGCCTTCTGTCATTTTTGCAATGAGACTTATTTTCTAAATGAAGTGTCTAATATAAATTTGTTTATCATTTTTCTTTTATATTTTATTTAATGTTTTGTTGAAAAATGTTGTTACCAATAAACAATATGGTGGTATCCAGATAGCTGTTGTTTACAAATGTCTCTGTTATCCGAAGATAGGAAATGTTCCTCAGTTCAGATGTGAAATTTGGGGTTTTGGCTTCGCAGTTTGTGGTGTAAAGTGTATTTATTTCACCTGTAGCTGATGCTTCTTATAGTGAAATGTATATGGAATAGACAAGAGAAGAAGCTGTCAGAGGGGGAAAAAAAAAAAAGCTGCTTAAGGCAGAGACGTGGCGAATTTTGGAAATAGCCTTGCAGAATCTGTAACCAAGAAGGATGGGTAGCTGATTTCTGTGAGGTCAAATCTATGTCAAACAGATACAAATGTAGTGTTGTTAAGAACTCTGGCTATTATCTCAAGGAAAACAAACTGGAAAAGTAGAAGTCACGCAGTACTAACACCTTGTGCAGTCCTCTTGGATTAGGTAAGTGTTGTAGTGTTCATAAATGAATTTACACTTGAATAAACATTTTATCAGTAGAATGGTTAAGCCAGGAACATTTACTGCCTAGAGGATGCTGGTTTTTTTTTTTGGAGAACGTTGAAATGAGCTTGCAGAATCTAATTTTTACTTGCCATTTTTAATTATTAATAGAATATTTTTAAGAATTTGAAGAATACATGTATTACTACAAAGATAGATTTGTAAGTATGAGTGTGATTTTTCTGTGAGATTAAAAAATATGTACATCTAGACTGAATCCATAGGTAATTTATCCTTCATGTTAATATTGTAATCTCAACAATGAGCTGTTATACTTATTGAACAAGTCTGCTGGATGGCTTGCACATCTCAGTCTTTCCATTTGCATTAGATGTTTTTGCAGCATGAAGGTACTGATAATGTAGCAATACCTTTTTTTTTATTTCCTTCCACTGTTCTTTGTCATTTATGGAAGTCAGATGTTTATTACCAAAATTAATTTACTGCCTATGCAAACTGGCTTTTTAATGTGTTGATATTTTAATGTTGGGTTCACAGTAATTTCCTATTCTGTAATGGGAATGAATGAGTCTGGTTTGAAAATATACCATAACACCTCCCCCCCCATCTTTTTGGAAGGATTCAAAACAAAATATGGTGGTGAACTAACCAATTTTACATGTTATTTTTAGACGTATTGCTGCCCCCTTCCCCCCTGTAGTGGTTAAATGTTTCTGAAGATAGGTATCGTTTAAGTGTTATGATTAATATATTTATAATATTTTTTGTAGGTTTGCTTTCAGCTGAATTACTACAGCCTCAAAGAAAATAAAGATGGACAGAACAACTTAATTCAAAAGTCAGTGGTAATTTTACTAAGTTTTCTTCCCCCTATCCCACCTTGATTATTCATAAAGTTTTAAATAATTAAAGCATTATTGAGTAGACTGTAAACTGAGTGTCTGGTAAAGGTGACACGTTTACTTTAGTCACAGCCTTTTCCAAAATTTTTCAGAGCTTCTGCAATACTGAAGTATTAGTAATAGTGAGCTAATAAAAAAAATGGTTTTCTCTAAGGGCACTGCAAAGATGTTTGGGAAGATGGCTTATGTTAAAGCCTTGTAGAAAAGTAATTTTAAGCATGTGAAACTGTATCTAAAGATTACTACAGTGTTTCCCCCCCCTTGTTATTTTGACCATAAATGAAAGACTTGTACCTACGTAAGTATTTTAAATTCTTAGGCTTACTGAAGTAGTTCTGTTCTGTGTGTTGTCTTATCAGTATCTAAAAGTTGATCTAGCTTCAATATTTTGCTTTCTTTGAATGGCTTTGCTGTTTTGTTATTTTAACTTCTATTTCAATTCTGCTGTTTTGAAAACATGGAAACTGTTGAACATGAATAAGAGTTTGTTTCTGTAATCTCTCCTGGCTGTGTCTCTTCTACATAGAGTCTCAGTGTGGCTGGGACTGACTGAACTGAGCCACATGTAAAGGAACCAAACTATATATAGAATAGAATTATCTTCCTTGTTCTTTTTGTTGCGTTAGTCCGTGTTTTGCTTTAAAACACTTGACAAATGGGAAGAATTCAGGTGTGAGTGGCCATTAAATTAGATTTTGTCTATTATATGGCCATAAACATAGTAATAAAAGTACTTGCTGCTTAAATCACAGAAAAAGTGACGTCTATCTTTTTTTCAAGCTATTAACTTTCAGTGCTATGAGACACTTACCTCTTGACAAGAGGTTCTCACTGAAATCAAGGAACTGCATTCCTTCCACTTACTATTTCGGGTGACATCTTTATCTGGACTCTTTCTCTTCTGGATGTTTTGAAGAGTTTGCTTTTTAGCTGTATTAAATTAACTCTTTCTTTACATCTTTCTGGTTGCTGGTAGGATAATTCTTTTTTTTTCCTTTCACTGTGTTTGCACTTGGGAAGTGCAATTGTTCTTATTTGTATGCATATGTATTTGACACAGATTCAGGCATGTTTTACAGCCGTGCCCTTGTACCCTAAGCAAAATTCATACTTGGGTGAGGACCACTGAGGAGAAAATGCCTAGAATGCTGGTCCACTTTAATTCCTTCTTTAGGTTTTCATTTGCATAATGCTGACAGTCTTAAGTGGTTTGCAGACAACTATGAAGATAAGGTCCTTGCCCTTATCTTCATAGTTAGTTGTCTGCAAACCACTTAAAGCTTATACTTTAAGCCTTGATGTAAACATAGCTTTTGTACTGGAATAACTGTCAGTAGCTTGGCTCATTTACTGATGTGTTTATTCTGGTAGAATCCTAAAATAGGTACACTTGTATTGAGAAATTGTTTTGAATGGTGTAGGCTGTGTGGAGAGAAACAACCAAACCAACAAACACCTGCTGGTGGAAGCCTTTAAGAGTAAGCAGAGTTTAAACTTGCAGCAAAGCTTAAGTGGCATTAAATCTGTAAAATGAGATAGGGAAATTGTGTGGATATTTAGCTTTGTTAGTACTTCACAAGCTAATGTACTTTAAGCTCTTTTTTTTTTTTTCTCCATTCTAGTGAGATTTTTCTGTTTAAAATGTATGGATAAAACAGTTTGACAGTGATAGTTTGTCAGTAACTTCTGGGGAAGTTGATCTTAGTTCTTTATTTTTTAGTACTAGGAGTAAATTCTGTCCTGCAAGGAGACCTTATTATAAATGAAGTTGAATGAGACTTGGCATGTTTTTGTTTTTTATTACTGTGTGGTTTTGATCAGTAGTATTACACAGTGACTGATGACAATGTCCTATGTGGTGCTATCAACTCTTCCACAATCATCTTTCATATTTTGGGTAAGCATAGTCTGGGAAACAGCTGAAATTCTATATAATTGTTTTTCTGCTTTATATGTCAGGATATTTTCATGCTGCCACCTTTTCCAACTGTTTTTTCTTCAGATCCTTGTGAGGACTCCAAAGTGCAAAAGTATTCCTAGTGATTTTGTTAAATAATGTATGCTGAACTGGGTGGTGATGTTAGTGCACTAATGCTTCAGCTTTTGGACTTTGAACCTTGCAGAGGACAAGAGATAAGTGTTTATCCAGCTTTCCGCTAAATGGTACTGCAAGCATAGGATTTCAAGCAGAAGGAACCTGGTTGTAGTTTATCTTCAAATATGAAGTTATTCTGTGTTAAAAAATAGTTTTTTTAATTTACATTGTGGCACAGTGCAAGAAGGAAAATTTTGGGGGGATAAAAGTGATGATCAAGGTATTCTAAGGTCTCATTAACTTTGTTTCTTTCTAAAACATTTCCTAAAAGATGTTTTGATTTTTGTGACAATAATATTTGATTCACAGAAGTGATGTAAACCCTGTTGCTTGTGAACCATATCTATATACAGAAAGGGGACCATATGATAAGGAGCAGTGGTTGGGTTTTTTAGAACACTGGTGTCCCACCAAGTCTTCCACCATTCTAGATCCTTATGCAAAACAAGGGTAGTGAGTGCACTTTAGTTGATTCATCCTCACATAAGGAACTTGAGCCCTAAGTAGAAATTAAGGTGGGTTTTTCTTAGGTGTTTTTGTTTGTTTTTAAGTCACTGTAAAGCTAGGTTTTAGGGCTGTGTCTGTATTAGAGAATGTGTTGGTTTTTTATGGTTAAAAAAAATTGACTGTTACAGTTTGATTCCATACACTTCTCATACCCTGGCAAATCATAAGACTTTTGGAGTTGTTCAAATTTGGCAGAGGACTTTGTCCCATCCTCAGTGTTCTGCAGGAAGCCTTAGTTCTCATACTTTTTTTTTTTTTTTAAAATGAGACAAGAAGGTAAATTAAATAAATGAATGGATATTTTCTTTTATTCTTCCTCATTGTCCACTGTTAGAATATTCATCAGAACAGTTCTGTATTGGATGGTGGGGACAGTGAGACTGGAGATTTTACTTGCTCTGCAGTAGCACAGTTGAGAAAGAAGAAGCTTCAGCTGAATTGTTGGGAACATTTTAATGTCTGTTGAACCAGTTGTCCCGAAAGTGGGATCGTATACCTAGTATGCAACATGCCAATATACACACAGAGTAGAGGTATTTTATTTATAGCATATTTGCACAGATATAGGTGCTAGGTGGTATTCCACAAAGCTAGCACCCCACACAAAGGAATTGCCACACATTTATCCCATTACATGATTAGCAAAAACAATAGAGAACCCTCCCAAGTTTACATTCATTGGCTAGTAATTACCACATTGCTTGTTATTGGTTACACATTTAAATTATCACGCATGCCCCTAGAAAGAGTGGGGGTAATTTGCATAGTCCCTTAATTGTGTCTGTGGTTGTGACTTCCCCTGCCACCTTTACCCTAGTTACTGTGGATTCTGCTGATCTCATGACAGTTAAATTTTTCAAGAGTGCAGGAACAACTCGGTCTTCATGGTTTACTGCTTAAGTACAACTACTTCTTCATCTTCTTGACCACTAAATCTGGGTTCATTAATCTTTTTTAATTGTGTTGTCTCCTACTGACCTGCCCCCCTAGAATCTTTCATTTGTGTCTGACATCACGGTGGGAAAGAAGACCTGTAAAGGTTCAACTCCCTTTCCTTTTAATGGAGGTGTGATTCTTTGACAATAAATTTTAGAGAATCAAAGAACTTGAGAGAATTACCATATCCAAACTTAACTTTGTTCGAAAATTGTTATATGTCCGTAAATCCCCTTCTACATTGGAATGTAGTGGGGAGGGGTGACACGCACATTTTTCTTTCAGTGTTAAAAGGTTGGCTGTAAACACTGAAGCTTATTCTTTTGTTGTGGCTGTGCATTTACATGGAGAGAAAATAAGGGAAATAAATACTCTTTAGTTCAAGTAGTTGTCACGCTTTTGCAGCAATTTGTGATCAGTAGAAATGTTTCCATTTTCAAAAACTCCATAAAGCTTATGTTACAGTTTGAATATTTTTTTATTAACATACAAATTTTGGATAGCAAAATAACAACTTGAAATTGGCTTGTTTTGCTTTGTTCAAACTAAATGAATGACAGAGTAAGGAAGATCTCTAATAAGCTGTGTTTTTGAAGTGGAACAAATTGAGATGTATAGGGTTTAAACAGAAGTATTATTTAAAGCTTACACTTACCAACTTTACTTCAAATTAGCACGGCTCTTGACTAGAGATAACACAGAAGGATATTTTATCACAAGAAATTTTCAGTATAAAAGAAAATGTGTTTTGGTTTTTTTTGTGGCAGAAGGAAAAAACTTTTGATGGAGTAGGTTATTTTAATGGCCTGCTTGGTTGAGAAAAATCCTGAATATTTCTATTTATGAAGAAGAGATACTGTGTACTCTGATGGTTAGGATTTGAGCATATAGTTTTTTTGCCTAATTCAGAGCAGAATGTGTTAAGATCACAACAGGATGTCGCATGACATCAGAAGAGGGCTTCCCACCATCTATGTTCTCCATCTTTCTTCATTTGGTCCAAAACATGATGTATCTCTTCTGCGTCATGGTGAATGGTGATTACAGTCCTTTGTCCATCCTCTCAGGCATGTTCCAGCAACCAGCATAGATGATTATGTTGTAAGAGTTTTTTTACCAGCGTGAGATTCATCCCAATGGGAGTAGGCAGTAGTTTAACTAAAATATAACTGAATTGCAACAGCTGATAAGATGTAATAGGAGATGAATAGTTGAAATAACATCCTATAATGTTAATAAAGTTACAAACACAAGTATTCAAGTGATTACTTATTCCAACAGTTATATTATCTACAACTAAAAAATTACAGAGAGTTCTTATACATACACATCCCTTCCGAATATATGTAAGTAGAGTTCCAGGGATCTCTTCCAGATGTATATCGAAGCGAGAAACATTTTGCCCAGTGTCAAGGTGTCATGGTTTAGCCCCAGCTGGCAACTAAGCCTCATGCAGTCACTCACTCCCCTATGGTGGGACGGGGGAGAGAATCGGAAGAGTAAAAGTGAGGAAACTCATGGTTTGAGATGAAGACAGTTTAATAGGTAAAGCAAAAGCCGTGTACGCAAGCAGAGCAAAACAAGGAATTCATTCACCACTCCCCATGGGCAGGCAGGTGTTCAGCCATCTCCAGGGAAGCAGGGCTCCATCACATGTAATGGTTTCTTGGGAAGACAGATGCCATAACTCTGAACACCCCCCCCCTTCCTTCTTCTTTGCCCCAGCTTTATATACTGAGCATGACATCATATGGTATGGAATATCTCTTTGGCCAGTCTGGGTCAGCTGTCCTGGCTGTGTCCCCTCCCAGCTTCTTGTGTACCCCCAGCCTTCTTGCCAGCAGGCCAGCACGAGAAGCTGGACTGTCCTTGACTAATTAGCAACAACTCAACACATCAGCATGTTATCAACATTTTTTTCTCATCCCAAATCCAAAACATAGCCTCATACTAGCTTCTGGGAAGAAAATTAACTCTATCCTGGCTGAAACCAGGACACAAGCCAAATGTCTTGAGCTTTAATGGTGTTACTTTCTGAATAAATCCCTGTTGTTCCTGTACCACACATGCATCAATTTCAACAGTCTGACATTTTTTTATTACCTCTTTGGGCCCATACTCTATGTTCCAATGGATAGAGTACAGTCCTGTTGTGATTTAATCCTAATGCAATGACCGGGTAGATGTTTTTTTACTGATGCATTCTGTATGGGTAAGATGAAAGCTGTGGCTTTATTATTGATAGGATTATAAGTGAAATTAATTAGATACCACCACGATTGGAATTCTCTTGCAAATTTGGCTGCGTTTTCCCAGATTATTTTTCAAATTTCAGTGGGTAAGGTGCCATCTTCACCTTCTCATGAAGAAAATTAATTCTACCCTGGCTGAAACCAGGACAGTTCCATTGGCTGTAAAAATGACCTTAATGTTCTCTTTCCCGTTGTCCCAACAGTTGGTATTGTAAGTTTGCTTAGAGGTAGTTCACAACTAGTGACTACTGAATGAGTGGCCCCACTGTCAATTAAAAAAAAGAAATAATCTATGGTCTTGTTCCCCAGCTTAACTGGAACCAGGGCATTGGCTTGGGGGGACTTTAATGTTTTTCCTGGTCCTCTTCATTCATTGTCTGAATCTTTTAACATAATGATTAGTATTTCCTGTGTGATCTTATTCCTCTGGCCCCTTTCAGTTTGGGCATTTTTTTCCAGTGCCCTTCCTGTCTACAGGCCACACGCTGATTTGGTCCTAGAGTGGTTTGTTTTTGTGGGCCTCTTCCCTGCATTATTCCACCGCGTCCCCCTCTTCCTCTACCTTTTCCCCTGACATCATTTCCATTTATTGCTGCTGCCAGCAAAGAAGCTTGCAACCTCATTCTGCTCTCTTCTTGTTTTCTTTCTCTCTATCCTGATTGTTATATGCTTTATATGCTATTTGTATCAATTGTGAAATGGACAGTCCCCTAGCCTCCTCAACTTTCTCCTTGTATCCTGGGTCGACTGCCTAATGAACAGCATGTTGAACATGCCTCATCATCTGGATTCAAGGCCGTCCATTTTCTAGCTACTTCACATAATCTCTCATCAAAGGCTGATGGATTTTCATTGGGGCCCTGTCTTACCTCTGTCCTGATTTCGGCTGGGATAGAGTTAATTTTCTTTCTAGTAGCTGGTATAGTGCTATATTTTGGATTTGGGATGAAAATAATATTGATAATGTACTGATGTTTTCAGTTGTTGCTAAGCAGTCAAGGACTGTTCAGCCTCTTATGCTGGCCTGCCAGCGAGAAGCCGACGGAGCGGCGGATCTCAACAGAGAACCCTTCCTAATGCGGCAAAACTGTGAAGCGGAAGTTTGCAGATGACACCAAGTTGGGTGGGAGTGTTGATCTGCTCGAGGGTAGGAGGGCTCTGCAGAGGGATCTGGACAGGCTGGATAGATGGGCTGAGGTCCATTGTATGAGGTTTAATAAGGCCAAGTGCCGGGTCCTGCACTTGGGTCACAACAACCCCATGCAATGCTACAGGCTTGGGGAGGAGTGGCTGGAGAGCTGCCTGGTAGAAAAGGACCTGGGGGTGCTGGTTGACAGCCGGCTGAACATGAGCCAGCAGCGTGCCCAGGTGGCCAAGAAGGTCAACGGTGTCCTGGCCTGTATCAGAAACAGTGTGGCCAGCAGGTGTAGGGAAGTGACTGTGCCCCTGTACTCGGCACTGGTGAGGCCTCACCTTGAATCCTGTGTTCAGTTTTGGGCCCCTCACTCCAAGAAGGACGTTGAGGTGCTGGAGCGTGTCCAGAGAAGGGCAACGAAGCTGGTGAGGGGTCTGGAGCACAAGTCTTATGGGGAGCGGCTGAGGGAACTGGGGTTGTTTAGTCTGGAGAAGAGGAGGCTGAGGGGAGACCTTATTGCTCTCTACAACTACCTGAAAGGGGGTTGTGGTGAGGTGGGTGTTGGTCTCTTCTCCCAAGTAACTAGCGATAGGACGAGAGGAAATGGCCTCAAGTTGCACCAGGGGAGGTTTAGAGTGGATGTCAGGAAAAATTTCTTTACTGAGTGGTCAAGCATTGGAACAGACTGCTGAGGGAGCTGGTGGAGTCACCGTCCCTGGAAGTGTTCAAAAAACATGTAGATGTGGCACTATTAAATTGTAAAGACCCATTTTCCAGCCATCCAATTTGTAATTTGGCCACCATTGATTGCAATATCTTTTTATTTTATCTTTAGTCATCAGATCACCTTCAAATTTATTCCACTTTTTCAAAGTACACCCCAAAGGGCTACAGGGAGGAATCGTGGATTGGTTTGACCCTATTTTGCCAATTGTTTCCTATACCTCGTTCTCTCACTCGGCAAGGTACCCCCTGGTACCAAGCTTCAACGTGTAAAGAACGTACCCCTATGCGCCCTCAGCTCTGACCCCACTGGTAAATTAAGGCAACCCTTGCCAAGCATCTACAGGTGTCTTTATGCGCATGCAACTTTATACCCTTTCCGTGAAAATAATTAAATTTTGATACTCACTAATCTAACGTTTTACCCCCCCTTTCACCCTTATACAAATATCTCTTTTCAGGCGTTGCATCTTTGAGTTGCTTGTCATCCTAACCTTGAAAGAGATCTGGAGGAGTCCCCGATCAGTAGGTTGGTGCGTGCTGGAGTCCTGCCTGGTCCGATTCTCTGCTGTTGGGGTCGGCAAGATGCTCCGGGCAAGGCCTTATTACAGTCCCATCTGGGTCACCAAAACTGTTGTCCCAAATATGGGTTCTTCCACCCAGTGTGCAGAGAGCCGAAAAACACACAGAGCTGAGATACTTGCTTTTATTCCAAATCTGCGCAGAGTTGGGTGCTAGGTGGTAGGCCCACAAAGCTAGCACGCCTCAGTTAACACACAAAATATTTATACATTTCGAGCAAGTTATCAGTACTTTTGCAAGTTGACTCAGTCACCCTTGTTCCTATTGGTTCTCACAAGCCTCGTCTCTGCTTAGTCACAGCGTCCTTTTTTATTGCGCATGTTCCATGAGGAAGGGGCTTCTTTGGGTAGAGAGCTTTCCCTACCCGAGGGCAGGTTCTTTACTATGTTAATTAGGATAGTTCACTCAAAGTTCAGTAGTAGAGTTCCCCTTGTGGTTATCTTGTTCCTCCCTCAAGATTGTGCCTTGTTAACTACTCGGAGGCTAAACAATACCCCCAGCTTCATTCCTTGCATATCTGCAACAAGAACACTATGGATATTTTAATTTTTCAGAAGATACTTTCCGGATTTAGAAATAGTAAGCCATCAAAATCATATTTTTCTCATGTAAAATTATGTAAAGGTGAAAACAATGAGAGAGAATTTGTATTTGTTAATGCTGTTGACAGGACTACAGACTGTTGAGACAAAAGTAGATGGTATCCTTTGAGAAGGATGTTACAAGGTAGTAATGTTTCATTACAAGATGATGCTTAAAGTTCATAACGCTGTCTGTGATAAATTGAAGAGTTGTGTTTTCGAGACGTTCCTCCTATAATCTGTAATGGGTGTGGACGTGGGAAAATAAAAGGTAGGATTACATGGTTTTACACTTGATTCTTATGAGTCACAAAATTATTATAGTGTTTATAGTTAAATATATTAAAAACATGATACTATATGCATTTCCTCTAGTTAGAGCTACTTAAATCATTGAAAACAAAAATAGAAATAGTCTCAAAAAATCACAGCAGTTAAATGTGAGTGCATATTACCTTATATGCCACAGTCCTTTTGGGAATCTGTACTTTAATAATCAGGCTCATTTTTTCTTATTTGACCTGTTTATAGAAAACAAAACATGGAACTGAAATGCTTAGACTATAGCTGCTTCCTCTGCTATCTGTCCCTGAAATATCATTCCCCACCCCAGGCTCTCACATCCGCTTATTGAGCCAGTGCAGAGATTCCCTTGAGAGGAATTCTCATGGGAGTCACTTTTCCAACTCCTGAAGAGTACTGCACACTTCCAGAGATGCTGTTTGGCTATTTTTAGTGTTGTGTGAGTAGACAAATAGAGAGAGGATTTCTAATGCTAGAAAGATCTGATGAATGGAAGCGAAGCTAGAAGAAATTCTGGATAAAGAATCATCTTTATAATGGAGCAGGAGTGATCACTTGAATAAACTGGTTACACAAAAACTAATATCAGACCTCAGTATCCTTTGTTTTCTTGATATGTTTAAGGCCAGGTTGTAAAGGAAATTACTACTGTTCCACTGTGTTAGCCGGAGCAGTGCAGGAGATATATGAATTTCTAGTATATGAAGGAAGTCAGGTTAGATCTTAAGGGTTCCAGTGTTTGAGTTGGAGACTTTGTTTTGTTTTAAAGCTTTGTCAGTTCTAATTGTTTCCAGCATTTTATAGATTCCTGGCATGGAAACAAAAATGTCTAGGTCTGTCTACTTGCCTTATCTTTTTGCTCCATGGCTTTTGCTAGGACAACTGCTTCCTGGTTTAGCACTGTAGCTAAGTGAGTTAATAAACGCACCTGATTCTGTCTGTAGTGACTCTGCAGTTATCCTGTCTGTAATGTGTCTGGTACGTGCCTGCACTGTATTCCCTTTTTTTTTTATGTGCTACTCAAAGATACGAGCTGCACTAATGGATGCTTGCTAGGATTTTGCAGTATGCTTAGCCTACAATGCTCTCTTTTGCACTTCACTAGTGGTTAGAAACTACTGCCACGTATTGCCAGTCTGCCTATTTGGTGAAATTGTTCAGGAGTGAAGGAGGGTGAAATCTGTAACTGACATAGTTATGGTGGCAGGAGTCCCTAATTTTAGGACAAATGGTATGAGAATGAGTAAAGCATCCTATGTTTTGGGGTTTTGGTTTTTTTTGGGTTTTGTTTGTTTGTTTTGGTTTTTTTTCTTCCTGGTAAACATAGGGGGGGAAAAAGATTTTTTTAAAAAAATGTAGTTTCTTGCAGTAAAAATACACAAATTTTATGAAAACGTGAGAAATTGTGTTTGTTATGGAATACATCTCAGGTTTAACACTGTTTTGGATAGTTTGTTCAACTGGATCCCCTTAATCTATGTATTTCATGCCCCTGTTTTATGTGCTAACTGCATGGAGGTTTTTTTTGCAAAGCTTGTTTGGAAGCTAAAAACTTAAATGTTAGTAATTTTGGCTGTGGCATATTTTTTCCTAGTAATAGTGAATTAAAGCTTGCAGATAAAGTGAAAATCATAAGATGAAGCTTGAAGAAGCACTTTGCTAAAGCAATCTGAAAGTAAATTAATCTGAAAGTTCATGAATACAGGGTATTTTCTGCTTTTGTACCATGTTGCATTCTGTGTTATTGCAGAATTTTTTTTTTATTTACTTATGTTTGTTGTAGTGTGTGGTCTTCACGTTTAAAAACTTTGTTTTTTAACACTGCATCGATTTAAAGTAGTAGGGGAGAGAGGGGGGGAAAAAAAACTTGCTGGGGGAATGGTATTTTCATACGGTTACCACTGAAGATGGGAAAAACTGGATTAATTATTAGTGTTATCTTTGTGTACATGCATTATGTTACATGTTAAACTCTTTAGTTAAAAGTATTAGTTTCTGACTTAATAAGCATAATAGGAATTGACAGGTTCAAATATTTGTGTTAAGTCTTGTCGTGGTTTAGCCCCAGCCGGCAACTAAGCACCACGCAGCTGCTCGCTCACTCCCCCTCCTGCAGTGGGATGGGGGAGAGAACTGGGAAAAACTCGTGGGTTGAGATAAAAACAGTTTAATAGGACAGCAAGAGAGAAGGAAACAACAATGATAATACCAACAAAGGAATGTACAAGAATGAGTGATGCCCAATACAGCAATTGCTCACCACCCAGTGATCGACAGCCTGTCCCTGGGCAGCAATTTCCACCCCCCGGCCAACTCCAGTTTATGTACTGGGCATGACATTGTATGGTAGGGAATATCTCTTTGGCCAGTCTGGGTCAGCTGTCCTGGCTGTGTCCCCTCCCAGCTTCCCGTGCCCCCCCAGCCTCCTTGCTAGCAGGCCAGCACGAGAAGCTGGACTGTCCTTGACTGCTCAGCAACAGCTCAAAACATCAGCACATTATCAACAGTTTCTCATCCGAAATCCAAAACATAGCCTCACACTGGCTTCTGTGAAGAAAACCAGCTCTATCCTGGCTGAAACCAGGACAAGTCTTTAAGTTGTTCCAGAATTTTTTTATTCTGATCTTCAAAACTGCGTGTCTGGCCTAAACCTATTATGACTGGTATCTTCTTGTGATTCTTACGGTGTTTTGGTTTAAGACGTATCTTTTCTTGGTGGAATTTACTCCTTCAGATGTTTATAACCACTGTTTAAATACATCTTAGGTCATATTTTTGTGCGGCAAAGCAAGCCCAAGTAGTTTTCTTAGACTTTTCTTGTCCCTGATCACTGAAATAGTTTATTATTGCACTAAGTAAAATTTGAAATTTCTGTGCTATTATTCTAAGTGTGATTTTAGTTCTATCTTTTCCTGTTATGATTTAAAAAAGAAAAATGTAGTAATGCAGGGAAAATTGACTATACTGTTTAAGATTTGATTTCTTCATTTAATTTGTTAAGCACAAGCTAAACTAATAATAGTTGTTTTACTTCCATCTTTGTTTTTGCAGAGTTTTGGGAGTTGACTCTAGCTGTTTTTTCTTAGCCTTTTTGCAGAAGTCTTGACTTCTGATTCATGCAGTGGCTTTCTGCTTCCCTTTTCTTAGCATGTTACTTCTTTTTCTAAAACAGAAGCAATATATTAAATTTTCCTGAATGTTCTTCAGATGGGACAAATAAGTTTGTTTAAAAAGTGAGTGTTTCCAGATGCTTTAAAACTGGTGAAAAATACTTTTTCACAAAAGGACCTTATTGACTCAATCATAAAAAAAACAAACCAACCAAAAAAAAAAACCCCAAACAACTCAGCCCAACCTTTTTGGATGTTGGTTAAGCATACTTGGTGCAGTGTTCTTACTTCAGATGCTCATGTAGCTCAAAGTGGGTGACTGAGTTATATTTATGACAAAACTCTTCACTGTACATCGTTTGGAACCAACTGTTCGTTATTCCTTGGCATTCATTGCCTTATTATTGAAGATCACACTTCACAAAACTATAGACTTAAATTTTATGTAATTGAATATTGGAATAATTGTTGCATGTTACCTGAAACAAAACACTTTACAGACTTCTCTCAGATATGCCCCACAAGAAGTAAAATTTAAAAACAGTTTCTGTTAATTTGCTGCAAACTGCAAACTTTTGCTGTATTCTGCTATCCACAACACAGCAAAAGATAAATTTTATCTAAATTTATGGGCTACAGAAGACTTCCTTTTCTGAAGTCACTACGCAGTACTTGAATCAGACACCAGAGACTATTGCTGAGATTAGATGGAATATTTTTCACCTGTCTGATTAAAGAAACTTAAATGCATTTGAATGCTAATAGTATAAGGATAACGGTATTTCAGTATCCTTTTCTTGCCTTTCTAGAATTGTGCAGCTCTGCTTCAGTAATAGACAACCTGAACCAAGTTAGCTTTTATGATATTTTTGTTAGAGAATGGTGGGTATATTTTGAGTTTGTGCTACCAGGGAACGATGAATTCATCATTCAATGATACATTTTGGGCCTGATCTTTTGTTACCAAGAGAGTTTCTGAAAGCAGTGGAACAGTGTTCAGATCTGTGGAGCTTGCCTCAATAAGCTTACTTCTGTATTAATGCTGGGAGTACAACAGATGTTTTATCAGTGTTAATGAACAGCAGTTGATCTGTTGTGTGGTGTGTGTATGTAAGAGAAGGCTTGCTAGCAGACAAATGAGATCTTTGTGATCTGTCAGTATAATTAAAGAAAACTCCTGTAAAAGCTTGTATGGGTGCATATTATTTACTTTCATTTTACTCAAATACTTTAAATGATATATTTTTTAATTTATTTATTTAAAAGTAGGACAGTCATAGAATCATAGACTCTTTGGGTTGGAAGGGACCTTTAAAAGTCATCTAGGTCAACCCCTCTGCAGTGAGCAGGGACATCTTCAACTAGATCAGGTTGCTCAGAGCCCCGTCCAACCTCACCTTGAATGTTTCCAGGTATGGGGCATCTACCACCTCTCTGGGCAACCTGTGACACTGTTTCACCACCCTCAGTGTGAAAAATTTCTTCCTTATATCTAGTCTAAATCTGCCCTCTTGTAGTTTAAAACCATTACCCTTGTCCTATCGCTACAGGCCCTGCTAAAAAGTCTGTCCCCATCTTTCTTATAGGCCCCCTTTAAGTACTGGAAGGCTGTAATAAGGTCTCCCCAGAGCCATCTTTTCTCCAGGCTGAACAACCCCAACTCTCTCAGCCTGTCCTCATCGGAGAGGTGTTCCATCCCTCTGATCATTTTGGTGTCCTTCCTCTGGACCCCCTCCCAACAGGTCCATGTCTTTCCTGTGCTGAGGGCTCCAGAGCTGGACACAGGACTCCATGTGGGGTCTCACCAGAGTGGAGTAGAGGGGCAGAATCACCTCCCTGCATCTGCTGGCCACGCTGCTTTGGATGCAGCCCAGGATATGGTTGGCCTTCTGGGCTGTGAGTGCACATTGCCAGCTCATGTCCAGCTTTTCCTCCACCAGTACCCCCAAGTCCTTCTCGGCAGGGCTGCTCTCAATCCCTTCATCCTCCAGCCTGTATTGATACTGGGGGTTGCCCCAACCCAGATGCAGGACCCTGCACTTGGCCTTGTTGAACCTCATGAGTCACATGTTTCTGAAAGGCAGAAGTGTTTTTCTAAATTGTTGATCAATGTTACCTACTTGCCTTAGTGGCTCCTCAGTCTTTGTAAAGGCAGCTCTTGTTTGATGTCAAGCTGGAAGGATGTATCAAGTGAATTTCTAAAGAAGTCTCTTCAGTATTGTTATTACTAAGTTCAATCATGAAATGGAACGTATGCTTATTAAATTTGTAGATACTATGAATCTGACTAGAGGTTGCAAGTGGTTTGGGGGACACAGAATGCAGAAATGTCTCTGCTGGGGATAGTTTAAGAAGTAATGGACTTGAATAGCAGGAAAAAAGACTTATGTCAGACCTTATAGAAGAAACCTTTCTAGTGATGTAAGAGTAGTTCAATACTGGGACATATTGCAGAAGAAAGTGATAGTTTCTGTTGTTGGTTTAACTTAAGTTGGAAAGAAACAATCAGTCAAACTGCTGTTTGGTGACCAAGCTGATCATGAGGTGTTTAAGCATAGAAAATCCTGTCTGTGGCAGCAGAGTGATCTTGTTGACATCCCATTCTAGCTTTTTGTGATCTATTTTCAGTTTACGAAAAATACCTTCCTAAGACTGAAGAGTATCCTAGAGCCATCGGATATTTGCTAGATCATCAAAGCAGAGCTCATGCTTGTAGTGAAAATGTTTTTATATTAAAATACATTCTAGGACAAATTTGTTGGCATCATCAGAAAGGTAGCATCTATAAGAGTATGTATGAAGCCCAGTAAAACATGGTATTGTCAACTTAAAGCTGGGTAGGCTGTGTAGGTTTTTAAAAAAAAAAAAAAATTAATATTTGTCCTTTCCTCATCTGCTGTGTTTTTCCCAATTTAATTATCGATAGGGTATTTGTCCCTTTTAGAAGTTAGTGATTAAATAAGGTTTAATAATGAAAATACTCGATTTTCCTGTATCTGATTGCCAGACCAATAACATGTACAATCAGATGAGAGAAAGTGTCATCTTTACTTCAGTGGTGTGGAGATCAGTATCTTCAGTAGTTGGTTTTCTTGGTAGTCTTTAACTGTAAACCTATGAAATTGGTTCTAAAAATACACCTATGCTTTTGTTATTGTTCTTTTATCAAAATTATCTGGAAGAATTAGGCCTAAAATAGTTTCTTTCATGGGCTTATTGAAATTTATAGATATTCTGCTGCTGACTTTGCACTCTGAGTATTTAGTTTTGGCTCAGACTTCTTTCTTTGTCACTTCACTATACTGTTTTGGAGGAAAGGGATTGACTCATCTGCCTCAGCAGCACTATCAAAAACCTTTTTAGAGCTTTTAGTTGGAGAACTGAGAACATGGGGAAGACTTGAATCTGCTTCTAGAATATTTTTTGTGGGAAGAAATACACACCCAGTATCAGTGAGCTGTGGGCAAAGTTTGGTTAAAACCACCTTTCCAATCCTTGGATTGGTTGCCAGGTCTCACCTCAGCCCTTGATTTATGTGCAAAGGTAAAAAGTAGGGATGTTAGTAAGTTAAGAATAAAATCTTTTTGTGGCAGTTGGATAAATAGTAGTTTTAGGAAGCTTGACTAGTTTTCTAAAAACAGTAAGGTTAATTTATTAAGAAATCACGTTGTTAGTGCTTTTGTTGTCCCATACCTAATAGCCGATTCACCAATAACTTGGTAATACTAGAACTTTTGTTTTTTTACTAGTCTGAACTAATTGGGTTCTTTAGAAAATTTCTCAGGAATTTCTTTTGAAGTTAATTTAGAAGAGAGTGTTGAATGACTTCAGTAATTTATAACAAGTTATTTGGGTGACACATACTTTTGAAACTTGTCTCTAATGATAGCGGATTTTGTGCATCTTGCCTTAGAGTTTAACACTGGTATCAGAGGTACCTAAAAATTTTAGTATGAGCTCACTGCATAAAAAAGTACCAGCACCTCAACAAAGTAGTGCAGTTTAATGCTTACAAATCTGCTATACTTCATTTTAGAAGTTGGAACATTCTCTTGTCACTGGAAGTCTACAGTAGTCTGGTTCAGGCTAGAATACAACAATAATTATCAGTTATCAAGTTCAGATTCCACAGTTCTTACTAAAACTTACTGAAACTACAGCAGCTTTAGAATAAAGTGAACTATACCTGTGCTAACAGATCTGCACTCTGTTGTGCAGAGATGTGGAATATGCATTTATTTGGATCTCCTTGTAAAATGCACGTGGATGTTAATTATGTTTTCACTAGCTGAATTTCTAATAGTGTGTATATCATACTTAAGATATTTTTGAGTCATTGACAATTTTGCAGTATCCAGCTGCAGAGCATAATTCACATACCCTTATAATTCAGGCAGTTTCATCCATTTCTTTCCTTTCTGTGCTATTGTTCAGCTTCAAGAAATATAGTTTGCATTATCTTGCATTCTCTTGCTTACTGAGAGATGTTTTCCCACCTGTGGAGAGAGCATGGGGTAGAAAAAGTACTCTTGGGTTTTATCTTAAGCTATTACCTTCTCTTGCCCATTCTCAAACTAGAGAATTTTACTGGATTTTGACAGTATTTCTGGACATGTAAACACTATTTTCATTAAATCTAGAGAAAATATGGGGCTTGTGGTGGTCCTGAGCATCTATTCTTTTATTAAGGAACTTTAATATGGCCTCTAAGATTAACTTTTAGGGACTAATTTGAAAAATCAGCTGCTTCTAGGAAGCTAATGAAATAGCCCCTGCAAACCATTCTAGATAGTACTGGAAAATATTTAAACAAGCTAATTTTGCCACAGCTTTCTGATCAGACCTTATGCAAGATGCTTCATCCCATTTATAAGAGGAAATGAAGGAGTGAATGTTACAGTTGTATTTTCATGATACCTGTGATATATTTGATTAGTGTGACACTTCGTTAATAAAAGTGCAGATGTGATGCTGTAAATAAGATGAGGCTAGTTAGATTCTAACAACAGATCTGTGTGAGAAAATAATACCAGAAAACAGAAGGGAAATAACGATCAAAACACCACAAGTGTAATCCTCTTGTAAGATAAGCATCTGAAAGGTACTCATTTCTTGTTTTTTCCAGTTACAGGGATTTGCCATGAGGTGCTGAAGCCTTGTTTCATTGATTCAGAGAGACTGGACCTAAATGGCGCAGCATGACTTTGCTCCAGCCTGGCTTAATTTTCCTACTCCACCATCATCAACAAAGGTATGTTCTTTGCCGTTCTTTTGGACAGTCTCATTATTAGAGAAGTCTAAATGTCATAACCACAATCATAGTAAGAATACAAATCTCTCCATTAATATGTGAAGGCTGATAACAGATGATATCTAGCAAGTCTTGCTGTCGTGATTTAAATAGTTGGACCTTGGTTGTCAAGCTCGTACCTCTGGCAGGGGTTTTTGCTTGAGCATCTGAGTTCATGGAAAGAAGTATGTGCCTGGACACATTGTCAGAGCTGTTGTTGGATTAAGATTACCTTCATTAGGAGTTTAAAATGAATTATAGTATTTTGTGCTTGAAGAACCGAGACAGAGGCATGTGCTTAATGTTCTTGCTTCTGATTTTGATCTGTGTCCTATACATTTTACAGAAGTGTTATTCTATCATCCAAGTGATTAAAAAAATGCTTTTGAAATAGACCTTCTGAAATGGCTCTTCAGTTGCTGGCGAGATACTTGCTACTGCTGGTAGGGTGTGGCACTTTCAAATAGTTGTGCATTCTCACTATGGTGGTTTCATCTAGACTACTGTTACTCACTTTATACAGTGGGACAACTTGGAAACAAGAAATAGCAGTCTCTGGATCATTAGAATTTGTAAGTATTCTAGGAAGTCTTAAATATGTGTGTCTCGTATAAATGTTTCTTTTTTCTGGCCTATCCTACTGTTTCTTAATTTGTGTGAATGCAGAAGCAGAGGTAGCACTAGATATTTCAAACTCCTATTATCTGTTTTATTTTCCTATTTGTAGATCTGTTGTCTTCATTATAATCTTTTGAATGCTGTATCCATATCTGTAGCCATGAGAGTGGCATTGCCTTGCTTTAATGTATATATGCAAGTTTCTTGCTGTCTTTTATGTCCATGGAAAATGTTTAGCCTTTATAAACTTATGGAAATAGGCTTGTGCTATTGTTAAATGCAGAGTCAGCTGTCAGTATTAGTTGTGTTCCCATTGCTTTACTTATATATGTCTACACACACACATACACGCATGCATTTTTTTAAGTCAGGTCATTGAATGTCCTTATTTATTATATTGCTCTATTCATCTTTCTTCTACACTGATCTAGCTAGCTTCTTTGTTTAGTATAGTCTATCAGAAACTGTCAGTTCCTGTTCTGGGAACATCAGGCCTATCTGTTCCAGGATGGTTCCCGCAATCTGTTTGTTTTCTTTCTACTTGATTTCTGAGATATATTAAACTCTTTTAATCTGCTTTTTCCAATTTAAATACATTTTCAATCAGAAAAGTAATCAGAGTGTAGTTTAATATGGTGTCACAATTGCAAAACAATCTTTCTCCACATATTTCAAGAATCTGCTGGAGGAGCTTTACCTGCATACTTAAAGTGTCAATATAGCAGGATAAAAATAAGTTCCAGCACTACCCCAGTACTACTCGAATATATCTGGGATGTGGATTGTATTTGTCACCTCATTCTTGAATTGTGGGAAATATCATTGCAAGCATATGCTGTGGATCCTGTTCTCTTCCATGAATCTTTGCATCAAGGAGTTTAGATAGACTTTCTTTCATCTCTTCCAAAAACTCTGTAGTTGTATGCTTTCTCCATTATAGTCTTTGTGCTTCATTATTTGAAATGCAGCTTATTTCCTTGCGTTGCCTCCTCCCTCAATGATCAGCATTCTGTGATATAGAGCACATTACAAGTTTTTTTTTTTTCCCCCCTCAATCCTGGGTAGCCAAGGCTAGCATTAGAAAAACCTGATGCCAGGAAGCTGGGATTGTGAATGAGTTTTCTTAATGTGACTGATAAAGATTATAGCTTGACCGAAATCCATCTCGTGTATTTGCTGATGATTTCCTCTTAAGGATAAGCTTTTATATCTCCCTGTCAATTATATAGCAAAGTCTACTGAGATAGCTGGGTATCCATTGCTCAGTAGCTTTAGTTCAGGTCTGAAACTAATATATTTGCATTGGTGCAGTATTGCAGTTGAGCAGGTGGAAGTGGGAAAGCGTTGTGAATAGTGAAGCCATCTTGGGATATGGATGAAACTTTTCAGAAAGGATTGCTGTAAAATGTGTATTGCAGATAGACTGGTAAACTCAGCAGTTTTTGCAAGCTTACTGTTACTTCATGTTAAGCAATAAGACTTCTTATACTTCAAAAATCTGTGTTGCTTGCTTTCTCGTCTGGTTGAATCAAGTCAGATAATTTCTCAACTTCCATAAATTGCCAGTAGATTTCCTGTTGATTACAAAGTTTGCTGTCATGTTTGCCACAAGAGGCTTGATAGACTGATACCTCCATCATGTGGGGAAAACGCAAACTGCATGATCTTTGCATGCAATTTAGAGACTTTGGATGCATTATATCAAGTACAACTCAAAAACTATATATAAGTGCTGTCAATTATAGGTTGTGAAAATGTGATTGTTCTTCAGAGCTCATACAAAAAAAAGTAAGTTAAACTCCAAAGGCAATATTAGAAGGCTGTCATATGTAAATGAACACATGAAGCTATCTTCTAAAATTTCATCTATGATTAACAGATCTGTAGCTTTTGGAAATTTTTGGCAGCTTATTAAAAGTGTATTTATAAGGAATTATTTTTTAATTTAAATATAGAGATTTGTTATGATAATTTGTTAACTACTTAGATCTTTTGATAATTTCTTGTGGTTTTCTGTTTTTTCTTTCCAAATTTGTCAAGGAAATAATTCACTTCCCAGGTTTCAAATTGAGAGGGAAATCCCTTTTCATTTGACTTCTATACAGTTTGGAAATACATATCTATTGCTTGCTTGAGTTTGAATTTTAAACAGTGAATTTTTGAACAGCACCTTGAGCTCTCCTGAGGCATTGTCAGTAGAACTTGTGTCATTTTTTGTGTGATTGTCTTGTGATGATGGGGGAGAAGGAAATAATTTTCTTCAACACATTTTCCAAAGTAGTTAAACCTATTACTGTGATTTCATTTTTTTTTTTCCTACTCACTTTGACCAGTAGAGTACTTTAAATATTAGTATGGCTTGTTTAGACGTTAATAGGTAATTGTTGGGATCACCCTGCACGGCTCGACCTTAAGGAGAAGGAGCTGTGGCACTGAGAAGCTGGTAAACAGCTGGATATCTGCACGGCTCGGCCTTGAGGAGAAGGAGCTGTGGTAAACAACTAAGAGGAAGCGAGGAAGACAGGAACACCTGCAAGCAGCGAATCCTGACTGTGTGAGAGGCGCATGGACAGCGCGTGATATTTTGTATATAACCAATTGCAATAATGCGTGTAACAAGCTGTAACCAATCATGAGTGTGTGCGCAGTGACTAAGCGAAAATTATGATATATATTGGAGTCAGACAAGACAATAAATGGCTTCGGAATATAACTCTCATAGAGTTGTGAAGTCCATCCTTCTCCCGCAACTGGTGACCCCGACGTGATACGATCTCTGGGATCTCATCGTTGAACACCGGTCGAGCACAGAGGACGCCGCGGGAGAAGCCCGGTTGGAAGAATTGCAGTCAGTGGGACTGACGCAAGGAAAAAGAAAAAGGAATACGTTGCAACGGAGAAGCACCCAGCGAGGTGAGGTGAGCAACCGGGGCGGCATGGGGCAGAACACATCGCATGAAGAAGGGGCGATAGTCAGACTCCTGCTGCACATGCTCTCTAAGAGAGGACTGAAATATGATGAATATACACTTAGAAGGCTTCTAATTTGGAGCCGAAAGAAAGGGTACCCCCCTGATCCGTCTGTGGCGTTTAAGGCAGAGACGTGGGAGGAGATAGGAAAAATGTTATGGGAGCATATTGAGAAAACCGCCGCAGAGTTAGTGACGGCGTGGAAGTTGATATTAACCACATTAAAAGCCTTAAAGGCAGAGAGAAAAGCTGCAGCTGGTATGGAGGAGGCTGTTAAACCGCCTTCAACCAATCCCTTCTTAACCGAGTCAGAGGGTCCAGGACCTTCAGCGACTCCGACTGCACTGCCTGAGGGTGAACTGGCTGCATCAGATAAGTCAGAGAAACAGATCTACGATGATATATGTGAGGGCAAGACGGGACAAAGTTGCCCAGAACAATGTACTCAATGTTCCCCTGTGTGCTCGTGTGAAAGATTGATGGGGCAGGCTTCACCACCCCTGAAACCACCTAGACTTAACCAATCAAAAGCTGTAGTTTTGAAGCCCTCAGCCGAGCCCCTGCCACCTTTACGGCCCCCGTTGCCTGATAGCAGCAACGAAGGAGAAGAGCCTGTTGTAGAGACTATAGGGAGGCAAGAGCCTAGAATGAAAGGCGACCCTAGAGAGCGATGAAAGATGAGGAAACAGAGTTACCGATGGCATTCCCCGTTAGTGTACAGCCTCACGGGCCCAATCGCTGGGACCCATTTCATTGGGACTTGGTTAAGGAAGTGCGGAAGGCAGTGCAAAATTATGGCTTGCAATCACCTTTCACGCAAGCTCTATTAGATAACATATTCACGGGAATGGTTCTTACACCATGGGATTGTCGGCAGATGATAGATATGTTGTTGACACCAACCCAAAGGTTATTGTGGGCAGGCAGATGGTATAAACTCTGTATGCAAGAAGCCCTGAGAAACCTGGAGCGTCAAGACGGCGATCCACTTCAGAACATTACTATGGAACAAATGACAGGCCAGGGACCATTTGTGGATGTTAGATTGCAAGCTCGGCTGCCCTTAGAAGCCTTGCAATTAGTTGGGCGACTAGCGTTGAATGCGTTGCGAACAGTCCCTGAGGAGGGAAAGAGGCAACCATCTTATACTCACACGACGACACAAATGAGGAAGCACCATCAGGCTGCTTGGCAAGCCTCAGCGCCCAAACCAGAGGGAGCGCCGGAATGGACGTGGAAACAACAGTAGAAGTTACCTTATGGGACATGTCGGTTTATGATGTCCCGACTAACGCGAATGGACCATTAGGATATGGATTGAGTGCTTTGTTATTAGGACGATCTTCAGCAACAAAGCAGGGACTTTTTGTTCTCCCTGGAGTCATTGACGAAAAAGGCCATATTGTGCCAACCACTAGTCCTTGGAACACACCTGTTTTTGTGATTCCAAAGAAAAGTGGAAAATGGAGACTATTACATGACTTGCGAGAAGTCAATAAGGTTATAGTGGACATGGGAGCCTTGCAACCAGGGCTACCATCTCTCTGTATGATACGGAAGTATTGGAAGCTTTTGATTATAGATCTCAAAGAATGCTTTTTTACAATCCCTCTGCATGAAGATGATGCCAAACATTTTGCATTCTCAGTCCCAAGTAGAAACAAGGCGCAACCCATGCAAAGATATCATTGGACAGTATTGCCACAAGGCATGAAAAATTCACCCACGATGTGTCAAAGTTATGTAAATTGGGCTTTACAGCCAATCAGAAAAAGGTGGCCTCAATATCTCATCTATCATTATATGGATGACATATTGTTGGCTGGTGATCAATTAAATCCAGAAGAAATGATCGGGGAGCTCGTTGAGCTTTTGAGGCAAAGTGGGCTGCAAGTGGCGCCGGAAAAGATACAAGCTGAAGTGCCTTGGAGGTACTTGGGGTGGATGATCACTGAAACGTCGGTGACCCCCCAGAAGGCTGAACTGAGAATTCAGATGAAAACATTAAATGATGTACAAAAATTGGTAGGAGACGTTAATTGGATTCGACCTATTTGTGGGATCACAAACCAAGATATGGAGCCTTTGGTTCAGCTGTTGCGAGGGGATAGCAGGTTAAACTCTCCTCGGCAATTGACCAAGGAAGCCTGGGAAGCAGTAGCAAACATTTCTGTAAAGGTAACTCAGGCATTTAGTTCTAGGATAGACCACTCGATAGGGATCACTTTGGCAGTAATCAATCACGAGCGACATCCCTATGCGCTTATAATACAGTAGATAACAAAGCCAGAATCAAAAGCGGACCCATTGAGAATTTTAGAGTGGGTCTTTGCCTCAGCAGCAGAGAAAAACCATCACCATGAAAGTAGAGTGTTTTGCAAATTTGATTATGAAAGGGTGCAACAGAATTATTGATATATCGGCAAAGGACCCGAAAATGATTTTAATACCATTACAACAAGAATATTTGACTTGGGCTTTGCAGCACTCTGTTCCCTTGCAAACTGCATTAGCAGGATTTGAAGGTGACATTCAGATTAATTATCCATCACACAAAATGTTTACCTTTTTTAAAAACCATGAAGTAGAAGAAAAATCAAAGTGTAGTCGATATCCAGTTCAAGGTGCTACAGTATTTACGGATGGTGGTGGGAAGACAGGCAAGGCAGCAATAGTATGGCGAGAGCATGGAGAATGGAAAGAACGGGTACTTGTCGTGCCAGGATCAGTTCAAAAGGTAGAACTACAGGCAGTAATTGAAGCCTTTAAATTATGGTCTGAAGAACCTGTGAATATAATTACTGATTCTTTATATGTAGCTGGAGTACTCCAAAGATTGGAAGGTTCAATCCTCAGACAGGTACAGCAGGAACAGCTATATCAACAATTTAGAACGCTTTGGTTTTTATTGCAGAAAAGACGACATCCTTATTACGTTATGCATATACGCAGCCATACCAACCTTCCAGGGGAATTGGTGGAAGGAAATGCAAGAGCTGATCGGCTGACTGCCGCAGTATGGGCTGGACCTGCCCCGGACCGTTTAGGTCAAGCACAAGCCTCTCATGCCTTTTTCCATCAATCTGCCAAAGTTTTAGCGAGACAATTTAATCTAAGTGCAGGTGACGCTAGAGCTATTATACAGACTTGTGCTGATTGTCAACAAATAGGCCCAGGAATCGCGATTACAGTAAGTCCCCGAGGATTGCATTCGCTACAACTATGGCAGATGGATGTGACACATGTCGCTGACTTTGGAAGATTTAAATATGTTCATGTTTCAATTGATTGCTATTCTGCAGTAGTTTGGGCCACTGCACAAACAGGAGAAACTAGTAGGCATGTACAAAAGCATTTGCAAGCTGCATTCGCAGCCCATGGTATACCCCTACAAATTAAAACCGATCATGGTCCTTGTTATGTAGCCCAGTCAACCCAACCATTTTTTGCTCAATGGGGAGTGACGCATGTTACTGGAATACCGCATTCCCCAACTGGACAAGCTATTGTTGAACGAATGAATCATTCCCTGAAGCGTTTATTGCAAAAACAAAAAGGGGGAGAGGCTACCACACCACCCCAAGAACGCTTGAATAAAGCCTTATATGTGTTAAATTATTTGCGTCTACCAGAAGGAGAAACATGTAAAAGGAATGACAGGAAGTCTGTTTGAGTTAACACAACATGTGCAAGTAAAAGTTAAAAATTTGGAAAAGAATATGTGGGAAGGACCTTTTCAACTGCTAACCTGGGGACGAGGTTATGCTTGTGTCATTACAGATTCTGGAACTCATTGGGTACCCGCAAAATGGGTAAAACCATGGGTGGAACAGTCACCATCGTCAGATATATCTTGACACTATCAGGTGTCATCGCAACCTGGATGCCACCTCAGCCAAAAGAAAATGTATGGGTAACATTAGCAAATCAAACAGGACAGGACACCTTCTGTCTGTCTCTTTCCTCCCCAGGCAATCCCTTTTCAATCTGCCAGAAGGGTTATGGTGGCTGTGTGGAGATCAACGGGCTGGGAAACAGCTGCCCGGGAACTGGTCAGGGGACTGTACCATGGGCGTCCTAGTTCCTAATTTGCAAATAATTATTCACACTGAAATTAGCAGTATAATTAGACAAACGTGGAAAGCTTTTAAGGCAAAGTGCTCTATAACTACAAATCCTTTGGTAAGATATAATATTGGTTTTCATAGCTTTATACAAGCACTTTTTCCATCACTAGAAGTAGCTTCTATCGCTAGGAGTAGTACAGCTAGAATTGTTTGCCTTGTAACATTCTGCTATTAATTTACGCATAGTTGATATGTAACTGCTGGGTTATGGTAAGATGCCGTGTGAACAAAGCCTACGAACCAATAGACGGGATGGCTGTGGCGCGTGCAGCGCGTCTGGCCAACGGGCACATGCGCCATAGGCTCCCTGTGTTGAGAGGTGGCAACCGAGGCGTGTTCCGACACTCGCTGGCCACGTGTGTCGAAACTCATTCCTTGGCAAATGTAGAAATACCGGGATTTCCCGAAGAGCAGGGGGATCGGTGTACGGCAAGGCCACCGTTGCCTCCGTGGGGATGCCCACGTAAAGCTGGCACCTACCGACTGCTGGGCTGAGATTGCGGCACAGGACGATACAAGAATGTACAGATGGTCCATCTTCGTCACAGTCCTTGGGTTGCAAATGATCCATCAGGTTTTGTTTATAGATAAACAAAAAGGGGGAGATGTTGGGATCACCCTGCAGGGGCTCGACCTTAAGGAGAAGGAGCTGTGGCGTTGATCTGCACGGCTCGACCTTAAGGAGAAGGAGCTGTGGCACTGAGAAGCTGGTAAACAGCTGGATATCTGCACGGCTCGGCCTTGAGGAGAAGGAGCTGTGGTAAACAACTAAGAGGAAGCGAGGAAGACAGGAACACCTGCAAGCAGCGAATCCTGACTGTGTGAGAGGCGCATGGACAGCGCGTGGTATTTTGTATATAACCAATTGCAATAATGCGTGTAACAAGCTGTAACCAATCATGAGTGTGTGCGCAGTGACTAAGCGAAAATTATGATATATATTGGAGTCAGACAAGACAATAAATGGCTTCGGAATATAACTCTCATAGAGTTGTGAAGTCCATCCTTCTCCCGCAGGTAATAACTGTCGAAATAAACTTGGGGCTTTCATTTTCAAATATGCACCATTACTGGTATACTTTTCTTTTTTTTTTCCTGAATGTTACTCAGTCTGGAGAGGGAACAAGCTTCAGGCAGCAAAGCTGATATTTTTGGTGCAGTAAAGTTGATGATCCCTAGAATCACTAAGCTTACTTTGTTCACATAATACATTTCCACATTTATGTGCATTTATGCATTTGTAGCTATTATGGCCCTGGGAAGTGTTGGATCTCTTGTACATGTGCAATACGCAATGGATGTGTATGTGCTGGAGGGAAGGGGGCTTTGCTTCATCTGCATCAAAGGTTGGCTGTGTGGCAGGGAGGTGCTGGGTAACACAGCTCTCCGCTTATCACTCACTGGGATATGTGTGGCATGTACAACAGTAAGGCTAAGCGCTACTTGTGCAGAATGAAAATTTATTCTTGAATTTTTAAGGTGTAACAGCGAAACAAATGTTATAGTGTCAAAATAGTAAAGCCAGATAGAAGTAATAGGGGAGACAGCTGCTGTAAGATGTGATCTTTTTTGGTTTAATCCCCTTGGGTATGAGTTATATGTTTTGATTTCTGAGTGCTATTCTCAACACAAGGTTTTAGTTTATGAAGTACTTCCTACTGGTATATTAAAGTTTTACTACTTTAAAATTTCTACAGTGCCTACTTTGTAAGCTGATAATTTGAAGTATATTTGTGAATCTGTACACTTTTGACTCTAGGTTTTACTTGTATTTCATAACTAATTGCATTTGCCTTTATTAAGTTATAATGACAAGGCTAATAAACTGGGCCTTTTTTGGGTACAGCTGCCTCTGGTGGAAGCAACTCCTTGCTTTCTATGCAGTGCACATGTGTAGTCTCTAACCACCCAAATTAAGATCCCAGACTTCTTTCTTGCTTTCCAAACTGTGATCTCATATCCTTTGTTACCTTCTTTTATTTTTCCTCTGCTGCCACACCAAAATAAACACTTGGGTTTTTTTTACTTTGTGTCACAAGTGTGGTCCTCAGCACCGTTTCAGCATCCTGGAGCAGAAGATATAGCTTCCGCTTCTGCTAGCATGGAAGATGATGATGTAACTCTGAACATATGCATACTTGAGAGCTGCTGTATTGTCTGCCATTCATAGTCCTTTTAAAAAAGGATTGTATATACCATGAGTAATGTACATATTACAGTTCTGATAATTCAGTTTTGTTATTAATCGGATATCTCAGGTCTACCACTTGTGTTCCTTTACAGTCATCACTGAACTTTGAGAAACATTCTGAAAATTTTTCGTGGACAGAGAATCATTATGAAGCAAATCGCAGAAGAGACAACTCTTCAGATGGGTTTGATCCTAACATTGGATGGCCTAATGGAGGTATAATTTAGCTTTCATGGAATATTTTAAATACATTTACATTGTTGCTTTGTAGCACTTTGGTCAGAAAAAAAGTCTGATGATAATAGCTGTCCTATGCTGTCATGGTTTAACCCCAGCCAGAAGCTAAGCACTACACAGCCGCTCGCTCACTCCCCCATAGTGGGACGAGGGAGAGAATCGGAAGAGTAAAAGTGAGGAAACTCATGGTTTGAGATAAAGACAGTTTAATAGGTAAAGCAAAAGCCACGCACACAAGCAGAGCAAAGCAAGGAATTCGTTCACTACTTCCCATGGGCAGGCAGGTGTTCAGCCATCTCCAGGGAAGCAGGGCTCCATCACACGTAATAGTTTCTTGGGAAGACAGATGCCATAACTCCGAACGTCCCTCCTCCCCCTCCTCCTTCGTCCCAGCTTTATATACTGAGCATGATGTCATATGGTATGGAATATCTCTTTGGCCAGCCTGGGTCAGCTGTCCCAGCTGTGTCCCCTCCCAGCTTCCCTTGCACCCCCAGCCTTCTTCCTAGCAGGCCAGCACGAGAAGCTGGACTCTCCTTGACTGCTTAGTAACAACTCAAAGCATCAGTATGTTATCAACATTTTTTTTCATCCCAAATCCAAAACACAGCCTCACACTAGCTTCTGTGAAGAAAATTAACTCTATCCCAGGACAAATGTTGTATTCTGTAGTAGAATAGAGGTAATGGAAAGACAGGTCTTCTGGGAGATGATGTGATGGCTAAGGGTTGCTTAAGGTAGTGTGATTCCAGGTATATTTATCTCTTAAGAAGGTGGTCAAGTTAATTCTCTAGCCAACAACATATAAATGAGCAGCCAGAAAAGGGGTTTGACTTCTTAATGTTGGACTGCTATCCTCTTTCTTTGGCACTGTTTTGTGAGATTCTTCTCTTCTGCTTATGTGAATGAAAACTAAGTTTACTATGCTATCACATCCCAGAGTATAGAGCTGCTTGCCAATTTTGGCAATTTTTGCTTCTGCTAACTTTGCAGAAGTAGAATGTTCTTTCAAAACTGTTAGTAATTACATTTCTTTAAAAATCTAAGGACATTTTGGGAGAAAAGAGAAGAATGGTTGGCGTTCACAAGGCAGAAATGGTACAGAAAATATAAACCATTGTGGGGGATACCATGGCAGAGGTTCCTGTACTCGTACCAGCACTTTCCACTGTGGAAAAGGCCAAGGACTGCATGAAAACAATGTGTCTGATAATGAAACTCTGAAAAAGGAAGACAAGGAAGTACCCAAACAGTTTGAGGCTGAGGATTTTGTAAGTTAATTGTAATTATAATAAACAAGTTTTCATTGTTCCTACAAGTGCCTTTTTGTCTATTATAAGCTACTTTGTGAGATTTCACCAGTTACAGATCATCATATAAGGAATCACTCTTTCCATAGGTAAGAGGGTGTTAGTCATTTATCCACTAATTTGTTTATCTTTATATCCAGTTTTTATCATTATGTTTTTATTATTGTCACTTAAGTGTTTAAGTGAAACTCTAATTGGGTTTTAAGTTTATTCCGTAATATCTTATTTCAGTTTACTGTGGCATGTGTATGTATTAAAGTCTACACAAATACCTTACTGGAAATCTGAAGTACTAATGTCGTGGACAACTAACTAAATGATCTTTCTGCCACCAGCCGTTTGAGGTCCCATGCTTCAACCTAAAATTGTAGGATGTAAGGGGAAGGGTGAGCTTCCTCTTTGAAGAACCATACATCACTGTGTTTTGCTTTCTCTGGACAGTTCATATAATGGTATTGACTGCTGCTTGAGATGTTTTGTTGGAGAAGGGGAAACGAGTGAGCATTGATCTATTTGGGTTGTAGGGGGAAATGTCTAGTCTGTCTCCATTTAAAAACCTTTGACAGCAGAGGTCATACTTCCGATATTATTGTGATTCTTTATTTCATTGGTCCCACAATTCAAGATTTATTATTAAATTTTTTTTTAATAATGATAAATTTTCCTTTTAGCCATCTTTGAATCCTGAATATGAGAGAACACCAAACCAGAATAAGTCCTTAGCTGCAGGTGTGTGGGGTAAGTATTTTTTATGTTTCTAAATATAAAAATGTAGCAGAGAACTGAAGTTGTTTTATTTGAAACATAGGAATTTTTTTTTTTTTTTTTTAGAATATCACAAAGGTGTAGATTTGAAATTGAGGAAACTTCAATATTATTATAATGTAAGTATCTCTTTGTTAGAGAGGTGACACTTCTATTTGGATATCAATCTGTTGATCTGTAGATGCAGCCACAACTAGGATTCTTTCCAAGAACAAGTACACATCTTTTTGTAAAGCTGTCAAGAATTAGTCTCCCAACTGGAAATGCGATGAAGGTGTCCTGAAATCAGGACAGTGGGTCACCTAAACTAGTGATGCGATTGGTAGCTGAAGGCTTTGTAAAAGAATGCTCCTGACTGATTAGAGCTGTTGGAAGATCTTGGAGAGAATCTAGGAGGGCTGGGAGGAGCAGGTTAGTCTGCAGAGAATCATAGAATCATTTAGGTTGGAAAAGACCTTTAAGATCGAGTCCACCATTAACCTAATACTGCCAAGTCCACCACTTAAACCATGTCCCAAAGTGCCACGTCTACACATTTATTAAATACCTCCAGGGATGGTGACTCCACCGCTTCCCTGGGCAGCCTGTTTCAATGCTTGATAACCCTTTCAGTGAAGACATTTTTCCTAATATCCAGTCTAAACCTCCCCTGGTGCAACTTGAGGCCGTTTCCTCTTGTCCTATCACTAGTTACTTGGGAGAAGAGACCAACACCCACCTCACCACAGCCTCCTTTCAGGTAGTTGTAGAGAGCACTGAGGTCTCCCCTCAGCCTCCTCTTCTCCAGACTAAACAACCCCAGTTCCCTCAGCCGCTCCTCATAAGACTTGTTCTCCAGACCCCTCACCAGCTTTGTTGCCCTTCTCTGGACACGCTCCAGCACCTCAGCATCCTTCTTGTAGTGAGGGGCCCAAAACTGAAGACAGTAGTCAAGGTGCAATTCGAGTTTTAAGGTCTCTTCCTGGAAGCAAATGTCTTAAGCTGTTGGTTGTGTTTATGAATGTCCTGGTTTCAGCCAGGATAGAGCTGGTTTTCTTCCCAGAAGCTAGTGTGAGGCTATGTTTTGGATTTCGGATGAGAAACTGTTGATAATGTGCTGATGTTTTGGGTTGTTGCTAATTAGTCAAGGACAGTCCAGCTTCTCGTGCTGGCCTGCTAGCAAGGAGGCTGGGGGTGCACAGGAAGTTGGGAGGGGACACAGCCAGGACAGCTGACCCAGACTGGCCAAAGAGATATTCCCTACCATATGATGTCATGCCCAGTACATAAACTGGAGTTGGCCGGGGGGTGGAAATCGCTGCTTGGGGACGGGCTGTCGATCACTGGGTGGTGAGCAATTGCTGTATTGGGCATCACTTGTTCTTGTACATTCCTTTGTCAGTATTATTATTGTTGTTATCATTGTTGTTTCCTTCTCTCTTTCTGTCCTATTAAACTGTTTTTATCTCAACCTCCGAGGTTTTGTTTTCTAATTCTCTCCCCCGTCCCACTGCGGGAGGGGGAGTGAGTGAGCAGCTGCATGGTGCTTAGTTGCTGGCTGGGGCTAAACTACGACAATGAATTACTTGTAAGAAAGCCGGTCCTGAGAGCGGGCCTTTGACTGAACTGTAGTTTGGGTTTGTTTTCTTGTCTCCACATGATAAATTTGGCTACCGCTTTACAGTTCTGTGGGCTTTAAGTAGTGAATTCTTCACTCTAAGAAGGTGGCTGCTTTAGACTGCCCAGGTTTTAAAGTAATAAACTTACTCAAAATAAGAACCTTTCTCTTTGAGGAAATAAACTTAAACATAAAGGCTACAACTTAAAATGTTATTAATGTTGAGGTCTGAAATTTGTTGCTCATTTTAAATGTTACTTTAATTATCTGATTCATTTTCTTGTACTTCCCCAGTATGTTTTGCATTCTTAGGTAACACTAGGTGTAGGCCAACCCCTCAATATAAATATCTAATTGCTAGGAACTTTTGCAGGAGCCTAAACAATTGGACTGCTTTCCATTTTTGTGTGTTTAGCAGGTTTCATGTGAAAGTTGGGAAATGTAGTTATCTTTCAATAAAAGAGTAACAATAGCTAAATTTTTCCCTAACCAAGTTGTGGAAAATTATATAGCAACTTGAGTGTTTTACCTTTGCAGCACTCCAGCTGTGGCTGCTGCATGATGTGGCTCAATTTGATCTGAAGGGCAAGTTTTCCAGGCTTTCCTAGGTATTGTTCTTCAAAAGGAAGGGACAGTTCTGTTAGCTACATGGATCTGTAAGCTACAGTTGCAGCTTACAGCTTGGTATCTCACTTTATTACCGCTCTGCTATTGCAAGCCTTGTTTTGTAATTGAAAAACTGAAATTAAGGCTATTCTTATTCCCTATTAAAGGATACTTAATATTCAGGACAAGAGGAATGTTACCATCCCCTTTTAATGACTGTTAAAAACATATACTTCTGTTAGATTCCATTTTACCTTGTGTATGTGGGATGGGAGCATGTATTATGAAAAGTCTTTTCATAAAGTTTCATGAGAGCTAAGTATACAGTTATCACAAATGTTTTGTAACATCTACCTGCTAAACAAAGCTAAAATCACTTACGTTTTCAAGATGAGTTTTTTTAAATGTAGGATATGGTGACTGCCTATGAAGTAGAAATGCTTGCAGAGAGAGGAGATAATCTTGGAAAAGGCTGTTAATGCAGCATTGGAATGCACGTGCAAAAAAAGGTGTTTTTTCATTTTTTGAAAACTTTAGAACTGTTTTTAATAAGTGTTCTTTCAAACTGTTAAATGTCAATTACTTAGTGAGTATGACAGCTGACTGTATGTCTCCAATTAGTGCTCTCTTGAACCTGGAAATGGTGTAAGCTTCAGATATTCTATTATGCCTATCTGAGGCATAGAGATAGAGAAACGAGTCATTACCATGGTCTACAGTAGTATGCATATCTTCTCTCATGTTTATAGAGCCTTGGTTGGACTTGATGATCTTAAAGGTCTTTTCCAACCTTAACGATTCTGTGATTGGTGTGGAACATTTGACTCTAAAAAGAGTTGTTAATAAATATATGAGTAATTATTCTTTAGTAACTTTAAAGGGAAATATGAAAACCATAATCTCTTTTGAAGATTAGGTAACTACTAACAACTAATAGTATTTGGATTTTAGATTTGTAAACAAGAACTGTGTAGCTAGCTTCTTTGACTGAAGGATATCTTTACTTTCCGAAAGTAAAATTCCTGCATTGCCAAGTGAAAAATTTTATAAAAGGTAGTTGTGGAAAATGGAACAGGACGTGCATTTACCCAGGTTTGTACAGTGTGTTATTTGTGGAACTAATACTGGACCAAATTTCTGATTTCTGCCTATTTGCTCTGGACCATATGGTTATCCAGTACCCTATGAACTAGGAACTTAAGAATGTATACATATGCGTGCATATATATAGATACACACACTCACTCTCTCTTTTTTTTTCTTCCCAGAGTACCCTTTAAATCCTAAATCTAGATCGCCAAGAATGCTGGTCATTAAAAAGGGCAGTACAAAAGAACTGCAGATATCTGGATTTCCTGTAGTAGGAAGTCTTCATTCACAGCCAGTAAAGAATGGAGCTGGCACAAGTGTTTATAAAGGATTAGTCCCTAAACCTGCTACTTCACCTGCAAAGGTGAGTCTTGGATACTGGTGGTATGAATAACATGCTGAAAAAAATCATGCTCTAATTCTGAATGTGCTTATTTCACCCCTGAGAGTACTGTTCCTAGAGTGTTGTGCTTTCAAATCTTGCAAAGTGCAGAACACCCCAAAAGTGAATGGAAACACTTTTTTTTTTCTTTTTAAACTATACTGTAATTGGATCTCGCTTTGTTTCTCATTTACCTTTTTTGAGAAATGCAAGAGCTGTCCAAGGGAGAATGAAAAGGCTGTTTTTAACTTACAGAATAGCAATGCCTTTTGTATATATGCTTTTAACAGAAAAATGGATACCTAGTGGAGAGCTGTAGATGGCATAAAAGTATCTCCAGAATTTATCCCAGTTATTGATATAGATGTGCTTAGTGTCATTCTGGTCCCTCTCCATATGCAACTTTCCATGTTCATCTTTTTATTTTGTTTCAGGAATTTTTCTGTGCTCCTGAGAGCATCTGATGGAGCTGTTCTTAACTCTCTTAACATACTACATTAAAAACACTACTTTCAGCTGTTGAAGACTCATGTTTTGATTATTAATATCTCAAATATGAGGGTCTTAATTGTTTGTAAATTTAACTATATAAAAAGTGTAAACAGTATTTGTGAGAAAGGATGAATTGCTCATAAACAGTCTCTTTTCCACAATAAAGCAGGTATTTGCTCTAAATTATGGTTGTAGTTATGATTTGCTTTTGCTTAATCATTTTTCTAAATATTCCTGAAAATAATCCTATTGTAGTTAACAACTATCTAAAGTTTTGTTTAAATTTTTGTTTAGCCTACACGGTGGAAAAGCCAAGCAAAAGAAAATAAACTTGTGAATCCTTTTTCTCATGAATCTGCATATGGCATTGGCAATTTCAGTCCTTTCAAATCAACTGCAAAGGCATTTACTGTTTCACAGAATTCAGTGAAAGAGGTAAAGCAATGTCTGTAGTTTTTATCAAATCTATCAAATTTTAAATTTTTTTGGTTGGATAACTGCATCAGTAAGTTTTATGCAGAACTGTATTAAGTTTATTTTTGTAGAAGTTGGTGTGGGAGAGAGAAATACGAAAGGTACATCACTGGTCTTTAAGTACTGCAATATTTGCTTTGTAAGTTTGATTTGGAGTAAAAATGGTGCATTAGCAAGTATAACCTGGTAGGTTTAAACTTCAAAACTGCTAATAGTGTGATACACTTCAGAAGGTCCACTGATTGTTAGCAGGGCTCCATAAACCTTCATCTCTGGGGTTACATGTTAAAACATATATACTGAAATACGAATATCTTCCCTCTGCTTTTTACTGTGGATATACATGAAACCTGAAACTACATGTGCCTGTGTCTTTGTCTTTCATTCAAAGTTTTCTAAATGAATAAACTTCTAATATTCTTTCTTTTTTCTGACCCCTCCTACATTAGTGTAGTCGGTCAAATTCATCATCCCCTATTGACAAAGTTGGTCAGCCTCGTTTAACAAAATTGACAAGAATGCGGACTGATAAGAAGAGTGACTTTTTGAAAGCACTGAAACAAGGTAGAGTGGAAGAGGAACGCGAAGACAAGAATCATGCTGGGCAAGAGAAGGTAGTTTTCTTCATACCTATTGTAGATCCAGCAGTAACATTTCTCAGACTGAATATAAACTACTTTTTATTTGGCTGTAAACAGCTGTTAAGTCATGGTCTTGATCTCTAAATGAAGGAATGGAATTACCTTTTAATGAATTCAGAAAAGTTGCTCCAAGTACTACTTTCTCCAGTGCTGCTTAGTAGTTTCTTTTTTCTTTCTGCAGTATCTGTTCTTACATGTTAGAGACAGATGTGCCTGAGTTATTAGCAGCAATAAAAAGAATAAATAAGCTTATTACACTAACCTAATCTTTGTGGAGGGTAGTGTTTCACACCTTGGCTGTTGGTTATCCTACAAAGCAATTAATGGAAAATCTTGGTTCTGCTTCTCAGTTTCCTTTCTAATTTGAGTGTTTAGATAGCCAGAAGTTCTCTATTCTTGGTCTAGTCATAGGGGCAGTAGTTTGATTTATGGATATATAAAGAACCTGTTTTTACTTCCCAATTGAGATCTTGGAGGCCTATACTGTGTATAATATTATGTGTCACTTTTCTTTTGATCTGAATCAGTTTATGCAGTGCTTAGCTGGCATCTGAGAATATTTTTGTCGGTGCTACCAGCCACCAACAAGCCATAAGTATAGTTATATGTAGTCCAAGTGAAGATAAGTAATGTATTATTCAGGATAAGGTGATTAAAAGCCTATGTTTGCTGTAAATGAGTGGTTTAAAGTGTAAACAAAAAAAAACAAGGCACAAATTGCAAATCAGCCAGACAAATAAAATGAGTGGTTTTGAGGAAGGGTTATTCAGATTCAGAGACATGAAAAAAAAAACAGTGCTAGTGTGCATTGCTCATAAAAGTAAGATTCAGTTTTTTGACCCTGTTCCTATTTCGGGCAAAATAAAATTTGCTGTAATGGGACTGTATAGCTTAGCTGTATGTCAGTTCGGAAAGGTCTGAATCTTTCCATTAGGCAGTTTATGGCTGAGCACCCTGAGATGGGTGTTGGGGGTAATGCTGTTTGTGTATGTTTAAGAAATACACAGAATTTTGATTTAAGATTGAAAAGATCTTGGGAAACACTGTCTTGAGCTTCAGAATTCTGAACATGAATTTGGTGGGAATTTCTGTTCCTGAAATTGTCTTGAGTTCTTAATATCTTCATGATACTTATGTCAAATGCATTTTTGTTGTCCCTGATTTTCAGCAGCAGTGTATTTGGGGGGAAAGGTTTTAAGTAGTGAAAATTGTAATGTCCTTGGACAGGTGTATGTAACACGTAACCTGGAGTATTTGTTGGTAAGTGCATGCCCTTGCCCTTGCTGTTTCACTAACAGGTGTGAAAAGATGTTAAATAATGTAACTAATAGTTGTCCTACTTCCAACATTCATTTTGATGATCATCAGTAGAAGACATGGTGTGCAACTGAGTGGATAGGGAGATAACCACGCAACAGACTTTTATAACATGATCCTATTGATGGAATTTTAAGGCCTGAAGTAACAGATTCCACCTCTGAAATGAGGCAAATTGTGATCAGCAGCTGAATCATGATTAGAAGAAGCTATTTTGCCCTATGTCCTGGTTTCAGCCAGGATAGAGCTGGTTTTCTTCACAGAAGCTAGTGTGAGACTGTGTTTTGGATTTGGGATGAGAAATTGTTGATAATGTGCTGATGTTTTGGGTTGTTGCTGAGCAGTCAAGGACAGTCCAGCTTCTCGTGCTGGCCTGCCAGCGAGCAGGCTGGGGGTGCACGGGGAGCTGGGAGGGGACACAGCCGGGACAGCTGACCCAGACTGGCCAAAGAGATATTCCCTACCATACGACGTCATGCCCAGTACATAAACTGGAGTTGGCCGGGGGGCGGAAATCGCTGCTTGGGGACGGGCTGTCGATCACTGGGTGGTGAGCAATTGCTGTATTGGGCATCACTTGTTCTTGTACATTCCTTTGTTGGTATTATCATTGTTGTTTCCTTCTTTCTTTCTGTCCTATTAAACCGTGTTTATCTCAACCCATGAGTTTTTTTTCCCAATTCTCTTCCCCGTCCCAATGCGGGGGGGGCAGTGAGCGAGCGGCTGCGTGGTGCTTAGTTGCCGGCTGGGGCTAAACCACGACAGTCCTTTTTGGCGCCCAACGTGGGGCTCGAGGCTTGAGATAATAGCGGTTGCAGGTCACAATATCAGTTTATTTGATTTGCATGATGCTCTCGTCTTTGCTGTACATGTTAAGGATCGGTGTTGGTTTCTGCGGGCTGCTGCACTCTGCGATGATTAGTAATGTCTCGCCTGTGAGTTTTGTTTTTAGAGCACTGACCTTGAGCTTAATGTGGTATCATCTGAGCTCTGTACTAAAGCCGTTACTGTATTTTGGCTACTGTCTTGTGGAGACGATTAGCAATTATACTTCTGCCTCTGAAAGGTTTTTTATGGAGGAAATGCAGAATGGTACCTTTGCTACCCTCTATCATAACATTTGCTCTTTCATCACAATAATTTTTCAGTATTTTGAACACCCTTGGGTAGTTAAAATACCTCTATTGCTACTTCTGGGGAACATTGTTTTGGTTTTGTCTAAGGTTAGCAAGCAATTTAAGAATATCACCCGGAGATCTGCCCCAAGGCTGGATAGTTATGAATGGCAGGGTGTGTGGAACAGCATGGGCAAATGCCTGGGGTGGTGGGCACCTCCGGTGTTTTGGAACTTCACTCCCGAACAAGTGCAGAATCCTGATAAACTAGCAGAATATTTGGAAGAAGTATGCTGTCAGCCTGGCAGCTCCAAGGAGACACAAATCATTGCCATGTGCTGGGGCCTGGCCCATGCCTACCGAGCTCTATTTAACACTATGCAAAGGGGAGAGAGGCTCTCTGGGTCTGATGGCAATGTGGCAGGCACTGTGACTACTCCAACCCCTGTGGCAGGCACTGTGACTACTCCAACCCCCACGGCGGGCACTGTAGCTACTCAGACTGTTGCAGCTGAACCAGAGAACCAGCCCATCCCGGTATCAGTTGCCCTTGTACAAAAGAAGAAATCTTGGAAGCGGAAGTCAGCTCGTTTAGTAAGGGAAGAGGAAGATATTTCGAAGAAGGAGCCAGAGGAAGAGAGTGAGGAGGCAGAGTGCTCTGAAGCAGGGCCATCACAAGGACCGAAGAGGGAAGAGAGCAAGTCATCGCTTGAAGAGGAGGAAGAGGAAGAACTCATAAAAGAGACGGTAACTACCCGATCTCTATCCCTGAGTGAATTGCGAGATATGCGAAAGGATTTCAGCCATCGTCCAGGTGAGCACATTGTCACCTGTCTGCTCCGATGCTGGGATAATGGGGCCAGTAGCCTGGAATTAGAGGATAGGGAAGTCAAGCAGCTGGGATCCCTTTCTAGGGAAGGGGGCATTGACAAAGCAATTGGAAAAGGTGCACGAGTCCTCAGCCTCTGGAGACGACTCCTGTCGGGTGTGAAGGAAAGGTATCCCTTCAAGGAAGATGTTCTATGTCACCCAGGCAAGTGGACCACCATGGAGAAAGGTATCCAGTACCTGAGGGAGCTAGCTGTGCTGGAAGTGATTTATGGTGACTTGGACAATGGACAATCATCCAAAGATCCAGATGAAGTCAATTGCACGCAACCTATGTGGCGGAAGTTTGTACGGAGTGCACCATCATCATATGCCAACTCATTAGCAGTAATGGCCTGGAAAGACGGAGAGAGACCAACGGTGGATGAATTGGCTGGCCAACTCCGGCAATACGAAGAAAGTCTCTCTTCCTCCCTACGGGCCTGCGTCTCTGCTGTAGAGAAACTGTCCCGGGAGTTACGGCAATTCAAAGAGGATATGCCCTACCCTCCACCCATATGGACCAGTGTCTCAGCCATTAGGAGTAAGCGCTCTTCTGTTCAAGAGAGAAGATATAGAGGATACACACCACGAGCCACCCTGTGGTTTCAATTGCATGACTACGGAGAGGACATGAGGAGGTGGGATGGAAAACCTACCTCGACCCTAGAGGCACGAGTACGCGAGCTGCAAGGAAAGACAATTACAAAAGGGGGTTCAGGTTCCTCCAGAAAAATCGTCGCTCCACTTTCCAGTGGGCAGTTCCCCAGAAAGAATAGAAGAGCTGATCTCACCTCTGATCCTCTTGAAGGGACTTCTGATTCCTATTTACAAGAAGTGGGTAACGAGTACTATGAGCAGGACTAGAGGGGCCCTGCCTCCAGCCAGGCGGAGGAGAGGGACAACCGAGTTTATTGGACTGTGTGGATTAGATGGCCTGGCACATCAGACCCACAGGAATATAAGGCTTTAGTGGACACCGGTGCACAATGTACTCTGATGCCATCAAGCCATATAGGGGCAGAACCCATCTATATTTCTGGAGTGACAGGGGGATCCCAACAGCTGACTGTACTGGAGGCGGAAGTGAGCCTGACTGGGAATGAGTGGCAGAAGCACCCCCTTGTGACTGGCCCAGAGGCTCCGTGCATCCTGGGCATCGACTACCTCAGGAGAGGGTATTTCAAGGACCCAAAAGGGTACCGGTGGGCTTTTGGTATAGCTGCCTTGGAGACGGAAGAAATTAAACAGCTGTCCACCTTGCCTGGTCTCTCAGAGGACCCTTCTGTGGTGGGGTTGCTCAGGGTCAAAGAACAACAGGTGCCGATCGCTACCACAACAGTGCACCGGCGGAATATCGCACCAACAGAGACTCCCTGATCCCCATCCACGAGCTGATTCGTCGGCTGGAGAGCCAAGGAGTGATCAGCAAGACTCGCTCACCCTTTAACAGCCCCATATGGCCAGTGCGAAAGTCTAATGGAGAGTGGAGACTGACAGTAGACTATCGTGGCCTGAATGAAGTCACGCCACCACTGAGCGCTGCTGTGCCGGACATGCTAGAACTTCAATATGAACTGGAGTCAAAGGCAGCCACGTGGTACGCCACCATTGATATTGCTAATGCATTTTTCTCAATCCCTTTGGCGGCAGAGTGCAGGCCACAGTTTGCTTTCACTTGGAGGGGTGTCCAATACACCTGGAATCGACTTCCCCAGGGGTGGAAACACAGCCCTACCATTTGCCATGGGCTGATACAAACTGCGCTGGAACAGGGTGAAGCTCCAGAGCATCTGCAATACATTGACGACATCATCGTATGGGGCAACACATCAGAAGAAGTTTTCGAGAAAGGGAAGAAAATAATTCAAATCCTTCTGAAAGCTGGTTTTGCTATAAAACAAAGTAAGGTCAAAGGACCTGCACAAGAGATCCAGTTTTTAGGAATAAAATGGCAAGATGGATGTCGACAGATCCCAACAGATGTGATCAACAAAATAACAACTATGTCTCCACCAACTAGCAAAAAAGAAACACAAGCATTTCTGGGCGTTGTGGGTTTCTGGAGAATGCATATTCCAAATTACAGTCTGATTGTAAGCCCTCTTTATCAAGTGACCCGGAAGAAGAATGATTTTAAATGGGGCCCTGAGCAACGACAAGCCTTTGAACAAACCAAGCAGGAGATAGTTCATGCCGTAGCCCTCGGGTCAGTCCGGGCAGGACAAGATGTTAAAAATGTGCTCTACACGACAGCCGGGGAGAATGGCCCTACCTGGAGTCTCTGGCAGAAGGCACCAGGAGAGACTCGAGGTCGACCTCTAGGGTTTTGGAGTCGAGGATATAGGGGATCTGAGTCCCGCTATACTCCAACTGAAAAGGAGATATTGGCAGCATATGAAGGAGTTGGAGCTGCCTCAGAAGTGGTTGGTACTGAAGCACAGCTCCTCCTGGCACCCTGACTGCCGGTGCTGGGCTGGATGTTCAAAGGGAGGGTCCCCTCTACACATCATGTGACTGATGCTACGTGGAGTAAGTGGGTCGCACTTATTACACAGCGGGCTCGAATAGGAAACCTTAATCGCCCAGGAATCTTGGAAGTGATTATGCACTGGCCAGAAGGCAAAGATTTTGGAATATCACCAGAAGAGGAGGTGGCGCGTGCTGAAGAGGCTCCACCATATAATGAACTGCCAGAGAATGAAAGGCAATACGCCCTGTTTACTGATGGGTCCTGTCGTATTGTAGGCAAACATCGAAGGTGGAAAGCTGCTGTATGGAGCCCTATACGACGAGTCGCAGAAGCTGCTGAAGGACAAGGTGAATCAAGTCAGTTTGCAGAGGTGAAAGCCATCCAGCTGGCTTTAGATATTGCTGAACGAGAAAAATGGCCAATACTCTATCTTTATACTGAGTCATGGATGGTGGCAAATGCTCTATGGGGGTGGCTACAGCAATGGAAGCAGAGCAACTGGCAACGCAGAGGCAAGCCCATCTGGGCTGCTGAATTGTGGCAAGATATTGCTGCCCGACTAGAGAATCTGGTCATAAAAGTACGCCATGTAGATGCTCACGTACCCAAGAGTCGGGCCACCAAAGAACATCAAAACAACCATCAGGTGGATCAGGCTGCTAAGATTGAAGTGGCTCAGGTGGATCTGGACTGGCAACATAAGGGCGAATTATTTATAGCTCGGTGGGCCCATGACACCTCAGGCCATCAGGGAAGAGATGCAACATATAGATCGAGGGGTGGACCTGACCATGGATGCTATTGCACAGGTTATCCATGAATGTGAAACGTGTGCTGCGATCAAACAAGCCAAGCGGTTAAAGCCCCTCTGGTATGGAGGACGATGGTTGAAATATAAATCTGGGGAGGCCTGGCAGATTGACTATATCACACTTCCACAAACTCGCCAAGGCAGGCGCTATGTGCTTACCATGGTGGAAGCAACCACCGGATGGCTGGAAACATACCCTGTGCCCCATGCCACCGCCCGGAACACTATCCTGGGCCTTGAAAAGCAAGTCTTATGGCGACATGGCACCCCCGAAAGAATTGAGTCAGACAATGGGACTCATTTCCGAAACAACCTCATAGACACCTGGGCCAAAGAGCACGGCATTGAGTGGGTGTATCATATCCCCTATCATGCACCAGCTTCCGGAAAAATTGAACGATACAACGGACTGTTAAAGACTACCCTGAGCGCAATGGGTGATGGGACATTCAAACATTGGGATAAACATTTAGCCAAAGCCACCTGGTTAGTCAACACTAGGGGATCTACTAATAGAGCCGGCCCTGCCCAATCAAAACTTTTACGTACTGTAGAAGGGGATAAAGTGCCTGTGGTGCATGTGAGAAACATGCTGGGGAAGACAGTCTGGGTTACTCCTGCCTTAGGCAAAGGCAAACCCGTTCGTGGGATTACCTTTGCCCAGGGACCTGGGTGCACTTGGTGGGTAATGCGGAAGGATGGGGAAGTCCGATGTGTACCTCAAGGAGACTTGATTTTGGGTGAAAACAGTCAATGATTTGAATTGTATTATGTTAATTGTTCAGTATGACATTACTACTATGGCTGCTATCTACCATATCAATGGTATTATAGTAAGAATCACCCAGACTGATGAAGAATGAGCCTCACTGAAACCAAGCAACGTGCAGCAGTGATGGAACCAGAACTGGCTTCAGCAGCTTGTGCCCGACAAATCCCTCGAGACCGACATCTTCGACCTGCAGATCATGGACATGGACCGTGCCAGATGACAATCCAACACTACATACCATCTCCCCTGCCCTGAGAGACTACTATGATGGAGTCATGGAGTGACTGAACTCCGCAGACATTTTGAAGTGATGGCCCATGGACTAAGAAAGTGATATCTGTATATATATATTAAAAGACAAGAAGAGTAAAAATGAATAATTGGAATGTATTGAAAAGTATAGGACCTGGGCATGACGTAAATGGTATGGAATAAGGGATGGATACTGTCCTGGTTTCAGCCAGGATAGAGCTGGTTTTCTTCACAGAAGCTAGTGTGAGACTGTGTTTTGGATTTGGGATGAGAAATTGTTGATAATGTGCTGATGTTTTGGGTTGTTGCTGAGCAGTCAAGGACAGTCCAGCTTCTCGTGCTGGCCTGCCAGCGAGCAGGCTGGGGGTGCACGGGGAGCTGGGAGGGGACACAGCCAGGACAGCTGACCCAGACTGGCCAAAGAGATATTCCCTACCATCCGACGTCATGCCCAGTACATAAACTGGAGTTGGCCGGGGGGCGGAAATCGCTGCTCGGGGACGGGCTGTCGATCACGGGGTGGTGAGCAATTGCTGTATTGGGCATCACTTGTTCTTGTACATTCCTTTGTTGGTATTATCATTGTTGTTTCCTTCTTTCTTTCTGTCCTATTAAACCGTGTTTATCTCAACCCACGAGGTTTTTTTTCCCAATTCTCTTCCCCATCCCACTGCGGGAGGGGGAGCGAGCGAGCGGCTGCGTGGTGCTTAGTTGCCGGCTGGGGCTAAACCACGACACCCTAATATATTAAAATTGTTTAATATTTTTATGAATTTTCTTTGATAATATGGGATGCATTCTTCAGGCGTATGATTTAACAGGTGAATATATGTTTACTGGGGTACTTGTTCTTAAGAAATTGTTGCAGAGCATTCTAAAATTTCTGGAGGCAGACAACACTGTGAGTGGGAGGGGAATGATGGTGGATGGTCTTGATCGTGGACTGTGAAGTATGATTTTGTACAAGTGCAGAACTGGCTGATTGAGTGATTGCTTCCTTGTCCTGGTTTCAGCTGGGATGGAGCTAATAATCTTCATAGAAGCTAGTATTAGGCTGTGTTTTGGATTTGGGACGAAAAAATGTTGATAATGTACTGATGTTTTTTGCTAAGCAGTCAAGGACTCTCCAGCTTTTCATGCTGGCCTGCTAGCAAGAAGGCTGGGGGTGCACGGGAAGCTGGGAGGGGACACAGCCAGGACAGCTGACCCAGGTTGGCCAAAGGGATATTCCATACCATATGACATCATGCTCAGTACATAAAGCTGGGGCGAAGAAGAAGGAAGGGGTGGAGGGGATGTTCGGAGTGAATGGCGTCTGTCTTCCCAAGAAACCATTACGCGTGATGGAGCCCTGCTTCCCTGGAGATGGCTGAACCCCTGCCTGCCCATGGGGAGCAGTGAATGGATTCCTTGTTTTGCTCTGCTTGCGTGCGTGGCTTTTGCTTTACCTATTAAACTGTCTTTATCTCAGACCATGAGTTTCCTCACTTTTACTCTTCCAATTCTCTCCCCCGTCCCACTGTGGGGGAGTGAGCGAGCGGCTGCGTGGGGCTTAGTTGCTGGTTGGGGCTAAACCACGACACTCCTGATATGGATAATGCTGTTATATGCCAAGTTTAGGGATTTTGTTGTCAAAAGGGTGTTAGCTAGATAATGTTCATATTCTCCTCTCTGTTTTTACAGTTGGTAAGACTTCTGAGGCTATTTGGTTCATTACTAAATAAGAATTACAAGTTGCTGAATAAGTAGAATTAGAAGAAACATCTCTGGTTTATAGGATTAAAGAGCTTTTAATATTTGAGTGAACCTGAACAGTCTGCTTTCTAAATAAACTTTCTTCCTAGTTCTTATTTCATGGCTAGTAAGTTACAGTTGCTCTAACAGCAGCCTGAGAAGCTGTGATGTGTGCATGTGTATAGGGGAAGCTGTTTTCTGAATTTAAAGAGCAGTATCCAGTCTTTCTGAACTTGTGGCAGATGAATTTGCTGGTTGAGGTAAGTTGGCTGTGACCTGCCCCTTAAACTAAGCAAACTTGAGAACTCTCTTGCTTTTCAAACTTCTCCTGACATGCATGGCTCTGATATTTAGTTAGGAACCTTGTTTATAAATTCAACAGATAACTTATTTAACCTGCCTTTAATACTTATAGAAATAATAAGTTTGAATTTTAAGATATGTTTGAAACTGTAGAAAAAAGTTTTGAGGCTGAGCATGGGAGTTGCTTTCTGCATAACTTAAGATTTCTGTAGTAGCCAGGTATTGCAAACTCGAGAAGTATGAACAGAATTACTCCTGAAGTAGTATAGAGCATCTCCATTTAAACATAATTTAAATTAAACAGAATAACTGAATTGCAGCATTTGCAGACATTTACTTGTGAATGGAATTTATTTTTAAACTTTGTAATATATAATTATTTTTAACAGGATGATGAGTCCTTTAACTTGCACAACAGCAACAGTCCTCATCATGAGAGCGATATAAACCAAAACTTTGGAAATGAAATTGCGCAAGAGAATGGCAATGCTCCAATTACATCTCAACAGATCATTCCATCTTCAACTTTCCCTCGGGCAGATGTTCTTTCAAGCTCACTTGAGGCGGAGCATAGGTATGTGCTTCATTATAATATAAAGAGTGTTCCTTCATGGTAAGTGAGGATGTCTTAAATTCTTACTAGTTCAGAAGTCAAATCTGAAAACTGAGAACACACAAAATGTTTACTGGTACTGTCAAAGTCTAACTTTTAGACATGTACTAATTTAAGATGGAATATACTTTGTTTTTACTAGACTTGTGTACTGACATCTTAAACTTGCTTTACTAAAAATTTTATGTATTTCATTATAAAGAAATAAAGCAAACTACATAGTGACTTCATCCCTCTGATTTTGGTCTGCATGTCTAGGAAAAACAATGCATGTAATTGCTATTTGTATTAATAATACTTTAAATGCTGAATCTTATGTAAAACTCCAGTGAGTTTTTCCTGTTTGTTTAAGAAATTAATTATTTCTGTAGCTGACTAGTTGATGCTGTCAGTGATATCACAAGACAATGCACTAGAAAGGGAGAAAGTAACTTCAAAAAATGTTTGAAACAATTCTAGCATCTTATAATAGTAACTGCAGTAGCAACTGGTAGAGATTGATACTGCTGGGAAATCACAACTCTGTCTGGAGGTGAGCTTGCCATGAGCTGTTTAAATTCTTACTATTTATGGCAACTACAGAAATATAGTGATAGATTTTTTTTTTTTCTTTTAGTGATAGATTCTACGTATACATTGAACTAGAGAATTTTTCCTTTTGTAGTACCTGCAGAGGAAACTTTCATGACCTCTTATCCCTCATGAGTATGAAAAGTGAAATGCACCCTGCTCTCTTCTTTTTTTTTTTTTTTTTTTTTTTTCCACCATTGGTTATGGAGACAGAAATCTTTGGCTGCTAGAGGCTGCTGATGAATGTTTTTGACAAGAAGATAGGAGTAAAATCTAACTCTCATTTGTCAATTCAAATGACTTTGAATGGCCTTCATAGGGTTTCTGGGCAAGCATCTTTCCTTGTGGTATTCCAGAGATGCTGCATCTCCATACTGCACCAGCCCTTTGGCTGAGACCTCTACATGTATGTAGACAGTTATGGTAAGCCTTTTTGTGGTAAATTGGACTTGAGGTAACCAGCTTAATTCACAGGATACTTGTGCATACCTAATAACTGTATAGGCACATCTTGTACAAAATATATCTTGGGCTTCCTTTCCGCTGGGGGTTTCCAACATGCAGTGATTATGTACTCATCCTGTTGGTGTCAAGTTTGCTAATCTGAAGCTTATTTTTTTTTTTACGTAGTTCACACTTTTAACCATTCTAGAAGCCTTATATTGCTTTAAAGGGACAGTGGTCCTGCTAACTTTAGATGATATTGCTTAAAAATTAATTAGCTATTGCCCTAAACTTTATTTACATTAACAGGAACTATGTAACTATTCACTTTACATAATACTGTTAACAGCTTGCTTGCAGTAATATTTTATGACTCAAATTACTGTTGCTAAAAATATAACTATCATTGAACTGCTTTTGGCATTGCATAATGGTGAGTCTTTTTCTGTATGTGTATACAAATGCACATATTCTCTTAAAAGAGAGAAGTTTTGGATGACTTGCATATTATTTCTGCTGCTTCCTGAGGATTTCACTGTTCCTGGCTGTCACATTGTCCAGTTTGGTTCAAATACTACAGAATATGTATTTTCCATTTCTGTTATTGTCCCGTAAACTGTTTTTAAATAATCTCGGTAGTGCTGTTCTTTCCCCCCCCCCTCAATTCCAGGCTTGTATTATGGTTTTAACAACAGTCATTGGTGTAATTGGTTACCTGCAGTGACACATCCAGTGCATGCCCATTGTATTGGGACCTAGAATTTTTTGTAGGGAGGGTTATGTTGAAGGGCATTTCTTGCTGACATCTAGCTGAATGGAATACCTGGCACATGACATCAACTATGAGTTCATCTAACTTCTCAGTTTTAGTATATTCACTGTTCTTCAGCTCTAAACGTCAGTTTCTTGTGTCAGTTCTGGCATATACTTTAGAAGCCTCTTTATTTTTTGGGAAATAGCTTTAACCTCCTTTAATGTTTAGGGTCACAGGTGTGTGGTTTGCCTGAAGAAGGTGCTAATCCTTTTGGCAAAAACTTTGCAGCAAGATAACTTACTATCTTCATTGTTAAATGTCACAGTGTTTTCACCCTCAGATAACCTGTGTTTTCTCAGCATCTTCATGCCTGAAACCATTTTCTTCCTGTTCAGATACTGCTGTCCCACTTTTGGCACTAGCTAAAACACTTTTATTATTGTATCTTTGTACATCTCAAGCTTAGTCACAAGAGGAATCTGTCTCCATTTCTTTTCCTTCTCTCATCCCAAAACTCACTCCTAGTTATAGTCTGTGCTGGAATATCAGCATCTGCTGTCAGGTAAGACTCATTTGCAAAGAAGCCTGTCCTGGCTCTGACATTAGTATGTGCTACAAAAAAGAAACTATATGAGGCCATTGCATCCTGAATCGTGCTTCTGTCACCGAGGATCAATGCAGCTTCTCCCATGTGTGTTATCTTCATCTCCAAATTTGATGCTGAAGATACTGTGGGTCTGAGGTGAGGAGCCATCTCTGATGTTGGTTCCCATGGATGGACATCACCAGCATAGCAGTTATGCAAAGGAGATACGTTCTTACTTTTCCACCTGACAGAGATTTCTTGTCCTAAAATGAAGCTACAGTTAACTAGATTCTGCTTTCTTCCTGCTTGAATTTTAGGAATATGATGAATATCATAGTGTATCCAGGGTCACTTGATTGTAATAAAATCATTTGCCTTTGATAACTTCTTACACAAATGTATTGACGATGGAGGTTGCCGCTTAATGGGCTGTAAAGTCCATAGTCCCAACATCAGATAGCTTTTAAGAGAAATCCTATGCATCAACAGCTGAACTTGCATATGATCCAAATTCTTTTCTCTTTTGCTTTCTTTATTGCTGCAATCCTGGAGAGCAGACATCCAATTGAAACAGAATATGAAAAACTGTCAGCTTTTTTTAGGCTGGTAACGAAGATCCTGAAGTGAGATAATATGATGAAATTTGGCTTTTGTGTCCTTATGTTCACTGGATTGGCAGAGAGAGCAGGGTCTATTTTGTATGTGAAACCTGATGGCAGGAAATGTAATACTTGGTATGTGCAAGTGATGGTGTGGATATATGCTTGAAATTAAGAATGTGTTCTATAGATAAAGTATTACTGTTAAATTTTTGCAACCTTTGAAATTAAACATGTAGTGGTAAAACAGGGTCATCTGTGAATGACCTGAGAACTTATCAACTTCTGTGCTTTATATATCTTTTGGAAGGCTTTTAACCTACTTTTATGTAAGAGTTTGTTTAAAAAAATTATGGACTGATTAATACATTTATTACGGATCTTTATGCATCTATGTAGGCAGAGCTTGAAATGTCTGAGTGTGTGTAGCAAATTCCTTAATGTTGTTCTTTTTATTTTAAAGGTTGTTAAAGGAGATGGGCTGGCAGGAAGATAGTGAAAATGATGAAACATGTGCTCCACTAACAGAGGATGAGATGAGGGAATTCCAAGTCATTAGTGAACAGGTAATGCTAAGTTAATGTTCCATTATGAACTTGTAGGTGGCTACCCTAAATGCCTGCCTCTGAGGGGGATCTCTAGTAATTTTGATGGTTAGGGATGCTGCCATTTCAGTACTCACTCTCTTTCCTCTCTGTTGCCTCCTTGTGCTTTTGGAAGAATAGTTGCTTTAAAAAGATAGGGGACCAGCGCTTATTGTAGGTAAGGCCTATTCTCAAAATATCAAGGGAAGGGTAGGGGAGTGGTTCTGAGTAGTTTCAGCATTGTTGGTGGTAGAATTGCACAGGCTTTCCAGCTCCTCAGCTTAGCCTGAGGAAAGGGAATTTTCTTTCAAGTTTTTATGCAGTTTCCTTGGCTTTCCAAAATCTGAATTTTCTCTGTTGGAAATTCACTAGTAACAAAGTCTGAAAAGGCAATCTAGACTTGATTTTTTTTTTTTAATTAGGAGTGTTTTATATACCAGATTTTTGGGGGGGGGGGGGGGGTAGAAGGGAGAATCTTGCATAATGTTAAATCCTGAACGTTTGATATTTCCATAAGATTTTTACATAAGACCATGTGGGAGGGATCACTGGGGCAAGATGTCTGAGGAAGTGGGTGAGAAGAGGGGTAGGCTCTTGTTCATTGCAGGAGCTTAGTTTAGCACAGTTGGAGGCTCTTGGATGCAGGTGGGTGGCTGGCCCAGAAGTGAAGGCGCTCAGGTAAATTTTCCTTTGTGTGTATATATAAAAGAGGTCATGCAGTGGATCTAATGTATCCCATAGATGATGTAGAGAATGCTGAAATGCAGCAGGTTGTTGTGTTTAGCTTTTTCTTTCTCTGACTACATCTTGTTTTCTCATTTTAGTTACAAAAAAATGGGCTTCGGAAAAATGGCATTTTGAAAAATAGCCTCATCTGTGATTTTAAATTTAGCCCCTGGAAAAACAGCACTTTCAAACCTGCTCTGGAGAATGAGGGTTCTGAGACAAGCAGCAGTGATACATCAGATGATGATGATGTGTGAAGATTTCTCTAACATCTGTAGAAGCTTGTTTTGATCTCATGAAAATTTGGGGATGTATTGTCCAAAAAAAATTTTCTAATTTATGTAGTAACATACCCCATTAGAGGAAGAATGATGGGACTTCTCTCTGAAGAAAGCAAGGAATGTTGTGTTGAACGTTACTATAAATTCTTTGCAAAGAAATGTTGTAGAATGAAGACTTGGGTTGACCCACATTGACTTTCTTCTTCACTGCAGCATTTCTGACTAGCAATGTGACAATGTAACAAATCAGACTTTCTCATTTAATAAAGAAATTGTGTAATGTCTTGCAAAGCTTCTGTCTTAATATGTCCAAATCTATTAGGAAAAAAAGAGCAGCTTGACACAGTGTTTTGCTTGCCAAGTCATTTCTTTCTTACAATGGAAATCCTTGAGTCCACTTTGTATGCAAAAAGGGCAATGTAGCATGTTGACTAAAATGAGCAAAGTGCACTAAAACTCTTCCTTAATTGAGCTGTTGTACTGTTCTGCTTTTTCCACACATAACTGTTCTTTAGCCATTTGTAGTGTAATCATCATTATTAACGGCAAAAAACCCTGATGTTAGTTCTAGAAATTTGGAACCAAAACCTTTAAATTGAAAGCTTTATGTGGGGTATTGCAAGACCCAGTATTCTCACAGTGAACACATTTCTTGTGGGAAAATAAATGCTTTGATTTTACTGTTCACGTGCAGAAAAATAATTACACTGACTGGATTTGTCCACTACATGGAAAATAAACTGATTTACAGAGTATTGTCTCAGTGCATAGCATCAAGGGTATTGTTTTAAAATCTAGTAAGTTTTGTTTGCATTTATATTAAATGTACTCTGGCAGCGGTGACTGCATTTCGGAACGATTAAAAATATCTTTATCACCAGATCTTGCTTTTATAGCAGCAGAAGTATATCTATGCAATAAGCACCTCTTTTGCTTACTTTGTGTCAAACTTTTTCTTTATAATCATTCATTTAAAAACTAATATTATTTATAGTTTTATTTGGTTCATTTTAGTTCTTTAAATATTTTCCTCAGGGTTGTACAAACTATGTAGCATTAATTCATAAGCACAACTGCTCTTGGTGATGTCACATACATCTATAACATAGGTTATATATAGACATTTATCCTTCAAAATATTTTGGAATTTCACTACTTCTTAAAGTAATTTGCAATTTAAAACTCTAAAGCAAAAATATTTATAAAGCTGAGATTTTGTCCATGTTTAACTTCTTTAGGAAAAGACTTTTTTTTTTTTTTTATTAAGGTAGCATCTAACAATTTTGGGCCAAAGGTGATGTGTGGGGTTTTGGGTTTATTTTGGGGGGAGGGGGGTGTGTGATTGTGGTATTGGTGTTTGGTGTGGTCTGTGCATGGGTTGGGTTTTTTTTAAACAGTTTCCAAGAGGTCAGTTTTCTTTTTCTCTTGGAACAGGCATGCAAATGTTGGTGTAGTTAATTTTGGCACAATGTATTGAAAATTTCTTGTCTAAATTTAAGAGGATAAAAATCTTTCTTTTTTAAAGAGAAAACTGCTGTATTGGTAATGAAGTATTTCCTACTTGTATACCTTACCTTTCTCTCTCCCCTCATGCAGGTTTTTTTTTTACTAACTTTGACATCTTGGTGTAGTTTATTCTCTCTTTGGTTGTCACATCATATGAACAGGATCTTCTGCCTATCGTAGTTGCTTAGTGGTATGTCAATACACTATTTTTACTACTAAGTGAAAACTTTTTTGCCTTAGTGTTTCTCAAAGTGGGACACAATTTTTTTTCCCCTCTGTCTTCAATTTAGTGACAAGTGTCACCTCTGTAACTAACCCTTTGGGGAGGTACTATAATTATAGAATAATTGCATTATACTAAGTGTACGGACTTGGGAAATTTAGAGAAAGTAAAAATAATAGTTGTAAACTAGAGAAACAGAAGTACCATCCTGAAACTAGTAACAGAAGCACAGGTCACAGTGAGTTGTGAGCAAAGGAAGTAACAGGACTTGAGTAGGGGTTTTGCTTCATAGAATGAAACACCTTTAAAGCCTTTGTAACTTGTTTTCTGAATGTGATTTCTTGTGGCTACATCTTTTCGATCTGCTGTGTTGTCCATTTTGGCTCTATACACCCAGCATAATTACTCTGTACTCATACTACACAGTGTTTGCATTTCTGAAGTCTGTTGTATTTGATACAGTGATTTGATGTTCAGATGCATAACCTTAACCAACTGATACTTGTGGATTCAGTTCTAGTCCTATATAGTGGTCCATCCTGACCCTTCATGCTAGTTCAGAAACTAGTTGTTATAAATGATTTAGTCCCAAACATGTTTCCAATTCAAATTTACAATTTATTAAGCGAATAGAGGCAAGCAAACAGCGCTGGGTGCGCCGGGAGTCTCTGCTCCACCAAGACGCACGTGGTTCAGTTCCTGTTCCTGGTTTATATCCTGTCCGTTAATACATATTCATGAATAGGCGTGTCTTCTTCGGCGCATGCCCTCTTCTCCTTCTAGAGTCTTCTCGACTCTTCCTCAGCGTGATCCTGTTCGCTAATACATATTCATGAATAGGCGTGTCTTCTAATACATATTAATGAACAGGCGTGTCTTCTTCAGCGCACGCCCTCTTCTCCTGCTAGAGTCTTCTCGAATCTTCCTCAGCGTGCCCCCAGGATGACCCCAAACCTTATGCATGCACTTTCTTTACACAATACTATGCGGTCAGTGGTCAAACTGGTTTGAGCTGATATACCAGCAAAGTAGTTTAACTTTCTCCTGTAAAATACCCCTTTTTATGGTGCAGGAGAAATCCATGAAAGTACAGAAGGTTACACTTCATCACACGAATCAGATAAACATATTTCACATAGTGTCTGCACCAGGTCTGCATAGCAGGCAAATTAAGCATTTAAGCTGTTACTTCAGTTTGCCCCTCACCGCAGTAAGAGATGGAAGTGGGGAAGCTGTGATGTTTTCACTGAGGAATTCATTGCCTTATGTTATATTTACTTAATGGCAAAGCTGAGTAATGCATCGTTAGTCGCCGAGGGGAGCTGGTCCGACCCGCAGCGTAGCGGCAGATCTTGGCGCACGGGGGTTTCCTGAGGCAGGGAAACGCCAGGGCAGCGGAGAGACCCGCCAGGAGCCGGCAGCTCTCGCGGGAGACGCTGGCGAGGCCTGGGCGTTGCCAGAGCAACGGCGGCCCGCACCAATAAAAATCGGCCTGGGGAACGCTGTGAAAACAGCGGTCAAACAGGGCGTGGCGTGGCAGTTTGTGCGACAGGGCGCGCAGGGAGGGTGTAGTCGCCCTGCCAGCTCAAGGGGTGAGTTCAGTTGGTGGTCATCACCCTCTCAGAAGGAGCTTAGCAATGGTAGCCACCTAGCAGAAAGCCAAGTCCTCTGCACTCACCAGAATGAATGGGGCAACCCAGACAGAGCTCCCACGGAAACATGCAGCCATCCAGGTCTCAGGCTGCAGAGGGTGCCAGAGCCTCTCACTGGTAACTGATGGCAGTAGCGAGAACAGCTGTGTGAGGTGTGACCAGGTGGATGATCTGCTGGTGGCAGAGCTACAAGAGGAGGTAGAAAGGTTAAGGAGCATCAGGGAGTCTGACAAAGAGATGGACAAAGAGCAGACATGCTCTGCCCTCCCTGAGAAAGAAGCAGGAACAGCCACGAGAAAAAAACCAAGACCAAGGGGGTACTGTATCCTCTCCTGTTTTCTAGCCCTAGGGGTAGACTGGCTCTTGAGAGACACATAGTAGAAACCACAAGTACAAGACGTTCCTCTGCAGCCTGTGGTGAAGACCATGGTGAGGCAGGCTGTCCCCTGGCAACCCATGGAGGTCCATGGTGGAGCAGATATCAACCTGCAGCCCATGGAGGACCTCATGCCTGAGCAGGTGGATGCCCAAAGGAGGATGTTACCCTGTGGGAAGCCAGTGTGGGCACCCAGCATCCAGCCAGGGTCAACCCACCACACAAGGGCACATTAATGCCTTTAAAGAATATGGTGTTGTCAGCAAATATTTAGTAATTACAGTTTTTAGACCAGTTACGTACATCAGGCAATATACTTCTCAGAAGTATTGATTATTGGAAATGCACATCCTACTTGCTAACAGAATAATACATCTGTGAAACCCAGAAGGTGAAAGTGTAAGAGAAACTTAAAATCACTGTGAAAAAAAAATATGACCCACTAGCCTGCTGAACAGTTTTACTTTTAGTGCAATGGCAGCTTCTGCTATTTCATAAATCTGTCAGTCTGCTGGTATGAGCATTTGTTAGTGCCTCTTATCAGTTATTGACCAAATCTGCAGACTTCTGAAAAATCAGTTCCCTAAACTGATGGGACCTTCTGGGCTGATGTTCATAACATGGGACAGAAAGGGAAGGCAGTTTTAAAAAAAACAAAACTAAAAGAAGTCTAAAAACAAAGAGGCACCAAGCAAGAGAAAACTGATACATTTTATATACATCTTGGGTATGGGTGCATGCTTGTTTTTCAGATGATATACAAAATTATCAAAGGCAGAATAAGCTCGTCTCAGATTCAGACTTTACTCATGCTAAGTCTTCCATTTCCAAGAGGAGGTAGATATATTTGTGTAGTCATTAAAATCTGATGCTTTTTTTGTTTTCTATATAAGATACCTTTTACATGTCTAATGGCTCCTTCTGTGTAACTTCATATTAGTAAACTGTGTAAGCTGAAAGGAGGTTGTAGTGAGGTGGGTGTTGGTCTCTTCTCCCAAGTAACTAGTGATAGGACAAGAGGAAATGGCTTCAAGTTGCACCAGGGGAGGTTTAGATTGGATATTAGGAAAAATTTCTTTACTGAGGGTGGTCAAGCATTGGAACAGGTTGCCCAGGGAAGTGGTGGAGTCACCATCATTGGAGGTGTTCAAAAAACATGTAGACGTGACACTTTGGGACATGGTTTAGTGGGCATGGTGGTGTTGGGTTGACGGTTGGACTTGATGATCTGGGAGGTCCTTTCCAACCTTAATGATTCTATGATTTCTGTAATGTTACCCTTAACCATGTTGATTTGTTTTTCTTAAGTCAATGTTAGTATAGTGTGTATATATATCTGTAAGAACAAAGTAATTATTAATGTCAGGCAAAGACTACTTGAAACGGGTTTCAAGCTTCAAAAACCATCTCATACTAGTTTGTATAGGAAGTTAGTCTTACCCTGGGACTTAGGCAATTTTTAAACTCAGTTTTGCAGAATTTAAAGGATGCATTAATTGCACTTTTGCACATTTATTTCTGCCTGTGCTCAGTTACTGTGCTTCAGTTCTAAATATTCTGACATTCTGTTAGCTATTCCACAGATTATATTCTGCCTGTTAGATGTTTGCTTTTCTAACTCTGAAGAAAGATACTAAGGGCTCAGGAGCTTACACTAACCCCAAGTGTTGTGCTGAAGGCAACTTTGAGGAAAAAAACCCATGCATACAGAGGATTAACTTGTAGTACAAAAAGTTTGGATAAGTAGTTTTTGCACAGTAACACAAAGGCATGTGGATAAAGGAGAGCTACCATGTGTAATGACCATTGTATTTAAATGGAGATGTGTCTGATAATACACAAAATGCTGAAATGCCTCTCTGCTCTCTGAAATGGTTATGACAAATTTTTAACAGTTTCTTTAAATTATATTAAAAAAAAAACAGTTTGTAAGAGACACGGCCAGAACTTTTCCAGAGAAATGCAGTGGTATTGAAAACACTATTCTGTGTAAGCTGTAATGTTTTTTGGGAGTGAGCTCATTTTGGTGCATTTTTGGATTAGGGAACCCTGAGCTCTGTAGCTGGAGATTTGCGTGGGAATGTACCAATGCTTATTCGTGAAAGTGGTGATCTCCCTGGGTTGAATGTTAGGTGTCTTTAATGATGAGCTATTCGAGTTTTTTTTAAGAAAGACACTTTTAAACTAGGTCCTACACAGGATTTTGTTAAAAGCAAAGTTAAGGAGCTATTCATCTGCATTTCATCAAGTCAATTACTTATTTTAAAAAATATTTATAGTGAACTGTTACCTATCACAATCATTGGTAAGAGCTGTGTCCTGGTTTCAGCTGGGATAGAGTTGATTTTCTTCACAGAAGCTAGTGTGAGGCTATGTTTTGGATTTGGGATGAGAAAATGTTGATAATGTGCTGATGTTTTGGGTTGTTGCTAAGCAGTCAAGGACTGTCTGGCTTTTCATGCTGGCCTGCCAGCAAGAAGGCTGGGGGTGCACGGGGAGCTGGGAGGGGACACAGCCAGGACAGCTGACCCAGGCTGACCAAAGGGATATTCCATACCATATGACATCATGCTCAGTATATAAAGTTGGGGCGAACAAGAAGGAAGGGGTGAGGGGACGTTCAGAGTTATGGCATCTGTCTTCCCAAGAAACCATTACATGTGATGGAGCCCTGCTTCCCTGGAGATGGCTGAACACCTGCCTGCTGGTGGGAAGTAGTGAATGGATTCCTTGTTTTGCTTTGCTTGTGTGCACAGCTTTTGCTTTGCCTATTAAACTATTTCTATTTATATAGAATTATATTTATGACAACAATCTATTCTGGAGACAGATAAGCTCATGATAATGCATGTGTTCAGTGCAGGAAGGTCCCAGTCTTTAACTAGCCCACCTGAGTCCAAAACAAACAAAACATCACCATTATCTTTTCAAACAACATTTCCCAGAACAGAAAGCCTGTTTGTTTACCCAAAGTGCAGACAAAAAGTCTTTTAATGTATATTAATGAGAAGGCAGAAGTAGCAGAGATTCTTAATGGGATCCTGAACTAATTAAGATGAAAAAAAAAAAAAAGATTTCCTTGGGTACCTGGACAGTATATAGGTTAAACAATAATTCACATTCATGTTTCTTTTCATGGGGGAAGAATATAAAATATGTGAGCTTACCTTTGGAAATTGCTAAAAAATGAGCTCACAAGAGAGACAAACTCCATTGACCCTTTACAGGTGAGGGGTCCTCACTGAACTGCTGACAATTCATGACCACATCTGGCTCTTTTGTACTAATACTGTTACTGCCAGCTGTAAAGCTGCTTTTAATTAGCCAGTTTGTACTAGTTTCAGCTGGGATAGAGTTAATTTTCTTCACAGAATCTAGTATGCAGATATGTTTTGCATGAAGGGTGAAAATAATGTTGATAACGTACTGATGTTTTCAGTTGTTGCTAAGCAGTCAAGGACTGCTGCCTCCCTGGGTCCTGGGTAAAAGACATCACTAGGAAACTTCCTAGCCTAGTATGGCCCTCGGATTATTACCCACTACAGCTCTTCCATGTGGGTGGCAATGAAGCTCCAATGCATAGTCCAAGGATGATCAAAAGAGACTTCAGGCCCTTGGAACAGTTGGTAAGGGAATCTGGAGCACAGGTTATTTTTACCTCTCTCCTTCCAGTTGTGGGCAGCGACATAGGAAGAAACAGATGGGCCCAGCCTATTAATGCATGGCTCTGTGACTGGTTCCACAGCCACAATTTTGGATTTTTTGATAATGGCATGGCCTACACAGCACCTGGCTTGCTGGTGTCATATGGGATTGACCTTTCTCAAAAGGGGAAGAGGGTCTTTGCTCGCAAGCTAGCGGAGCTTATTGACAGGGCTTTAAACTAGACGTGAAGGGGGGGGGTAATATCAGGCTTGCTTGTGACAAGCTGCGGGATGACACGCCAAGGTTAGAGGGATGGGGTGCTAGTGAGGCCCCTCAGCCTGTTGCACCAGCGAAAGACCTCAAAGGAATTAAGGGGTGTTCCTCTAAGAGTGTGACATGGCTGACAGCCCAGCTGGAGTGCCTCTACACCAATTTACACAGCATAAGCAAAAAACAGGGCGAGTTGGAAGCCACCATGCTGCTAAAAAGCTATGACTTGGTTGCCATTACTGAAACTTGGTGGGACAAATACCACGACTGGAGAGCAGCTGTCATTGACTACAGGCTGTTCAGAAGGGACAGGCAAGGAAGGAAGGGTAGAGGCGTTGCCCTCTATGTCAAGAAATAGATAGAGTGTGAAGAGCTGTCTGTGAAGAATAGCCAGGAGCAGATCGAAAGCTTATGGGTAAGAATCAGGTACTGAGGCAACAAAGGGAACCTTGTGGTTGGTGACTAGTACAGGCCACCTGATCAAGGGGAGTCTACTGATGAAGCCTTCTTACTCCAGCTACAGGAGGCATCATGCTCATAGGCTCTTGTCCTGCTGGGGGACTTAAACCACCCTGACATCTGCTGGTAAAGTCCTGGAGATTCCTGGAGTGCATGCAGGATAACTTCTTAGGCCAGGTGATAGACAGCCCTACTGGAGGGGATGCCATACTGGACCTGTTAGTCATCAATGCAAGTGAGCTAATTGGTGACATCAAGATTGGAGGTAGCCTGGGCTGCAGTGATCATGCTCCGGTGGAATTCGCAGTCCTGAGGGATATGAGGCAGGCAAAGAGTAAACTCAGGACCTTGAATTTTAGGAAAGCAAACTTCTAGCTCTTCAAAGAATTAAATAGGACCTACTGGGAAACTACCCTTGGGGCAAGGGAGCAGAACAGAGCTGTCAGACCTTTAAGGACGCTTTCCATAGAGAGCAAGAGCATTCTTGATCAGGAATGACAGGCAAGAGACCGGCATGGCTGAGTTGAGACCTGCTGGTCAATGTAAAGGGCACGAAGGAAATGCACAGGCAGTGGCAGCAGGGACAGGTATCCTGGGAAGAGTACAGGGATGCTGCCCGGTTGTGTAGGGATGGGGTCAGGAAGGCCAAGGTGCAGCTGGAGCTGGACTTGGCAAGGGATGCAAAGAATAGTAAGAAGGGCTTCCACAGGTATGGCAGCCAGAAAAGGAAGGTCAAAGAAAGTGTATATCCCCCTTGAACAGGACTGGCAGACTGGTAACAAAGGATGAGAAGGCAGAGGTGCTGAATGATTACTTTGCCTCAGTCATCACTGGCAATCTCTCTTCCCACACCTCTCGAAGGGGTGGACTGCAAGACAGGGACTGGAGGAGCAAAGTCCCTCCCACTGTAAGAGAAGATCAGGTTTGAGACCACCTGAGGAACCTGGACATACACAAGTCTATGGGACCTGATGAGATGCATCCCGGAGTCCTGAGGGAATTGGCTGATGTAGTTGCCAAGCCACTCTCCATGATATCTGAAAAGTCATAGCAGTCAGGTGAAGTCCCTGGAGACTGGAAAAAGGGTAACATTGCACCCATTTTTAGAAAGGGGAGAAAGGAGGACCCTGGGAACTACTGACCTGTCAGCCTGACCTCTGTGCCTGGGAAGATCATGGGACAGATCCTCCTAGAAGCTATGCTAAGGCCCATGGAGGACAGGGAGGGGATTTGAGACAGCCAGCATGGCTTCACCAAGGGCAAGTCCTGCCTGACCAACCTAGTGGCCTTCTATGACAGAGTGACCACATCAGTGGACAAGGGAAGAGCTACCGATGTCATCTCTCTGGATCTCTGTAAGGCCTTTGACACAGTCCCCCCCCAACATCCTCCTCTCTAAATTGGAGAGATATGGATTTGACAGGTGGACTGTTGGGTGGATGAGGAATTGGCTGGATGGTAGCATCCAGAGGGTAGTGGTCAACAGCTCAATGTCCAGATGGAGATCGGTGATGAGCGGTGCCCCTTAGGGGTCCATACTGGGACCAGTAGTGTTTAAGATCTTCATCAATGACATAGTGGGATTGACTACACCCTCAACAAGTTTGCAGATGACACCAAGCTGAGTGGTGCGGTTGACACACCTGAGGGACAGGATGCCATCCAGAGGGACCTGTACAAGCTCAAGGAATGGGCCCATGTGAACCTCACGAGGTTCAACAAGGCCAAGTGCCGGATCCTGCACCTGGGTCAGGACAACCTCCAGTATCAGTACAGGCTGGGTGATGAAGGGATTGAGAGCAGCCCAGCTGAGAAGGACTTGGGGGCACTGGTGGATGAAAAGCTGGACATGAGCCAGCAATGTGCCCTCGCAGCCCAGAAGGCGAACCGTATCCTGGGCTGCATCCAAAGAAGCGTGGCCAGCAGGGTGAGGGAGGTGATTCCGCCCCTCTACTCTGCTCTGGTGGAACCCCACCTGGAGTAGTGCATTGAGCTCTGGAGCCCTCAGCACAGGAAAGACATGGACCTGTTGGAGAGGGTCCAGAGGAGGGCCACCAAAATGATCAGAGGGGTGGAACACCTCTCTTATGAGGACAGGCTGAGAGAGTTGGGGTTGTTCAGCCTGGAGAAGAGAGGGCTCTGGGGAGACCTTATTGCAGCCTTCCAATACTTAAAGGGGGCTTATAAGAAAGATGGGGACAGACTTTTTAGCAGGGCCTGTTGCGATAGGACAAGGGATAATGGTCTTAAACTAAAAAGAGGGTAGATTCAGACTAGATATAAGGAAGAAATTTTTCACAATGAGGGTGGTGAAACAATGGACGAGGTTGCCCAGAGAGGTGGTAGATGCCCCATCCCTGGAAACATTCCAGGTCAGGTTGGACGGGGCTCTGAGCAACCTGATCTAGTTGAAGATTTCCCTGCTCATTGCAGGGGGGTTGGACTAGATGACCTTTTACGGTCCCTTCCAACCCAAACTATTCTATGATTCTTTTACAGATGACTGAAAGAAGGCTTTGTAAACAAGAGCTTGGGGGACTGTTCAAAAGGGGAAAGGAAATTATGTGCATGTGTAACCACCCTTGTGATCCTCTGAGAGCCACACATACAGACAGAGCAAAGTCCAGGTGTTCAAGAGCAGGATCCTACCATGGGGTTGGTTGCCAGTGGGTGGTCCCTCCAGGCCTTGGGGTGAGAAGTGACTGATTTCAGTATAGCAGAGAAAGGGAATGTAAGTTTGAAGTTTAAGTCAGAGCTTAAACTCAAAATAATGCAGGATTAACAGAAGGAACAATTAAGCCTTGAAAGAGATAACAAGATGCAGAAAATTTAAATTGGTGGATAACAAGCATCAACACTGTCTAATTTTCTAAAATAACCTACACCAAGTAGTTAAAGCAGAAGCTAGTTGGAACTAAATGAAACATCACTAGGCAAAAGTCTGATCTATATTTTTAGACAAGAGAGACTAAATGACCTTTTCTGGGGTAAAAAAATTAAAATTTTTATTATCATCTGAGATATCAGATCAGTGGTAGGAAGGGAGGAAAAAAAAAGTAAAAAAATCAAACATACAGTAGACAGAAAGCGTTAGGGAATTAGCAAAATACAAGAAGCAGATAAACCATAGGTTCATTTATTCCAAGAAAGGCTTCAGCAGGTGAACTCTCATTACCAGAGGGTAGAGTGTATTATATGAAGGGACAACACCACTCACTTCATTTTGAGACAGTTCATAGTGTTGTCCCAAATATGGGTCCTTCCACCCGGTGTGCAGAGCGTCGAAAAACACAGAGCCGAGATATTTGCTTTTATTCCATCTGCGCAGAGTTGGGTGCTAGATGGTAGGCCCACAAAGCTAGCATGCCTCGGTTAACACACAGAAAATATTTATACACTTTGAGCAACAGTTATCAGTATTTTTTAAAAGTTGGCTCCGTTACCCTTGTTCCCATTGGTTCTCACAAGCCTCGTCTCCACTTAAAGTCACAGCATCCTTCTTTTTTCCTAGGCATGCTCAGTGAGGAAGGGGCTTTTGTGAGGAGGGGGCTTTCCCTGCCCAGGGGCAGGTTTCTATTATGCCAATTGTATGTTAATTAGATGTTAATTAGGATAGTTCACTCAAGGTTGAGTAGCTGTGTTTCTTTTGTGATTATCTTGTTCCTTCCCTCAAGGTTGCACCTTGTTAACTGCTCACAGAGACTAAACAATACCCCCAGCTTCATTCCTTGCATGCCTTCAATAATAGGATTCATCATCCCAAGAAACAAAAGTCAACCTATCTGATGTAAATGCCTTGTAGGTTATATTGCAGAATTAGAGCTCATCTCTAGCCATTATTATTGACACTACGGGAAATAGGCACACACTTTCACACATGATCATCTTACTCGGCAACCGCTATGGGGCAGCAGTTGGACAAGGCACCCAAGAAGAGCATGCAAAGAAACCATACCCAACAAGAAAATAATAACCATCTCAAAACGAGCTTAGCCTCAAAGAGCCCGGTGGCTTAATGTTCCCCCAAGTGCAAAAGCTTTTTTAGTTAAAAGGTCGAGCTAATTTTAAACATTGCTTCCTGTTTCTCATCATATATTTTGGTCAGGCTGGTTTTTATAATTTTAAAATATATTTAAAAATTATTTAAAGGCATTAATTGCTCAGTATAGAGCAGCATATGCAGTTCAAAACATGACTTTAGTGTTTGCAGCCTAGAAGTATCAGTATTAATGTTTTAATTGATTGTCCATGTAGAATTATGAGCTCCCTCTCAGTTACTATGTTATGAGAGCACTGCAAATTCACACCATAGTTAACGTCTTAAAAATGGTTTTGTAGCCAAACCCTCATCTGCTGTTGCAACAGGGATAGAAAAATGCATATTCTTAACCAGTTTCTCCTGCAATAGCAGGAGACTCTGCCAGTTTACTATATTTCTGTCCTGCTGTCTGCCTTGGACAAAGATTTTTAGGAGGAATCTGGACACTGAAGTAAAGAGGAAGCAGATTCCCCAAGAAGAAATCTGTGCTCTCATTTGGGCATTTCTTCCATTACAGGCCAAACAACGTGATGTGTTAACAGTTCCTCTGTGAATGCCAAACCGTAGTTTAGGATTTGAGATTTGCCTCTCCTAGTTACTTTCATCTTCTCACCTGTACCTTTCACTTTCTGTCTAACACCCCCAAGTGGTTGCAAACAGCTGGTCACCAGCAAAGAAATACAGAAATGAGTAATCTATATATTTGGCTATTTTATAAGAGGTCTAAAATAAAAACCTTTCAGCTAAATATCCTCTGCTGACTATCAAATAAAACCTAAACCTCTGATTTGAACATTAAGCAGCAAATCTTAATTCTATAGGCCTTCTAGGAAGCACAATTTCATATAAAGATTGCTTAGTCTAAGTCATACATATTTGAATAAATTATGAGGTATACATCAGTATACCTTTGCATGGTTTTAAAATCTAGCCCCTGGGGTCTTTGTTAGTATCATGGTTTAGCCCCAGCCAGCAATTAAGCACCACACAGCCACTCGCTCGCTGCCCCCCCCCCCCGATGGAACAGGGAAGAGAATTGGAAAAAGCTTGTGGGTTGAGATAAAAACAGTTTAATAGGACAGCAAGAGAGGAGGAAACAAAAATGATAACAGTAAGAATAATACCGACAAAGGAATGTACAAGAAGAAGTGATGCCCAATGCAGCAATTGCTCACCACCCGGTGATCGATAGACCGTCCCCGAGCAGCAATTTCCGCCCCCCAGCCAACTCCAGTTTATGTACTGGACATGACGTCGTATGGTAGGGAATATCTCTTTGGCCAGTCTGGGTCAGCTGTCCTGGCTGTGTCCCCTCCCAGCTTCCTGTGCACCCCCAGCCTTCTTGCTAGCAGGCCAGCACAAGAAGCTGGACTGTCCTTGACTACTTAGCAACAGCTCAAAACATCAGCACCTTATCAACATTTTCTCATCCCAAATCCAAAACATAGCCTCACGCTAGCTTCTGTGAAGAAAATTAACTCTACCCTGGCTGAAACCAGGACACCATCCTAGCCAGCGCTCTGTAATCTCCCACTTGATGATGGCCCTGCTCATTGCAGGGGGGGGTTGGACTAGGTGACCTTTTGTCCTGGTTTCAGCCAGAATAGAATTGGTTTTCTTCACAGAAGCTAGTGTGAGGCTATGCTTTGGATTTGGGATGAGAAAATGTTGATAAGGTGCTGATGTTTTGAGCTGTTGCTAAGTAGTCAAGGACAGTCCAGCTTCTTCACCGTGGGGGAGTGAGTGAGCGGCTGCGTGGGGCTTAGCTGCCAGCTGGGGCTAAACCATGACAGTCCTTTTTGGCGCCCAACGTGGGGCACGAAGGGTTTGAGATAATGACAAGTTTGATTGGAATGTACTAGATGATAGAATTTATAGCTGTTATTGCTGTTTAGCCACTAATTGCCAGGCCCCTGTGCTTGCCATGGGTTTGCCTTCCCTGCATATATTAGAGTCCAGTGCTCGTTAGTGGCCGCTTTTTGCTTTCGCTGCTGCCGCCGTGCTGCTGTACCGCTGATCGTCTGACCCTGCTGTGCCTGGGAAGATTTTGATAACAGCAATGGCCTTGGGCCTGGGCTGGCAGATGGCCGCGGCATCGTTGCTGTTTCTGTGCTGCTGTACTGGACAGGCTGGAAGTCCAGTGTGGACTCGAGTCTGAGGGACTGTGACCTGTGGATGAGTTCATGTGGGAGCAGGACACCCCGAAGCGTCTGTGGCCATGCGTAAGCCCATGCCAGAACAGGTATATCTTGAAGCATCTGTGGCCATGGTTGTGTCTGTGCCGCAGCAGGTATAACTCTGATGGGATTAATGGTTGGACTTGATGATCTTGAAGGTCCTTTCCAACCTAGTGATTCTGTGATTCTGTGATTGTGGCACACGGATAAGTCCATGCTGAAGAAGGTACATCTCGAAGCATCTGTGGCTGTGGATAAGTCTATGTTGCAGCAGGTGCACCTTGAAGCATTATTGGTTGTGCATGAGGTCATGCTTGGAGCACCTCAAAGTGTGTGGCCATGGAGAAGCCCTCAACAGTGCAGGTATATTCCTGGAGGGACTGGAACTATGGGTAAGGCCATGCTGGAGCAGATTTATCTCTGGAGGTAGTGTGGCCCGTGGAGACGGCCATTTTGGAGCAGGTGCACCTCGAAGTGACTGCAACTGTGGATAAGTCTATGCCGCAGCAGATATACCCCTGGAGAGACTGTGGCTCACGGAAGGGACTGCAGTCTGTGGATAAGTCCAAGCTGGAGCAGGGGCAAGGGGAGGAGTTCCTTGCAATGTTAAACCCTATGCTCCAGTCCAAAGGGCCCAGGGATGGAGATTGTAATGGAAGTACCTTTAAACTGTTGTAGCCCATGATTTGAGTTGCATGTTATAGGAACTACTATAGCAGGAACCACCTGAACGAATGGAGGACAAGCCTTACAAGAAGCAGTGCCAGTGCAGCAGTGACCTGACCTGAGCTGGCTTTGGTGTCCAGTAACTCCACGCAACACCCCACCTCGCCTGTCCTGAGTGACCACCATAAGGGATGGAGCCCAAAGTCATGGACTAAATGAACTCAACAGACATTTCACAGACATTTTGGAGGGAAGTCTATGGACTAAGGGGATGATAATCTGTGTATTATATTAAAGGATGGGAAGGGGGGTGGTGGTTAATGAGGTTATATTGGATAGTGTGGTACCTGAGCATAACGTAAATGGTATGGAATAAGGGGTGGATAATGTCCTGGTTTCAGCCAGGGTAGAGTTAATTTTCTTCACAGAAGCTAGCGTGAGGCTATGTTTTGGATTTGGGATGAGAAAATGTTGATAAGGTGCTGATGTTTTGAGCTGTTGCTAAGTAGTCAAGGACAGTCCAGCTTCTTGTGCTGGCCTGCTAGCAAGAAGGCTGGGGGTGCAAGGGAAGCTGGGAGGGGACACAGCTGGGACAGCTGACCCAGGCTGGCCAAGGAGATATTCCATACCATGTGACATCATGCTCAGTATATAAAGCTGGGATGAAGAAGAAGGAAGGGGTGGAGGGACGTTCGGAGTTATGGCGTCTGTCTTCCCAAGAAACCATTACGAGTGACGGAGCCCTGCTTCCCTGGAGATGGCTGAACACCTGCCTGCCCATGGGGAGTAGTGAATGAATTCTTTGTCTTGCTTTGCTTGCGTGCGTGGCTTTTGCTTTACCTATTAAACTATCTTTACCTCAAACCATGAGTTTCCTCACTTTTACTCTTCCGATTCTCTCCCCCGTCCCATTGTGGGGGAGTGAGTGAGTGGCTGCATGAGGCTTAGCTGCCAGCTGGGGCTAAACCACGACAGATGGCTTTCCTCTTGCAAGTGTCTTAGGGTGGTTTTGAGGATTCCTGAGAAGGGTAGACACATATACACGGACTACAAGGGGAAAAGCAATAAGCGTTTATTAACTACAAGCATGCGTTACACTAAGGATATCTTGCAAAGCAATTGTCTTACCGACTCGAGGACTGTGAGGAAGATGGACCATCTGTACATTCTTGTGTCATCCTGTGCCGCATGCTCAGCCCAGCAGTCGGTAGGTGCCAGCTTTACGTGGGCGTCCCCACAGAGGCAATGGGGGCCTTGCCGTACACCAGTCCCCCTGCTCTTTGGGAAATCCCGGTATTTATACATTTGCAGAGGAGTAGGTTTCGACACACGTGACCAGTGAGTGCCGAAACACGCCTCTGTTGCTGACTCTCAGCATAGGGAGCCTATGGCATATGCGCCCGCTGGTCAGGCGCGCTGCACACACCATAGCCATCCCGTCTATTGGTTCATAGGCTCTGTACACACGGCATATTATCAACCATGCTTAAGCCAATAGCAAGATGTTGCAAGGATTCCTCCCTCCACGTCCTCCCCTAGTATTGTTCAACTTTCTTATCTCTGTGGGAAACCATCTGGTTTCTCTCACCCAGCCTGTTATCTACTTCTCATCCAGCTATCTGTTTTTCTCACTGTGCTAACTGCAGTGTTCTCACAGGCCGAAAGTCCATCTTTTAACCCCTCTGCTGTGGTTTTCTCACTGTCTACTTCTCAGTGTCCAACTACGGACCAAAGTCCCATCTTTTAACCCCTCCATATACATGCCACCGTGTGGTCTGTGGTTGGAACATGATGCTATTCTCCGAAATTCCACTTTTTTAACCCCTCTGCCAGTGTCAAACTACGGACCAAAATTCCATCTTTTAATTCCTCCGTATACAGCAAGGTATGAAAGGGTCAGTTTCAAGTCTTTGCATTAATGTTATTTTATCCAGGAGAACAGCTTTAGAAGGAAAAAGTGAAATATATTTACTGCAAAATATCTAGTAGCTCTCCACAGAAGCTAAGAAATGTAAGTAATGTAAGTATAAGGAATGTAAGTACCAGTACATAAGCTTTTAGATGCCTCTGGAGCACTTAAGTATTGAACTTAGTACCTACAGCTACCCCTTTCCCTATAAGCCTTTCATCACAGCAGACCAAAGCAACTTACTGACAGAAAACAAAGCATCAAGAAATCATGTTCACATTAAGTAACTTATTTTGCAGTAATGGATACTAATTTGGAGAAAGTTAAATTGGGTGAGGGAAACTGTATTTGCCTGGGAAGCCAATGCTTGTAAGGCTAAGGGGCAAGTGGGCACAGGACTGAGTAAAGACTCTGTATTCCACTTTTTCCCTCTTTTTTTTACCTACAGCCCTATGGATAATCACTAGTAATACTAACATGACTAGATTTCATAGAGAGCGGTAGGAAGTAAGAGACCTGCATGCAAGAGCACATGTCCAGTAAAAAACTGCAGATGGGTAGAAGTAGAGTGTATATAATCAAATATATTTGACACTTGAGCACTGCTACCTTCATAATGCAATACTTATGGAAACTTAAATATTGTTGTTCTGCACTTTTGCTGTTATTGGGGGGTTTCTGATAAAACATGCATACTGCTCTTGACACTGTAAAATAAGTATATTTGCTGGTTTAAGATCTGTGTTTAAGATCTGAAACCAGGACAATCTGAAATGAGGGATGTTTAAAGATTGACACTGAAATCATTCGTACAATTACATGCTCTGAGATTCACTTGTATTAAATCAACTAGACTTTTATTTTTACCAGCAATGAAAGTAGGCAACAGTATTCCTAGTATGTGCCAACAAGCAAACAATACTTCAGAAATGTGTAATAAACCAAGTAAGTAATGAACTTCAGTATTTTTGCATCTTCAGAATGGAAGAAATGCAAAAATATTTCACACTTGAAAACTTTTTTCCCATACACACTTTATTCTTCAACAGTCATTTATACTCAAACATCCAGATCAGAGGTCATGGAGTACACTTACATTTAAGGGTCTTCAAAATGTGAATTAGTTTACTTATGTGCATCTAGGAGGTGCCTGGAGTGTGTGGAGGATAACTTCCCGACACAGCTGGTAAGTGAGCCTACCAGGGGAGGTGCCTTGCTTGACCTGCTGTTTACGAACAGGGAAGGACTGGTGGGAGATGTGGTGGTCAGAGGCCATCTTGGGCTTAGAGACCATGAAAAGATAGAATTCTCGATTCTTGGTGAAGTAAGGTCAGCAAAACCACTGCCACGGAATTACAGAGGGCAGACTTCGGCCTGTTCAGGTCACTAGTTGAGGGAGTCCCTTGGGAGACAGTCCTGAAGGGCAAAGGGGTCCAGGAAGGCTGGCCATTCTTCAAGAAGGAAATATTAAAAGCACAGGAACAGGCAGTCCCCATGTGCCGTAAGATGAACTGGTGGGGAAGACGACTGGCCTGGCTGCACAGGGAGCTTTTGCTGGGGCACAGGAAAAAAAGGAGAGTTTATCACCCTTGGAAGAAGGGGCAGGCAACTCAAGAAGAGTACAAGGATCTCGTTAGGTCAGGCAGAGAGAAAATTAGAAAGGCAAAAGCCCAGATAGAATTCATGCCATGGTCGTAAAGGATAACAAAAAATATTTTTACTAATATATTAACAACAGAAAGAGAGCGAAGGAGAATCTCCATCCTTTATTGGATGCAGGGGGGAACATTGCCACCAAGGATGAGGAAAAGGCTGAGGTACTTAATGCTGCCTTTGCCTCAGTCTTTAATAGCCAGTCCAGGTATCCTCAGGATATTCAGCCCCCTGAGCTGGAAGACAGGGATGGAGAGCACAATAAACTCCCCATAATCCAGGAGGAAGCACTTAACGACCTGCTATGCCACCTGGACACCCACAAGTCTATGGGGCCTGATGGGATCCACCCGAGAAACTGAGAGAGCCGGCAGAGGAGCTTGCCAAGCTCCTCTCCATCATTTATCAGCAGTCCTGGTTAACAGGGGAGGTCCCAGATGACTGGAGGCTTGCCAATGTGATGCCCATCTACAAGAAGGGCCGGAAGGAGGATCCGGGGAACTACAGGCCTGTCAGCCTGACCTCCGTACCGGGGAAGATTATGGAGAGGTTCATCTTGAGGGAGCTCTCAGGGCATGTGCAGGACAACCAAGGGATCAGGCCCAGCCAGCATGGGTTCATGAAAGGCAGGTCCTGCTTGACCAACCTGATCCCCTTCTATGACCAGGTGACCTGCTTAGTGGATGAAGGAGAGGCTGTGGATGGTATCTACCTGGGCTTTAGTAAAGCCTTTGACAGCATCTCCCACAGTGTTCTCCTGCAGAAACTGGCGGCTCGTGGCTTAGAAGAGGTATACTCTCCACTGGGTAAAGAACTGGCTGGACGGCCGAGCCCAGAGAGTTGTGGTGAATGGAGTTGAATCCAGATGGTGGCCAGTCACAAGCGCTGTTCCCCAGGGCTCAGTTTTGGGGCCGGTCTTGTTCATTATCTTTATCAATGATCTGGATGAGGGGATTGAGTTGTCCCTCAGTAAGTTTGCAGATCGGGTGGGAGTGTTGATCTGCTCGATGATAGGAGGGCTCTGCAGAGGGATCTGGACAGGCTGGATCGATGGGCAGAGGCCAACTGTATGAGGTTTAATAAGGCCAAGTGCCAGGCCCTGCACTTTGATAACAACAACGCCATGTAATGCTACAGGCTTGGGGAAGAGTGGCCCGGTAGAAAAGGACCTGGGGATGCTGGTTGACAGCCGGCTGAATATGAGCCAGCAGTGTGCCCAGGTGGCCAAGGCGGCCAACAGCATCCTGGCCTGTATCAGCAATAGTGCGTCCAGCAGGAGTAGGGAAGTGATCGTGCCCCTGTACTCGGCACTGGTGAGGCCGCACCTCGAATCCTGTGTTCAGTTTTGGGCCCCTCACTACAAGAAGGACGTTGAGGTGCTGGAGCGTGTCCAGAGAAGGGCAACAAAGCTGGTGAGGGGTCTGGAGAACAAGTCTTATGAGGAGCAGCTGAGGGAACTGAGGTTGTTTTTCCTCATGCTGAGGTGGAACTTCCTGTGCTGCAGTTTGTGCCCATTGCCCCTCGTCCTATCACTGGGCACTACTGAAAAGAAACTGGCTCCAGCCTCCTGGCAGCCACCCTTCAGATATTTATAGACATTGATAAGGTCCCCTCTCAGCCTTCTCTTCTCCAGACTAAACAGCCCCAGGTCTCTCAGCCTTCCCTCATACGAGAGATGTTCCAGTCCCTTAATCATCCTCGTAGCCCTCCGTTGGACTCTCTCCAGAAGTTCCCTGTCTCTCTTGAGCTGGGGAGCCCAGAATTGGGCACAATACTCCAGATGAGGCCTCACCAGCGCAGAGTAGAGGGGGAGGATAACCTCTCTCCACCTGCTGGTCAAACTCTTCTTAATGCACCCCAGGATACCATTGGCCCTCTTGGCCACCAGGGCACATTGCTGTCCCATGGAGAACTTATTGTCTACCAGGACTCCAAGGGCCTTCTCCATGGAGCTGCTTTCCAGCAGGTCAACCCCTAACCTGTACTGGTGCATGGGGTTGTTCCTCCCCAGGTGCAGAACTCTACACTTGTCCTTGTTAAATTTCATGAGGTTCCCCTCCGCCCAACTCTCCAGTCGGTCCAGATCCCGTTGAATGGCAGCACAGCCTCCTGGTGTATCAGCCACTCCTCCCAGTTTTGTATCATCAGCAAACTTGCTGAGGGTACATTCCAACCCTTCATCTAGGTCGTTGATGAAGACGTTGAACAAATCCGGACCGAGTACTGATCCCTGGGGAACACCACTAGGTACAGGCCTCCAACTGGACTCTGCACCACTGACCACAACCCTTTAAGCTCTGTTGCTTAGCCAGTTCTCGATCCATCTCACAGTCCACTTGTCCAACCCATACTTCCTGAGCTTCACTATGAGGGTGTTATGGGAGACAGTGTCAAAAGCCTTACTGAAGTCAAGGTAAACCACATCCACTGCTTCATCCCTTCATCTACGCAGCTAGTCACTCCATCATAGAAGGCTATCAGGTTGGCCAAGCACGATCTCCCCTTGGTGAATCCATGCTGACTACTCCTGATAACTTTCTTTTCATCCATGTGCCTAGAGATGGCCTCCAGAAGGAGCTGTTCCATCACCTTCCCAGGGATGGAGGTAAGGCTGACTGGTCTATAATTTCCCGGCTCTTCCTTCTTGCCCCTTTTGAAGACTGGGGTGACATTGGCTTTCCTCCAGTCCTCAGGCACCTCTCCCGTTCTCCGTGATTTTTCAAAAATGATGGAGAGAGGTGTTGCAACATCATCAGCCAGCTCCCTCAGCACTCGTGGGTGCATCCCATCAGGGCCCATGGATTTGTGAGCGTTCAGTTCAGCCAAATGATCTCTAACACAAACCTCGTCGACCAGTGGAGAGTCTTCCTCCCTCCAGGCTTTTTCGCTTACCTCCAGGGTCTGGGATTCCTGAGGAGTAGTCTTAGCAATAAAGATTGAAGTGAAAAAGGCATTCAGTAACTCTGCCTTCTCCTTGCTCTCCTTTTGGATGCATCCTTAAAAATTGGGGTAAATTTGGTGGGGATCCCTTAAAGGAAAAATTAAAACATTACTGAATGCAATGGTGGCCAATGTATAAATTGGAAGATGGGGAAAAATGGTCAGCTATGGGAACTCTGAGGTATAACACTATACTGCAGTTGATGTTATTTTGTCATTGGACAGAAAAATGGGATGAAATCCCATATGTAGATTTGTTTTTCACAATATGTTATTTATTGGACAATTGACCCCTTACATTTGAAAGAAATTACAGAAGGTTGATGGAGTTTCAGGAAGGTCCATTTCGCAGTTAACTGAAATAGCATACAAGGTATATAATAATAGAGAGGAAGCAGAAAAAGAAAGCAAGCAAAGGGAGAAGCAGAATAGTAATATGCAAGCAAGCTTTTTGGCAGCAGCTACCAATCAGAAAGGAAGAGGTCATGGGGTGAGCTATAGAGGAAGGGGTCGTGGGGCAAGTTGTGAAGAAAGAGGTCACAGATGGGGATTTAATCCCCAACCCACAATAACAATTAATGGACCTCTAGGATCAAATCAGTGTACGTATTGCCGGCAAGACAGACACTGGAAAAGAGAGTGCCCAAAGTTGAACCAGCAGAACATCTCCGTGCCAGCGCAGGTGCCAGAAGCGAATTTGTTAATGATGGGAGAACTAGATTCTGATTGATGGGGACTGGGGGTAAATATGCCAACCTCCCCAGCTGAACCCCTGGGTCCAGTAAAGCTGGGAAATGAAGTTGTTAATATTTTAGTGGATACTGGAGCTATGTACACTGTTTTGAATTGCTGTAAGGGATCTTTAAGTAAACTTTCTATGCCAGTGATTGGGGCCATGGGAAAGCGAGAAATAAGGCCTTTTCAACTCATTAATTTTTGTATATGCCAGAGTGCCCCTTACCTCTTATGGGACAGAGTTTACTAAATAAATTAGAAGCACAAATAACTTCTGATAAAAATAGAATGTGCATACATATCCCACCAGATAATGTTTGGCAGGCACAAGCTTATCTGTTACAGGAACCTTCAAAAGAACAAGAGGAACTGAAAGAACAAATACTGTCAGAAATTATGGATGCAGTAGTCCCCTTTGTGTGGGTATCAGAGAAGCTGGGGAGAGCTAAATCTGCTGAACCAGTGAAGATAGAATTAAAACCAGGAGCAAAACCAAGGAAAACATCCAGGAGATGTTTGCATTTGAATGGGAGAGTCCTGTTACAGGATGAAAAACACAGCTGTGCTGGACTGTGCTTTCCCAAGGATGTAAGAATAGTCCTACATTGTTCGGTAATGTACTTGCCAAGGAATTGGAACAATGGCAAGGTAGGAATTCATCAACTACTTTATTGCAGACTATTGAGCAGGTATATTCCAGTCAATGGACTTGAAAGATACCCCCCTGGAAGATCCTGATTGGGAGTTTTATACTGATGGGAGTAGCTTTGTAATTAAAGGAGAATGAAGAGCTGGATATGCTGTCATGACTTTGGAAGGAGAATTAGAAGCAAAACCCTTACCAGCTAATACATCAGCTCAAAAAGCAGAACTGATCGCTTTAACCCGAGCCCTGGAATTATCAAATGAAAAGCAGGTTAACAATTATACAGATTTGAAATACGCCTTTGGGGTAGTGCATGCTCATGGAACAATTTGGAGAGAAAGAGGACTATTAACCTCACAGGGGACTCCTATAAAATATAGTTCTGAAATTATGAGATATTGTTGGAAGTGGTCAACAAACCTAAAGAAGTAGCAATAAGGCATTGCAAGGCCCATCAATCAGGATACACTGATGTTGTCAGAGGAAACAAGGCGGCCGTCGAGGCTGCAAAAAGGGCAGCATCATCAATACGGATAGGAGCATTGGTTCCGGAGAAATAATTGAATATTGAAATCCCCGAATATGGCCAAAAGGAGAATAGGTTAGCTAAGTTCCTAAAATGCACCAAAACTGAGGAAGGATGGTGGATCACCCCCCAAGGACAATGCATAGTTACTCCTCCGGTAATGAAGATATTGATGGAGAAAACTCATAAGAGCACTCATATGGGAATTGATGCTCTGATTGAAGCAGTAAAGAGATATGCAATCGGGGTAAACATGGTACTAACGGCTAAGAGTGTTTTACAAAAGTGTGAAATTTGTCTTAAGAATAACCCTAAAATTCAGAAGAAACCCCCTCCAGGAGAGGTAAGAAAAGGTATAGTACCTGGGGAATACTGGCAAATTGACTTTTCTGGATTATCAAATTGTAATGGATATAAATACCTATTGGTATTAGTGGACACTTTTTTGGGATGGCCTGAAGCTTTCCCGTGTCGAACCAACAGGGCAAGTGAGGTGGTTAGGATATTGTTAAAGGAAATAATCCCAAGATTTGGGATACCAGAAGGGCTATCCTCAGATCAAGGACCCCACTTTGTTGCAGAAGTAGTGTGAGATGTATCCAAGTTTTTATAGATAAGATGGGATCTGCATACGGCAGACAGAGAGAATGAATCAGACATTGAAAAGACAGATAGGGAAGCTTTGTCAAGAAACACATCTGAAATGGGTAGAATTGTTACCCTTGGAACTGATGAGAATTCGGGTAACTTCAAGAGTTAAGGAAGGAGTTAACCCTTTTGAAATTTTATATGGAAGACCTGATATGGTAAATCTAACTGGAAAGGCAGATGAAATGCATGTAATAGGTAATCAAATATTAACAGAATACCTCTTGTCCTTGGCAAGGGTCCTTTCCTCCCTCCACAGGTACATACAGCTGAGAGCCACCATACCTTTGGATGTACCAGTACATACCTTCAAGCCAAGGTACTTTGTGTATCTCTGAACTTGGAAGGATGAGCCTTTGACAGAGAGGTGGAAAGGACCATACTTGGTACTCCTGATGACAAACACGGCAGTAAAGGTCAAAGGAGTGGATTCTTGGATACATTATATGTGAGTCAAGAAGGCCCTGCAATAAGAGTGGATTTCTAATGAAATGGGACCTTTGAAGTTGAAATTTAAATGGACTTAAGGACTTTTGGGAGAATAAATATTGAAGTAGACTGTAAATAAGGACATAAGGATTGATGATTCTGTGTTGGATCTGCTCTAACAATATAGTGTTGCTTTTGCTACGTGTCAGAAATGAAGGTACTAAGGGGGGTGATACTCCTCTGTTACCTTTGGATAATAAAGCAAACTGTAGGACAGGACAGGAATCAGGAAATCCCTGGAACCAAAACTTGTTGCATAAAGTAGTTATCAGAGTGTGAGGATTTCCATGGATTTGGAAGAAATTTGGAAACAAACTAAAATATTACATGAAGTATGGAAGGATGATACTTCTTATGGATTTGGAGAAGTTGTTAATTGGCTGACTTCCTGGTTCCTAACCTGAGGTTATGGGTTAAGAAAATCGTGGCAGTTGTGATTATACTTATTTTGATTTTTGTCTGTTTATATGTTATCTTACAATGTATATCCAAGTGCTGTGTTATGTTAGTAAATAAGACTTCAGAGAAGATGAGGCTAATCTAACTTCATTAGTTAGACAAGTCTCAAAGGGGGGAATTGTTATCAGGCAAGCAAGTGTTAATCTTTATATGTGCAAATGTAGGCATAGCTGAGGTATGTTCTTTATCTAAGAACAAGCTGACCATCACTGAGGAGAGTGAATAGTGAAGGAACTTCTAATCTTAATTTTGCTTCAAATCTGTCCTTCAAGACAGGAACATCCCAGAGCATAAGTGAACTAATTGTGTAATTAATCAGTATATTTAGAATAGTCAGCCAAAAGCATGATTAAGCTGTATCCTTAACCAAACTAGCCTCATTATAATACTAAAAAATCTCACCCATAAGTCAAGAAGACCCCAACCCGGGTCAGATTCCCATCCCCGAGCAGGTGTAGTATGTAGAAATGATTGTGTAATCATATGTAAATTAACTGACCAATCAGTGCAAGGGGGGGCTGAGTTAAGGTAGTGGCTACACATAAGAATGTCTATAAGAAACACTGTGAAAAATCCCTAGGTGTGCTAGCCATATGGCTCTGCCAACTAGCACCCAAACTTGTGCAACTTTGTAATAAACTGATCTCTCATCTCTGTGTGTGAAATTGGCTTATTGCACACCAAGTAACGAATCTGTCTTTTCAGACAACAATGGGAGGAAAATGGGGAAGTATAGTGCATTATAAAGTAGAGGCTGTGGCAGAAGAGGATAGTCAATGAGAGTGGAAGAGAGCAAGCAAGGTTATGCCATCAAAGCAAGTTGTCATGGTTTAGCCCCATCTGGTAATAAAGCACCACGTAGCCGCTCGCTCACTCCCCCATGGTGGGATCGGGGAGAGAATCGGAAGAGTAAAAGTGAGGAAACTCATGGGTTGAGGTAAAGACAGTTTAATAAGTAAAGCAAAAGCCATGCACGCAAGCAGAGCAAAACAAGGAATTCATTCACTACTTCCCATGGGCAGGCAGGGGTTCAGCCATCTCTAGGGAAGCAGGGCTCCATCACGCGTAATGGTTTCTTGGGAAGAAAGATGCCATCACTCCGAACGTCCCTCCACCCCTTCCTTCTTCTTTGTCCCAGCTTTATGTACTGAGCATGATGTCATATGGTATGGAATATCTCTTTGGCCAGCCTGGGTCAGCTGTCCCAGCTGTGTCCCCTCCCAGCTTCCTATGCACCCCCAGCCTTCTTGCTAGCAGGCCAGCACGAGAAGCTGGACTGTCCTTGACTGCTTAGCAACAACTCAAAACATCAGCACATTATCAACATTTTCTCATCCTAAATCCAAAACATAGCTTCACACTAGCTTCTGTGAAGAAAATTAACTCTATCCTAGCTGAAACCAGGACACAAGTGTAATCTTATAAAGAAAAAAACCCCTATTTGCTTGTCAACTTCCCATGGCTGCCATCTCATTAAGTCATGGATAGCTGCAGTGATAAATAAATGCATGAGAGGTACAATAAGTGGATAGAACAGGAAAGGCTGGACTTTTTAGTACAGGGAATCCAAGGCAGCTAAGACAAGCTCATGCTAATTTAAATGCCTTTCTTTATATATTAGCACAGGCTGCAACATCTGTGTATGATGTTTTCCATAGAAAATGAAAAAAAGCTGGCCTGATTTTCAGACACCCTGACCTCTGTTAGTGCTGAGAATCTATGGAAATGAAAGTGGATTGCCTCTGCTTACAATTGAGGTTAGGTATCTCGTAACAAGACACGGTGCATGCTAGTGTCAGACAGGGGTTATGGAAAAGGGAATGTACACAGAGAGATTATAGGACTAATTGGTAGTATATGATGCTATTTCTGTCTCTTCTAAGCATTTACACTGAGCTTCTCATCCTCACATCTGATCATCTCTGCATCATGTCAGTTCCAACTTGTTATTGTTAATTGTAAATAATTAGAAGGTTAGCTTGGGAGGGTGAGTCATGGCACAAGAGGGTATGTGGGAACACGTGGGTTTTCAGAGGGGTTCTGGAAAAAGTGAAGGAGCTTGTAACATCAGGAAGAAGGGAAGGTGCTGGAGAGCTATGACTCAGGGGAGGGAGCCTTGGGATGGAAACATGGGGGAAGGCTGACTGGGGAAACTGGGAGGAAAGCCTGGGAGACAGAGGCACACATTTTCAACCCACCCCCAGAGCAAATGTGTTATGAAGGAAGCGGAGGACTGAGGAGGCAGGAAATAGCCAGATGAGATACTTGGTGGGCAGGCCTCAGAGCAGGCTCAGTAGCCTGGGGCAGGCCCAGGAGGAGGACTGAGGGAGACCTCACAGAAGACCCAGGGGAAAGCTCACTTTCAGCCACCTCTGCTGAACAGATGAGGGTCATAGCAGGGCTGGGGAGGGGAAGAAAAGAGTGGTCTTTAGAGGAGAAAACAATAGGAAATAAAAGCCATAGAGGAATTGATCCATTATCAGTCAGTAAAAGGGAAGAAGGAGTAAGTGGGAGCTCATCAGGGGAGTGAGCTCAAATGTCATATCATGAATTTGTGTCAAAGTAAGCTGTTAGAGACAGTACTCTGAGGGGACAGGAGATAACAGAGAAGGCAACTGGCATGCTGTGCTGGTGATAAAAGCAGGCACAAACCAGGGGTGAAATACCAAGGGAAAAAAGTGATGTGACCAGAGAAAAGACAGCAAAAGGAATCAAGAAACTGTTACTGAAAAAGTCGGCAAGAAAACCCTCTAACACTTAGTTTGAAGTTTTAGAAGGCAGGCATTCTTTATTGCAGCACTGGATGCACAGGGGATCGCTCCACCTAATGTGCATACCCTGAAACAAAACTTCATCCTTTATATATCTTAAAGACATGAATATTCACACATTTACCAAGAAATCTCCACCTCCCTGCCTATCTACTACATTTACGTAATGCTGGCGTTGCAAAACTACACTACGCATGTGCGGGGGTCTCGGGTGGTCGTCGGTGGTCGTTTGGGGAGTTAGCCCCCTACTCCTTTATCCCTTTTATGGTCATGGGTCTCCTGAGGATAGTTTCTTCTCCTTGGATGTTTGCCCCTTCTGTTGTCCAGCCAAGCGATTCCTTCTTATCATCCTTGTTTGAGCACTCCTGCTAGGATGTTTCTATTCTCAAGGTTAAGATATCTTCTCTGTACTCATTTATTTCTCAGTCCTTGCTCTTAACTCTTCTTTGTTTTGATTTCATGAGGCCTCTTGGTTAGCACTGAGGCAAGTATTGCCTAAGGACTATGAGAGTAGGCCGTTAATCATACAGTTATTAGGCTAAAGAAATCTGTACAAAAGTTAAACTAATCATGTAACCAATAACCCTCAAGAAAGTACATAAATGTATCAAAACAAGAAGGGAATGAGTCAAGTGCAGAAGTTCAAAAACCCAGAAAAATTAGAGCCTTTCCACATTAAATGGAGCTGAGAACAGAAAGAAGATACTTGAACTTACTTATTAGCCTTTGCACATCTGCTGCCAGGAGAGCTCAGAGAGCAGCACTGAAGTGAGTCAAGCAGAGGATTAGCAGCGTGAAGGCAGTAGATGCAGGCAGCATGTCGGCAGGAGGAGATGGGAGTGGAGTGAGATGGGGGGAAAGAAGGAGGCACACAGGGAGAGTGAATTTCCCTCTGCATAAAAGAGAAGGTGCCATGTCAGGAAGCAGCACACATTACAATATGCATCTCTGAGGAAATTAAATGTAAAGTAAACATCTAGGAAACATTCACATTCTCAGTAAAACAAAAGATTAACAATGATCCAGTTAGATTAGAGGTGCTAGCACTAGGGACCAGTATTGCACAACAATCCATTCATTACTCCTCTGAATCACTGGTTTCATTCTCACATGGGCCTTTATTAATTGCAAACCTTTACCTCCTGATGGTTGCTTATGGACCATGTGAAATGAGTTGGTGGCTCATTCCTGTTCATACTGAGAAGGTGTCCACATTACAAAAACCATCAATGCTAATTACAAGCCATTTGCACCAACTGGTATCCTTGCTGGAAGTCTTCAGAGGGAAGGCAGCTAATGACTAAACAACAGGCATGGCAACTAAAACACCCTGTTTCCATGAAGCCGGGCTCCTGACTGGTCAGGGACTATGTGGGGTGTGTGACCAGGGATATGGCAGTTGTTGCCTGAGGTGTGTCACATATGGGTGGCCTTTTTAGGCCTGACCACTGATTTTCTGAAACTAAGCTTTCAGCAGCAATGGGGATTTTTGACTTTTGTATGCTGTGCCTGTTCCATACTGCTACTTACAATGGAAAGAGCTTCCTATCTCCAGATATTTTACCATGATTTATTTTCTGACCTTTTGGTGGTTGCTGCTTTAATTTGATTGTATGTTATCTGCATAAATAATAAAGTAAATAACTTCTTGTTGTGGTTTAGCCCCAGCCGGCAACTAAGCACCATGCAGCCGCTCGCTCACTCCCCCCTCCCCCAGTGGGATGGGGGAGAGAATCGGGAAAAACTCGTGGGTTGAGATAAAAACAATTTAATAGGACAGCAAGAGAGAAGGAAACAACAATGATAACAATAATAATAATACTGACAAAGGAATGTACAGGAACAAGTGATGCCCAATACAGCAATTGCTCACCACCCAGTGATCGACAGCCCGTCCCCGAGCAGCGATTTCCGCCCCCTGGCCAACTCCAGTTTATGTACTGGGCATGACATCGTATGGTAGGGAATATCTCTTTGGCCAGTCTGGGTCAGCTATCCCGGTCATGCCCCCTCTCAGCTTCTTGTGCACCTCCTCACTGGCAGCGCATGAGAATCTGAAAAGTCCTTGACTTAGTATAAGCACTACAACTACTTAGCCACACTAAAACTTCAGTGTGTTATCAACATTATTCTCATACCAACTCCAAAGCACAGCACTATACCAGCTATCAGGAAGAAAAAAACCCAACTCCATCCCAGCCGAAACCAGGACACTTCTATTTTCTAATTGATACATAATAAGTGAAATCAGTGTCGTCTTAATAGATTGCTGCTTCTACCTCAGGTTTCCCTTTTTCAGATCATTTCAGATGTAGAAGCACAGTAGAAAGTCATTGTAACAATCCATCCTTCTATGAGGAAAGTAAGATGAAGAAGAAGAAAACAGTAAACCTGTCTCCTGGTTTTACTAGTTACTGGCTAAGTTTGCATCATGCAATATCTGTGTAACTGGAGTAGGGGGAAAAAAAAATTAGCTAACCTAAGTAATAGCAACAGCAAATATACCACACAGAAGGAGCATTAATGTTTCCTGTGTATCCAGATATCACAAGTTTGGCATACAGAGCTCAGATAGTCTGAAACGTTTGGAACAGACAAGCAGAAGGACAGTTAATGGGACAAACAGATTTCAGGGAGGTGTGTGGAAACTGGAAATATAGTTACCTGAAAAGAGTAAACAACTCAGCAGCATGAAACAGGGGCCTTGCCCAAAATGGAAGCTTGTAGCATCATTGTCTCTGTGACTCACAATCTGGCTCCCCTTATGAATGTTATCCACACCCAACTCATACCTGGAGTGTTGAAGGTCCCCTTGGGAATCTCTTTAACACTTGGGGGCTCTTCTGCAGGGCTTCCTGCTTCACAAATTCTTCCTGGATACTAATATACATCTATGCAGAACAAGCCTCTCTGATAAGGAGCATCTAGTACATTCATTTTACAAAAGTGAAACACAGCTCAGAGGGGATTTTGTTATCAGTTTGAAATCTCTTTCTCCAGTGTTTCTCAAGTGTTCAGAGCTCTTGCTGATACCAATTATTCCTCACACTCAGTGTTTCTCCTAATCAGGTCCTGGGGTCTCCAAGTAGGAACTTAGAGGATGAGGAAGTTGCAGCTAGTAATGACCTTGCTTTTAGGGGAGGAAAAAAACCCAAACAACCAACCCCAAACAAAAAAAACATACCCACAAAAGGATTCTGTAGACAGTCATGGTGTTTTCTACTACTACCTTGATTTTTTCCTCAGACATGAGATTTATGCTGTGGACTTATTGAAACCAAGGTCTTGGAAAAACAAAGGGTGATCCTATAGTTGCATGATCAATTTATGTTGTACAAATAACCTCTATTCTAACATTCCCTAAGGTTGAGTATTGACATTACAACTGTAATTATGTTCAGTAGCAGAGGTTTATAAATACTGGGTTTATTTAACCAATTTGGACTCTTCTAAACGAGAAAATGGAGGAAAATGTAATCAGTGTATTGTCTGCCATTTAAAAGAAAGATGTTTAGAATTTTCATTAAATTAAGTCTCTCTTTGATAACCTAGAGCATTTACATATTTGTAACTTGATTAATGCTTATAAACGACTTTCTGAGCTGGCTAGAGAGAAAGGATCAGTTATCTAATGTTTCCTGGTGAAAAGCTGTAAAACATCCATAAAACTTTGTCCTATAAATCTCATGCTTTCAAGAATGCACCACATCTCTATAATAATCCACCCGAGAATACTGAGCGAGCTGGCTGACGAGCTTGCCAAGCCACTCTCCATCATTTATCAGGAGTCCTGGCTAACAGAGGAGGTCCCAGATGACTGGAGGCTTGCCAATGTGACACCCAGCTACAAGAAGGGCTGGAAGGAGGATCTGGGGAACTACAGGCCTGTCAGCCTGACCTTGGTACCGGGGAAGATTATGGAGCGGTTCATCTTGAGGGCACTCACAGGGCATGTGCAGGATAACCAAGGGATCAGGCCCAGCCAGCATGGGTTCATGAAAGGCAGGTCCTGCTTGACCAACCTGATCTCCTTCTATGACCAGGTGTCCCGCCTAGTGGATGAGAGAAAGGCTGTGGATGTTGTCTACCTGGACTTTAGTAAAGCCTTTGACAGCGTCTCCCACAGCATTTTCCTGGAGAAACTGGCGGCTCATGGCTTAGACAGGTGTATTCTTCACTGGGTAAAGAACTGGCTGGATGGCTGAGCCCAGAGAGTTGTGGTGAATGGAGTTAAATCCAGTTGGCGGCCAGTTACAAGTGGTGTTCCCCAGGGCTCAGTTTTGGGGCCAGTGTCGTGGTTTAGCCCCAGCTGGCAACTAAGCACCACACAGCCTCTCGCTCACTCCCCCCTCCCCCAGTGGGACAAGGGAGAGAATTGGGAAGAAAACTCGTGGGTTGAGATAAAAACAGTTTAATAGGACAGAAAGAGAGAAAGAAACAACAATGATAACAATAATAATAATACTGACAAAGGAATGTACAAGAACAAGTGATGCCCAATACAGCAATTGCTCACCACCCGGCGATCGATAGCCCATTCCCAAGCAGCAATTCCTGCCCCCCCCAGCTAACTCCAGTTTATGTACTGGGCATGACGTCATATGGTAGGGAATATCTCTTTGGCCAGTCTGGGTCAGCTGTCCTGGCTGTGTCCCCTCCCAGCTTCCTGTGCACCCCCATCCTTCTTGCTAGCAGGCCAGCACGAGAAGCTGGACTGTCCTTGACTACTTAGCAACAACCCAAAACATCAGCACCTTATCAACAGTTTTTCATCCCAAATCCAAAACACAGTCTCACAACACAAGGGTATCTACTAATAGAGCCAGCCCTGCCCAATCAAAACTTTTACGTACTGTAGAAGGGGATAAAGTCCCTGTGGTGCACGTGAGAAATATGCTGGGGAAGACAATCTGGGTTACTCCTGCCTCAGGCAAAGGCAAACCCATTCGTGGGATTGCCTTTGCCCAGGGACCTGGGTGCACTTGGTGGGTAATGCGTGAGGATGGGGAAGTCCGATGTGTACCTCAAGGAGATTTGATTTTGGGTGAAAACAGTCAATGATTTGAATTGTATTATGTTAATTGTTACACAACACAGTATGACATTACTACTATGGTTGCTATCTACCATATCAATGGTATTACAGTAAGAATCACCCAGGCTGATGAAGAATGAGCTTCACTGAAACCAAGCAACGTCCAACGGTGACGGAACCAGAACTGGCTTCAGCAGCTTGCGCCCAACAATTTCCTTGAGATTGACATCTTAGACCTGCAGATCATGGACATGGACCGTGCCAGATGACAATCCAACACCGCATACCATCTCCCCTGCCCTGAGAGACTGCTATGATGGATGAAGCCCAGAGTCATAGACCGAATGAACTCCACAGACATTTTAAAGTGATGGCCCATGGACTAAGAGAATGGTATCTGTGTGTATACATTAAAAGACAGGAAGAGTAATAATGAATAATTGGAATGTACTGAAAAGTGTAGGACCCGGGCATGACACAAATGGTATGGAATCCACCCGAGAGTACTGAGAGAGCTGGCGGAGGAGCTTTCCAAGCCACTCTCCATCATTTATCAGCAGTCCTGGTTAACAGGGGAGGTCCCAGAAGACTGGAGGCTTGCCAATGTGACGCCCGTCTACAAGAAAGGCCGGAAGGAGGATCCTGGGAACTACAGGCCTGTCAGCCTGACCTCTGTACCGGGGAAGATCATGGAGCGGTTGGTCTTGAGAGTGGTCACAGGGCATCTGCAGGACAACCAAGGGATCAGGCCCAGCCAGCATGGGTTCATGAAAGGCAGGTCCTGCTTGACCAACCTGATCTCCTTCTATGACCAGGTGACCCGCCTAGTGGATGAGGGAAAGGCTGTGGATGTTGTCTACCTGGACTTTAGTAAAGCCTTTGACAGCGTCTCCCACAGCATCCTCCTGGAGAAACTGGCGGCTCGTGGCTTAGACAGGTTTACTCTTCGCTGGGTGAGGAACTGGCTGGATGGCCGAGCCCAGAGAGTTGTGGTGAACAGTGTTAAATCCGGCTGGCGACCGGTCACAAGCGGTGTTCCCCAGGGCTCGGTTCTGGGGCCGGTCTTGTTCAATATCTTTATAGATGATCTGGATGAGGGAATCGAGTGCTCCCTCAGTAAGTTTGCAGACGACACCAAGTTGGGTGGGAGTGTTGATCTGATGGAGGGTAGGAGGGCTCTGCAGAGGGATCTGGACAGGCTGGATCGATGGGCAGAGGTCAACTGTATGAGTTTTAATAAGGCCAAGTGCAGGGTCCTGCACTTCGGCCACAACAACCCCATGCAACGCTACAGGCTTGGGGAAGAGTGGCTGGAGAGCTGCCCGGTGGAAAGGGACCTGGGGATGCTGGTTGACAGCCGGCTGAACATGAGCCGACAGTGTGCCCAGGTGGCCAAAAAGGCCAACAGCATCCTTGCCTGTATCAGAAATAGTGTGGCCAGCAGGAGTAGGGAAGTGATTGTGCCCCTGTACTCGGCACTGGTGAGGCCGCACCTTGAATACTGTGTTCAGTTTTGGTGATATCTGTGTGTATATATTAAAAGACAGGAAGAGTAATAATGAATAATTGGAATGTATTGAAAAGTACAGGACCCAGGCATGACGGTATCCCTTCAAGGAAGATGTTCTATGTCACCCAGGCAAGTGGACCACCATGGAGAAAGGTATCCAGTACCTGAGGGAGCTAGCTGTGCTGGAAGTGATTTATGGTGACTTGGACAATGGACAATCATCCAAAGATCCAGATGAAGTCAATTGCACGTGACCTATGTGGCGGAAGTTTGTACGGAGTGCACCACCATCATATGCCAACTCATTAGCAGTAATGGCCTGGAAAGACGGAGAGAGACCAACGGTGGATGAATTGGCTGGCCAACTCCGGCAATACGAAGAAAGTCTCTCTTCCTCCCTACGGGCCTGCGTCTCTGCTGTAGAGAAACTGTCCCGGGAGTTACGGCAATTCAAAGAGGATATGCCCTACCCTCCACCCGTACGGACCAGTATCTCAGCCATTAGGAGTAAGCGCTCTTCTGTTCAAGAGAGAGGATATAGAGGATACACACCGCGAGCCACCCTGTGGTTTCAATTGCATGACTACGGAGAGGACATGAGGAGGTGGGATGGAAAACCTACCTCGACCCTAGAGGCACGAGTACGCGAGCTGCAAGGACAGCACCACACAGCCGCTCACTCACTCCCCCATGGTGGGACGGGGGAGAGAATCGGAAGAGTAAAAGTGAGGAAACTCATGGTTTGAGATAAAGACAGTTTAATAAGTAAAGCAAAAGCCGTGCACGCAAGTAAAGCAAGACAAAGAATTCATTCACTACTCCCCATGGGCAGGCAGGTGTTCAGCCATCTCCAGGGAAGTAGGGCTCCGTCACTCGTAATGGTTTCTTGGGAAGACAGACGCCATAACTCCGAACGTCGCTCCACCCCTTCCTTCTTCTTTGTCCCAGCTTTATGTACTGAGCATGATGTCATATGGTATGGAATATCTCTTTGGCCAGCCTGGGTCAGCTGTCCTGGCTGTGTCCCCTCCCAGCTTCCCGTGCAACCCCAGCCTGCTCGCTGCAGGCCAGCACGAGAAGCTGGACTGTCCTTGACTACTTAGCAACAACTCAAAACATCAGCACCTTATCAACATTTTCTCATCCCAAATCCAAAACATAGCCTCACGCTAGCTTCTATGAAGAAAATTAACTCTACCCTGGCTGAAACCAGGACAGCCCCTCACTACAAGAAGGATGCTGAGGTGCTTGAGTGTGTCCAGAGAAGGGCAACGAAGTTGGTGAGGGGTCTGGAGCACAAGTCTTATGAGGAGCAGCTGAGGGAACTGGGGTTGTTTAGTCTGGAGAAGAGGAGGCTGAGGGGAGACCTTATCGCTCTCTACAACTACCTGAAAGGGGCTTGTGGCCACGAGGGTGTTGGCCTCTTCTGCCAAGTAACTAGTGATAGGACGAGAGGAAATGGCCTCAAGTTGCGCCAGGGGAGGTTTAGATTGGATATTAGGAAAAATTTCTTCACCGAGAGGATGGTCAGGCATTGGAACAGGCTGCCCAGGGAGGTGGTGGAGTCGCCATCTCTGGAAGTGTTCAAAAAACGTGTGGATGTGGCACTTCAGGACATGGTTTAGGGAACATGGTGGCGCTGGATTAATGGTTGGACTTGATGATCTTGAAGGTCCTTTCCAACCTAGTGATTCTGTGATTCTGTGATTTACATATTTGGGAAAGTTGTTTAAGTCCTTTACAAGTACAAAGCTTAAAACTTGTCCTCAATGTTTCTTTTTGGTGTGTTTGGAAAGCTTTTGTGCCTGATTTGGCAGAGGTTTTTGGAGGTACCTTGTCATCATGCTCACCCTGGGACTGTGGATCCCGCTTGTGGTAAACATCTAAGGCTTAAACACTTCATCGCCCAGTATTTTAACACTTAAATCTGTTTGAGTTGTCATCTTCAGATTTCTTCTTTGGACCTTTTCTTCTGATTGGACTTTTTGAAGCAATTTGCATCTCATTTTTGCATTTCCTAAGCTTGAAATGAACAGTCACATTCACTGTATGTTCAGAATATTAATTTCATTTGTCTGCTTGCTACTGTTATAAATGATTTAGTCCCAAACAGGATTCCAATTCAAATTTACAATTTATTAAGTGAATAGAGGCAAGCAAACAGCGCTGGGTGCGCCGGGAGTCTCTGCTCCACCAAGACGCACGCGGTACAGTTCCTGTTCCTGGTTTATATCCTGTCCGTTAATACATATTCATGAATAGGCGTGTCTTCTTCGGCGCATGCCCTCTTCTCCTTCTAGAATCTTCTCAACTCTTCCTCAGCATGATCCTGTTCGCTAATACATATTCATGAATAGGCGTGTCTTCTAATACATATTAATGAACAGGCGTGTCTTCTTCAGCGCACGCCCTCTTCTCCTGCTAGAGTCTTCTCGAATCTTCCTCGGCGTGCCCCCAGGATGACCCCAAACCTTATGCATGCACTTTCTTTACACAATACTATGCGGTCAGTGGTCAAACTGGTTTGAGCTGATATACCAGCAAAGTAGTTTAACTTTCTCCTGTAAAATACCCCTTTTTATGGTGCAGGAGAAATCCATGAAAGTACAGAAGATTACACTTCATCACACGAATCAGATGAACATATTTCACACTACTGACTTTTAAGCCTCTTGCTATAGAACAAGGCTTTTTTTTTATTTTACTTGGTACTTAGAAATAATAAAATCAGGAATTTCAGTGCCTTTTCATAAGCATTGCTGTGATTTATACAAAAAGCATTGTACTTGCAAACCAAGGATGTTAAGTGTTATATTTCCAAAGTCACATCTACTGTAATACCATATTGTCTGTGAAGGTATAGATGGTTTTGATATTCTGTCCAGTATATGCGTATTATTTAACGGCCTGATTCTTTTGGAATTACAATGCTGTACAAAGTAACATTCTCCAACAGTAATGCTGCAAATATATTGATTATTTTCTTCCTAAAAACTTGATTTTTTTTTTTCTACTGAAGTACAGTTATTCATTAGGAAATTGTAAAGCACCTCATGTTTTACCTCAGTTTTTCAGAGCAGATTTACACATTTGACAGTTCCCCTGTGCCAAACCGACATCAGCATGAATAATGAAGTCTCACATTAAAGTAGTTCTTTCCAGAAGCAACACCAATACAGTACTTTTCCACCTTCCATGACCCATTTACCACTGTCTTCTCCTGCATCTTTCTGTAACCATAGTTGCAATCTAAATGAATATTATGTTATCAAATGGGAGACCATTATGTTCAATGGCCTGGCACATCAGACCCACAGAAGTACAAGGCTTTGGTAGACACTAGTGCACAGTGTACACTGGTGCCATCAGGGCATAGGGGCATGTAACCCATCTGGATCTCTGGAGTGACAGGGTGTCGTGGTTTAGCCCCAGCCGGCAACTAAGCACCACGCAGCCGCTCACTCACTCCCCCTCCCACAGTGGGGCGGGGGAGAGAATTAGGAAAAAAACCTCATGGGTTAAGATAAACACAGTTTAATAGGACAGAGAGATGGAAACAACAATGATAATACCAACAAAGGAATGTACAAGAACAAGTGATGCCAAATACAGCAATTGCTCACCACCCGGCGATCGACAGCCCGTCCCCGAGCAGCGATTTCCACTCCCCGGCTAACTCCAGTTTATGTACTGGGCATGACGTCATATGGTAGGGAATATCTCTTTGGCCAGCCTGGGTCAGCTGTCCTGGTTGTGTCCCCTCCCAGCTTCCCGTGCACCCCCAGCCTCCTTGCTAGCAGGCCAGTACAAGAAGCTGGTCCTTGACTGCTTAGCAACAACCCAAAACATCAGCACATTATCAACAGTTTCTCATCCCAAATCCAAAACACAGTCTCACACTAGCTTCTGTGAAGAAAACCAGCTCTATCATGGCTGAAACCAGGACACAGGGGGATGCAAGAACTGTCTGTACTGGAGGCTGAGGTGAGCTTAACAGGGGACAAGTGGGAAAAGCACCCCATTGTGACTGGCCCAGAGGCCCCTTGTATCCTTGGCATAGACTACCTCAGGAGAGGGTACTTCAAGGTCCCAAAGGGATACCAATGGGCTTTTGGTGTAGCTACTGTGAATACAGCAAAGATCAAACAGCTATCTGCCCTGCCTGGCCTCTTGGAAGATCCCTTCATTGTGGGACTGCTGTGAATTGAAGAACAGCAGGTACCAGTTGCTACCAGGACAGTGCACTGGCAGCAATATCGCACACACCAAGACTCCCTGGCTCCCATCCATGAGCTGATTCATCAACTGGAGAGCCAAGGAGTGATCAGCAAGACCCACTCACATTTCAGTAGCTCCATATGGCCTGTGCAAAAGTCTGACAGAGGATGGAGGCTACCAGTAGACTATCGTGGCCTGAATGAAGTGACACCACCACTGAGGCAATTAAGTGATATGCTACAACTGACATTGCTAATGCCTTTTTTTTCAATTCCTTTGGCAGCAGAGTGCAGGCCACAGTTTACTTTCACGTGGAGGGGTGTCCAATACACCTGGAATCGACTGCCCCAGGGGTGGAAGCACAGCCCCATCATTTGTCATGGACTAATCCACACTGCACTGGAAAAGGGTGATGCCCCTGAACATCTAAAATACATCAGTGATATCATTGTGTGAGGAAACAAGGCAGAGGAAGTGTTTGAGAAGGGAAAAAGTAATTCCGGTTCTTCTGAAAGCTGGTTTTGCCATAAAGAAAAGCAAGGTCAAGGGACCTGCACAGGAGATTCAGTTCTTAGGAATAAAATGGCAGGATGGACACCATCATGTGCCTATGGATGTGGTCAACGAGAGTAACTGTCTCCACCAGCTAACAAAAAGGAAAGACAAGCTTTCCTAGGCCTTCTGGGGTTCTGTAGAATGCATATTCCAGGTTACAGTCACCTTGTGAGCTGTCTCTATCAAGTAACCCGAAATAATAAGTATTTTGAGTGGGGCCTTGAGCAACAACAAGCCTTTGAGCATATCAGACAGGAAGTAGCTCGTGCGGTAGCTCTTGGGCCTGTCTGGACAGGACCAGCTGTGCAAAATGTACTCTACACCACAGCTGGAGAGCATGGTCTTACCTGGAGCCTCTGGCAGAAAACATGAGGAGAAAGCATGTAGCGCTGATCACACAACGAGCTCAACTGGGGAAACCCAACCACTCAGGAATCCTGGAAGAGATCATGGACTGGCCAGAAGGCAGGGACTTTGGAGCATTGCCTGAGGAGGTGGCTTGTGCCCAAGAAGCACCACCATATAATGAGTTATCAGAAGATGAAAGGCAGTATGCGCTGTTTACTGATGGAACCTGTCATGTTGTAGGAAACCATCAGAAGTGGAAAGCTGCTGCGTGGAGTCCCACATGACAAGTTGTTGAGGCCCCTGAAGGAGAAGGTGAGTCGAGTCAGTTTGCAGAAGTGAAAGCCATCCAACTAGGCTTGGAGACTGCTGAACGAGAAAGGTGGCCAGTGCTCTATCTCTATACTGACTCCTGGATGGTGGCTAATGCCCTATGGGGGTGGCTACAGCAGTGGAAGAAGACCAATTGGCAGCGCAGGGGTAAACCCATCTGGGCTGCTGCATTGTGGCAGTGCATCGCTGCCCAGATAGAAAACATGGCTCTAAAGGTTCGTCATGTAGATGCTCATATGCCCAAAAGCCGTGCCACTGAAGAACATGGAAACAATCAACAGGTAGACAAGGCTGCCAAAATTGAAGTAGCTCAGGTGGATCTGGACTGGAAGTGTGTGAGCTATTTGTAGCTTGATGGGCCCACAAGACATTGGGACACCTAGGAAGAGATGTAACATACAGATGGGCTTGTGATCAAGGGGTGGACCCGACCATGGAGGCCATCACACAGGTCACTCATGAATGTGAATCATGTGCTGCAATCAAGTGAGCCACATGAGTAAAGTCTCCCTGGAACAGAGGGCAGTGGCTGAGTTTTCAATATGGTGAGGCCTGGCAAATTGACTATATTGGACCACTGCCACAAACACACCAAGGCAAGTGCTACATACTCACCATGGCAGAAGCAACTACTGGTTCACACATACAGAATCACACAGATTCATTAAGGTTGGAAAAGATCATCAAGTCCAACCATCAATCCAACACCATCATGCCCACTAAACCATGTCCCAAAGTGCCATGTCCACATGTTTTTTGAATACTTCCGGTGATGGTGACTCCACCACCTCCCTGGGCAGCCTGTTCCAATGCCTGACCACCCTCTCAGTAAAGAAATTTTTCCTAATATCCAGCCTAAACCTCCCCTGGCTCAACTTGAGGCCATTTCCTCTCGTTCTGTCACTAGTTACTTGGGAGAAGAGACCAACACCCACCTCACTACAACCCCCTTTCAGGTAGTTGTAGAGAGTGATGAGGTCTCCCCTCAGCCTCCTCTTCTCCAGACTAGACAATCCCAGTTCCCTCAGCCGCTCCTCATCAGACTTGTGCTCCAGACCCCTCACTACCTTCGTTGCCCTTCTCTGGACACGCTCAAGCACCTCATCATCCTTCTTGTAGTGGAGGGGCCCAAAACTGAACACAGGATTCAAGGTGTGGCCTCACCAGTGCCGAGTACAGGGGCACGATCACTTCCCTACTCCTGCTGGCCACACTATTTCTGATACAGGCAAGGATGCTGTTGACCTTCTTGGCCACCTGGGCACACTGCCGTCTCATGTTCATCCAGCTGTCAACCAGCACCCCCAGGTCCTTTTCTACCGGGCCACTCCTCCCCAAGCCTGTAGCATTGTATGGGGTCATTGTGACTGAAGTGCAGGACCCGGCACTTGGCCTTATTAAACCTCATACAATTGACCTCAGCCTATGACAATTACCTTCCTATTTTTCTTAACAGAGGTAGTCGTAATGCATGGGACTGACTGACTCACCCTAGGCAACCCCCTGGTTGGCTAGAAATATACCTGGTAAACCATGCCACTGCCTGAAGCACCATCTTAGGCCTTGAAAGTCAAATTTTGTGTCCACATGGTACCCCAGAACGAATTGAATCAGACAATGGAACTCATTTCAGAAATAGCCTCATAAACTCCTGGGCCAAGAAACACGGCATTGAGTGGGTGTATCACATCCCCTATCACCCACAAGCCTAGGGAAGGATTGAGAGATATAATGATCTGTTAAAGATCTAAAAACAGACTATGTTGAGAGCGTTGGGCAATGGGGCATGGGAGCACTGGGATACAAATTTAACAGAAGCCACTTGGCTGGTAAACACCAGAGGATCTGCTAACTGTCCTGGTCCTGCCCAAACAAAACCCCTACATACTGTGGGAGGAGATAAGGTCCCTGTAGTGCACATAGAGAAGTGGCTGGGGAAGGCGGTGTGGATTGCTCCTCCCATGGGAAAAGGCAAACCCATTCGTGGGATTGTCTTTGCTCAAGGACTTGGGTGTACTTGGTGGGTAATGTGAAAAGAGGGCAGACACAGCGTGTGCCTCAGGGAGATCTAACCTTGGGGGAAAAATAACCTCTGATGTGAGTTTTGTGTTATAGGAAGTAATGTAGTGGGAACGACCTGAACTGACGAAGAGCAAGTTTCGTGCGGAACCAGACGAGTGCAGCGATGACTCAAACCAAGCCAGTGCTGGTGCCCAACAATCAAACATTCTGCTTCTCCTGTCCTGAGCACCCATCTTGACAGATGGGGCCCAAGTCATAGCCTGCTCTTGTGAACATCTGGAGAAGTGGAGGAAGCCCATGGAATGGGAATGTGACATCTATCTGTTAAAGGACAGGGGATAATAGTTAATGAGAATGTATAAATGTATGTTGGGTATAAAGATGGTTTAAGTATGTAGTATAAGTTGTAAGTGTTGGTCAGAAGGGATTTCAGTAATGAGAATTAAATGCAATGGGATGGTTAGAAAATATATATGTATTAAATTATGTGGGACCTGAGCATGACACAAATGGTATGGAATAAGGGGTGGAGATTGTATTGGGTCTGGCTGAGATGGAGTTAACTTTCCCCATAGCAGCCCTCATAGTGCTGTGCTTTGTACTGGTAGCTAGAAAGGTGTTGATAACATACCAGTGTTTTGGCTACTGCTGAGCAGTGCTCGCACAGCATCAAGGCTGTCTCTCCAACATTTCCCCCCACCAGTAGGCTGGGGGTGGGTAAGATCTTGGGAGGGGACATAGCCAGGACAGCTGACCTGACATGCGGAAAATAGACTCCACAATCTGTAAGATTGTAAAGTAGGTATGTTTATTCAGCGCTGGGCAGCATGGGGGGGTAGTCCCACCAAAAACCATGCGCACCCCAATGCGGCACTTACTTCAAATATATACAGCAAAGTGTTGCATATACATAAAGTTTCGCAATATGCCTTCTCTCATGACCCAGACTGACCAAAGGGATATTCCATACCATATGACATCAGCTCAGCAATAAAAGCCAAGAGAAAGGAGGAGGAGTTGGGGGCATTCGTTTTCCAATGTTTGTCTTCTGGAGCAACCACTACGTGTACTGAAGCCCTGCTTCCCAGGAAGTGGCTGAATATCACGAGTAAATCTTTTGTTTTCTTTTGATTCTACGCATGGCCTTTGCTTTATGCTTATTAAACTGCCTTTATCTTGACCCACGTGTTTGGTTATTTTTTTTTCTTTGCATCCTATTTTCTTCCCCCTGTCCTGCTGAGGAGGGGAGTGATAGAGCGGCTTGGTGGCACCTGGCATCCAGCCAAGGTCAACCCACCACAGACTTCTTATTTTATAGAGGATAAACCGACCCCTGTTCTGACGTAAGTGCTGCAAACTAAGTGGAAAGAACATAATATTCTATATGTCATGCTTGATACAATTATTATTTTAGTGCTCAGGCCATAGAAATGGGTAAAACATTTAAAGAACAGGGCTAGGATTACTTCTTCAATATTCTTTACTGACTTTAGTCTAAATTGTGAAATATTTCTCAGATTTTAGTCAGTCTCTTTCCAGCCAAACTCCTAGTGAAGGACACAGCAGATATAGTACTCTTACTAGGTATAACCTGTAGAGTTTCAGTGTGAATTTAGCATAGTGAGGGAGATTTAGTAAGAAAGGTTCCTACTTTTGGGAAGGCTGGGGGTTGAACCTGTGCTTGGTGCACTCGTTATGCAAGATTCTAAGACTGCTGTGATGGCTCAAATCAGAAGAAAACTGAACTAATCTGTATTTGGTTTTTAAGCATCCTATCTATCAGTGGAGCTATATACATAATAAATAATAACATAGATTTTACAAATAAGACAGCCTGTTTTATTTTGTAGATACATGGTGTTAGTCTCAGGACAGATTTAGCTTCTAAACCCAATAATTTTAAATGTCACGATTAATTTGTTCCCCTTAACACAGGCACTCGTAGATGAGTACACACAAAACAACAAGATTCTTATAATCAATTCAGAATAGCATGGGTTGATTTAAAATCACCAAGGGAAAAAAATACTGGTTTTATTAAATATCTTATGTTTTCAAAAACTGGTACTGGAAGGAAGCTGTTAGCAAAGGCTGTACTGTACATAGCTTAACTGGAAAAAGAATGTAGCCTACTTACATCTTGTGATTTGTAGGGATGAAGAGGTGATTGCAGGGGCAAAAGGAGAAGTAAATACTAACTACTCTGAAAATGTAATTGCTTTTTTTGCAGAGGCAGTGGGAAAACACCAATTTGCATGTACATTTAATCTCAACAGAACACCATGGCGAAAGGTTTTGGTTGAAGTGGTGAGGTCCTGTGTTTGAAAATTGCCTGTGAGGATTTAATTTCATTGGCATTCTTTTACGCATGTTTAATGAGTATTCAATCTTATTTTAAAGTATAATGATAAATATGCTAATACACTTTTTATTCTCCCCAAAAGTAACTGAACATCTTATTGCTGTGCTCTGGGCCAACACAATGTGAATATCTTATGCAGGAGTTCATGCACTCTTTTATTTAAACAACACAGCCTGGACACTACTTATTTGGAATGAAACCAGGCATGGCAACCATCAGGTCTTTGATCTTCCTAGTGCTACACTGTGCACAGTTCCTGGCTGGCTACACTGGGATGTCAGTCCCTTTACAACATAAAACAGTAGACAAAGCCTCAGTGGAAAAACCCCAATAAGGTTACTGTATAGAAGCCATAGAACAGCTGGGGCAACTCTAAGCCAACTCATCTACCAGCTGCTAGCAAAGGAAGCATCTTGCAGGTAGCCACAAGATGCTGTAATCTAGACTAGGGGCTGTTATGCTCCAGTTCTGCACTGCCACTTCCAGTCTGTTTGATGCTGTGGGAACAGACCACAAAGAGCAGCCTTGGAGCTGCTCTGCATGACACTGCTGATTGAGCTGACTTCTGATCGCTTCCCAGAATGCAGGAAGCACAAAAAAAAAAAAAAAAAAAGTCTATCCCTCTATTTTTAAATTCCAAATAATTTCAGAACGGTACTAAAGGGGAAGGAAACTCTAATGGCCTTGTCTGTGACCAAGACTAACAGATTGTTTCACCTGGCTGCTTTACACTTTCCCCAGGATTAGCAGTCCCTAGTCTATTCTTCAGATTTCTTCTTTCTGTTGTTAAAGCTAATATAACAAATCTGAGGTAATAAATTTCTTTGTCTCATATGCCTGAAGTATAAATTAGCTGCTCTACATGAAGAGTTGGGCAATTAAGTTGTTTATTTAATGTTGTGTATTGTATTTTTAAATTGACATTTGACAATTAGCTTTGAAAAATCCCTTTTGTAAGAAACACTTCAATCCATATGTGATTTATTCATAATACACATATGGTATCTCTGCTATATATTTCAAGCATCCTATGGGAATGGACACATTTTCTTTAACTTCTGTTCAACAGTACTCCATGACATTTTTCTCATGGTATTGAACTGTCTAAAAATATCTTTCAGTATTTTTCCCCTTATTCTGTTATACCCTTAGCACTGCATTTCTCAGATGACTGATTTGATAGTTTGTGAAAAGGGTAGAAATTATCAACTGAAACTTACAAGCTCATGTGTTTCACCAGATTTTACTCTCTGCAGAACAATGTGAAAAGAATGACCCATTTTCTTCTCTTCCCGGGATCAAAGGCCAGTACATCAAGAATCATGAAACTATCACTGATTTGTGGTGATTTCTGTAGGCCAGAGATACTTCTATTTATATATTCCACCCTTTACAGTTCACTACCTCTTTGGTAAGGACTTCCTGCCTTGCCATCTAAAATGAATTATTGACAAAGACAGGGAAGCATGACTGAAAGCAAACACAAATATAGTAATTTGTATAGAAATACTACAAGTTACTAACATGGTCTATTTGTTTTCATTGATCCAGATGCAGATATACCCTTTGGCTGACAAGGTCAAAACTCCTTCAGTAGTACTTGGTGCAGCATGCAGTCTTCCACATCTGTGCAATTCCTCTTCCCCTCCCACCCACCTGTAACATCAATAAAGTCAAAGACTGCATTTCTATCAGTGGTTCCTGTGTCTCACAGGAGTTTTGTAGGCCATGCTAAGTGGTCTGTAGCACTGCACTTGTTTTCTACATGAATTTTGATTATAATGGTACCTAGTAGCCTACAGAAAATGTTGGTAGTATTAACAATTTGGGAATTAGTCTGTAAAGCTGCTGCTGTTGTGGCCTCTCTTGTAGATGTACTCAAAGTAGTGTAAACTGCCTGACGTGGATGTCAGTAGCACTGAGCCCAGCATGGGCTGCAAGACCCAGTTGAGTGTTGGGTCAATTCCAGTGATTAGTCTGTTTGAGCTCCGTACTGCTGGCAGTACCTAATCACAATAAGTGTGCCTATTAGAGCTGCGGTCATAGCAGTGATTGTAGTCTAAGCATACTCCAGAACATCCCTCAGTTTCACTTTCAAATGCCTGTCTAATGAGATTTGCTTAAAGTACTTATCTATAAAGAACGGAAAAAGATCCTCATGCAGACCCTCTTGAATCCTAGAGTTAAGGACTTAATTTAATTAATTTTGTACCTTTTCAGCAGTGTGTGAATCCAGTAAGGAAAATGACACTGGCTTTGTGCTTTTCATGATCTAATGATCTAACGTACAACATGGAAGAGGATAGAAGGTGTTATGACTTTTGTATTACTATGAAGTCCAGAAAAATTTTATAAAATATGTAAGAATCTGGGATGAAAGTACACTAATCCCTATGCATATATAGTATGTTGATTCTGTTTGACCTCAGAGCCATACATATCCTGCATACTGAAACACTGCATGGTGAAATAGGTGAAGCAGTGGAAAATCTGTAGCCATCAATCTAGAGATGTAAAAATCTATTTTAAAACAGCCATGCTGGTGTGATGAATTATTGTATTGGGTTTGCGTGGCAAGGTTTTGGTAGAAGGGGGGCTACAAGGGTGGCTTCTGTGAGAAGCTGCTAGAAGCTTCCCCTATGTCCAATGCCAATGAGCTGCAAATGAGCCAATGCCAGCCAGCTCATAGACAGACCTGCTGCTGGCCAAGGCTGAGCCAATCAGCAATGGTGGTAGCACCTCTGTGATAAAATATTTAAGAAGGGGGGGAAACGACAGCAGCAATTGCATCCAGAGAGAGGAGTGAGAATATGTGAGAGAAACAACTCTGCAGACACCAAGGTCAGTGAAGAAGGAGGGGGAGGACGTGCTCCAGGCGCCAGAGCAGAGATTCCCCTGCAGCCCATAGTGAAGACCATGGTGAGGCAGGCTGTCCCATGGAGCTCCACGGTGGAGCAGATATCCACCTGCAGCTCATGGAGGACCCCACGCTGGAGCAGGTGGATGCACCCAGAGGAGGCTGTGACCCCGTGGGAGGCCCGTGCTGGAGCAAGCTCCTGGCAGGACCTGTGGACCCGTGGAGAGAGGAGCCCATCCTGGAACAGGTTTGCTGGCAGGACTTGTGACCCTGTGGGGGACCCGCGCTGGAGCAGTCTGTTCCTGAAGGACTGCACCCCATGGAAGGGACCCAGGCTGGAGCAGTTCGTGGAGAACTGCAGCCTGTGGGAAGGACTCACGTTGGAGAAGTTCGCAGAAAACCTTCTCCCGTGGGAGGGACCCCATGCTGGAGCAGGGGAAGAGTGTGAGTCCTTCCCTTAAGGAGGAAGGAGCAGCAGAAAACGGCGTGTGATGAACTGACCACAACCCCCATTCCCTGTCCCCCTGCGCCGCTCGGGGGGGGAGGAGGTAGAGAAATCGGGAGCAAAGTTGAGCCCAGGAAGAAGGGATGGGTGGGGGGAAGGTGTTTTAAGAATTATATTTATTTCTCATTACCCTACTCTGATTTGATTGGTAATAAATTAAACTAATTTCCCCAAGTTGCGTCTATTTTGCCCGTGACGGTAACTGCTGACTGATCTCTCCCTGTCCTTATCTCAACCCCCAAGCTTCTCGTTATATTTTCTCTCCCCTGTCCAGCTGAGAAGGGGGAGTGATAGAGCAGCTTTGGTGGGCACCTGGCATCCAGCCGGGGTCAACCCACCACAATTATATAATCTCCAGACATTTTCTATTTCTGTATCATTAAACCTCCCACTACTTTAGTTTGCAAATCAACACCTCATCTCTGCTTAAGCAATAAAAAACACCCAAACCCTTTTAAACAATGAAAATTACAATTTTCTTCTGTGAAATCATCTTGTCCCTTCCATCTTGATGCACTTGTCACCATCAAACTTTCACTGGTGGCTTGGAGGTTCCTGTACTTTCTGCCTGCAAAAACACAAGCAAAATATGACAGAAAGATTTCTTACCTGTGTAAAGTTTGAAATCTGTAAGTGTTGGGATCACCCTGCAAGGGCTCGACCTTAAGGAGAAGGAGCTGTGGCATTGATCTGCACGGCTCGACCTTGAGGAGAAGGAGCTGTGGCATTGAGAAGCTGGTAAACAGCTGGACACCTGCACAGCTCGACCTTGAGGAGAAGGAGCTGTGGTAAACAACTAAGAGGAAGCAAAGGAGCGTGTGGACACCTGCAGACAGCAAATCCTGACTGTGGAGAAGTGCGTGGACTGTGTGTGGTAACCAACCAGGACGTATTTTGTGGCGTGTGAAAGAGCTGTAACTGCATAAAAAGCGGACACTTGTAGCAATAAAGGTCTTTGGCCTGAATCCCCACCAGAGTCCATGCCCTGTTACTCCACAAATGGCACCCGAACAGGGACCTGAATCGTGGGAAGAGAACGACTGGTGGAGCGGCCCAGCTGAAAGGAGAAAGTAGCAGCGGACCAGAGAGCTGCAGGAGAAAGTAGCAGCGGGACAGATGACGTGCGGAAAACAGACTCCACAATCTGTAAGATTGTAAAGTAGGTATGTTTATTCAGCACTGGGCAGCACGGGGGGGTAGTCCCACCAAAAACCGTGCGCACCCCAACGCGGCACTTACTTCAAATATATACAGCAAAGTGTTGCATATACATAAAGTTTCGCAATATGCCTATACGTATGCATGACCTGTCCCCGCTTCGTATTGAAATGAGTTCCAAGACGTTATTTCCATGAACTCCTCCCATCTGCGCTTGCGCAGTGCCTTCTGGTGGTGGTCGCTGAGGGTCGTGAGGATGAAGGTCGGTGGCTCCTCTTCGTCACCACTAGTAACCCCTTGTTCTTACGCAGGTTCAGTTGCTCTTTGGTTTTCATCCAAACCACAAGGTCAGTTTCAGCCGGTTCTTGAGGCACTCTCCTGGTTCTTATCAGGGACCGTCCTTGTGAGGAGCCGCAAGTCTTCTCACTCCTGTCAGTTTATCAGGAACTGTCTTTGTAAGGAACTACAGTTCTCCTGCTTTAGTTACTTTACGCAATAGCTAACAAGATTTCAAACCTTATCTACTAATTAACTGCTAAGATTCCCTTAACCCCTCCTCTCTCAGAGAGCTGCAGAAGAAAGTAGCAGCGAACCAGAGAGCTGCAGTCCGGACGAATAATCACCAAAGAGGTGAGCAGCTGGGGACGTTAAGTAATGGGGTCACAAATATCTTCGGAAGAAAAAGCAATCCTTTGTATTATAGTAAAAATTTTGATGAAAAGGGGGATTACTTATGATGAATAAACTTTGCGATTATTGTTAGCATTTTTGAAGAGCCAGGGGCTAGCAGCAGACTCTGCAACAGTATTTGAGTTATCTACCTGGGACAAAGCAGGGAAATTGGTGTTTGAGGCAGCCTCCAAAGGGGATCATACGGCTGCGAAAGTGTTAACAACCTGGCGATTAGTCAGAGAGTCTATAAAGGCGATAAAATCAGAGCGGACAGCGGTGGCGGCGGCTGCCGCTGCCACAGTCCTGGGAGAGAAGGGAGGTCGAGCTGGGGATGATGAGAACGAGCAACCCCCGCCCGCACCCCCCACCCGCGCCTCCGCCCCACCGCTAATGCAACCAACAGAGGTGGCGACTCCTTCTTGGCTCCCGCCTCCTGACCCGGAACATGAGCGCTGGTCGTCCATGCCGCAACAGGAGGGGGCTGCCTGGGGCGATCCTTCCCCCAATTCAAGACAGGACCCTGCTCAACATTGGCAAAGTATGAGACAACAGGCCTTGGCAGAGGGGGAGGTGGAGATCGCCACTCGCATCGCATGCCCTGTTGTACTACGACAAAATGGACCAAATACATGGGAGCCGATGCGGTGGGAGATGGTCAAGGAGGTACGAAAGACAGTCATGCACAATGGGCTGACTTCGCCTTTTGCGCAAGGACTGTTAAGCACTGTGCTGAGAGGGCAGCTGTTAACTCCCTTTGACATCAAGCAGCTGATGGACCTTATACTCACCCCTACACAGAAAGTACTTTTTATGTCTCAGTGGCGAGACCTCTGTAAGAGGGCGGCGGTAGATAATCTGGGGCGGGGTGAAGTGGATCCTTTAAGGGGGGCAGGCATTCCTCAACTTACAGGAGAGGCACCAATCGATTCGCCACAACTGCAGGCACGATTGGCGCCCGAGATTCTTAGACAGTCTGCTGATCTGGCTCATCAAGCTTTGTTGAAAGTTCCTGACGTCGGTAAAGCAATGAGGTCCTTTACTACTGTTAAGCAAGCACCGAATGAACCATATATGCTTTTTATCGACCGGCTGCAGGAGACAATTAATAAGCAGGTTGACAATATGGAGGCCAAAGAGACGTGAATCACACAATTGGCGGTTGAGAATGCCAATGTAGACTGTAAGCGAATTTTGCAGACCTTAAGAAAACCAAACGTTATCGAGATGATAGAAGCGTGTAATAAGGTTGGATCCATTACCTATCAAACTGAGGCTCTGGCCTCAGCGTTTGCCGCTGCAGTACAAATCAAAGACAAAGCATGCTTTAGATGTGGCAAACCGGGTCATTTTAAAAGAAACTGTCCACAGAAAGCTGCAGGGGGACGAATAGGCCTGGGTATTTGCCCCTGCTGTGGGAAGGGCAGGCATTTCGCCAACCAATGCCGTCCCAACTACAGGAAGAACAGGCAGTTTTTACCACAAAAACAGGGAAACGGGAAAGCCAGCGTGACTCAGGGGCGCACTCTGACACAAGTACCCCGCTCTCAGTATCCCCCAAGCCAGAACAGTTTAGGCCCGTACTACCATCAACCGCGGGCCTGGATGGCCTCCGCGCCACCACTAGAGGCAGCGCTGGAGTGGATGTCACCACAGCCGCCGACCTCACCATTTTAGATCAGGGCGTGTACCGCGTCCCTTTGTCAGTGCGAGGCCCTTTGGGGTCGGGCCTCAGCGCTCTACTGGTGGGACGTTCAAGCACAACAGTGCAAGGCTTGTTCGTCTTACTGGGTGTAATAGATGCCGATTTTATGGGACAGATTCAAGCGATGGTATGGACACCGTCCCCACCTGTTTCCATCCCGGCCGGGACTCGCATAGCCCAGTTGGTACCCTTTAAAGGTATGGTACTACATGCCACACAGACAGAAAGAGTGGTTTAGCGATGATCCAGTTTGGGTGGACCAGTGGCCCCTACCAAAGGAAAAGGCCGAGGCGCTCGAGGAACTAATTACTGAACAACTCCAGCAAGGACACCTCGTGCCCACCACGAGCCCATGGAATACTCCTGTATTTGTTATCAAGAAGAAAAGTGGAAAATGGCAAATGTTGCATGATCCACGCGAAGTAAATAACGTCATCGAGGATATGGGAGCTTTACAACCCGGCTTACCGTCACCTACAATGTTACCGCGAAATTGGGACATTGTCATAATAGACCTTAAAGACTGCTTTTTTACTATTCCACTAGCACCCGAGGATGCACCCCGATTTGCTTTTTCAGTACCAGCAGTAAACCAGCACCGCCCAATGCGGCGTTATCACTGGACTGTTCTACCACAGGGAATGAAGAATAGCCCCATAATATGTCAGATGTATGTAGCCGCAGCACTCTCTGGCGTCAGGCGTCGCCACCCGAACATCATATGTTATCACTATATGGATGACATCCTGTTCGCTGGACCCGCGCCGCACCTGTTGGCGTCGGTGATACAGGATGCAAGGAAAAGTCTAGAAGATTTTGGTCTGCAAATAGCACCGGAGAAAGTGCAAACTATATCCCCCTGGAAATATTTGGGGTGGAAGATCCTAGATGCTACAATTGAGCCTCAGGCTGTGAAATTGGACTCAAACGTACAGACTTTGAATGACCTACAGAAACTGCTTGGTACCATCAATTGGGTACGATCTTTTTTAGGCATTGACAATAGCATACTGATGCCTCTATTTAGTCTGTTAAAGGGGAACCCGAATATCGCTTCGAAGCGCAAGCTTAACATTCAGGCGAAAGCGGCGTTAGAACAGATAGCCGTGAAAATACAAGAGAATCAAGCTCATCGACTTGTTGAAGGAAAGGACTTACAACTGTTTATTATCAACCACGACCGACAGCCTTTAGGGCTGATTGCTCAGTGGGTTCCAGAACTAAAGCCTGATCCCTTGGTAATCCTTGAATGGGTCTTTTTACCACATCAGCCTGCAAAAACCATAGTCACAAGGATTGAAATGATGTCCATTCTGATTCGCAAGGGCCGGAAAAGAGCGGTTGAGCTCAGTGGACAAGAAGTTCACATGATATTTGTGCCTTTGACCATGGAGTATTTAACCTGGTGTCGTGCTAATAGCCTGTCATTACAAGTTGCATTGGAAGGCTACACAGGGCAAATATCAATTCATTTGCCTGCTCATAAACTATTTACTCTTTGTGGAGAAGTGTCGCTGGTAGCGTCACCGTTATGCAGGCCTGCACCTGTTGATGGAATCACCGTATTTACAGACGGATCCGGGAAGACTGGGAAAGCAGTGATGGTATGGTATGAGGGAGGTGACTGGCGGCAGGAAGTCAGACAGGTTGAAGGCTCCCCTCAAATTGTAGAACTCACCGCTGTTCTCCAAGTCTTTCGGAAATGGTCTGAACCGCTGAACCTGGTAACAGACTCGCAATATGTTGCCGGGGTTGTCAGGAGATTGGAGAAAGGTTGAAAGGTTGGCTAAAACAGGTTGGTCAGGAAGAGCTTTTTTGTTTACTTAAACGGTTATGGACCTTATTAAGTGCCCGACAACATCCCTTTTATGTACCGCATATTCGTAGTCATACCAGCTTGCCTGGATTTTTAGCTGAAGGCAACAGGCGAGCGGATCGTCTGGCTGCTCCCACCTGGGCTGCACCAGTTCCCTCCCTTCGGGAACAGGCTCAATTATCACATTCCTTTTTCCATCAGTCGGCAAAGGCTTTACGCAAACAGTTCCACTTACCCTCGTCGGTTGCCCGAACCATTTTACAAATGTGCCCAGATTGTCAACCCTTTGCCCCGGGTCACTGCATTGGAGTGAATCCTCGTGGTTTGAAGGCACTTCAACTTTGGCAAACCGACGTTACGCATGTTCCTTCTTTTGGAAAGCAGAAGTATGTACATGTCTCAGTAGGTACCTATTCTGGAGCCCTCTGGGCTACAGCCGAGACTGGGGAAAGAGCCCGCAATGTTATCCGACACTTCCGAGGTGCTTTTGCTGCCCTCGGAATTCCGCGACAAGTGAAGACTGATAATGGCCATGGCTATATCAGTGCTGTGACTCAAAAGTTTTTCCAGGACTGGGGCCTAGTCCATATCACAGGTATTCCACATTCCCCACAAGGCCAAGGCATAGTTGAACGTACCCATCAAACCTTAAAAAACATGTTAGAAAAACAAAAAGGGGGAATGCTTGGGGAATCCCTGCAGGCCCGACTGCAAAAGGCAGTATATGTTCTTAATCATTTGACCATTGACGATGCCACCCAACAGCCAGTATTATTAAAGCATTTTTCATCCCTGACAGGACTGAATGGTATTGGGGCGGATAGTCGCGTGGAAGTTTGGGTAAAATCCTTGTTAACAGGAAAATGGGAAGGTCCTTTCAGGCTGATAAACTGGGGTCGAGGGTATGCTTGTGTCTCAACAGGGGACGGAGCAAAGTGGGTACCGGCCAGGTTGGTACGGCCGGCAGTAAGACCAGAAGATCCTGTCACACGTCCCACGAACGCAGAGTCCGACTCCGACGTATCGCCAGCTGACGCTTTCGCTCTTCTGTATGGGAAATGACGGTTCGTTGACCGTCTCAGCGGCACTCCCTGGACGGTCAAGAGCAGGAACTTCAATAAAACGGTGTTGTGGGTTTGTTCTATGTCGTTGTAATTATTGTCACAAATGTATCATTTCTTTTGCAGGGAATCAAAGAGTATATTTGAATAAGACACTCTCCCCACGATGTATACGGTGTAACAGAGTTGGGAGGATAAAGAATTTTGGGTATATTCGATGTTTCTAGCGGTATCATTAGAGGAACATGGAAAGCTTTTAGGGCAAAGTGCTCTATAACTACAAATCCTTTGGTAAGATATAATATTGGTTTTCATAGCTTTGTGCAGGTGCTTTTTCCATCGCTAGGAGTAGTTTCCATCGCTAGGAGTAGTACAGCTAGAATTGTTTGCCTTGTAACATTCTGCTATTGGCTTAAGCATAGTTGATATGTGACTGCTGGATTATGGTCAGATGCCGTGTGAACAAAGCCTACGAACCAATAGACGGGGTGGCTGTGGCGCGTGCAGCACGTCTGGCCAGCAGGCGCATACGCCATAGGCTCCCTGTGTTGAGAGGTGATCCATAAGATAAATCTCATGCTACATTCCCTGGTAATATACTCTCTGGACAGCAGATATTTGTGATTGCATTTCATGAATTCTTATACTGTTATACTTTTAAGGTTGATAGATGAAAGGAAATAAATTGGCATTTAGAAGCTTCTCTACCTGGAGAAATAGTCCAAAATAGCCATTCAAAGAGGCACTTGTAAGAACAGAACAGTGCAAAATGTCTCTTGTGGAAGAGCTGTTTGAGGTTATTTCTCTCTGTCAGCAAATCCTTCAGGGTTTATATGCAAGCAGGACCTGCAGCCTCCTCTCTCACTGTCACCAAGTTTGCAGAGAAGAAAAGGAAAAAAGCAGGGCTAGCATCCTGATTTCTTTTTGTTCTCAGGCAGGGTGTATAACTGTAATTTGTTTGAAAAGGATTCCATTTCCTTTCCACTTCAGATTGACATTCAGAGCACGAAGATAGACATTGCATTAAGTACGCATGTGGTCAGAGGTAACACATTCTGTTGTCTCATGACTGATCTTTGCTAATTTCACTTTTAATTATTGTTGACTGTTTATTATAATTTCTTCCAATTATTGTTGGACAGACAGCATAAAGAAGATTCCTCTCAACAAGAGGTCTCTCTTAACTTCAGTGCAAGATTTCCCAGTATATATAAAAAAGAAAACCCCAAAACCCTGGATCAAAACCCCAAGCACTTCCTAAATTATTACAAATTTAGAGACATCCACATAGATCGAGATTATTTTCAAATCTTCTTGATGCAGAGCTGCAGGGAGTACGTGTCATCCTATCAAGTATGTATTATTGAAATAGTTTCCTTCTAGAGTTTGGAAAATGTCAGCAACGGTTAGGCAAGAAAACAATAAGAGGAAGATGGTAGAGAGAGGAATAGTTGACTGAAAGTAAACTGTGTGGTCCTATTTCCTAATCAAAGAACATGCCATGGGGAGGGAATCCAATGATACTGAAATTGCAGCATACATTAAAAAGGGAAAAGATATTCAACCAGGGAAACTATTTGCCGAAAGATGCAGTGAGGCCAAGACTCGGAAAGAATTCAAAAGCCACTCAGCACTTGTACAAACATAATCACTCGCAATAACATAAAAGAAACATAATCACGCACAGTAACATAAAAGATGGTAAGATTTTCAAGGAAGATATAAAGATTGTTGCTTTAGAATGCAAGCCAATTGATAATTGCCTGAGAGTAGAATGAAAATTCCCATAGGAGAGGTTATTCCTTCACTGTCTGTAACAGGGTTTCTCAGACCTCTTACAGCGTCTACTGCTGGCCATTGTCAGTGACAGGACACAGACTGCATAACTTAATAATTCATCTTTGCTACAAACATTTAGGCCAAAAAAAGCTCTGGGATGATTAGTGAAATATTTATACAAACATTGTTGGATCGTACTCTTGCAAAAAGGCCTCTTAGAGGCCTCTCAGATTCAGCTAGATGCCCACACTGTTAACTGTTTACTGCTGTGTAATAAAGTACAGCTATCATCTAAAGTGTTTAACAATCTCCACAGGACTCCTCTGTCACTGTGTCATTCCTGTATGATCGCAGAACACATAAATGGCTAAGCCTCTGCAGAGAGCCTGATCTTGTATGGAATCAAGGACACTTAATGTCATCTACTATAGAAGGACTTCTAATGTCTTTCCTGTCAGGTAAAACAGTGTTGGGATCACCCTGCATGGCTCGACCTTAAGGAGAAGGAGCTGTGGCGTTGATCTGCACGGCTCGACCTTAAGGAGAAGGAGCTGTGACACTGAGAAGCTGGTAAACAGCTGGACATCTGCACGGCTCGGCCTTGAGGAGAAGGAGCTGTGATAAACAACTAAGAAGCAGTGAGGAAAACAGGAACACCTGCAAGCAGCGAATCCTGACTGTGTGAGAGGCGCATGGACAGCGCGTGATATTTTGTGCACAGCCAATTGCAATAGTGTGTGTAACAAGCTGTAACCAATCATGAGTGTGTGCGCAGTGACTAAGCGAAAATTATGATATATATTGGAGTCAGACAAGACAATAAATGGCTTCGGAATATAACTCTCATAGAGTTGTGAAGTCCATCCCTCTCCCACAACTGGTGACCCCGACGTGATACGATCTCTGGGATCTCATCGCTGAACACAGGTCGAGCACAGAGGACGCTGCGGGAGAAGCCCGGTTGGAAGAATTGCAGTCAGCGGGACTGACGCAAAGAAAAAGAAAAAGGAATACGTTGCAACGGAGAAGCACCCAGCGAGGTGAGGTGAGCAACCGGGGCGGCATGGGGCAGAACACATCGCATGAAGAAGGGGCGATAGTCAGACTCCTGCTGCACATGCTCTCTAAGAGAGGACTGAAATATGATGAATATACACTTAGAAGGCTCCTAATTTGGAGCCGAAAGAAAGGGTACCCCCCCCGATCCGTCTGTGGCCTTTAAGGCAGAGACGTGGGAGGAGATAGGAAAAATGTTATGGGAGCATATTGAGAAAACCGCCGCAGAGTTAGTGACGGCGTGGAAGTTGATATTAACCACATTAAAAGCCTTAAAGGCAGAGAGAAAAGCTGCAGCTGATGTGGAGGAGGCTGTTAAACTGCTTTCAACCAATCCCTTCTTAACTGAGTCAGAGGGTCCAATGGACGTGGAAACAACAGTAGAAGTTACCTTATGGGACATGTCGGTTTATGATGTCCCGACTAACGCAAATGGACCATTAGGATATGGATTGAGTGCTTTGTTATTAAGACGATCTTCAGCAACAAAGCAGGGACTTTTTGTTCTCCCTGGAGTCATTGACGAAAAAGGCCATATTGTGCCAACCACTAGTCCTTGGAACACACCTGTTTTTGTGATTCCAAAGAAAAGTGGAAAATGGAGACTATTACATGACTTGCGAGAAGTCAATAAGGTTATAGTGGACATGGGAGCCTTGCAACCAGGGCTACCATCTCCCTGTATGATACCGAAGTATTGGAAGCTTTTGATTATAGATCTCAAAGATTGCTTTTTTACAATCCCTCTGCATGAAGACGATGCCAAACATTTTGCATTCTCAGTCCCAAGTACAAACAAGGCGCAACCCATGCAAAGATATCATTGGACAGTATTGGCACAAGGCATGAAAAATTCGCCCACGATGTGTCAAAGGTATGTCGCAAGTCTTCTCACTCCTGTCAGTTTATCAGGAACTGTCTTTGTAAGGAACTACAGATCTCCTGCTTTAGTTACTTTGCGCAATAGCTAACAAGATTTCAAACCTTATCTACTAATTAACTGCTAAGATTCCCTTAACCCCTCCTCTCAGTCCCCCCTTTTCTAAAAAGTTAGTAAATTCTTTTACTATGCCTGTTTCTAATACAGTATTTCTTTATTTAACATCTTTTCAAAGTACTTGTTAGATTCCAATTTGCATCGTAATTGGTTTCTCTTCTATTCACCATAAGAGTCCACTGTATTCTGAAAACACCATAGACCACATCGAACTGTAATACAAAGAGTTATAAACAAAAAGATAATCACAATTATCAAAACAAATAATTGTCTTAACCAAGTTAAGTTTGGGAGCCAAGAAGTCAACTTATTCCAAAGATCAGAAAAACCAAGTGAAGTATCATCTTGAGATACTTGATGTAGTACCTTTGACTGTTGTCAAATTCGAGCAACGTCCGTTTCGATTCTTTTCTCTTGACTTATATATGAGCAGCAACTCTGGTTTATTATTAAGCAAACTCCTCCCTCCTTTGCCGTAATTAAATGTAGGGCCATACGATTCTGCAAAACCAACTTACTAAGGGAAGATACTTCAGTTTGTAGTCCCTGGATAGCATCTACGGTAAGATTCTCATTTTTCTCCATGGTGGCTGAGATGTTTACTATAGCTTTTTCTAATTCACTTACTCCTAACTGGGGAAAAAGCCATCTCACAAAAGTATGGAAAGCTGATGGCCTCTCCGCAAGGGGATTATTCGGGACCTCGCGTACTTTCCGCCAGCGTGTCCGTATAATCCCTGGAGGTGGACGCGAGTGATTATATATCCTATTTTGGGGAATCACGTAACCCAGCATGCAGATCCCATCCCAGTAGTCAGGTAAAGATTTCCTGGCACGCCCATCTCCACATAGCCACCAGAGTCCGTCGGGAATACAACTATAGGAATAATTGAGCCATAATCCCATCGTTATTGCTAGCGGACATCCGCTACGGCTATCATTGATAGCCTTCCCTCTTTCACATATAGTCCCATTAAGATCTGCTGTTAGATTGAGATTAAAAACTCCAACCTTTGGGGCAGTATTATTGTGTCTCTTTATGAATATTGGTTTTTCCAATATCTGTAGATCAAATTTGAGTGAGTAAATACTATTATTCCCACATGTGTATTTTGGGAGTTCGTAGCTCTTTGGGGGTATTGGAGCCTGAAAGCCCCAGCAAAGAATCTCACCATTAGGGAGACGGGATTGTTGTTGACCTGGTGTACAGTCACCCTCTGTATTCCATATAAGGTTTTCCCTTGTAGGTAAGGTGGAATTGTTTAGGTTGTCATAAGGCCAGCTCCAATTTGCATAAGAAACTGGTATTCCAAGAAGGGGAAGTTCTAAATTTCCCTTGGGAAGGGCTGTACATACCCAACAATCGGAGAGGTTCAGGCTATCTGCTACAGATTTGGTCATCTGTACATACATATTTTGGTCCCATGTACACACAACTTTTACCCATAGTCCCATTATACGAATGATCAAGGTCCGTCTTTTTGTTGGAGGCGTAATTTCAAAGGTCGAGCCAATGTTGATTTCCATGGTAGCCAAGGAGCTTTCTTGACTCTGGTATGATGAATCCAAGCGTTTTGTTCTTTGATTCTAATTGCCATATAGGAGGTGAGGAGTACTTGAAAGGGTCCTTCCCACTGTGGCTCTAAAGTCTTTTCTGTAAGAGACTTTATATATACATAATCTCCAGGTTGTATATTATGTACAGGTCCATCTAAACCTCTCCCCCTAGTCCCAATTACATGTTTTCTAATATTATTGAGTTGTTTTCCTAGGGCAACCATGTAAGAGGTCATGATTTCGTTTCCAGCTTGTATGGATATCCCTCTCTGTATTCCATAGGGTTGTCCATACAAGATTTCAAATGGGCTCAGTCCCTCCTTCGCCCTTGGCCTAGTTCGTATACGCAAGAGGGCTAAAGGAAGAGACTGAGGCCAGGCTAGATTTGCTTCCTGTCCCAGTTTCACAATCTGTTGCTTGATTAGGTGGTTCATTTTCTCTACTTGGCCACTCGACTGGGGACAGTATGGGGTATGAAGTTGCCAATCTATGCCCAAATGGTGGCTAACTTGTTGTACTATTTTTGAAACAAAATGTGGTCCCCTATCAGAGGACATTATCATTGGGACTCCAAAACGTGGTATTATCTCTTGTATTAATACTTTAACTACTTCTCGAACCTTAGCGGTTCTAGTTGGAAATGCTTCTGGCCAACCTGAAAAGGTATCAGTTAATACCAATAAATATCGATACCCCCCTTTTCTTGGAAGTTCTGTAAAATCAATCTGCCATTGTTGCCCGGGCCCATTGCCTTTCCCAATTTGGCCCACTTCTAGCTTGGGAGTATTCTTGGGATTAATTTGGAGGCAAAGATCACATTGTTGAGTTATCTGTCTCACCGTAGTATATAAATTTCTGGCCACAGTTTCTCTAATTAAATGTTTATATAGAGCCTCCATCCCCCAATGCCTTTTCCTATGTTCTTCCCTTACCAAATGCCATATTAGGCAGGAGGGAATAACTAGTTTTCCTTGTGGGGTATAAGCCCACCCCTCTTCGTTGTATGATCCTTCCAGATCTGTAATAAGTTTTTGATCTTCCTTGGTATATATTGGCTTACCTTCTAGGGAGATTCGCCCGTCAGGGACTAAAGCCCCTTCTGTTTTTATCTCTGTTTTAGCTACCTGTTTTGCCTCTCTGTCCGCCAGCTCATTTCCTCTCTCCAATTCTGAGCTCACTTTCTGGTGTGCCTTAATATGCATAATCGCCACTTTCTCAGGAAGTTGGACTGCTTCCAACAGTCTCAAAATTTCTTCTGCATGCTTAATAGTTTTCCCTTGAGAGCTCAATAACCCTCTTTCTTTCCAAATTGCTCCATGTGCATGTACAACTCCAAAAGCATATCTTGAGTCTGTATAAATATTCACAACTTTGCCTTGGGCCAATTCCAAGGCACGGGTCAGAGCAATTATTTCTGCCTTTTGTGTAGAGGTATTTATGGGTAAAGGTCTTGACTCTATTATTTCTTGACTAGTGGTAATGGCATATCCCGCGTGTCTTTTACCACTTAGGACATATCTGCTTCCATCTGTGAACCAGTTTTCTCCGCTTTCCATAGGACTGTCTTTCAGATCTGGGCGGCTTGCATACGTTGCTTCAATAGTCTCCAAGCAGTCATGATGCACTGGTTCTCCCGTGTTTCCACTGAGGAAAGAAGCTGGGTTGACAATGTTAGTAACTACGATCTCCACATCATCCTGTTCTACCAGTATAGCTTGATATCTCAGGAATCTTTGTGGGGAAAGCCAATGCCCACCCTTCACTTCCAGCACTGCGGATACTGTGTGAGACACTAAAACGGTCATTTTCTGGCCCAGAGTAAATTTCCGGGCTTCTTGTATATTCAATATTACAGCTGCAACTGCTCGCAGGCATCCAGGCCAACCTTTCGCAGTCGTCTCTAACTGTTTGGAAAAGTAGGCAACTGCTCGTCGATAGGGGCCCAGATCTTGTGCTAATATTCTCAGAGCAATTCCCTGTTTCTCGTGGGAAAAAAGGAAAAACGGTTTACTCACGTCTGGGAGCCCTAGGGCCGGAGCCGACATCAAAGCTTTCTTTAGTAGCTCAAAGGCTCGTGCGGTCTCCTTGTTCCATTCAAGGTATTTCTGTTCAGTGGTTGTTAATGCATACAATGGTTTAACAAGCAGTCCATAGTTATATATCCACAGCCGGCACCACCCAGTCATTCCCAGGAAAGTTCGTAACTCTTTTACTGTCTGAGGTCTCGGAGTTTGGCATATTGCTTCTTTGCGGGCCTGTCCCAAAGTTCTCTGTCTAGCACTAATTTCGTAGCCCAAATCAATCACTTTCTGCTGCATTACTTGGGCTTTCTTCTTAGACACCCGATACCCTTGAAGCCCCAAAAAATTTAGTAGACTCACCATCCAGATCATACAATCGTCCTCTGTTTCGGTGGCGATCAGGATATCATCCACATATTATAACAGTTTCCCTTTTTCAGTCGGGGCTTCCCAAGATTCCAAATCTTTTGCGAGCTGATTACCAAAGATGGTAGGACTATTCTTGAACCCTTGTGGCAACACCGTCCAAGTGAGCTGAGTCTTGCGACCAGTTTTGGGGTTTTCCCATTCGAATGCAAACAATTTTTGGCTGGCTTCATGGAGAGGGAGGCAAAAGAAGGCATCCTTCAAATCTAAGACAGTGAACCAAGTTAGTTTAGGTGTCAATACAGTCAACAGGGTATATGGATTCGCTACTACGGGGTAAAGGTCTTCAGTTATCTTATTGACAGCTCGTAGGTCCCGAACCACACGGTATGACCCGTCAGGCTTACGAACAGGTAATATAGGTGTGTTAAAATCAGATTCACACTCTTTTAATAATCCTAGTTGTAAAAACCTTTCAATTACTGGCCAAATTCCTTCCCTATCTTCTTTTTTTAGGGGGTATTGCCTAACCCTTACTGGTTGTCGGCCTTCTTTGAGTCTAACTTCAACAGGTAGTGTATTCTTCGCTCTTCCAGGTACATCAGTGGCCCATACCCCAGGATATACCTGATTTAAGATTTCTTCCCTAATCTTTCCTGCTACGGAAGGACTGGTTAAAATTAAACTTAGGTTCTGAATATATTGCTGATCTTTTACTTCTAAAATAATTTCTCCTTTTTTAAATATAATTTTTGCACCTAATTGTTCCAACAAATCTCTTCCCAAAAGGGCCTTTGGGGAGTTGGGCATATACAGGAATTTGTGGATACCCCCTTGTTTTCCCAATTTATATTTCAAAGGCTTACAAAAATATGCCTTTTTACTTCGGCCAGTTGCCCCTTTTACCATGATATAGTCATTTCCAAGGGGCATCAAGGCTTGATTTAAAACCGAGTATGTTGTCCCCGTGTCAACCAAAAATTCTACTTCTTGTTGTTCCTTCCCTAGCCTCATTATAACCAGTGGATCTGCTAGGGTAGATTCCCCAGGTCCCTGTCAATCCTTTTTCACATGGGCTACTATTCTTCCTGTCTGGTGGCTTCGCCTCTTTTCCTTGTTTCTTGGACATTCTCCTTTCCAACGACCAAATTTCTTACACAATGCACATTGATCCTTACCTAATCGAGACGGTTCTCGTCTAGGCCTCCTTTCCTCCTCTTCCCTGACAACTGCTGTCATTCTTCTTTGCCCTTGTCTATATTCTTCCTCTCTATTACTAAATACTCTCCACGCTTCATCCAGCAACACTTCCAGATTTTTACTCTTCGTAGTGTGTAACTTCTGGAGCTTGCGCCTGATGTCCCCTGTAGACTGACCCAAGAACAGGGAGACTAATTGTTGTATCCCTACCTCTGACCCAGGATCTAGCGATGTGTTACGGCGCATTACATCTCTCAACCGATCTAGGAATTCAGATGGGGACTCGGAGGGGCCCTGTTTGACTGCATACAAAGCTGACCAATTTATTGTTTTGGGGATAGCTCTTTCCATTCCTCTCGAAATCCATTCCTGATACCCCTGCAATCTTTCCATATGTGAGGATCTGTTAGGATCCCATTTCGGATCTTGGAGAGGAAAATAATCTTTGACGTCCCCTCCTATAATCTTATAATGATCTTCGGCTAAATTCCCTGCCGTTTTTAAAATCAGCTGTTTTTCTGTCTCAGTCATATATTCTAATAATAACTGTATATCTTTCCAGTCAGGGTTGTGTTGTTTCACAATAAACTGAAAATGTTTAGTTACATTCACCGGGTCATTTCTGTAATCCTTTGCAACCTTTTTCCATTCCCCCAAATCAACGGTAGAGAAGGGTACTTTAATTAACATCGTCCCACCTTCAGGACCTACCGCCTCCCGAAGGGGTGCCTGTAAGATTGTTGGAGCTGATTTCTTTCTGGTGCGGGAGGATATGGGGCTATCTGGGGGAGTGGAAGCTCCGTACGAGCCCACATCCCGTTCCTGTGGTCGGGGGGGAGTTCTGAACAGATCCGCTAGATCTGGTTCTGGCGCCCGGTGAATTTTGTTTTAGTACACCTTTGTCCGATACTACATGCTGAACAACACCGCTTCAGCTTACTTTTGAATTCCTTATTATTTTCTCGCTCAAGTGCAAGAACCATAGGGTCCTGCGGTGGTATCATTCCACAGTCCCTTTGCCACTCCGGGTGGTTTCGGAGGGTAAAAAACATATCTGCATATGAAACTTCATCCTACTTCCCTTCTCTCCTTAAAAACAACATCAATTGTAAAAGAGTGTTGTAATCTATAGATCCATTAAGTGGCCACTTAGCTTCACTCTCCAATTTATACAACGGCCACCATTGGTTACAATATTTAATAAGGACCTTTTTATTTTCCGTCCCTCCGGTCCCAACTATATTTTTCCAATGAGCAAGCACACAGCCTAGGGGGCTTTTCTATAAAACTCCCTTTTGAGTGTTACCCATTTTTGCAAACCTCTTCTATTACTTTAGTTTCTGATATACTTTTCAATAAGTTTCCACACAAGCCGTTCCTTACACTTCTTTATGGTTTCTTTCCAGTTCTTTTCCCATACTTCCCAAATTTCCGGGATTAGATTTTCCTTTCCACACACAAAACAGGGAATTACTCCTATTTGTCCACCAACACTGGGGCTTATAAAACGTCCCAAACCACCGAAGGAGTAATTCCCTTTGCCCCGCTTCTTCATTAACATATAAAGGTATTCACAATCTTTCTATATATTACACACATAAAGACAAAGACTTTTAACATAAAATTCCCGGGTACTTAATTTATACATTCATCACTCCAGGTAACACCCATCTAGCAGCTGCAAATATATAAAATAATAACCCTACCGCAATTGCGAGGAGGTCCGCTTACCCTTCTCCTGCTTCTTATACACCAGTGATTAGCAGGTCCATCCTGGCTCCCGACACTGGGATGCAGCGGTGACCTCGGATTTGCTCGATCTACCCTCAAGATCGCTAGCGGCCACCCCTTCGGTCAGCAAATCCCCTTGTTCCCATACAGGGTACCCTCCTCCTATGGGGTACCCTCCTCCCATACGGGGACTCTGCTGCACGCCAGACGTCTCCGCGCGATTTACCAGCTGCCCCGGCCACGCGTACGACTTACAGGCTCCCCTCATAAAACATACCGTTTTCTTCCGCGGCTTCAGGAGGTTGTTGTCTGCTCCCGCGGTGAGCGGCTGGCAGCGGAGTCCCCTCCGAGGAAAGTGCTCGAGGCGCGCCCAGGGGCGTCCGCTCCACAGCCGATCCCGCGGTTAAGCAGAGAGTCTCCTGCCTGGCTCGCCAAAACTGATGTGCAGAAAACAGACTCCACAATCTGTAAGATTGTAAAATAGGTATGTTTATTCAGCGCTGGGCAGCACGGGGGGGTAGTCCCACCAAAAACCGTGCGCACCCCTGCGGGAGAAGGATGGACTTCACAACACTATGAGGGTTATATTCCGAAGCCATTTATTGTCTTGTCTGACTCCAATATATATCATAATTTTCGCTTAGTCACTGCGCACACACTCATGATTGGTTACAGCTTGTTACACACACTATTGCAATTGGCTATATACAAAATATCACGCGCTGTCCATGCGCCTCTCACACAGTCAGGATTCGCTGCTTGCAGGTGTTCCTGTTTTCCTCGCTTCTTCTTAGTTGTTTATCACAGCTCCTTCTCCTCAAGGCCGAGCCGTGCAGATATCCAGCTCTTTACCAGCTTCTCAGTGCCACAGCTCCTTCTCCTTAAGGTCGAGCCATGCAGGGTTATCCCAACATCTCCCCTTTTTGTTTATGTATAAACAAAACCTGATGGATCATTTGCAACCCAAGGACTGTGAGGAAGATGGACCATCTGTACATTCTTGTATCGTCCTGTGCCGCAATCTCAGCCCAGCAGTCGGTAGGTGCCAGCTTTACGTGGGCATCCCCACGGAGGCAACGGTGGCCTTGCCGTACACCGATCCCCCTGCTCTTCGGGAAATCCCGGTATTTATACATTTGCCAAGGAACGAGTTTCAACACATGTGGCCAGCGAGTGTCAGAACACGCCTCGGTTGTCACCTTTCAACACAGGGAACCTATGGCGCATGTGCCCGCTGGCCAGACGTGCTACACGCGCCACAGCCACCCCGTCTATTGGTTCGTAGGCTTTGTTCACACCGCATCTTACCATAATTCAGCAGTCACATATGAACTATGCTTAAGCCAATAGCAGAATGTTACAAGGCAAACAATCCTAGCTGTACTACTCCTAGCGATAGAAGCTACTTCTGATGATGGAAAAAGTGCTTGTATAAAGCTATGAAAACCAATATTATATCTTACCAAAGGATTTGTAGTTATAGAGCGGTTTGCCCTAAAAGCTTTCCATGTTCCTCTCATGATACTGCTAATTTCAGTGTGATTTACCCATACATTTTCTTTTGGCTGAGGTGGCATCCAGATTGCGATGACACCTGATAGTGTCAAGATGTGTCCGACGACGACGGTGACTGTTTCACCCATGGTTTTACCCATTTTGCGGGTACCAAACAAGTTCCAGAATCTGTAATGACACAAGCATAACCTCGTCCCCAGGTTAGCAGCTGAAAAGGTCCTTCCCACATATTCTTTTCCAAATTTTTAACTTTTACTTGCACATTTTGTGTTAACTCAAACGGACTTCCTGTCATTCCTTTTACATGTTTCTCCTTCTGCTAGACGCAAATAGTTTAACACATATAAGGCTTTATTCAAACGTTCTTGGGGTGGTGTGGTAGCCTCTCCCCCTTTTTGTTTTTGCAATAAACACTTCAGGGAATGATTCATTCGTTCAACAATAGCTTGTCCAGTTGGGGAATGCGGTATTCCAGTAACATGCGTCACTCCCCATTGAGCAAAAAATGGTTGGGTTGACTGGGCTACATAACAAGGACCATGATCGGTTTTAATTTGTAGGGGTATACCATGGGCTGCGAATGCAGCTCGCAAATGCTTTTGTACATGCCTACTAGTTTCTCCTGTTTGTGCAGTGGCCCAAACTACTGCAGAATAGCAATCAATTGAAACATGAACATATTTAAATCTTCCAAAGTCAGCAACATGTGTCACATCCATCTGCCATAGTTGTAGCGAATGCAGTCGTCGGGGACTAACTGTAATCGCGATTCCTGGGCCTATTTGTTGACAATCAGCACAAGTCTGTATAATAGCTCTAGCGTCACCTGGACTTAGATTAAATTGTCTTGCTAAAACTTTGGCAGATTGATGGAAAAAGGCATGAGAGGACTGCGGCAGTCAGCCGATCAGCTCTTGCATTTCCTTCCACCAATTCCCCTGGAAGGTTGGTATGGCTGCGTATATGCATAACGTAATAAGGATGTCGTCTTTTCTGCAATAAAAACCAAAGCGTTCTAAATTGTTGATATAGCTGTTCCTGCTGTACCTGTCTGAGGATTGAACCTTCCAATCTTTGGAGTACTCCAACTACATATAAAGAATCAGTAATTATATTCACAGGTTCTTCAGACCATAATTTAAAGGCTTCAATTACTGCCTGTAGTTCTACCTTTTGAACTGATCCTGGCACGACAAGTACCCGTTCTTTCCATTCTCCATGCTCTCGCCATACTATTGCTGCCTTGCCTGTTTTCCCACCACCATCCATAAATACTGTAGCACCTTGAACTGGATATTGACTACACCTTGATTTTTCTTCTACTTCATGTTTGGGTTGTTTATTTGGGTTTTTTTTGGTTTTTCTTTGTTTTTTTTAAAGGTAAACATTTTGTGTGATGGATAATGAATCTAAATGTCACCCTCAAATTCTGCTAATGCAGTTTGGAAGGGAACAGAGTGCTGCAAAGCCCAAGTCAAATATTCTTGTTGTAATGGTATTAAAATCGTTTTCAGGTCCTTTGCCGATATATCAATAATTCTGTTGCGCCCTTTCATAATCAAATTTGCAAAACACTCTGCTTTCATGGTGATGGTTTTTCTGTGCTACTGAGGTAAAAAGACCCACTCTGAAATTCTCAATGGGTCCGCTTTTGATTCTAGCTTTGTTATCTACTGTATTATAAGCGCATAGGGATGTCACTCGTGATTGATTACTGCCAAAGTGATCCTTATCGAGGGGTCTATCCTAGAACTAAATGCTTGAGTCACCTTTTCAGAAATGTTTGCTACTGCTTCCCAGGCTTCCTTGGTCAATTGCCGAGGAGAGTTTAACCTGCTATCCCCTCGCAAGAGCTGAACCAAAGGCTCCATATCTTGGTTTGTGATCCCACAAATAGGTCGAATCCAATTAACGTCTCCTACCAATTTTTGTACATCATTTAATGTTTTAATCTGAATTCTTAATTCAACCTTTTGGAGGGTCACCGACGTTTCAGTGATCATCCACCCCAAGTACCTCCAAGGCGCTTCAGTTTGTATCTTTTCCGGCGCCACTTGCAGCCCACTTTGCCTCAAAAGCTCAACGAGCTCCCCGATCATTTCTTCCGGATTTAATTGATCACCAGCCAACAATATGTCATCCATATAATGATAGATGAGATATTGAGGCCACCTTTTTCTGATTGGCTGTAAAGCCCAATTTACATACCTTTGACACATCGTGGGCGAATTTTTCATGCCTTGTGGCAATACTGTCCAATGATATCTTTGCATGGGTTGCGCCTTGTTTGTACTTGGGACTGAGAATGCAAAATGTTTGGCATCGTCTTCATGCAGAGGGATTGTAAAAAAGCAATCTTTGAGATCTATAATCAAAAGCTTCCAATACTTCGGTATCATACAGGGAGATGGTAGCCCTGGTTGCAAGGCTCCCATGTCCACTATAACCTTATTGACTTCTCGCAAGTCATGTAATAGTCTCCATTTTCCACTTTTCTTTGGAATCACAAAAACAGGTGTGTTCCAAGGACTAGTGGTTGGCACAATATGGCCTTTTTCGTCAATGACTCCAGGGAGAACAAAAAGTCCCTGCTTTGTTGCTGAAGATCGTCTTAATAACAAAGCACTCAATCCATATCCTAATGGTCCATTTGCGTTAGTCGGGACATCATAAACCGACATGTCCCATAAGGTAACTTCTACTGTTGTTTCCACGTCCATTGGACCCTCTGACTCAGTTAAGAAGGGATTGGTTGAAAGCAGTTTAACAGCCTCCTCCACATCAGCTGCAGCTTTTCTCTCTGCCTTTAAGGCTTTTAATGTGGTTAATATCAACTTCCACGCCGTCACTAACTCTGCGGCGGTTTTCTCAATATGCTCCCATAACATTTTTCCTATCTCCTCCCACGTCTCTGCCTTAAAGGCCACAGACGGATCGGGGGGGGTACCCTTTCTTTCGGCTCCAAATTAGGAGCCTTCTAAGTGTATATTCATCATATTTCAGTCCTCTCTTAGAGAGCATGTGCAGCAGGAGTCTGACTATCGCCCCTTCTTCATGCGATGTGTTCTGCCCCATGCCGCCCCGGTTGCTCACCTCACCTCGCTGGGTGCTTCTCCGTTGCAACGTATTCCTTTTTCTTTTTCTTTGCGTCAGTCCCGCTGACTGCAATTCTTCCAACCGGGCTTCTCCCGCAGCGTCCTCTGTGCTCGACCTGTGTTCAGCGATGAGATCCCAGAGATCGTATCACGTCGGGGTCACCAGTTGTGGGAGAGGGATGGACTTCACAACTCTATGAGAGTTATATTCCGAAGCCATTTATTGTCTTGTCTGACTCCAATATATATCATAATTTTCGCTTAGTCACTGCGCACACACTCATGATTGGTTACAGCTTGTTACACACACTATTGCAATTGGCTGTGCACAAAATATCACGCGCTGTCCATGCGCCTCTCACACAGTCAGGATTCGCTGCTTGCAGGTGTTCCTGTTTTCCTCACTGCTTCTTAGTTGTTTATCACAGCTCCTTCTCCTCAAGGCCGAGCCGTGCAGATGTCCAGCTGTTTACCAGCTTCTCAGTGTCACAGCTCCTTCTCCTTAAGGTCGAGCCGTGCAGATCAACGCCACAGCTCCTTCTCCTTAAGGTCGAGCCATGCAGGGTGATCCCAACACTGTTTTACCTGACAGGAAAGACATTAGAAGTCCTTCTATAGTAGATGACATTAAGTGTCCTTGATTCCATACAAGATCAGGCTCTCTGCAGAGGCTTAGCCATTTATGTGTTCTGCGATCATACAGGAATGACACAGTGACAGAGGAGTCCTGTGGAGATTGTTAAACACTTTAGATGATAGCTGTACTTTATTACACAGCAGTAAACAGTTAACAGTGTGGGCATCTAGCTGAATCTGAGAGGCCTCTAAGAGGCCTTTTTGCAAGAGTACGATCCAACAATGTTTGTATAAATATTTCACTAATCATCCCAGAGCTTTTTTTGGCCTAAATGTTTGTAGCAAAGATGAATTATTAAGTTATGCAGTCTGTGTCCTGTCACTGACAATGGCCAGCAGTAGACGCTGTAAGAGGTCTGAGAAACCCTGTTACAGACAGTGAAGGAATAACCTCTCCTATGGGAATTTTCATTCTACTCTCAGGCAATTATCAATTGGCTTGCATTCTAAAGCAACAATCTTTATATCTTCCTTGAAAATCTTACCATCTTTTATGTTACTGTGCGTGATTATGTTTCTTTTATGTTATTGCGAGTGATTATGTTTGTACAAGTGCTGAGTGGCTTTTGAATTCTTTCCGAGTCTTGGCCTCACTGCATCTTTCGGCAAATAGTTTCCCTGGTTGAATATCTTTTCCCTTTTTAATGTATGCTGCAATTTCAGTATCATTGGATTCCCTCCCCATGGCATGTTCTTTGATTAGGAAATAGGACCACACAGTTTACTTTCAGTCAACTATTCCTCTCTCTACCATCTTCCTCTTATTGTTTTCTTGCCTAACCGTTGCTGACATTTTCCAAACTCTAGAAGGAAACTATTTCAATAATACATACTTGATAGGATGACACGTACTCCCTGCAGCTCTGCATCAAGAAGATTTGAAAATAATCTCGATCTATGTGGATGTCTCTAAATTTGTAATAATTTAGGAAGTGCTTGGGGTTTTGATCCAGGGTTTTGGGGTTTTCTTTTTTATATATACTGGGAAATCTTGCACTGAAGTTAAGAGAGACCTCTTGTTGAGAGGAATCTTCTTTATGCTGTCTGTCCAACAATAATTGGAAGAAATTATAATAAACAGTCAACAATAATTAAAAGTGAAATTAGCAAAGATCAGTCATGAGACAACAGAATGTGTTACCTCTGACCACATGCGTACTTAATGCAATGTCTATCTTCGTGCTCTGAATGTCAATCTGAAGTGGAAAGGAAATGGAATCCTTTTCAAACAAATTACAGTTATACACCCTGCCTGAGAACAAAAAGAAATCAGGATGCTAGCCCTGCTTTTTTCCTTTTCTTCTCTGCAAACTTGGTGACAGTGAGAGAGGAGGCTGCAGGTCCTGCTTGCATATAAACCCTGAAGGATTTGCTGACAGAGAGAAATAACCTCAAACAGCTCTTCCACAAGAGACATTTTGCACTGTTCTGTTCTTACAAGTGCCTCTTTGAATGGCTATTTTGGACTATTTCTCCAGGTAGAGAAGCTTCTAAATGCCAATTTATTTCCTTTCATCTATCAACCTTAAAAGTATAACAGTATAAGAATTCATGAAATGCAATCACAAATATCTGCTGTCCAGAGAGTATATTACCAGGGAATGTAGCATGAGATTTATCTTATGGATCACCTCTCAACACAGGGAGCCTATGGCGTATGCGCCTGCTGGCCAGACGTGCTGCACGCGCCACAGCCACCCCGTCTATTGGTTCGTAGGCTTTGTTCACACGGCATCTGACCATAATCCAGCAGTCACATATCAACTATGCTTAAGCCAATAGCAGAATGTTACAAGGCAAACAATTCTAGCTGTACTACTCCTAGCGATGGAAACTACTCCTAGCGATGGAAAAAGCACCTGCACAAAGCTATGAAAACCAATATTATATCTTACCAAAGGATTTGTAGTTATAGAGCACTTTGCCCTAAAAGCTTTCCATGTTCCTCTAATGATACCGCTAGAAACATCGAATATACCCAAAATTCTTTATCCTCCCAACTCTGTTACACCGTATACATCGTGGGGAGAGTGTCTTATTCAAATATACTCTTTGATTCCCTGCAAAAGAAATGATACATTTGTGACAATAATTACAACGACATAGAACAAACCCACAACACCGTTTTATTGAAGTTCCTGCTCTTGACCGTCCAGGGAGTGCCGCTGAGACGGTCAACGAACCGTCATTTCCCATACAGAAGAGCGAAAGCGTCAGCTGGCGATACGTCGGAGTCGGACTCTGCGTTCGTGGGACGTGTGACAGGATCTTCTGGTCTTACTGCCGGCCGTACCAACCTGGCCGGTACCCACTTTGCTCCGTCCCCTGTTGAGACACAAGCATACCCTCGACCCCAGTTTATCAGCCTGAAAGGACCTTCCCATTTTCCTGTTAACAAGGATTTTACCCAAACTTCCACGCGACTATCCGCCCCAATACCATTCAGTCCTGTCAGGGATGAAAAATGCTTTAATAATACTGGCTGTTGGGTGGCATCGTCAATGGTCAAATGATTAAGAACATATACTGCCTTTTGCAGTCGGGCCTGCAGGGATTCCCCAAGCATTCCCCCTTTTTGTTTTTCTAACATGTTTTTTAAGGTTTGATGGGTACGTTCAACTATGCCTTGGCCTTGTGGGGAATGTGGAATACCTGTGATATGGACTAGGCCCCAGTCCTGGAAAAACTTTTGAGTCACAGCACTGATATAGCCATGGCCATTATCAGTCTTCACTTGTCGCGGAATTCCGAGGGCAGCAAAAGCACCTCGGAAGTGTCGGATAACATTGCGGGCTCTTTCCCCAGTCTCGGCTGTAGCCCAGAGGGCTCCAGAATAGGTACCTACTGAGACATGTACATACTTCTGCTTTCCAAAAGAAGGAACATGCGTAACGTCGGTTTGCCAAAGTTGAAGTGCCTTCAAACCACGAGGATTCACTCCAATGCAGTGACCCGGGGCAAAGGGTTGACAATCTGGGCACATTTGTAAAATGGTTCGGGCAACCGACGAGGGTAAGTGGAACTGTTTGCGTAAAGCCTTTGCCGACTGATGGAAAAAGGAATGTGATAATTGAGCCTGTTCCCGAAGGGAGGGAACTGGTGCAGCCCAGGTGGGAGCAGCCAGACGATCCGCTCGCCTGTTGCCTTCAGCTAAAAATCCAGGCAAGCTGGTATGACTACGAATATGCGGTACATAAAAGGGATGTTGTCGGGCACTTAATAAGGTCCATAACCGTTTAAGTAAACAAAAAAGCTCTTCCTGACCAACCTGTTTTAGCCAACCTTTCAACCTTTCTCCAATCTCCTGACAACCCCGGCAACATATTGCGAGTCTGTTACCAGGTTCAGCGGTTCAGACCATTTCCGAAAGACTTGGAGAACAGCGGTGAGTTCTACAATTTGAGGGGAGCCTTCAACCTGTCTGACTTCCTGCCGCCAGTCACCTCCCTCATACCATACCATCACTGCTTTCCCAGTCTTCCCGGATCCGTCTGTAAATACGGTGATTCCATCAACAGGTGCAGGCCTGCATAACGGTGACGCTACCAGCGACACTTCTCCACAAAGAGTAAATAGTTTATGAGCAGGCAAATGAATTGATATTTGCCCTGTGTAGCCTTCCAATGCAACTTGTAATGACAGGCTATTAGCACGACACCAGGTTAAATACTCCATGGTCAAAGGCACAAATATCATGTGAACTTCTTGTCCACTGAGCTCAACCGCTCTTTTCCGGCCCTTGCGAATCAGAATGGACATCATTTCAATCCTTGTGACTATGGTTTTTGCAGGCTGATGTGGTAAAAAGACCCATTCAAGGATTACCAAGGGATCAGGCTTTAGTTCTGGAACCCACTGAGCAATCAGCCCTAAAGGCTGTCGGTCGTGGTTGATAATAAACAGTTGTAAGTCCTTTCCTTCAACAAGTCGATGAGCTTGATTCTCTTGTATTTTCACGGCTATCTGTTCTAACGCCGCTTTCGCCTGAATGTTAAGCTTGCGCTTCGAAGCGATATTCGGGTTCCCCTTTAACAGACTAAATAGAGGCATCAGTATGCTATTGTCAATGCCTAAAAAAGATCGTACCCAATTGATGGTACCAAGCAGTTTCTGTAGGTCATTCAAAGTCTGTACGTTTGAGTCCAATTTCACAGCCTGAGGCTCAATTGTAGCATCTAGGATCTTCCACCCCAAATATTTCCAGGGGGATATAGTTTGCACTTTCTCCGGTGCTATTTGCAGACCAAAATCTTCTAGACTTTTCCTTGCATCCTGTATCACCGACGCCAACAGGTGCGGCGCGGGTCCAGCGAACAGGATGTCATCCATATAGTGATAACATATGATGTTCGGGTGGCGACGCCTGACGCCAGAGAGTGCTGCGGCTACATACATCTGACATATTATGGGGCTATTCTTCATTCCCTGTGGTAGAACAGTCCAGTGATAACGCCGCATTGGGCGGTGCTGGTTTACTGCTGGTACTGAAAAAGCAAATCGGGGTGCATCCTCGGGTGCTAGTGGAATAGTAAAAAAGCAGTCTTTAAGGTCTATTATGACAATGTCCCAATTTCGCGGTAACATTGTAGGTGACGGTAAGCCGGGTTGTAAAGCTCCCATATCCTCGATGACGTTATTTACTTCGCGTGGATCATGCAACATTTGCCATTTTCCACTTTTCTTCTTGATAACAAATACAGGAGTATTCCATGGGCTCGTGGTGGGCACGAGGTGTCCTTGCTGGAGTTGTTCAGTAATTAGTTCCTCGAGCGCCTCGGCCTTTTCCTTTGGTAGGGGCCACTGGTCCACCCAAACTGGATCATCGCTAAACCACTCTTTCTGTCTGTGTGGCATGTAGTACCATACCTTTAAAGGGTACCAACTGGGCTATGCGAGTCCCGGCCGGGATGGAAACAGGTGGGGACGGTGTCCATACCATCGCTTGAATCTGTCCCATAAAATCGGCATCTATTACACCCAGTAAGACGAACAAGCCTTGCACTGTTGTGCTTGAACGTCCCACCAGTAGAGCGCTGAGGCCCGACCCCAAAGGGCCTCGCACTGACAAAGGGACGCGGTACACGCCCTGATCTAAAATGGTGAGGTCGGCGGCTGTGGTGACATCCACTCCAGCGCTGCCTCTGGTGGTGGCGCGGAGGCCATCCAGGCCCGCGGTTGATGGTAGTACGGGCCTAAACTGTTCTGGCTTGGGGGATACTGAGAGCGGGGTACTTGTGTCAGAGTGCGCCCCTGAGTCACGCTGGCTTTCCCGTTTCCCTGTTTTTGTGGTAAAAACTGCCTGTTCTTCCTGTAGTTGGGACGGCATTGGTTGGCGAATGTATTGAAAAGTATAGGACCTGAGCATGACGTAAATGGTATGGAATAAGGGGTGGATACTGTCCTGGTTTCAGCCAGGATAGAGCTGGTTTTCCTCACAGAAGCTAGTGTGAGACTGTGTTTTGGATTTGGGATGAGGAACTGTTGATAATGTGCTGATGTTTTGGGTTGTTGCTGAGCCGTCAAGGACAGTCCAGCTTCTTGTGCTGGCCTGCCAGCGAGCAGGCTGGGGGTGCACGGGGAGCTGGGAGGGGACACAACCGGGACAGCTGACCCAGACTGGCCAAAGAGATATTCCCTACCATACGACGTCATGCCCAGTACATAAACTGGAGTTGGCCGGGGGGGCGGAAATCGCTGCTCGGGGACGGGCTGTCGATCACGGGGTGGTGAGCAATTTCTGTATTGGGCATCACTTGTTCTTATACATTCCTTTGTTGGTATTATCATTATTGTTCCCTTCTTTCTTTCTGTCCTATTAAACCGTGTTTATCTCAACCCACGAGGTTTTTCCTAATTCTCTCCCCCGTCCCGCTGTGGGAGGGAGAGTGAGCGAGCGGCTGCGTGGTGCTTAGTTGCCGGCTGGGGCTAAACCACGACAGTCCTTTTTGGCGCCCAACGTGGGGCCCGAGGCTTGAGATAATAACGGTTGCAGGTCACAATATCAGTTTGATTTGCATCATGCTCTCGTCTTTGCTGTACATGTTAAGGATCGGTGTTGGTTTCTGCGGGCTGCTGTACTCTGCAATGATTAGTAATGTCTCGCCTGTGAATTTTGTTTTTAGAGCACTGACCTTGAGCTTAATGTGGTATCATCTGAGCTCTGTACTAAAGCCGTTACTGTATTTTGGCTACAGTCTTGTGGAGACGATTAGCAATTATACTTCTGCCTCTGAAAGGTTTTTTATGGAGGAAATGCAGAATGGTACCTTTGATACCCTCTATCATAACATTTCCTCCTTCATCACAATAATTTTTCAGTATTTTGAACACCCTTGGCTGGTTAAAATACCTCTATTGCTACTTCTGGGGAACATGGTTTCAGTTTTGTCTAAGGTTGGCAAGCAATTTAAGAATATCACCCGGAGATCTGCCCCAAGGCTGGATAGTTATGAATGGCAGGGTGTGTGGAACAGCATGGGCAAATGCCTGGGGCGGTGGGCACCTCCGGTGTTTTGGAGCTTCACTCCCGAACAAGTGCAGAATCCTGATAAACTAGCAGAATATCTGGAAGAAGTATGCTGTCAGCCTGGCAGCTCCAAGGAGACACAAATCATTGTCATGTGCTGGGGCCTGGCCCATGCCTACCGAACCCTATTTAACACTATGCAAAGGGGAGAGGGGCTCTCTGGGTCTGATGGCAATGTGGCAGGCACTGTGACTACTCCAACGTCTGTAGCAGGCACTGTCACTACTCCAACCCCCACGGCGGGCACTGCCACTACTCCAACCCCCACGGCGGGCACTGTAGCTACTCAGACTGTTGCAGCTGAACCAGAGGATCAGCCCATCCCGGTATCAGTTGCCCCTGTACAAAAGAAGAAATCTTGGAAGCGGAAGTCAGCTCGTTTAGTAAGGGAGGAGGAAGATCCTGCTAAGAAGGAGCCAGAGGAAGAGAGTGAGGAGGCAGAGTGCTCTGAAGCAGGGCCATCACAAGCACGGAAGAGGGAAGAGAGCGAGTCATCGCTTGAAGAGGAGGAAGAGGAAGAACTTATAAAAGAGACGGTAACTACCCGATCTCTATCCCTGAGTGAATTGCGAGATATGCGAAAGGATTTCAGCCGTCGTCCAGGTGAGCACATTGTCACCTGGCTGCTCCGATGCTGGGATAATGGGGCCAGTAGCCTGGAATTAGAGGGTAGGGAAGCCAAGCAGCTGGGATCCCTTTCTAGGGAAGGGGGCATTGACAAAGCAATTGGAAAAGGTGCACAAGTCCTCAGCCTCTGGAGACGACTCCTGTCGGGTGTGAAGGAAAGGTATCCCTTCAAGGAAGATGTTCTATGTCACCCAGGCAAGTGGACCACCATGGAGAAAGGTATCCAGTACCTGAGGGAGCTAGCGGTGCTGGAAGTGATTTATGGTGACTTGGACAATGGACAATCATCCAAAGATCCAGATGAAGTCAATTGCACGCAACCTATGTGGCGGAAGTTTGTACGGAGTGCACCATCATCATATGCCAACTCATTAGCAGTAATGGCCTGGAAGGACGGAGAGAGACCAACGGTGGATGAATTGGCTGGCCAACTCCAGCAATACGAAGAAAGTCTCTCTTCCTCCCTACGGGCCTGCGTCTCTGCTATAGAGAAACTGTCCCGAGAGTTCCGGCAATTCAAAGAGGATATGCCCTACCCTCCACCCATACGGACCAGTGTCTCAGCCATTAGGAGTAAGCGCTCTTCTGTTCAAGAGAGAAGATATAGAGGATACACACCACGAGCCACCCTGTGGTTTCAATTGCGTGACTACGGAGAGGACATGAGGAGGTGGGATGGAAAACCTACCTCGACCCTAGAGGCACGAGTACGCGAGCTGCAAGGAAAAACAATTACAAAAGGGGGTTCAGGTTCCTCGAGGAAAATCATCGCTCCACTTTCCAGTGGGCAGCTTCCCAGAAAGAATAGAAGAGCTGATCTCACCTCTGATCCTCTTGAAGGGACTTCTGACTCCTATTTACAAGAAGTGGGTAACGAGTACTATGAGCAGGATTAGAGGGGCCCTGCCTCCAGCCAGGCAGAGGAGAGGGACAACCGAGTTTATTGGACTGTGTGGATTAGATGGCCTGGCACGTCAGACCCACAGGAATATAAGGCTTTAGTGGACACCGGTGCACAATGTACCCTGATGCCATCAAGCCATATAGGGGCAGAGCCCATCTGTATTTCCGGAGTGACAGGGGGATCCCAACAGCTGACTGTACTGGAGGCTGAAGTGAGCCTAACTGGGAATGAGTGGCAGAAGCACCCCATTGTGACTGGCCCGGAGGCTCCGTGCATCCTGGGCATAGACTACCTCAGCAGAGGGTATCTCAAGGACCCAAAAGGGTACCGGTGGGCTTTTGGTATAGCTGCCTTGGAGACGGAAGAAATTAAACAGCTGTCCACCTTGCCTGGTCTCTCAGAGGACCCTTCTGTGGTGGGGTTGCTCAGGGTCAAAGAACAACAGGTGCCGATCGCTACCACAACAGTGCACCGGCGGCAATATCGCACCAACAGAGACTCCCTGATCCCCATCCATGAGCTGATTCGTCAGCTGGAGAGCCAAGGAGTGATCAGCAAGACTCACTCACCCTTCAACAGCCCCATATGGCCAGTGCGAAAGTCTAATGGAGAGTGGAGACTGACAGTAGACTATCGTGGCCTGAATGAAGTCACGCCGCCACTGAGCGCTGCCGTGCCGGACATGCTAGAACTTCAATATGAACTGGAGTCAAAGGCAGCCAAGTGGTACGCCACCATTGATATTGCTAACGCGTTTTTCTCGATCCCTTTGGCAGCAGAGTGCAGGCCACAGTTTGCTTTCACTTGGAGAGGTGTCCAATACACCTGGAATCGACTTCCCCAGGGGAGGAAACACAGCCCTACCATTTGCCATGGGCTGATACAAACTGCACTGGAACAGGGTGAAGCTCCAGAGCATCTGCAATACATTGATGACATCATCGTATGGGGCAACACAGCAGAAGAAGTTTTCGAGAAAGGGAAGAAAATAATTCAAGTCCTTCTGAAAGCTGGTTTTGCTATAAAGCAAAGTAAAGTCAAGGGACCTGCACAAGAGATCCAGTTTTTAGGAATAAAATGGCAAGATGGACGTCGACAGATCCCAACGGATGTGATCAACAAAATAACAGCTATGTCTCCACCAACTAGCAAAAAAGAAACACAAGCATTTCTGGGTGTTGTGGGTTTCTGGAGAATGCATATTCCAAATTACAGTCTGATTGTAAGCCCTCTTTATCAAGTGACCCGGAAGAAGAACGATTTTAAATGGGGCCCTGAGCAACGACAAGCCTTCGAACAAATCAAACAGGAGATAGTTCATGCCGTAGCCCTCGGGCCAGTACGGGCAGGACAAGATGTTAAAAATGTGCTCTACACGGCAGCCGGGGAGAATGGCCCTACCTGGAGTCTCTGGCAGAAGGCACCAGGAGAGACTCGAGGTCGACCTCTAGGGTTTTGGAGTCGAGGATATAGGGGATCTGAGTCCCGCTATACTCCAACTGAAAAGGAGATATTGGCGGCATATGAAGGAGTTCGAGCTGCCTCAGAAGTGGTTGGTACTGAAGCACAGCTCCTCCTGGCACCCCGACTGCCGGTGCTGGGCTGGATGTTCAAAGGGAGGGTCCCCTCTACGCATCATGCGACTGATGCTACGTGGAGTAAGTGGGTCGCACTTATTACACAGCGGGCTCGAATAGGAAATCTTAATCGCCCGGGAATCTTGGAAGTGATCATGGACTGGCCAGAAGGCAAAGATTTTGGAATATCACCGGAAGAGGAGGTGGCGCGTGCTGAAGAGGCTCCACCATATAATGAACTGCCAGAGAACGAAAGGCAATATGCCCTGTTTACTGATGGGTCCTGTCGTATTGTAGGCAAACATCGAAGGTGGAAAGCTGCTGTATGGAGCCCTATACGGCGAGTTGCAGAAGTGGCTGAAGGACAAGGTGAATCAAGTCAGTTTGCGGAGGTGAAAGCCATCCAGCTGGCTTTAGATATTGCTGAACGAGAAAAATGGCCAGTACTCTATCTTTATACTGACTCATGGATGGTAGCAAATGCTCTATGGGGGTGGCTGCAGCAATGGAAGCAGAGCAACTGGCAACGCAGAGGCAAGCCCATCTGGGCTGCTGAATTGTGGCAAGATATTGCTGCCCGACTAGAGAATCTCGTCATAAAAGTACGTCACGTAGATGCTCACGTACCCAAGAGTCGGGCCACCGAAGAACATCAAAACAACCATCAGGTGGATCAGGCTGCTAAGATTGAAGTGGCTCAGGTGGATCTGGACTGGCAACATAAGGGTGAATTATTTATAGCTCGGTGGGCCCATGACACCTCAGGCCATCAGGGAAGAGATGCAACATATAGATGGGCTCGGGATCGAGGGGTGGACCTGACCATGGATGCTATTGCACAGGTTATCCATGAATGTGAAACGTGTGCTGCGATCAAACAAGCCAAGCGGTTAAAGCCTCTCTGGTATGAAGGACGATGGTTGAAATATAAATATGGGGAGGCCTGGCAGATTGACTATATCACACTTCCACAAACTCGCCAAGGCAAGCGCTATGTGCTTACCATGGTGGAAGCAACCACCGGATGGCTGGAAACATACCCTGTGCCCCATGCCACCGCCCGGAACACTATCCTGGGCCTTGAAAAGCAAGTCTTATGGCGACATGGCACCCCCGAAAGAATTGAGTCAGACAATGGGACTCATTTCCGAAACAACCTCATAGACACCTGGGCCAAAGAGCACGGCATTGAGTGGGTGTATCATATCCCCTATCATGCACCAGCTTCCGGAAAAATTGAACGATACAACGGACTGTTAAAGACTACACTGAGAGCAATGGGTGATGGGACATTCAAAAATTGGGATAAACATTTAGCCAAAGCCACCTGGTTAGTCAACACTAGGGGATCTACTAATAGAGCCGGCCCTGCCCAATCAAAACTTCTACGTACTGTAGAAGGGGATAAAGTCCCTGTGGTGCATGTGAGAAACATGCTGGGGAAGACAGTCTGGGTTACTCCTGCATTAGGAAAAGGCAAACCCATTCGTGGGATTGCCTTTGCCCAGGGACCTGGGTGCACTTGGTGGGTAATGCGGAAGGATGGGGAAGTCCGATGTGTACCTCAAGGAGACTTGATTTTGGGTGAAAACAGTCAATGATTTGAATTGTATTATGTTAATTGTTCAGAATGACATTACTACTATGGCTGCTATCTACCATATCAATGGTATTATAGTAAGAATCACCCAGACTGATGAAGAATGAGCTTCACTGAAACCAAGCAACGTGCAGCAGTGATGAAACCAGAACTGGCTACAGCAGCTTGCGCCCAACAAATCCCTCGAGATCGACATCTTCGACCTGGAGATCGTGGACATGGACCGTGCCAGATGACAATCCAACACCACATACCATCTCCCCTGCCCTGAGAGACTGCTATGATGGATGAAGCCCAGAGTCATGGACTGACTGAACTCCATAGACATTTTAAGTGATGGCCCATGGACTAAGAGAGTGATATCTGTGTGTATATATTAAAGGACAGGAAGAGTAATAATGAATAATTGGAATGTATTGAAAAGTATAGGACCTGAGCATGACGTAAATGGTATGGAATAAGGGGTGGATACTGTCCTGGTTTCAGCCAGGATAGAGCTGGTTTTCCTCACAGAAGCTAGTGTGAGACTGTGTTTTGGATTTGGGATGAGGAACTGTTGATAATGTGCTGATGTTTTGGGTTGTTGCTGAGCCGTCAAGGACAGTCCAGCTTCTTGTGCTGGCCTGCCAGCGAGCAGGCTGGGGGTGCACGGGGAGCTGGGAGGGGACACAACCGGGACAGCTGACCCAGACTGGCCAAAGAGATATTCCCTACCATACGACGTCATGCCCAGTACATAAACTGGAGTTGGCCGGGGGGGCGGAAATCGCTGCTCGGGGACGGGCTGTCGATCACGGGGTGGTGAGCAATTTCTGTATTGGGCATCACTTGTTCTTATACATTCCTTTGTTGGTATTATCATTATTGTTCCCTTCTTTCTTTCTGTCCTATTAAACCGTGTTTATCTCAACCCACGAGGTTTTTCCTAATTCTCTCCCCCGTCCCGCTGTGGGAGGGAGAGTGAGCGAGCGGCTGCGTGGTGCTTAGTTGCCGGCTGGGGCTAAACCACGACACACGTCCATTGGACCCTCTGACTCAGTTAAGAAGGGATTGGTTGAAAGCAGTTTAACAGCCTCCTCCACATCAGCTGCAGCTTTTCTCTCTGCCTTTAAGGCTTTTAATGTGGTTAATATCAACTTCCACGCCGTCACTAACTCTGCGGCGGTTTTCTCAATATGCTCCCATAACATTTTTCCTATCTCCTCCCACGTCTCTGCCTTAAAGGCCACAGACGGATCGGGGGGGGTACCCTTTCTTTCGGCTCCAAATTAGGAGCCTTCTAAGTGTATATTCATCATATTTCAGTCCTCTCTTAGAGAGCATGTGCAGCAGGAGTCTGACTATCGCCCCTTCTTCATGCGATGTGTTCTGCCCCATGCCGCCCCGGTTGCTCACCTCACCTCGCTGGGTGCTTCTCCGTTGCAACGTATTCCTTTTTCTTTTTCCTTGCGTCAGTCCCGCTGACTGCAATTCTTCCAACCGGGCTTCTCCCGCAGCGTCCTCTGTGCTCGACCGGTGTTCAGCGATGAGATCCCAGAGATCGTATCACGTCGGGGTCACCAGTTGTGGGAGAAGGATGGACTTCACAACTCTATGAGAGTTATATTCCAAAGCCATTTATTGTCTTTTCTGACTCCAATATATATCATAATTTTCGCTTAGTCACTGCGCACACACTCATGATTGGTTACAGCTTGTTACACACACTATTGCAATTGGCTGTGCACAAAATATCACGCGCTGTCCATGCGCCTCTCACACAGTCAGGATTCGCTGCTTGCAGGTGTTCCCGTTTTCCTCGCTTCTTCTTAGTTGTTTATCACAGCTCCTTCTCCTCAAGGCCGAGCCGTGCAGATATCCAGCTCTTTACCAGCTTCTCAGTGCCACAGCTCCTTGTCCTTAAGGTCAAGCCATGCAGGGTGATCCCAACACACCCCAACGCGGCACGACTGAAGCATGACTGAAAGCAAACACAAATATAGTAATTTGTATAGAAATACTACAAGTTACTAACATGGTCTATTTGTTTTCATTGATCCAGATGCAGATATACCCTTTGGCTGACAAGGTCAAAACTCCTTCAGTAGTACTTGGTGCAGCATGCAGTCTTCCACATCTGTGCAATTCCTCTTCCCCTCCCACCCACCTGTAACATCAATAAAGTCAAAGACTGCATTTCTATCAGTGGTTCCTGTGTCTCACAGGAGTTTTGTAGGCCATGCTAAGTGGTCTGTAGCACTGCACTTGTTTTCTACATGAATTTTGATTATAATGGTACCTAGTAGCCTACAGAAAATGTTGGTAGTATTAACAATTTGGGAATTAGTCTGTAAAGCTGCTGCTGTTGTGGCCTCTCTTGTAGATGTACTCAAAGTAGTGTAAACTGCCTGACGTGGATGTCAGTAGCACTGAGCCCAGCATGGGCTGCAAGACCCAGTTGAGTGTTGGGTCAATTCCAGTGATTAGTCTGTTTGAGCTCCGTACTGCTGGCAGTACCTAATCACAATAAGTGTGCCTATTAGAGCTGCGGTCATAGCAGTGATTGTAGTCTAAGCATACTCCAGAACATCCCTCAGTTTCACTTTCAAATGCCTGTCTAATGAGATTTGCTTAAAGTACTTATCTATAAAGAACGGAAAAAGATCCTCATGCAGACCCTCTTGAATCCTAGAGTTAAGGACTTAATTTAATTAATTTTGTACCTTTTCAGCAGTGTGTGAATCCAGTAAGGAAAATGACACTGGCTTTGTGCTTTTCATGATCTAATGATCTAACGTACAACATGGAAGAGGATAGAAGGTGTTATGACTTTTGTATTACTATGAAGTCCAGAAAAATTTTATAAAATATGTAAGAATCTGGGATGAAAGTACACTAATCCCTATGCATATATAGTATGTTGATTCTGTTTGACCTCAGAGCCATACATATCCTGCATACTGAAACACTGCATGGTGAAATAGGTGAAGCAGTGGAAAATCTGTAGCCATCAATCTAGAGATGTAAAAATCTATTTTAAAACAGCCATGCTGGTGTGATGAATTATTGTATTGGGTTTGCGTGGCAAGGTTTTGGTAGAAGGGGGGCTACAAGGGTGGCTTCTGTGAGAAGCTGCTAGAAGCTTCCCCTATGTCCAATGCCAATGAGCTGCAAATGAGCCAATGCCAGCCAGCTCATAGACAGACCTGCTGCTGGCCAAGGCTGAGCCAATCAGCAATGGTGGTAGCACCTCTGTGATAAAATATTTAAGAAGGGGGGGAAACGACAGCAGCAATTGCATCCAGAGAGAGGAGTGAGAATATGTGAGAGAAACAACTCTGCAGACACCAAGGTCAGTGAAGAAGGAGGGGGAGGACGTGCTCCAGGCGCCAGAGCAGAGATTCCCCTGCAGCCCATAGTGAAGACCATGGTGAGGCAGGCTGTCCCATGGAGCTCCACGGTGGAGCAGATATCCACCTGCAGCTCATGGAGGACCCCACGCTGGAGCAGGTGGATGCACCCAGAGGAGGCTGTGACCCCGTGGGAGGCCCGTGCTGGAGCAAGCTCCTGGCAGGACCTGTGGACCCGTGGAGAGAGGAGCCCATCCTGGAACAGGTTTGCTGGCAGGACTTGTGACCCTGTGGGGGACCCGCGCTGGAGCAGTCTGTTCCTGAAGGACTGCACCCCATGGAAGGGACCCAGGCTGGAGCAGTTCGTGGAGAACTGCAGCCTGTGGGAAGGACTCACGTTGGAGAAGTTCGCAGAAAACCTTCTCCCGTGGGAGGGACCCCATGCTGGAGCAGGGGAAGAGTGTGAGTCCTTCCCTTAAGGAGGAAGGAGCAGCAGAAAACGGCGTGTGATGAACTGACCACAACCCCCATTCCCTGTCCCCCTGCGCCGCTCGGGGGGGGAGGAGGTAGAGAAATCGGGAGCAAAGTTGAGCCCAGGAAGAAGGGATGGGTGGGGGGAAGGTGTTTTAAGAATTATTTTTTATTTCTCATTACCCTACTCTGATTTGATTGGTAATAAATTAAACTAATTTCCCCAAGTTGCGTCTATTTTGCCCGTGACGGTAACTGCTGACTGATCTCTCCCTGTCCTTATCTCAACCCCCAAGCTTCTCGTTATATTTTCTCTCCCCTGTCCAGCTGAGAAGGGGGAGTGATAGAGCAGCTTTGGTGGGCACCTGGCATCCAGCCGGGGTCAACCCACCACAATTATATAATCTCCAGACATTTTCTATTTCTGTATCATTAAACCTCCCACTACTTTAGTTTGCAAATCAACACCTCATCTCTGCTTAAGCAATAAAAAACACCCAAACCCTTTTAAACAATGAAAATTACAATTTTCTTCTGTGAAATCATCTTGTCCCTTCCATCTTGATGCACTTGTCACCATCAAACTTTCACTGGTGGCTTGGAGGTTCCTGTACTTTCTGCCTGCAAAAACACAAGCAAAATATGACAGAAAGATTTCTTACCTGTGTAAAGTTTGAAATCTGTAAGTGTTGGGATCACCCTGCAAGGGCTCGACCTTAAGGAGAAGGAGCTGTGGCATTGATCTGCACGGCTCGACCTTGAGGAGAAGGAGCTGTGGCATTGAGAAGCTGGTAAACAGCTGGACACCTGCACAGCTCGACCTTGAGGAGAAGGAGCTGTGGTAAACAACTAAGAGGAAGCAAAGGAGCGTGTGGACACCTGCAGACAGCAAATCCTGACTGTGGAGAAGTGCGTGGACTGTGTGTGGTAACCAACCAGGACGTATTTTGTGGCGTGTGAAAGAGCTGTAACTGCATAAAAAGCGGACACTTGTAGCAATAAAGGTCTTTGGCCTGAATCCCCACCAGAGTCCATGCCCTGTTACTCCACAAATGGCACCCGAACAGGGACCTGAATCGTGGGAAGAGAACGACTGGTGGAGCGGCCCAGCTGAAAGGAGAAAGTAGCAGCGGACCAGAGAGCTGCAGGAGAAAGTAGCAGCGGGACAGATGACGTGCGGAAAACAGACTCCACAATCTGTAAGATTGTAAAGTAGGTATGTTTATTCAGCACTGGGCAGCACGGGGGGGTAGTCCCACCAAAAACCGTGCGCACCCCAACGCGGCACTTACTTCAAATATATACAGCAAAGTGTTGCATATACATAAAGTTTCGCAATATGCCTATACGTATGCATGACCTGTCCCCGCTTCGTATTGAAATGAGTTCCAAGACGTTATTTCCATGAACTCCTCCCATCTGCGCTTGCGCAGTGCCTTCTGGTGGTGGTCGCTGAGGGTCGTGAGGATGAAGGTCGGTGGCTCCTCTTCGTCACCACTAGTAACCCCTTGTTCTTACGCAGGCTCAGTTGCTCTTTGGTTTTCATCCAAACCACAAGGTCAGTTTCAGCCGGTTCTTGAGGCACTCTCCTGGTTCTTATCAGGGACCGTCCTTGTGAGGAGCCGCAAGTCTTCTCACTCCTGTCAGTTTATCAGGAACTGTCTTTGTAAGGAACTACAGTTCTCCTGCTTTAGTTACTTTACGCAATAGCTAACAAGATTTCAAACCTTATCTACTAATTAACTGCTAAGATTCCCTTAACCCCTCCTCTCTCAGAGAGCTGCAGAAGAAAGTAGCAGCGAACCAGAGAGCTGCAGTCCGGACGAATAATCACCAAAGAGGTGAGCAGCTGGGGACGTTAAGTAATGGGGTCACAAATATCTTCGGAAGAAAAAGCAATCCTTTGTATTATAGTAAAAATTTTGATGAAAAGGGGGATTACTTATGATGAATAAACTTTGCGATTATTGTTAGCATTTTTGAAGAGCCAGGGGCTAGCAGCAGACTCTGCAACAGTATTTGAGTTATCTACCTGGGACAAAGCAGGGAAATTGGTGTTTGAGGCAGCCTCCAAAGGGGATCATACGGCTGCGAAAGTGTTAACAACCTGGCGATTAGTCAGAGAGTCTATAAAGGCGATAAAATCAGAGCGGACAGCGGTGGCGGCGGCTGCCGCTGCCACAGTCCTGGGAGAGAAGGGAGGTCGAGCTGGGGATGATGAGAACGAGCAACCCCCGCCCGCACCCCCCACCCGCGCCTCCGCCCCACCGCTAATGCAACCAACAGAGGTGGCGACTCCTTCTTGGCTCCCGCCTCCTGACCCGGAACATGAGCGCTGGTCGTCCATGCCGCAACAGGAGGGGGCTGCCTGGGGCGATCCTTCCCCCAATTCAAGACAGGACCCTGCTCAACATTGGCAAAGTATGAGACAACAGGCCTTGGCAGAGGGGGAGGTGGAGATCGCCACTCGCATCGCATGCCCTGTTGTACTACGACAAAATGGACCAAATACATGGGAGCCGATGCGGTGGGAGATGGTCAAGGAGGTACGAAAGACAGTCATGCACAATGGGCTGACTTCGCCTTTTGCGCAAGGACTGTTAAGCACTGTGCTGAGAGGGCAGCTGTTAACTCCCTTTGACATCAAGCAGCTGATGGACCTTATACTCACCCCTACACAGAAAGTACTTTTTATGTCTCAGTGGCGAGACCTCTGTAAGAGGGCGGCGGTAGATAATCTGGGGCGGGGTGAAGTGGATCCTTTAAGGGGGGCAGGCATTCCTCAACTTACAGGAGAGGCACCAATCGATTCGCCACAACTGCAGGCACGATTGGCGCCCGAGATTCTTAGACAGTCTGCTGATCTGGCTCATCAAGCTTTGTTGAAAGTTCCTGACGTCGGTAAAGCAATGAGGTCCTTTACTACTGTTAAGCAAGCACCGAATGAACCATATATGCTTTTTATCGACCGGCTGCAGGAGACAATTAATAAGCAGGTTGACAATATGGAGGCCAAAGAGACGTGAATCACACAATTGGCGGTTGAGAATGCCAATGTAGACTGTAAGCGAATTTTGCAGACCTTAAGAAAACCAAACGTTATCGAGATGATAGAAGCGTGTAATAAGGTTGGATCCATTACCTATCAAACTGAGGCTCTGGCCTCAGCGTTTGCCGCTGCAGTACAAATCAAAGACAAAGCATGCTTTAGATGTGGCAAACCGGGTCATTTTAAAAGAAACTGTCCACAGAAAGCTGCAGGGGGACGAATAGGCCTGGGTATTTGCCCCTGCTGTGGGAAGGGCAGGCATTTCGCCAACCAATGCCGTCCCAACTACAGGAAGAACAGGCAGTTTTTACCACAAAAACAGGGAAACGGGAAAGCCAGCGTGACTCAGGGGCGCACTCTGACACAAGTACCCCGCTCTCAGTATCCCCCAAGCCAGAACAGTTTAGGCCCGTACTACCATCAACCGCGGGCCTGGATGGCCTCCGCGCCACCACCAGAGGCAGCGCTGGAGTGGATGTCACCACAGCCGCCGACCTCACCATTTTAGATCAGGGCGTGTACCGCGTCCCTTTGTCAGTGCGAGGCCCTTTGGGATCGGGCCTCAGCGCTCTACTGGTGGGACGTTCAAGCACAACAGTGCAAGGCTTGTTCGTCTTACTGGGTGTAATAGATGCCGATTTTATGGGACAGATTCAAGCGATGGTATGGACACCGTCCCCACCTGTTTCCATCCCGGCCGGGACTCGCATAGCCCAGTTGGTACCCTTTAAAGGTATGGTACTACATGCCACACAGACAGAAAGAGTGGTTTAGCGATGATCCAGTTTGGGTGGACCAGTGGCCCCTACCAAAGGAAAAGGCCGAGGCGCTCGAGGAACTAATTACTGAACAACTCCAGCAAGGACACCTCGTGCCCACCACGAGCCCATGGAATACTCCTGTATTTGTTATCAAGAAGAAAAGTGGAAAATGGCAAATGTTGCATGATCCACGCGAAGTAAATAACGTCATCGAGGATATGGGAGCTTTACAACCCGGCTTACCGTCACCTACAATGTTACCGCGAAATTGGGACATTGTCATAATAGACCTTAAAGACTGCTTTTTTACTATTCCACTAGCACCCGAGGATGCACCCCGATTTGCTTTTTCAGTACCAGCAGTAAACCAGCACCGCCCAATGCGGCGTTATCACTGGACTGTTCTACCACAGGGAATGAAGAATAGCCCCATAATATGTCAGATGTATGTAGCCGCAGCACTCTCTGGCGTCAGGCGTCGCCACCCGAACATCATATGTTATCACTATATGGATGACATCCTGTTCGCTGGACCCGCGCCGCACCTGTTGGCGTCGGTGATACAGGATGCAAGGAAAAGTCTAGAAGATTTTGGTCTGCAAATAGCACCGGAGAAAGTGCAAACTATATCCCCCTGGAAATATTTGGGGTGGAAGATCCTAGATGCTACAATTGAGCCTCAGGCTGTGAAATTGGACTCAAACGTACAGACTTTGAATGACCTACAGAAACTGCTTGGTACCATCAATTGGGTACGATCTTTTTTAGGCATTGACAATAGCATACTGATGCCTCTATTTAGTCTGTTAAAGGGGAACCCGAATATCGCTTCGAAGCGCAAGCTTAACATTCAGGCGAAAGCGGCGTTAGAACAGATAGCCGTGAAAATACAAGAGAATCAAGCTCATCGACTTGTTGAAGGAAAGGACTTACAACTGTTTATTATCAACCACGACCGACAGCCTTTAGGGCTGATTGCTCAGTGGGTTCCAGAACTAAAGCCTGATCCCTTGGTAATCCTTGAATGGGTCTTTTTACCACATCAGCCTGCAAAAACCATAGTCACAAGGATTGAAATGATGTCCATTCTGATTCGCAAGGGCCGGAAAAGAGCGGTTGAGCTCAGTGGACAAGAAGTTCACATGATATTTGTGCCTTTGACCATGGAGTATTTAACCTGGTGTCGTGCTAATAGCCTGTCATTACAAGTTGCATTGGAAGGCTACACAGGGCAAATATCAATTCATTTGCCTGCTCATAAACTATTTACTCTTTGTGGAGAAGTGTCGCTGGTAGCGTCACCGTTATGCAGGCCTGCACCTGTTGATGGAATCACCGTATTTACAGACGGATCCGGGAAGACTGGGAAAGCAGTGATGGTATGGTATGAGGGAGGTGACTGGCGGCAGGAAGTCAGACAGGTTGAAGGCTCCCCTCAAATTGTAGAACTCACCGCTGTTCTCCAAGTCTTTCGGAAATGGTCTGAACCGCTGAACCTGGTAACAGACTCGCAATATGTTGCCGGGGTTGTCAGGAGATTGGAGAAAGGTTGAAAGGTTGGCTAAAACAGGTTGGTCAGGAAGAGCTTTTTTGTTTACTTAAACGGTTATGGACCTTATTAAGTGCCCGACAACATCCCTTTTATGTACCGCATATTCGTAGTCATACCAGCTTGCCTGGATTTTTAGCTGAAGGCAACAGGCGAGCGGATCGTCTGGCTGCTCCCACCTGGGCTGCACCAGTTCCCTCCCTTCGGGAACAGGCTCAATTATCACATTCCTTTTTCCATCAGTCGGCAAAGGCTTTACGCAAACAGTTCCACTTACCCTCGTCGGTTGCCCGAACCATTTTACAAATGTGCCCAGATTGTCAACCCTTTGCCCCGGGTCACTGCATTGGAGTGAATCCTCGTGGTTTGAAGGCACTTCAACTTTGGCAAACCGACGTTACGCATGTTCCTTCTTTTGGAAAGCAGAAGTATGTACATGTCTCAGTAGGTACCTATTCTGGAGCCCTCTGGGCTACAGCCGAGACTGGGGAAAGAGCCCGCAATGTTATCCGACACTTCCGAGGTGCTTTTGCTGCCCTCGGAATTCCGCGACAAGTGAAGACTGATAATGGCCATGGCTATATCAGTGCTGTGACTCAAAAGTTTTTCCAGGACTGGGGCCTAGTCCATATCACAGGTATTCCACATTCCCCACAAGGCCAAGGCATAGTTGAACGTACCCATCAAACCTTAAAAAACATGTTAGAAAAACAAAAAGGGGGAATGCTTGGGGAATCCCTGCAGGCCCGACTGCAAAAGGCAGTATATGTTCTTAATCATTTGACCATTGACGATGCCACCCAACAGCCAGTATTATTAAAGCATTTTTCATCCCTGACAGGACTGAATGGTATTGGGGCGGATAGTCGCGTGGAAGTTTGGGTAAAATCCTTGTTAACAGGAAAATGGGAAGGTCCTTTCAGGCTGATAAACTGGGGTCGAGGGTATGCTTGTGTCTCAACAGGGGACGGAGCAAAGTGGGTACCGGCCAGGTTGGTACGGCCGGCAGTAAGACCAGAAGATCCTGTCACACGTCCCACGAACGCAGAGTCCGACTCCGACGTATCGCCAGCTGACGCTTTCGCTCTTCTGTATGGGAAATGACGGTTCGTTGACCGTCTCAGCGGCACTCCCTGGACGGTCAAGAGCAGGAACTTCAATAAAACGGTGTTGTGGGTTTGTTCTATGTCGTTGTAATTATTGTCACAAATGTATCATTTCTTTTGCAGGGAATCAAAGAGTATATTTGAATAAGACACTCTCCCCACGATGTATACGGTGTAACAGAGTTGGGAGGATAAAGAATTTTGGGTATATTCGATGTTTCTAGCGGTATCATTAGAGGAACATGGAAAGCTTTTAGGGCAAAGTGCTCTATAACTACAAATCCTTTGGTAAGATATAATATTGGTTTTCATAGCTTTGTGCAGGTGCTTTTTCCATCGCTAGGAGTAGTTTCCATCGCTAGGAGTAGTACAGCTAGAATTGTTTGCCTTGTAACATTCTGCTATTGGCTTAAGCATAGTTGATATGTGACTGCTGGATTATGGTCAGATGCCGTGTGAACAAAGCCTACGAACCAATAGACGGGGTGGCTGTGGCGCGTGCAGCACGTCTGGCCAGCAGGCGCATACGCCATAGGCTCCCTGTGTTGAGAGGTGATCCATAAGATAAATCTCATGCTACATTCCCTGGTAATATACTCTCTGGACAGCAGATATTTGTGATTGCATTTCATGAATTCTTATACTGTTATACTTTTAAGGTTGATAGATGAAAGGAAATAAATTGGCATTTAGAAGCTTCTCTACCTGGAGAAATAGTCCAAAATAGCCATTCAAAGAGGCACTTGTAAGAACAGAACAGTGCAAAATGTCTCTTGTGGAAGAGCTGTTTGAGGTTATTTCTCTCTGTCAGCAAATCCTTCAGGGTTTATATGCAAGCAGGACCTGCAGCCTCCTCTCTCACTGTCACCAAGTTTGCAGAGAAGAAAAGGAAAAAAGCAGGGCTAGCATCCTGATTTCTTTTTGTTCTCAGGCAGGGTGTATAACTGTAATTTGTTTGAAAAGGATTCCATTTCCTTTCCACTTCAGATTGACATTCAGAGCACGAAGATAGACATTGCATTAAGTACGCATGTGGTCAGAGGTAACACATTCTGTTGTCTCATGACTGATCTTTGCTAATTTCACTTTTAATTATTGTTGACTGTTTATTATAATTTCTTCCAATTATTGTTGGACAGACAGCATAAAGAAGATTCCTCTCAACAAGAGGTCTCTCTTAACTTCAGTGCAAGATTTCCCAGTATATATAAAAAAGAAAACCCCAAAACCCTGGATCAAAACCCCAAGCACTTCCTAAATTATTACAAATTTAGAGACATCCACATAGATCGAGATTATTTTCAAATCTTCTTGATGCAGAGCTGCAGGGAGTACGTGTCATCCTATCAAGTATGTATTATTGAAATAGTTTCCTTCTAGAGTTTGGAAAATGTCAGCAACGGTTAGGCAAGAAAACAATAAGAGGAAGATGGTAGAGAGAGGAATAGTTGACTGAAAGTAAACTGTGTGGTCCTATTTCCTAATCAAAGAACATGCCATGGGGAGGGAATCCAATGATACTGAAATTGCAGCATACATTAAAAAGGGAAAAGATATTCAACCAGGGAAACTATTTGCCGAAAGATGCAGTGAGGCCAAGACTCGGAAAGAATTCAAAAGCCACTCAGCACTTGTACAAACATAATCACTCGCAATAACATAAAAGAAACATAATCACGCACAGTAACATAAAAGATGGTAAGATTTTCAAGGAAGATATAAAGATTGTTGCTTTAGAATGCAAGCCAATTGATAATTGCCTGAGAGTAGAATGAAAATTCCCATAGGAGAGGTTATTCCTTCACTGTCTGTAACAGGGTTTCTCAGACCTCTTACAGCGTCTACTGCTGGCCATTGTCAGTGACAGGACACAGACTGCATAACTTAATAATTCATCTTTGCTACAAACATTTAGGCCAAAAAAAGCTCTGGGATGATTAGTGAAATATTTATACAAACATTGTTGGATCGTACTCTTGCAAAAAGGCCTCTTAGAGGCCTCTCAGATTCAGCTAGATGCCCACACTGTTAACTGTTTACTGCTGTGTAATAAAGTACAGCTATCATCTAAAGTGTTTAACAATCTCCACAGGACTCCTCTGTCACTGTGTCATTCCTGTATGATCGCAGAACACATAAATGGCTAAGCCTCTGCAGAGAGCCTGATCTTGTATGGAATCAAGGACACTTAATGTCATCTACTATAGAAGGACTTCTAATGTCTTTCCTGTCAGGTAAAACAGTGTTGGGATCACCCTGCATGGCTCGACCTTAAGGAGAAGGAGCTGTGGCGTTGATCTGCACGGCTCGACCTTAAGGAGAAGGAGCTGTGACACTGAGAAGCTGGTAAACAGCTGGACATCTGCACGGCTCGGCCTTGAGGAGAAGGAGCTGTGATAAACAACTAAGAAGCAGTGAGGAAAACAGGAACACCTGCAAGCAGCGAATCCTGACTGTGTGAGAGGCGCATGGACAGCGCGTGATATTTTGTGCACAGCCAATTGCAATAGTGTGTGTAACAAGCTGTAACCAATCATGAGTGTGTGCGCAGTGACTAAGCGAAAATTATGATATATATTGGAGTCAGACAAGACAATAAATGGCTTCGGAATATAACTCTCATAGAGTTGTGAAGTCCATCCCTCTCCCACAACTGGTGACCCCGACGTGATACGATCTCTGGGATCTCATCGCTGAACACAGGTCGAGCACAGAGGACGCTGCGGGAGAAGCCCGGTTGGAAGAATTGCAGTCAGCGGGACTGACGCAAAGAAAAAGAAAAAGGAATACGTTGCAACGGAGAAGCACCCAGCGAGGTGAGGTGAGCAACCGGGGCGGCATGGGGCAGAACACATCGCATGAAGAAGGGGCGATAGTCAGACTCCTGCTGCACATGCTCTCTAAGAGAGGACTGAAATATGATGAATATACACTTAGAAGGCTCCTAATTTGGAGCCGAAAGAAAGGGTACCCCCCCCGATCCGTCTGTGGCCTTTAAGGCAGAGACGTGGGAGGAGATAGGAAAAATGTTATGGGAGCATATTGAGAAAACCGCCGCAGAGTTAGTGACGGCGTGGAAGTTGATATTAACCACATTAAAAGCCTTAAAGGCAGAGAGAAAAGCTGCAGCTGATGTGGAGGAGGCTGTTAAACTGCTTTCAACCAATCCCTTCTTAACTGAGTCAGAGGGTCCAATGGACGTGGAAACAACAGTAGAAGTTACCTTATGGGACATGTCGGTTTATGATGTCCCGACTAACGCAAATGGACCATTAGGATATGGATTGAGTGCTTTGTTATTAAGACGATCTTCAGCAACAAAGCAGGGACTTTTTGTTCTCCCTGGAGTCATTGACGAAAAAGGCCATATTGTGCCAACCACTAGTCCTTGGAACACACCTGTTTTTGTGATTCCAAAGAAAAGTGGAAAATGGAGACTATTACATGACTTGCGAGAAGTCAATAAGGTTATAGTGGACATGGGAGCCTTGCAACCAGGGCTACCATCTCCCTGTATGATACCGAAGTATTGGAAGCTTTTGATTATAGATCTCAAAGATTGCTTTTTTACAATCCCTCTGCATGAAGACGATGCCAAACATTTTGCATTCTCAGTCCCAAGTACAAACAAGGCGCAACCCATGCAAAGATATCATTGGACAGTATTGCCACAAGGCATGAAAAATTCGCCCACGATGTGTCAAAGGTATGTAAATTGGGCTTTACAGCCAATCAGAAAAAGGTGGCCTCAATATCTCATCTATCATTATATGGATGACATATTGTTGGCTGGTGATCAATTAAATCCGGAAGAAATGATCGGGGAGCTCGTTGAGCTTTTGAGGCAAAGTGGGCTGCAAGTGGCGCCGGAAAAGATACAAACTGAAGCGCCTTGGAGGTACTTGGGGTGGATGATCACTGAAACGTCGGTGACCCTCCAAAAGGTTGAATTAAGAATTCAGATTAAAACATTAAATGATGTACAAAAATTGGTAGGAGACGTTAATTGGATTCGACCTATTTGTGGGATCACAAACCAAGATATGGAGCCTTTGGTTCAGCTCTTGCGAGGGGATAGCAGGTTAAACTCTCCTCGGCAATTGACCAAGGAAGCCTGGGAAGCAGTAGCAAACATTTCTGAAAAGGTGACTCAAGCATTTAGTTCTAGGATAGACCCCTCGATAAGGATCACTTTGGCAGTAATCAATCACGAGTGACATCCCTATGCGCTTATAATACAGTAGATAACAAAGCTAGAATCAAAAGCGGACCCATTGAGAATTTCAGAGTGGGTCTTTTTACCTCAGTAGCACAGAAAAACCATCACCATGAAAGCAGAGTGTTTTGCAAATTTGATTATGAAAGGGCGCAACAGAATTATTGATATATCGGCAAAGGACCTGAAAACGATTTTAATACCATTACAACAAGAATATTTGACTTGGGCTTTGCAGCACTCTGTTCCCTTCCAAACTGCATTAGCAGAATTTGAGGGTGACATTTAGATTCATTATCCATCACACAAAATGTTTACCTTTAAAAAAAACAAAGAAAAACCAAAAAAAACCCAAATAAACAACCCAAACATGAAGTAGAAGAAAAATCAAGGTGTAGTCAATATCCAGTTCAAGGTGCTACAGTATTTATGGATGGTGGTGGGAAAACAGGCAAGGCAGCAATAGTATGGCGAGAGCATGGAGAATGGAAAGAACGGGTACTTGTCGTGCCAGGATCAGTTCAAAAGGTAGAACTACAGGCAGTAATTGAAGCCTTTAAATTATGGTCTGAAGAACCTGTGAATATAATTACTGATTCTTTATATGTAGTTGGAGTACTCCAAAGATTGGAAGGTTCAATCCTCAGACAGGTACAGCAGGAACAGCTATATCAACAATTTAGAACGCTTTGGTTTTTATTGCAGAAAAGACGACATCCTTATTACGTTATGCATATACGCAGCCATACCAACCTTCCAGGGGAATTGGTGGAAGGAAATGCAAGAGCTGATCGGCTGACTGCCGCAGTCCTCTCATGCCTTTTTCCATCAATCTGCCAAAGTTTTAGCAAGACAATTTAATCTAAGTCCAGGTGACGCTAGAGCTATTATACAGACTTGTGCTGATTGTCAACAAATAGGCCCAGGAATCGCGATTACAGTTAGTCCCCGACGACTGCATTCGCTACAACTATGGCAGATGGATGTGACACATGTTGCTGACTTTGGAAGATTTAAATATGTTCATGTTTCAATTGATTGCTATTCTGCAGTAGTTTGGGCCACTGCACAAACAGGAGAAACTAGTAGGCATGTACAAAAGCATTTGCGAGCTGCATTCGCAGCCCATGGTATACCCCTACAAATTAAAACCGATCATGGTCCTTGTTATGTAGCCCAGTCAACCCAACCATTTTTTGCTCAATGGGGAGTGACGCATGTTACTGGAATACCGCATTCCCCAACTGGACAAGCTATTGTTGAACGAATGAATCATTCCCTGAAGTGTTTATTGCAAAAACAAAAAGGGGGAGAGGCTACCACACCACCCCAAGAACGTTTGAATAAAGCCTTATATGTGTTAAACTATTTGCGTCTAGCAGAAGGAGAAACATGTAAAAGGAATGACAGGAAGTCCGTTTGAGTTAACACAAAATGTGCAAGTAAAAGTTAAAAATTTGGAAAAGAATATGTGGGAAGGACCTTTTCAGCTGCTAACCTGGGGACGAGGTTATGCTTGTGTCATTACAGATTCTGGAACTTGTTTGGTACCCGCAAAATGGGTAAAACCATGGGTGAAACAGTCACCGTCGTCGTCGGACACATCTTGACACTATCAGGTGTCATCGCAATCTGGATGCCACCTCAGCCAAAAGAAAATGTATGGGTAAATCACACTGAAATTAGCAGTATCATGAGAGGAACATGGAAAGCTTTTAGGGCAAACCGCTCTATAACTACAAATCCTTTGGTAAGATATAATATTGGTTTTCATAGCTTTATACAAGCACTTTTTCCATCATCAGAAGTAGCTTCTATCGCTAGGAGTAGTACAGCTAGGATTGTTTGCCTTGTAACATTCTGCTATTGGCTTAAGCATAGTTCATATGTGACTGCTGAATTATGGTAAGATGCGGTGTGAACAAAGCCTACGAACCAATAGACGGGGTGGCTGTGGCGCGTGTAGCACGTCTGGCCAGCGGGCACATGCGCCATAGGTTCCCTGTGTTGAAAGGTGACAACCGAGGCGTGTTCTGACACTCGCTGGCCACATGTGTTGAAACTCGTTCCTTGGCAAATGTATAAATACCGGGATTTCCCGAAGAGCAGGGGGATCGGTGTACGGCAAGGCCACCGTTGCCTCCGTGGGGATGCCCACGTAAAGCTGGCACCTACCGACTGCTGGGCTGAGATTGCGGCACAGGACGATACAAGAATGTACAGATGGTCCATCTTCCTCACAGTCCTTGGGTTGCAAATGATCCATCAGGTTTTGTTTATACATAAACAAAAAGGGGAGATGTTGGGATAACCCTGCATGGCTCGACCTTAAGGAGAAGGAGCTGTGGCACTGAGAAGCTGGTAAAGAGCTGGATATCTGCACGGCTCGGCCTTGAGGAGAAGGAGCTGTGATAAACAACTAAGAAGAAGCGAGGAAAACAGGAACACCTGCAAGCAGCGAATCCTGACTGTGTGAGAGGCGCATGGACAGCGCGTGATATTTTGTATATAGCCAATTGCAATAGTGTGTGTAACAAGCTGTAACCAATCATGAGTGTGTGCGCAGTGACTAAGCGAAAATTATGATATATATTGGAGTCAGACAAGACAATAAATGGCTTCGGAATATAACCCTCATAGTGTTGTGAAGTCCATCCTTCTCCCGCAGGGGTGCGCACGGTTTTTGGTGGGACTACCCCCCCGTGCTGCCCAGCGCTGAATAAACATACCTATTTTACAATCTTACAGATTGTGGAGTCTGTTTTCTGCACATCAGTTTTGGCGAGCCAGGCAGGAGACTCTCTGCTTAACCGCGGGATCGGCTGTGGAGCGGACGCCCCTGGGCGCGCCTCGAGCACTTTCCTCGGAGGGGACTCCGCTGCCAGCCGCTCACCGCGGGAGCAGACAACAACCTCCTGAAGCCGCGGAAGAAAACGGTATGTTTTATGAGGGGAGCCTGTAAGTCGTACGCGTGGCCGGGGCAGCTGGTAAATCGCGCGGAGACGTCTGGCGTGCAGCAGAGTCCCCGTATGGGAGGAGGGTACCCCATAGGAGGAGGGTACCCTGTATGGGAACAAGGGGATTTGCTGACCGAAGGGGTGGCCGCTAGCGATCTTGAGGGTAGATCGAGCAAATCCGAGGTCACCGCTGCATCCCAGTGTCGGGAGCCAGGATGGACCTGCTAATCACTGGTGTATAAGAAGCAGGAGAAGGGTAAGCGGACCTCCTCGCAATTGCGGTAGGGTTATTATTTTATATATTTGCAGCTGCTAGATGGGTGTTACCTGGAGTGATGAATGTATAAATTAAGTACCCGGGAATTTTATGTTAAAAGTCTTTGTCTTTATGTGTGTAATATATAGAAAGATTGTGAATACCTTTATATGTTAATGAAGAAGCGGGGCAAAGGGAATTACTCCTTCGGTGGTTTGGGACGTTTTATAAGCCCCAGTGTTGGTGGACAAATAGGAGTAATTCCCTGTTTTGTGTGTGGAAAGGAAAATCTAATCCCGGAAATTTGGGAAGTATGGGAAAAGAACTGGAAAGAAACCATAAAGAAGTGTAAGGAACGGCTTGTGTGGAAACTTATTGAAAAGTATATCAGAAACTAAAGTAATAGAAGAGGTTTGCAAAAATGGGTAACACTCAAAAGGGAGTTTTATAGAAAAGCCCCCTAGGCTGTGTGCTTGCTCATTGGAAAAATATAGTTGGGACCGGAGGGACGGAAAATAAAAAGGTCCTTATTAAATATTGTAACCAATGGTGGCCGTTGTATAAATTGGAGAGTGAAGCTAAGTGGCCACTTAATGGATCTATAGATTACAACACTCTTTTACAATTGATGTTGTTTTTAAGGAGAGAAGGGAAGTAGGATGAAGTTTCATATGCAGATATGTTTTTTACCCTCCGAAACCACCCGGAGTGGCAAAGGGACTGTGGAATGATACCACCGCAGGACCCTATGGTTCTTGCACTTGAGCGAGAAAATAATAAGGAATTCAAAAGTAAGCTGAAGCGGTGTTGTTCAGCATGTAGTATCGGACAAAGGTGTACTAAAACAAAATTCACCGGGCGCCAGAACCAGATCTAGCGGATCTGTTCAGAACTCCCCCCCGACCACAGGAACGGGATGTGGGCTCGTACGGAGCTTCCACTCCCCCAGATAGCCCCATATCCTCCCGCACCAGAAAGAAATCAGCTCCAACAATCTTACAGGCACCCCTTCGGGAGGCGGTAGGTCCTGAAGGTGGGACGATGTTAATTAAAGTACCCTTCTCTACCGTTGATTTGGGGGAATGGAAAAAGGTTGCAAAGGATTACAGAAATGACCCGGTGAATGTAACTAAACATTTTCAGTTTATTGTGAAACAACACAACCCTGACTGGAAAGATATACAGTTATTATTAGAATATATGACTGAGACAGAAAAACAGCTGATTTTAAAAACGGCAGGGAATTTAGCCGAAGATCATTATAAGATTATAGGAGGGGACGTCAAAGATTATTTTCCTCTCCAAGATCCGAAATGGGATCCTAACAGATCCTCACATATGGAAAGATTGCAGGGGTATCAGGAATGGATTTCGAGAGGAATGGAAAGAGCTATCCCCAAAACAATAAATTGGTCAGCTTTGTATGCAGTCAAACAGGGCCCCTCCGAGTCCCCATCTGAATTCCTAGATCGGTTGAGAGATGTAATGCGCCGTAACACATCGCTAGATCCTGGGTCAGAGGTAGGGATACAACAATTAGTCTCCCTGTTCTTGGGTCAGTCTACAGGGGACATCAGGCGCAAGCTCCAGAAGTTACACACTACGAAGAGTAAAAATCTGGAAGTGTTGCTGGATGAAGCGTGGAGAGTATTTAGTAATAGAGAGGAAGAATATAGACAAGGGCAAAGAAGAATGACAGCAGTTGTCAGGGAAGAGGAGGAAAGGAGGCCTAGACGAGAACCGTCTCGATTAGGTAAGGATCAATGTGCATTGTGTAAGAAATTTGGTCGTTGGAAAGGAGAATGTCCAAGAAACAAGGAAAAGAGGCGAAGCCACCAGACAGGAAGAATAGTAGCCCATGTGAAAAAGGATTGACAGGGACCTGGGGAATCTACCCTAGCAGATCCACTGGTTATAATGAGGCTAGGGAAGGAACAACAAGAAGTAGAATTTTTGGTTGACACGGGGACAACATACTCGGTTTTAAATCAAGCCTTGATGCCCCTTGGAAATGACTATATCATGGTAAAAGGGGCAACTGGCCGAAGTAAAAAGGCATATTTTTGTAAGCCTTTGAAATATAAATTGGGAAAACAAGGGGGTATCCACAAATTCCTGTATATGCCCAACTCCCCAAAGGCCCTTTTGGGAAGAGATTTGTTGGAACAATTAGGTGCAAAAATTATATTTAAAAAAGGAGAAATTATTTTAGAAGTAAAAGATCAGCAATATATTCAGAACCTAAGTTTAATTTTAACCAGTCCTTCCGTAGCAGGAAAGATTAGGGAAGAAATCTTAAATCAGGTATATCCTGGGGTATGGGCCACTGATGTACCTGGAAGAGCGAAGAATACACTACCTGTTGAAGTTAGACTCAAAGAAGGCCGACAACCAGTAAGGGTTAGGCAATACCCCCTAAAAAAAGAAGATAGGGAAGGAATTTGGCCAGTAATTGAAAGGTTTTTACAACTAGGATTATTAAAAGAGTGTGAATCTGATTTTAACACACCTATATTACCTGTTCGTAAGCCTGACGGGTCATACCGTGTGGTTCGGGACCTACGAGCTGTCAATAAGATAACTGAAGACCTTTACCCCGTAGTAGCGAATCCATATACCCTGTTGACTGTATTGACACCTAAACTAACTTGGTTCACTGTCTTAGATTTGAAGGATGCCTTCTTTTGCCTCCCTCTCCATGAAGCCAGCCAAAAATTGTTTGCATTCGAATGGGAAAACCCCAAAACTGGTCGCAAGACTCAGCTCACTTGGACGGTGTTGCCACAAGGGTTCAAGAATAGTCCTACCATCTTTGGTAATCAGCTCGCAAAAGATTTGGAATCTTGGGAAGCCCCGACTGAAAAAGGGAAACTGTTATAATATGTGGATGATATCCTGATCGCCACCGAAACAGAGGACGATTGTATGATCTGGATGGTGAGTCTACTAAATTTTTTGGGGCTTCAAGGGTATCGGGTGTCTAAGAAGAAAGCCCAAGTAATGCAGCAGAAAGTGATTGATTTGGGCTACGAAATTAGTGCTAGACAGAGAACTTTGGGACAGGCCCGCAAAGAAGCAATATGCCAAACTCCGAGACCTCAGACAGTAAAAGAGTTACGAACTTTCCTGGGAATGACTGGGTGGTGCCGGCTGTGGATATATAACTATGGACTGCTTGTTAAACCATTGTATGCATTAACAACCACTGAACAGAAATACCTTGAATGGAACAAGGAGACCGCACGAGCCTTTGAGCTACTAAAGAAAGCTTTGATGTCGGCTCCGGCCCTAGGGCTCCCAGACGTGAGTAAACCGTTTTTCCTTTTTTCCCACGAGAAACAGGGAATTGCTCTGAGAATATTAGCACAAGATCTGGGCCCCTATCGACGAGCAGTTGCCTACTTTTCCAAACAGTTAGAGACGACTGCGAAAGGTTGGCCTGGATGCCTGCGAGCAGTTGCAGCTGTAATATTGAATATACAAGAAGCCCGGAAATTTACTCTGGGCCAGAAAATGACCGTTTTAGTGTCTCACACAGTATCCGCAGTGCTGGAAGTGAAGGGTGGGCATTGGCTTTCCCCACAAAGATTCCTGAGATATCAAGCTATACTGGTAGAACAGGATGATGTGGAGATCGTAGTTACTAACATTGTCAACCCAGCTTCTTTCCTCAGTGGAAACACGGGAGAACCAGTGCATCATGACTGCTTGGAGACTATTGAAGCAACGTATGCAAGCCGCCCAGATCTGAAAGACAGTCCTATGGAAAGCGGAGAAAACTGGTTCACAGATGGAAGCAGATATGTCCTAAGTGGTAAAAGACACGCGGGATATGCCATTACCACTAGTCAAGAAATAATAGAGTCAAGACCTTTACCCATAAATACCTCTACACAAAAGGCAGAAATAATTGCTCTGACCCGTGCCTTGGAATTGGCCCAAGGCAAAGTTGTGAATATTTATACAGACTCAAGATATGCTTTTGGAGTTGTACATGCACATGGAGCAATTTGGAAAGAAAGAGGGTTATTGAGCTCTCAAGGGAAAACTATTAAGCATGCAGAAGAAATTTTGAGACTGTTGGAAGCAGTCCAACTTCCTGAGAAAGTGGCGATTATGCATATTAAGGCACACCAGAAAGTGAGCTCAGAATTGGAGAGAGGAAATGAGCTGGCGGACAGAGAGGCAAAACAGGTAGCTAAAACAGAGATAAAAACAGAAGGGGCTTTAGTCCCTGACGGGCGAATCTCCCTAGAAGGTAAGCCAATATATACCAAGGAAGATCAAAAACTTATTACAGATCTGGAAGGATCATACAACGAAGAGGGGTGGGCTTATACCCCACAAGGAAAACTAGTTATTCCCTCCTGCCTAATATGGCATTTGGTAAGGGAAGAACATAGGAAAAGGCATTGGGGGATGGAGGCTCTATATAAACATTTAATTAGAGAAACTGTGGCCAGAAATTTATATACTACGGTGAGACAGATAACTCAACAATGTGATCTTTGCCTCCAAATTAATCCCAAGAATACTCCCAAGCTAGAAGTGGGCCAAATTGGGAAAGGCAATGGGCCCGGGCAACAATGGCAGATTGATTTTACAGAACTTCCAAGAAAAGGGGGGTATCGATATTTATTGGTATTAACTGATACCTTTTCAGGTTGGCCAGAAGCATTTCCAACTAGAACCGCTAAGGTTCGAGAAGTAGTTAAAGTATTAATACAAGAGATAATACCACGTTTTGGAGTCCCAATGATAATGTCCTCTGATAGGGGACCACATTTTGTTTCAAAAATAGTACAACAAGTTAGCCACCATTTGGGCATAGATTGGCAACTTCATACCCCATACTGTCCCCAGTCGAGTGGCCAAGTAGAGAAAATGAACCACCTAATCAAGCAACAGATTGTGAAACTGGGACAGGAAGCAAATCTAGCCTGGCCTCAGTCTCTTCCTTTAGCCCTCTTGCGTATACGAACTAGGCCAAGGGCGAAGGAGGGACTGAGCCCATTTGAAATCTTGTATGGACAACCCTATGGAATACAGAGAGGGATATCCATACAAGCTGGAAACGAAATCATGACCTCTTACATGGTTGCCCTAGGAAAACAACTCAATAATATTAGAAAACATGTAATTGGGACTAGGGGGAGAGGTTTAGATGGACCTGTACATAATATACAACCTGGAGATTATGTATATATAAAGTCTCTTACAGAAAAGACTTTAGAGCCACAGTGGGAAGGACCCTTTCAAGTACTCCTCACCTCCTATACGGCAATTAGAATCAAAGAACAAAACGCTTGGATTCATCATACCAGAGTCAAGAAAGCTCCTTGGCTACCATGGAAATCAACATTGGCTCGACCTTTGAAATTACGCCTCCAACAAAAAGACGGACCTTGATCATTCGTATAATGGGACTATGGGTAAAAGTTGTGTGTACATGGGACCAAAATATGTATGTACAGATGACCAAATCTGTAGCAGATAGCCTGAACCTCTCCGATTGTTGGGTATGTACAGCCCTTCCCAAGGGAAATTTAGAACTTCCCCTTCTTGGAATACCAGTTTCTTATGCAAATTGGAGCTGGCCTTATGACAACCTAAACAATTCCACCTTACCTACAAGGGAAAACCTTATATGGAATACAGAGGGTGACTGTACACCAGGTCAACAACAATCCCGTCTCCCTAATGGTGAGATTCTTTGCTGGGGCTTTCAGGCTCCAATACCCCCAAAGAGCTACGAACTCCCAAAATACACATGTGGGAATAATAGTATTTACTCACTCAAATTTGATCTACAGATATTGGAAAAACCAATATTCATAAAGAGACACAATAATACTGCCCCAAAGGTTGGAGTTTTTAATCTCAATCTAACAGCAGATCTTAATGGGACTATATGTGAAAGAGGGAAGGCTATCAATGATAGCCGTAGCGGATGTCCGCTAGCAATAACGATGGGATTATGGCTCAATTATTCCTATAGTTGTATTCCCGACGGACTCTGGTGGCTATGTGGAGATGGGCGTGCCAGGAAATCTTTACCTGACTACTGGGATGGGATCTGCATGCTGGGTTACGTGATTCCCCAAAATAGGATATATAATCACTCGCGTCCACCTCCAGGGATTATACGGACACGCTGGCGGAAAGTACGCGAGGTCCCGAATAATCCCCTTGCGGAGAGGCCATCAGCTTTCCATACTTTTGTGAGATGGCTTTTTCCCCAGTTAGGAGTAAGTGAATTAGAAAAAGCTATAGTAAACATCTCAGCCACCATGGAGAAAAATGAGAATCTTACCGTAGATGCTATCCAGGGACTACAAACTGAAGTATCTTCCCTTAGTAAGTTGGTTTTGCAGAATCGTATGGCCCTACATTTAATTACGGCAAAGGAGGGAGGAGTTTGCTTAATAATAAACCAGAGTTGCTGCTCATATATAAGTCAAGAGAAAAGAATCGAAACGGACGTTGCTCGAATTTGACAACAGTCAAAGGTACTACATCAAGTATCTCAAGATGATACTTCACTTGGTTTTTCTGATCTTTGGAATAAGTTGACTTCTTGGCTCCCAAACTTAACTTGGTTAAGACAATTATTTGTTTTGATAATTGTGATTATCTTTTTGTTTATAACTCTTTGTATTACAGTTCGATGTGGTCTATGGTGTTTTCAGAATACAGTGGACTCTTATGGTGAATAGAAGAGAAACCAATTACGATGCAAATTGGAATCTAACAAGTACTTTGAAAAGATGTTAAATAAAGAAATACTGTATTAGAAACAGGCATAGTAAAAGAATTTACTAACTTTTTAGAAAAGGGGGGACTGAGAGGAGGGGTTAAGGGAATCTTAGCAGTTAATTAGTAGATAAGGTTTGAAATCTTGTTAGCTATTGCGCAAAGTAACTAAAGCAGGAGATCTGTAGTTCCTTACAAAGACAGTTCCTGATAAACTGACAGGAGTGAGAAGACTTGCGGCTCCTCACAAGGACGGTCCCTGATAAGAACCAGGAGAGTGCCTCAAGAACCGGCTGAAACTGACCTTGTGGTTTGGATGAAAACCAAAGAGCAACTGAGCCTGCGTAAGAACAAGGGGTTACTAGTGGTGACGAAGAGGAGCCACCGACCTTCATCCTCACGACCCTCAGCGACCACCACCAGAAGGCACTGCGCAAGCGCAGATGGGAGGAGTTCATGGAAATAACGTCTTGGAACTCATTTCAATACGAAGCGGGGACAGGTCATGCATACGTATAGGCATATTGTGAAACTTTATGTATATGCAACACTTTGCTGTATATATTTGAAGTAAGTGCCGCGTTGGGGTGCGCACGGTTTTTGGTGGGACTACCCCCCCGTGCTGCCCAGCGCTGAATAAACATACCTACTTTACAATCTTACAGATTGTGGAGTCTGTTTTCCGCACGTCATCTGTCCCGCTGCTACTTTCTCCTGCAGCTCTCTGGTCCGCTGCTACTTTCTCCTTTCAGCTGGGCCGCTCCACCAGTCGTTCTCTTCCCACGATTCAGGTCCCTGTTCGGGTGCCATTTGTGGAGTAACAGGGCACGGACTCTGGCGGGGATTCAGGCCAAAGACCTTTATTGCTACAAGTGTCCGCTTTTTATGCAGTTACAGCTCTTTCACACGCCACAAAATACGTCCTGGTTGGTTACCACACACAGTCCACGCACTTCTCCACAGTCAGGATTTGCTGTCTGCAGGTGTCCACACGCTCCTTTGCTTCCTCTTAGTTGTTTACCACAGCTCCTTCTCCTCAAGGTCGAGCTGTGCAGGTGTCCAGCTGTTTACCAGCTTCTCAATGCCACAGCTCCTTCTCCTCAAGGTCGAGCCGTGCAGATCAATGCCACAGCTCCTTCTCCTTAAGGTCGAGCCCTTGCAGGGTGATCCCAACACTTACAGATTTCAAACTTTACACAGGTAAGAAATCTTTCTGTCATATTTTGCTTGTGTTTTTGCAGGCAGAAAGTACAGGAACCTCCAAGCCACCAGTGAAAGTTTGATGGTGACAAGTGCATCAAGATGGAAGGGACAAGATGATTTCACAGAAGAAAATTGTAATTTTCATTGTTTAAAAGGGTTTGGGTGTTTTTTATTGCTTAAGCAGAGATGAGGTGTTGATTTGCAAACTAAAGTAGTGGGAGGTTTAATGATACAGAAATAGAAAATGTCTGGAGATTATATAATTGTGGTGGGTTGACCCTGGCTGGATGCCAGGTGCCCACCAAAGCTGCTCTATCACTCCCCCTTCTCAGCTGGACAGGGGAGAGAAAATATAACGAGAAGCTTGGGGGTTGAGATAAGGACAGGGAGAGATCAGTCAGCAGTTACCGTCACGGGCAAAATAGACGCAACTTGGGGAAATTAGTTTAATTTATTACCAATCAAATCAGAGTAGGGTAATGAGAAATAAAAAATAATTCTTAAAACACCTTCCCCCCACCCATCCCTTCTTCCTGGGCTCAACTTTGCTCCCGATTTCTCTACCTCCTCCCCCCCCGAGCGGCGCAGGGGGACAGGGAATGGGGGTTGTGGTCAGTTCATCACACGCCGTTTTCTGCTGCTCCTTCCTCCTTAAGGGAAGGACTCACACTCTTCCCCTGCTCCAGCATGGGGTCCCTCCCACGGGAGAAGGTTTTCTGCGAACTTCTCCAACGTGAGTCCTTCCCACAGGCTGCAGTTCTCCACGAACTGCTCCAGCCTGGGTCCCTTCCATGGGGTGCAGTCCTTCAGGAACAGACTGCTCCAGCGCGGGTCCCCCACAGGGTCACAAGTCCTGCCAGCAAACCTGTTCCAGGATGGGCTCCTCTCTCCACGGGTCCACAGGTCCTGCCAGGAGCTTGCTCCAGCACGGGCCTCCCACGGGGTCACAGCCTCCTCTGGGTGCATCCACCTGCTCCAGCGTGGGGTCCTCCATGAGCTGCAGGTGGATATCTGCTCCACCGTGGAGCTCCATGGGACAGCCTGCCTCACCATGGTCTTCACCACGGGCTGATCTCCACCTCCCCCTCTCGTGTGAGCTCCCTTCACTCTCGTGTAGTGGATCCAGGAGCTGATCCTTTCCACTTTTACTGCAGTGTATGTGGTCAAGAGCATGAGGTAAGGTACCTTCCACTTTTCTTTTAGTGGTTCATCCTTCCAGGTCCAGATGTAAACCAAATCTCCAGGCGTGAAATTATGTACTGGAGAATCCAAAGGAAGCAGAGCCTGCTGTTTGAGATACCTGTGTAAAGAGGAAAATGCCCACAAAAGAGAGAACAAATAAACTTTCAAAATTCCTGCACCTTTAATGTGTATCTGATCACTCCAGCTACCCACCTCATTGATGGGATATAGTTTTCCATATAATATTTCAAAGGGGCTTATCTCTTTGCTCACTTGTCAAGTAATCCTAGTTCTCATAAAGGCAATCGATAGGATATCTACCCATTTAAGCTGGGTTTCTTGACATAATTTAGAAATTTGTCTTTGAGGGTCTGATTCATTCTTTCTACCTTCCCACCAGACTGTGGTCTCCAAGGGGTATGTAGATCCCATTTCAGTTGGAGGAATCTTGACAATCCCTGGACTACTTCTGAAATAAAATGAGGTCCACTGTCAGAGGATAAGCCCTCAGGGATTCCAAACTGAGCAATTATTTCTTTTAATAAAATTTTAACAACTTACCATAGCTCAATTGTTGTGGCAAGGGAAAGTTTCTGGCAACCCAGAGAATGTCTCTAACAAAACAAGTAGATATTTATACTGCACACACTTTGGTAACTCAGAGAAATCTATTTGCCAGTGTTGTGGTTTAACCCACCAGTAGCCAAATCAACCATTCAGGCGTTCACTCTTCCTCCCCGCAGCAGGATGGGGCAGAGAACTGGAAAAGTAAAAGGGTAGAACTTGTGGGCTGAGATAAATAGGACAGGAAAAAAACAAAGAATAACAATAATGATAATAATGATAAAAGAATACACAAAACAAGTGATGCCCTGCACAATTGCTCACCACCCGCTGACCAATACCCAGTTAGTTCCCGAGTCACGGCCCCTCCCTGACCAACTCCCACTGTTTATATACTGAGCATGATGTCGTATGGTATGGAATATCCCCTTGGTGAGCCTGCTCAGCTGTCCTGGCTGTGTCCCCTCCCAGCTTCCTATGCACCCCCCACCTTCTCACAGGCAGTCCAGCATGGGAAGTCGAAGAGTCCTTGACTGCTTAGCAACAAGTAAAACATCAGTACGTTATCAACAGTTTTTCATCCCAAATCAAAAACATAGCCTCATACAAGCTTCTATGAAGAAAATTAAATCTATCCCAGCTGAAACCAGGACACAATCCACCCCTTATCCCATTCTATTCCATTCCATTTCTGTCATGCTCAGGTACCACACTATCCAATACAACCTCATTGATCCACACTCCCCCTTCCCATCCTTTGATATAATACACAGATATTATCCCCTTAGTCTATGGACCACCCCTGTAAAATGTCAGTAAAATGTCCAGAAATGTCCATGGAATCTCCATTGAGTTCAATGTCAAAGGTTTTACTAAAGTCCAGGTAGACAACATCCACAGCCTTTCCCTCATCCACTAGGTGGTTCACCTGGTCATAGAAGGAGATCAGGTCGGTCAAGCAGGACCTGCCTTTCATGAACCCATGCTGGCTGGGCCTGATCCCTTGGTTGTCCTGCACATGCCCTGTGAGCACTCAAGACGAACCGCTCCATGATCTTCCCTGGTACCAAGGTCAGGCTGACAGGCCTGTAGTTCCCCGGATCCTCCTTCCGGCCCTTTGTGTAGATGGACGTCACATTGGCAAGCCTCCAGTCTTCTGGGACCTCCCCTATTAACCAGGACTGCTGATAAATGATGGACTGTGGCTTGGCAAGCTCCTCCACCAGCTCCTTCAATATTCTCGGGTGGATCCCATCAGGCCCCTGTCGTGGTTTAGCCCCAGCCGGCAACTAAGCACCACGCAGCCGCTCGCTCACTATCCCTCCCACAGCGGGACGGGGGAGAGAATTAGGAAAAACCTTGTGGGTTGAGATAAACACGGTTTAATAGGACAGAAAGAAAGAAGGGAACAATAATGATAATACCAACAAAGGAATGTATAAGAACAAGTGATGCCCAATACAGAAATTGCTCACCACCCCGTGATCGACAGCCCGTCCCCGAGCAGCGATTTCCGCCCCCCCGGCCAACTCCAGTTTATGTACTGGGCATGACGTCGTATGGTAGGGAATATCTCTTTGGCCAGTCTGGGTCAGCTGTCCCGGCTGTGTCCCCTCCCAGCTCCCCGTGCACCCCCAGCCTGCTCGCTGGCAGGCCAGCACAAGAAGCTGGACTGTCCTTGACGGCTCAGCAACAACCCAAAACATCAGCACATTATCAAGAGTTCCTCATCCCAAATCCAAAACACAGTCTCACACTAGCTTCTGTGAGGAAAACCAGCTCTATCCTGGCTGAAACCAGGACAGTATCCACCCCTTATTCCATACCATTTACGTCATGCCCAGGTCCTATACTTTTCAATACATTCCAATTATTCATTATTACTCTTCCTGTCCTTTAATATATACACACAGATATCACTCTCTTAGTCCATGGGCCATCACTTAAAATGTCTATGGAGTTCAGTCAGTCCATGACTCTGGGCTTCATCCATCATAGCAGTCTCTCAGGGCAGGGGAGATGGTATGTGGTGTTGGATTGTCATCTGGCACGGTCCATGTCCATGATCTGCAGGTCGAAGATGTCGATCTCGAGGGATTTGTTGGGCGCAAGCTGCTGAAGCCAGTTCTGGTTTCATCACTGCTGCACGTTGCTTGGTTTCAGTGAAGCTCATTCTTCATCAGTCTGGGTGACTCTTACTATAATACCATTGATATGGTAGATAGCAGCCATAGTAGTAATGTCATTCTGAACAATAAACATAATACAATTCAAATCATTGACTGTTTTCACCCAAAATCAAGTCTCCTTGAGGTACACATCGGACTTCCCCATCCTTCCGCATTACCCACCAAGTGCACCCAGGTCCCTGGGCAAAGGCAATCCCACGAATGGGTTTGCCTTTTCCTAATGCAGGAGTAACCCAGACTGTCTTCCCCAGCATGTTTCTCACATGCACCACAGGGACTTTATCCCCTTCTACAGTACGTAGAAGTTTTGATTGGGCAGGGCCGGCTCTATTAGTAGATCCCCTAGTGTTGACTAACCAGGTGGCTTTGGCTAAATGTTTATCCCAATTTTTGAATGTCCCATCACCCATTGCTCTCAGTGTAGTCTTTAACAGTCCGTTGTATCGTTCAATTTTTCCGGAAGCTGGTGCATGATAGGGGATATGATACACCCACTCAATGCCGTGCTCTTTGGCCCAGGTGTCTATGAGGTTGTTTCGGAAATGAGTCCCATTGTCTGACTCAATTCTTTCGGGGGTGCCATGTCGCCATAAGACTTGCTTTTCAAGGCCCAGGATAGTGTTCCGGGCGGTGGCATGGGGCACAGGGTATGTTTCCAGCCATCCGGTGGTTGCTTCCACCATGGTAAGCACATAGCGCTTGCCTTGGCGAGTTTGTGGAAGTGTGATATAGTCAATCTGCCAGGCCTCCCCATATTTATATTTCAACCATCGTCCTTCATACCAGAGAGGCTTTAACCGCTTGGCTTGTTTGATCGCAGCACACGTTTCACATTCATGGATAACCTGTGCAATAGCATCCATGGTCAGGTCCACCCCTCGATCCCGAGCCCATCTATATGTTGCATCTCTTCCCTGATGGCCTGAGGTGTCATGGGCCCACCGAGCTATAAATAATTCACCCTTATGTTGCCAGTCCAGATCCACCTGAGCCACTTCAATCTTAGCAGCCTGATCCACCTGATGGTTGTTTTGATGTTCTTCGGTGGCCCGACTCTTGGGTACGTGAGCATCTACGTGACGTACTTTTATGACGAGATTCTCTAGTCGGGCAGCAATATCTTGCCACAATTCAGCAGCCCAGATGGGCTTGCCTCTGCGTTGCCAGTTGCTCTGCTTCCATTGCTGCAGCCACCCCCATAGAGCATTTGCTACCATCCATGAGTCAGTATAAAGATAGAGTACTGGCCATTTTTCTCGTTCGGCAATATCTAAAGCCAGCTGGATGGCTTTCACCTCCGCAAACTGACTTGATTCACCTTGTCCTTCAGCCACTTCTGCGACTCGTCGTATAGGGCTCCATACAGCAGCTTTCCACCTTCGATGTTTGCCTACAATACGACAGGACCCATCAGTAAACAGGGCATATTGCCTTTCGTTCTCTGGCAGTTCATTATATGGTGGAGCCTCTTCAGCACGCGCCACCTCCTCTTCCGGTGATATTCCAAAATCTTTGCCTTCTGGCCAGTCCATGATCACTTCCAAGATTCCCGGGTGATTAAGATTTCCTATTCGAGCCCGCTGTGTAATAAGCGCGACCCACTTACTCCATGTAGCATCAGTCGCATGATGCGTAGAGGGGACCCTCCCTTTGAACATCCAGCCCAGCACCGGCAGTCGGGGTGCCAGGAGGAGCTGTGCTTCAGTACCAACCACTTCTGAGGAAGCTCGAACTCCTTCATATGCCGCCAATATCTCCTTTTCAGTTGGAGTATAGCGGGACTCAGATCCCCTATATCCTCGACTCCAAAACCCTAGAGGTCGACCTCGAGTCTCTCCTGGTGCCTTCTGCCAGAGACTCCAGGTAGGGCCATTCTCCCCGGCTGCCGTGTAGAGCACATTTTTAACATCTTGTCCTGCCCGGACTGGCCCGAGGGCTACGGCATGAACTATCTCCTGTTTGATTTGTTCGAAGGCTTGTCTTTGCTCAGGGCCCCATTTAAAATCGTTCTTCTTCCGGCTCACTTGATAAAGAGGGCTTACAATCAGACTGTAATTTGGAATATGCATTCTCCAGAAACCCACAACACCCAGAAATGCTTGTGTTTCTTTTTTGCTAGTTGGTGGAGACATAGCTGTTATTTTGTTGATCACATCCGTTGGGATCTGTCGACGTCCATCTTGCCATTTTATTCCTAAAAACTGGATCTCTTGTGCAGGTCCCTTGACTTTACTTTGCTTTATAGCAAAACCAGCTTTCAGAAGGACTTGAATTATTTTCTTCCCTTTCTCGAAAACTTCTTCTGCTGTGTTGCCCCATACGATGATGTCATCAATGTATTGCAGATGCTCTGGAGCTTCACCCTGTTCCAGTGCAGTTTGTATCAGCCCATGGCAAATGGTAGGGCTGTGTTTCCACCCCTGGGGAAGTCGATTCCAGGTGTATTGGACACCTCTCCAAGTGAAAGCAAACTGTGGCCTGCACTCTGCCGCCAAAGGGATCGAGAAAAACGCGTTAGCAATATCAATGGTGGCGTACCACTTGGCTGCCTTTGACTCCAGTTCATATTGAAGTTCTAGCATGTCTGGCACAGCAGCGCTCAGTGGCGGCGTGACTTCATTCAGGCCACGATAGTCTACTGTCAGTCTCCACTCTCCATTAGACTTTCGCACTGGACATATGGGGCTGTTGAAGGGTGAGCGAGTCTTGCTGATCACTCCTTGGCTCTCCAGCCGACGAATCAGCTCATGGATGGGGATCAGGGAGTCTCTGTTGGTGCGATATTGCCGCCGGTGCACTGTTGTGGTAGCGATCGGCACCTGTTGTTCTTTGACCCTGAGCAACCCCACCACAGAAGGGTCCTCTGAGAGACCAGGCAAGGTGGACAGCTGTTTAATTTCTTCCGTCTCCAAGGCAGCTATACCAAAAGCCCACCGGTACCCTTTTGGGTCCTTGAAATACCCTCTCCTGAGGTAGTCTATGCCCAGGATGCACGGAGCCTCTGGGCCAGTCACAATGGGGTGCTTCTGCCACTCATTCCCAGTTAGGCTCACTTCAGCCTCCAGTACAGTCAGCTGTTGGGATCCCCCTGTCACTCCAGAAATACAGATGGGTTCTGCCCCTATATGGCTTGATGGCATCAGGGTACATTGTGCACCGGTGTCCACTAAAGCCTTATATTCCTGTGGGTCTGATGTGCCAGGCCATCTAATCCACACAGTCCAATAAACTCGGTTGTCCCTCTCCTCCGCCTGGCTGGAGGCAGGGCCCCTCTAATCCTGCTCATAGTACTCGTTACCCACTTCTTGTAAATAGGAATCAGAAGTCCCTTCAAGAGGATCAGAGGTGAGATCAGCTCTTCTATTCTTTCTGGGAAGCTGCCCACTGGAAAGTGGAGCGACGATTTTCCTCGAGGAACCTGAACCCCCTTTTGTAATTGTTTTTCCTTGCAGCTCGCGTACTCGTGCCTCTAGGGTCAAGGTAGGTTTTCCATCCCACCTCCTCATGTCCTCTCCGTAGTCACGCAATTGAAACCACAGGGTGGCTCGTGGTGTGTATCCTCTATATCTTCTCTCTTGAACAGAAGAGCGCTTACTCCTAATGGCTGAGACACTGGTCCGTATGGGTGGAGGGTAGGGCATATCCTCTTTGAATTGCCGGAACTCTCGGGACAGTTTCTCTATAGCAGAGACGCAGGCCCGTAGGGAGGAAGAGAGACTTTCTTCGTATTGCCGGAGTTGGCCAGCCAATTCATCCACCGTTGGTCTCTCTCCGTCTTTCCAGGCCATTACTGCTAATGAGTTGGCATATGATGATGGTGCACTCCGTACAAACTTCCGCCACATAGGTTGCGTGCAATTGACTTCATCTGGATCTTTGGATGATTGTCCATTGTCCAAGTCACCATAAATCACTTCCAGCACCGCTAGCTCCCTCAGGTACTGGATACCTTTCTCCATGGTGGTCCACTTGCCTGGGTGACATAGAACATCTTCCTTGAAGGGATACCTTTCCTTCACACCCGACAGGAGTCGTCTCCAGAGGCTGAGGACTTGTGCACCTTTTCCAATTGCTTTGTCAATGCCCCCTTCCCTAGAAAGGGATCCCAGCTGCTTGGCTTCCCTACCCTCTAATTCCAGGCTACTGGCCCCATTATCCCAGCATCGGAGCAGCCAGGTGACAATGTGCTCACCTGGACGACGGCTGAAATCCTTTCGCATATCTCGCAATTCACTCAGGGATAGAGATCGGGTAGTTACCGTCTCTTTTATAAGTTCTTCCTCTTCCTCCTCTTCAAGCGATGACTCGCTCTCTTCCCTCTTCCGTGCTTGTGATGGCCCTGCTTCAGAGCACTCTGCCTCCTCACTCTCTTCCTCTGGCTCCTTCTTAGCAGGATCTTCCTCCTCCCTTACTAAACGAGCTGACTTCCGCTTCCAAGATTTCTTCTTTTGTACAGGGGCAACTGATACCGGGATGGGCTGGTCCTCTGGTTCAGCTGCAACAGTCTGAGTAGCTACAGTGCCCGCCGTGGGGGTTGGAGTAGTGGCAGTGCCCGCCGTGGGGGTTGGAGTAGTGACAGTGCCTGCCACAGGGGTTGGAGTAGTCACAGTGCCTGCCACATTGCCATCAGACCCAGAGAGCCCCTCTCCCCTTTGCATAGTGTTAAATAGGGTTCGGTAGGCATGGGCCAGGCCCCAGCACATGACAATGATTTGTGTCTCCTTGGAGCTGCCAGGCTGACAGCATACTTCTTCCAGATATTCTGCTAGTTTATCAGGATTCTGCACTTGTTCGGGAGTGAAGCTCCAAAACACCGGAGGTGCCCACCGCCCCAGGCATTTGCCCATGCTGTTCCACACACCCTGCCATTCATAACTATCCAGCCTTGGGGCAGATCTCCGGGTGATATTCTTAAATTGCTTGCTAACCTTAGACAAAACTGAAACCATGTTCCCCAGAAGTAGCAATAGAGGTATTTTAACCAGCCAAGGGTGTTCAAAATACTGAAAAATTATTGTGATGAAGGAGGAAATGTTATGATAGAGGGTAGCAAAGGTACCATTCTGCATTTCCTCCATAAAAAACCTTTCAGAGGCAGAAGTATAATTGCTAATCGTCTCCACAAGACTGTAGCCAAAATACAGTAACGGCTTTAGTACAGAGCTCAGATGATACCACATTAAGCTCAAGGTCAGTGCTCTAAAAACAAAATTCACAGGCGAGACATTACTAATCATTGCAGAGTACAGCAGCCCGCAGAAACCAACACCGATCCTTAACATGTACAGCAAAGACGAGAGCATGATGCAAATCAAACTGATATTGTGACCTGCAACCGTTATTATCTCAAGCCTCGGGCCCCACGTTGGGCGCCAAAAAGGACTGTCGTGGTTTAGCCCCAGCCGGCAACTAAGCACCACGCAGCTGCTCGCTCACTCTCCCTCCCACAGCGGGACGGGGGAGAGAATTAGGAAAAACCTTGTGGGTTGAGATAAACACGGTTTAATAGGACAGAAAGAAAGAAGGGAACAATAATGATAATACCAACAAAGGAATGTATAAGAACAAGTGATGCCCAATACAGAAATTGCTCACCACCCCGTGATCGACAGCCCGTCCCCGAGCAGCGATTTCCGCCCCCCCGGCTAACTCCAGTTTATGTACTGGGCATGACGTCGTATGGTAGGGAATATCTCTTTGGCCAGTCTGGGTCAGCTGTCCCGGCTGTGTCCCCTCCCAGCTCCCCGTGCACCCCCAGCCTGCTCGCTGGCAGGCCAGCACAAGAAGCTGGACTGTCCTTGACGGCTCAGCAACAACCCAAAACATCAGCACATTATCAACAGTTCCTCATCCCAAATCCAAAACACAGTCTCATACTAGCTTCTGTGAGGAAAACCAGCTCTATCCTGGCTGAAACCAGGACAGCCCCATAGACTTGTGGGTGTCCAGGTGGCATAGCAGGTCCTTAACTGCTTTCTCCTGGATTATGGGGAGTTTATTCTGCTCTCCATCCCTGTCTTCCAGCTCAGGGGGCTGAATATCCTGAGGATACCTGGTCTGCCTATTAAAGACTGAGGCAAACAAGGCATTAAATACCTCAGCCTTTTCCTCATCCTTCATGACAATGTTCCCCTCGACATCCAATGAGATGGAGGTTCTCCTTGGCTCTCTTTCTATTGTTAATATATTTGTAAAAACATTTTCTTATATGCCTTACGACTGTGGCCATATTGAGTTCTAGCAGGGCTTCTGCCTTTCCAGTTGTCTCTCTGCATGACCTAACGAGATCCCTGCACTCTTCTTGAGTTGCCTTCCCCATCTTCCAAAGGTGATAAATGCTCTCTTTTTCCCTGAGTCCCAGCAAAAGCTGCCTGTTCAGCCAGGCCGGTCATCTATCCTGCCAGCTCTTCTTACGGCACATGGGGACTGCCTGCTCCTGTGCCTTTAACATTTCCTTCCTGAAGAATGTCCAGCCTTCCTGGACCCTTTTTCCCTTCAGGACTGTCTCCCAAGGGACTCTCTCAACCAGTGACCTGAACAGGCCAAAGTCTGCCCTCCGGATGTCCACGGTAGTGGTTTTGCTGACCCCCCTCCTTACTTCACCAATAACTGAGAATTCTATCATTTCATAGTTTCTAAGCCCAAGATGGCCTCTCACCACCACATCTCCCACCAGTCCTTCTCTGTTTGTAAAAAGCAGGTCAAGCGGGGCACCTCCCCTGGTGGGCTCACTTACCACCTGTGTCAGGAAGTTATCTTCCACACACTCCAGGAACCTCCTAGACTGTTTCCTCTCTGCTGTGTTATACTTCCAGCAGATGTCTAGTAAGTTGAAGTCCCCTAAGCATTCGACCTTGTCATCACAATCTTTGAGTTCTGTACAATCAAAACACTCCCTAACATACAGAGCCACCCTACCGCCTCTCCTTCCTTGCCTATCCCTTCTAAAGAGCTTATAGCCATCCATTGCAGCACTCCAGTCATGAGAGTCATCCCACCACGTTTCTGGTCATTCCACCATTTGTTCAAAGGCTTGTCACTGCTCAGTGCCCCATTTGAAATCATTCTTCTTCCAGGTCACTTGATAGAATGGGTTTACAATCAGACCGCAATCTGGAATATGCATTCTCCGGAAACCCACAATGCCCAAAAAAGCTTGTGTTTCTTTTTTGCTAGTTGGTTGGGAGATAGCTGTTATTTTGTTGATCACATCCGTTGGGATCTGACGACGGCCATCTTGCCATTTTATTCCTAAAAACTGGATCTCTTGTGCAGGTCCTTTGAACTTACTTTGTTTTATAGCAAAACCAGCTTTCAGAAGGGTTTTTTATTCTTTTCTTCCCTTTCTCGAAAAATTCTTCTGTTGTGTTGCCCCATATGATGATGTCATCAATGTATTGCAGGTGCTCTGGAGCTTCACCCTGTTCCAGTGCAGTCTGGATTGGCCCATGGCAAATGGTAGGGCTGTGTTTCCACCCCTGGGGCAGTTGGTTCCAGGTGGATTGGACAGCCCTCCAACTGAAAGCAAACTGTGGCCTGCATTCTGCTGCCAAAGGGATTGAGAAAAACGCGTTAGCAATATCAATGGTGGCGTACCACTTGGCTGCCTTTGACTCCAGTTCATATTGAAGTTCTAGCATGTCCGGCACAGCAGCGCTCAGTGGCGGCGTGACTTCATTCAGGCCACGATAGTCTACTGTCAGTCTCCACTCTCCATTAGACTTTCGCACTGGACATATGGGGCTGTTGAAGGGTGAGCGAGTCTTGCTGATCACTCCTTGGCTCTCCAGCCGACGAATCAGCTCGTGGATGGGGATCAGGGAGTCTCTGTTGGTGCGATATTGCCGCCGGTGCACTGTTGTGGTAGCGATCGGCACCTGTTGTTCTTTGACCCTGAGCAACCCCACCACAGAAGGGTCCTCTGAGAGACCAGGCAAGGTGGACAGCTGTTTAATTTCTTCCGTCTCCAAGGCAGCTATACCAAAAGCCCACCGGTACCCTTTTGGGTCCTTGAAATACCCTCTCCTGAGGTAGTCTATGCCCAGGATGCACAGAGCCTCTGGGCCAGTCACAATGGGGTGCTTCTGCCACTCATTCCCAGTTAGGCTCACTTCAGCCTCCAGTACAGTCAGCTGTTGGGACGCCCCTGTCACTCCAGAAATACAGATGGGTTCTGCCCCTATATGGCTTGATGGCATTAGGGTACATTGTGCACCGGTGTCCACTAAAGCCTTAGATTCCCGTGGGTCTGATGTGCCAGGCCATCTAATCCACACAGTCCAATAAACTTGGTTGTCCCTCTCCTCCACCTGGCTGGAGGCAGGGCCCCTCTAGTCCTGGTCATAGTACTCGTTACCCACTTCTTGTAAATATGAATTAGAAGTCCCTTCAAGAGGATCAGAGGTAAGATCAGCCCTTCTATTCCTTCTGGGGAACTGCCCACTGGACAGTGGAGCGACGGTTTTTCTGGAGGAACCTGAACCCCCTTTTGTAATTGTTTTCCCTTGCAGCTCGCGTACTCGTGCCTCTAGGGTCAAGGTAGGTTTTCCATCCCACCTCCTCATGTCCTCTCCGTAGTCACGCAATTGAAACCACAGGGTGGCTCGCAGTGTGTATCCTCTATATCCTCTCTCTTGAACAGAAGAGCGCTTACTCCTAATGGCTGAGATACTGGTCCGTACGGGTGGAGGGTAGGGCATATCCTCTTTGAATTGCCGGAACTCTCGGGACAGTTTCTCTACAGCAGAGACGCAGGCCCCTAGGGAGGAAGAGAGACTTTCTTCGTATTGCCGGAGTTGGCCAGCCAATTCATCCACCGTTGGTCTCTCTCCGTCTGTCCAGGCCATTACTGCTAATGAGTTGGCATATGATGATGGTGCACTCCGTACAAACTTCCGCCACATAGGTCACGTGCAATTGACTTCATCTGGATCTTTGGATGATTGTCCATTGTCCAAGTCACCATAAATCACCTCCAGCACAGCTAGCTCCCTCAGGTACTAGATACCTCTCCATGGTGGTCCACTTCCCTGGGTGACATAGAACATCTTCCTTGAAGGAAGACCTTTCCTTCACACCCGACAGGAGTCGTCTCCAGAGGCTGGGGACTCGTGCACATTCTCCAATTGCTTTGTCAATGCCCCCTTCTCTAGAAAGGGATCCCAGCTGCTTGGCTTCCCTACCCTCTAATTCCAGGCTACTGGCCCCATTATCCCAGCATCGGAGCAGCCAGGTGACAATGTGCTCACCTGGACGACGGCTGAAATCCTTTCGCATATCTCGCAATTCACTCAGGGATAGAGATCGGGTAGTTACCGTCTCTTTTATGAGTTCTTCCTCTTCCTCCTCTTCAAGCAATGACTTGCTCTCTTCCCTCTTCAGTCCTTGTGTTGGCCCTGCTTCAGAGCACTCTGCCTCCTCACTCTCTTCCTCTGCCTCCTTCTTAGAAGAATCTTCCTCTTCCCTTACTAAACGAGCTGACTTCTGCTTCCAAGATTTCTTCTTTTGTACAGGGGCAACTGAATCCAGGATGGGCTGGTTCTCTTGTTCAAGTGCAAGAGTCTGAGTAGCTACAGTGCCTGTTGCAGGGATTGGAGTAGTGGCAGTGCCCGTCGCGGGGGTTGGATTAGTCGCAGTGCCTGTTGAAGGCGTTGGAGTAGTCACAGAAGAAGTTTTCGAGAAAGGGAAGAAAATAGTTCAAATCCTTCTGAAAGCTGTTTTTTACCAGAAAACAAAGTAAGGTCAAAGGACCTGCACAGGAGATCCAGTTTTTAGGAATAAAATGGCAAGACGGACGTCGTCAGATCCCAAAGGATGTGACCAACAAAATAAGAGCTTTTTTGGGCGTTGTGGGTTTCTGGAGAATGCATATTCCAAATTACAGTCTGATTGTAAGCCCTCTTTATCAAGTGACCCAGAAGAAGAATAATTTTAAATGGGGTCCTGAGCAACGACAAGCCTTCGAACAAATTAAACAGGAGATAGTTCATGCCGTAGCCCTCGGGCCAGTCCGGGCAGGACGAGACGTTAAAAATGTGCTCTACACAGTAGCTGGGGAGAATGGCCCTACCTGGAGTCTCTGGCAGAAGGCACCAGGAGAGACTCGAGGTCGACCTCTAGGGTTTTGGAGTCGAGGATATAGGGGATCTGAGTCTCGCTATACTCCAACTGAAAAGGAGATATTGGCAGCATATGAAGGAGTTCGAGCTGCCTCAGAAGTGGTTGGTACTGAAGCACAGCTCCTCCTGGCCCCCCGACTGCCGGTGCTGGGCTGGATGTTCAAAGGGAGGGTCCCCTCTACACATCATGCGACTGATGCTACGTGGAGTAAGTGGGTCGCGCTTATTACACAGCGGGTTCAAATAGGAAACCCCAATTGCCCAGGAATCTTGGAAGTAGACATGGACTGGCCAGAAGGCAAAGATTTTGGAATATCGCCAGAAGAGGAGGTGGCACGTGCTGAAGAGGCTCCACCATATAATAAACTGACAGAGAACGAAAGGCAATATGCCCTGTTTACTGATGGGTCCTGTCGCATTGTAGGCAAACATCGAAGGTGGAAAGCTGCTGTATGGAGCCCTATATGACGAGTCGCAGAAGCTGCTGAAGGACAAGGTGAATCAAGTCAGTTTGCGGAGGTGAAAGCCATCCAGCTGGCTTTGGATATTGCTGAACGAGAAAAATGGCCAATACTCTATCTCTATACTGACTCATGGATGGTGGCAAATGCTCTATGGGGGTGGCTACAGCAATGGAAGCAGAGCAACTGGCAAGGCAGAGGCAAACCCATCTGGGCTGCTGAATTGTGGCAAGATATTGCTGCCCGACTAGAGAATCTGGTCATAAAAGTACGCCATGTAGATGCTCACGTACCCAAGAGTTGGGCCACTGGAGAACATCAAAACAACCATCAGGTGGATCAGGCTGCTAAGATTGAAGTAGCTCAGGTGGATCTGGACTGGCAACATAAGGGTGAATTATTTATAGCTCGGTGGGCCCATGACACCTCAGGCCATCAGGGAAGAGATGCAACATATAGATGGGCTCGGGATCGAGGGGTGGACCTGACCATGGATGCTATTGCACAGGTTATCCATGAATGTGAAACGTGTGCTGCGATCAAACAAGCCAAGCGGTTAAAGCCCCTCTGGTATGAAGGACGATGGTTGAAATATAAATATGGGGAGGCCTGGCAGATTGACTATATCACACTTCCACAAACTCGCCAAGGCAAGCGCTATGTGCTTACCATGGTGGAAGCAACCACCGGATGGCTGGAAACATATTCTGTGCCCCATGCCACCGCCCGGAACACTATCCTGAGCCTTGAAAAGCAAGTCTTATGGCGACATGGCACCCCCGAAAGAATTGAGTCAGACAGTGGGACTCATTTCTGAAACAACCTCATAGACACCTGGGACAAAGAGTATGGCATTGAGTGGGTATATCACATCCTCTCTCATGCACCAGCTTCTGGAAAAATTTAACGATACAATGGACTGTTAAAGACTACACTGAGAGCAATGGGTGACGGAACATTCAAACATTGGGATAAACATTTAGCCAAAGCCACCTGGTTAGTCAACACTAGGGGATCTACTAATAGAGCTGGCCCTGCCCAATCAAAACTTTTACGTACTGTAGAAGGGGATAAAGTGCCTGTGGTGCACGTGAGAAATATGCTGGGGAAGACAGTCTGGGTTACTCCTGCATTAGGAAAAGGCAAACCCCTTCGTGGGATTGCCTTTGCCCAGGGACCTGGGTGCACTTGGTGGGTAATGCGTGAGGATGGGGAAGTCCGATGTGTACCTCAAGGAGACTTGATTTTGGGTGAAAACAGTCAATGATTTGAATTGTGTTATGTTCATTGTTACGCAATACAGTATGACATTACTACTATGGCTGCTATCTACCATATCAATGGTATTACAGTAAGAATCACCCAGACTGATGAAGAATGAGCTTCACTGAAACCAAACAACGTGCATCGGTGATGGAACCAGAACTGGCTTCAGCAGCTTGCGCCCAGCAACTTCCTCGAGATGGACATCTTCGACCTGCAGATCATGGACATGGACCATGCCAGATGACAATCCAACACCACATACCATCTCCCCTCCCCTGAGAGACTGCTATGATGGATGAAGCCCAGAGTCATGGACCGAGTGAACTCCATAGACATTTTAAAGTGATGGCCCATGGACTAAGAGAATGGTGTCTGTGTGTATATATTAAAAGATGGGAAGAGTAATAATGAATAATTGGAATGTATTGAAAAGTGTCGGACCCGGGCATGACGTAAATGGTATGGAATAAGGGGTGGATACTGTCCTAGTTTCAGCCAGGATAGAGTTGGTTTTCTTCACAGAAGCTAGTGTGAGGCTGTGCTTTGGATTTGGGATGACAAAATGTTGATAAGGTGCTGATGTTTTGGGTTGTTGCTAAGTAGTCAAGGACAGTCCAGCTTCTCATGCTGGCCTGCCAGCAAGAAAGCTGGGGGTGCACAGGAAGCTGGGAGGGGACACAGCCGGGACAGCTGACCCAGGCTGGCCAAAGAGATATTCCCTACCATACGACGTCATGCCCAGTACATAAACTGGAGTTGGCCGGGGGGCGGAAATCGCTGCTCGGGGACTGGCTGTCGATCCCTGGGTGGTGAGCAATCGCTGTATTGGGCATCACTTGTTCTTGTACATTCCTTTGTCGGTACTATTATTGTTGTTATCACTGTTGTTTCCTTCTCTCTTTCTGTCCTATTAAACTGTTTTTATCTCAACCCACGAGTGTTTTCCCAGTTCTTTCCCCCGTCCCACTGGGGGAGGGGGAAGTGAGCGAGCGGTTGCGTGGTGCTTAGTTGCCGGCTGGGGCTAAACCACGACAAACAGGCATTTGTTTCAGGTACCGAAGCTAGCAAGGTATCAAGGTCCAGTACAGTGGTGTGTATGTCCATGGTCATTTGATTTATTGCCCTTGAATCTTGTACTAGTCTATATTCTTCTGCACGAGGCTTCTTTACAGGTGAAATAGGAGTAGTAAATTCAGATTGACATTCCTTGAGCAGTCCATATTGCTTAAAAGTATTTATCAAAAGTTCCAATCCTTTTCGTGCCTCCAGTCTGATAGGTTGATTTACCCTTATTGGTTTTACTCCTGGTTTGAGTTCTGTTTTAATTGGGGTCCCATTCTATGCTTTACCTGGTTTCTTTGAGGCCCATGCCAAAGGAATTACCACATTCAATATCATGTCTAGGATGTTGTTTCCAGGCTCTTCTGAAGTCTTATCCATCAGTAAGCAGATTTGAGCCTTCCATGCTCTTTCTCTAGGGATATGTAACTGCACAGAATTCTCAGAAAAGGTTACTTGTGCATTCAATTTACATAACTAGTCCTGTCCTAGCAGTGGAAGAGGGCATTCTGGCATATATAGAAACTCATGAGTTAGTTTAGTATTTCCAATTGTACATTGCCTAAGTTGCAAAAATGGCCACAAAAGTTCTCTTTTCCGTTGCCCCAACAATAGGTTATTGTAGTTTTGCTTAGGGGCCCTTTACAACTAGTTACTACTGAATCACAGAATCACTAGGTTGGAAAGGACCTTTAAGATCATCAAGTCCAACCATTAATCCAGCGCCACCATGTACCCTAAACCATGTCCTGAAGCGCCACATCCACACGTTTTTTGAACACTTCCAGAGATGGCGACTCCACCACCTCCCTGGGCAGCCTGTTCCAATGCCTGACCACCCTCTCAGTGAAGAAATTTTTCCTAATATCCAATCTAAACCTCCCCTGGCGCAACTTGAGGCCATTTCCTCTTGTCCTATCACTAGTTACTTGGGAGAAGAGACCAACACCCTCGTGGCCACAACCCCCTTTCAGGTAGTTGTAGAGAGCGATAAGGTCTCCTCTCAGTCTCCTCTTCTCCAGACTAAACAACCCCAGTTCCCTCAGCCGCTCCTCATAAGACTTGTGCTCCAGACCCCTCACCAGCTTCGTTGCCCTTCTCTGGACACGCTCCAGCACCTCAACATCCTTCTTGTAGTGAGGGGCCCAAAACTGAACACAGGATTCGAGGTGCGGCCTCACCAGTGCCGAGTACAGGGGCACAATCACTTCCCTACTCCTGCTGGCCACCCTATTCCTGATACAGGCCAGGACGCTGTTGGCCTTCTTGGCCACCTGGGCACACTGCTGGCTCATGTTCAGCCGGCTGTCAACCAGCATCCCCAGGTCCCTTTCCTCCGGGCTGCTCTCCAGCAACTCCTCCCCAAGCCTGTAGCGTTGCATGGGGTTGTTGTGGCTGAAGTGCAGGACCCTGCACATGGCCTTATTAAACCTCATACAGTTGGCCTCTGCCCATCGATCCAGCCTGTCCAGATCCCTCTGCAGAGCCCTCCTACCCTCCAGCAGATCAACACTCCCACTCAACTTGGTGTCATCTGCAAACTTACTGAGGGAGCACTCAATTCCCTCATCCAGATCATCAATAAAGATATTGAATAAGACCGGCCCCAGAACCGAGCCCTGGGGAACACCGCTTGTGACTGGCCGCCAGCCGGATTTAACGCCGTTCACCACAACTCTCTGGGCTCGGCCATCCAGCCAGTTCCTCACCCAGCGAAGAGTAAACCCGTCTAAGCCACGAGCTGCCAGTTTCTCCAGGAGAATGCTGTGGGAGACGCTGTCAAAGGCTTTACTAAAGTCCAGGGAGACAACGTCCACAGCCTTTCCCTCATCCACTAGGCGGGTCACCTGGTCATAGAAGGAGATCAGGTTGGTCAAGCAGGACCTGCCTTTCATGAACCCATGCTGGCTGGGCCTGATCCTTTGGTTGTCCTGCAGATGCCCTGTGAGCACTCTCAAGACCAACCGCTCCATAATCTTCCCTGGTACAGAGGTCAGGCTGACAGGCCTGTAGTTCCCAGGATCCTCCTTCCGGGAGCTCCTCCGCCAGCTCCCTCAGTACTCTCGGGTGGATCTCATCAGGCCCCATAGACTTGTGGGTGTCCAGGTGGCTTAGCATGTCCTTGACTGCTTCCTCCTGGATTATGAGGAGTACATTGTGCTCTCCATCCCTGTCTTCCAGCTCAGGGAGCTGAATACCCTGCGGATACCTGGACTGGCTATTAAAGACTGAGGCGAAGAAGGCATTAAGTACCTCAGCCTTGTCCTCGTCCTTGGAGACAATGTTCCCTGCCATATCCAGTAGGGGATGGAGATTCTCCTTGCCTCTCTTTTTGTTGTTAATATATTTGTAAAAACATTTTTTATTATCCTTTACGACTGTGGCCAGACTGAGCTCTAGCTGGGCTTTTGCCTTTCTAATTTTGTCCCTGCTTGACCTATCGAGATCCTTGTACTCTTCGTGAGTTGCCTGCCCCTTCTTCCAGAGGTGATAAACTCTCCTCTTTTCCCTGAGTCCCAGCAAAATCTCCCTGTTCAGCCAGGCCGGTCGCCTTCCCCGCCAGCTCTTCTTACGGCACATGGGGACCGCCTGCTCCTGCGCCTTTAAGATTTCCTTCCTGAAGACTGTCCAGCCTTCCTGGACCCCTTTGTCCTTCAGGACTGTCTCCCAAGGGACTCTCTCAACCAGTGACCTGAACAGGCCGAAGTCTGCCCTCCGGAAGTCCATGATAGCGGTTTTGCTGACCCCTCTCCTTACTTCCCTCACAACTGAGAATTCTATCATGTCGTGGTCGCTAAGCCCAAGACGGCCTCCGACCACCACATCTCTCACCAGTCCTTCTCTGTTTGTAAACAGCAGGTCCAGTAAGGCATCTCCCCTGGTGGGCTCACTCACCAGCTGCATCAGGAAGTTATCCTCCACACACTCCAGGAACCTCCCAGATTGTTTCCTCTCTGCTGTGTTATACTTCCAGCAGATGTCCGGTAGGTTGAAGTCCCCCACAAGAACAAGGGCCAGCGAACGCGAGACCTCCGCCAGTCGCTTATAGAATGTCTCATCTGTCTCTTCATCCTGGTTGGGTGGCCTGTAACAGACTCCCAGCAGGATGTCTGCCTCATTGGCCTTCCCCCTCATCCTTACCCACAAGCACTCTACTTGGTCTTCACAATCTTTGATTTCTATGCAATCAAAACACTCCCTAACATACAGAGCCACCCCACCGCCTCTCCTTCCCTGCCTATCCCTTCGGAAGAGCTTATAGCCAGCCATTGCAGCACTCCAGTCATGAGAAGCATCCCACCATGTTTCTGTGATGGCAACTACGTCATAGCTGTCGCGCTGCACAATGGCTTCCAGCTCCTCCTGTTTGGTGCCCATGCTGTGTGCATTGGTGTAGATGCACCTGAGCCGGGCTATCGATTTCAACTCTGGCACGTTGAACCTACCCCTAGGTTCAACTCTAGTGAGCCCGGTTTTATCCCCTCCCCCCTCCAAATCTAGTTTAAAGCCCTCTCAATGAGGCCTGCCAGCTCATGAGCAAGAATCCTTTTGCCCCTCGGCATCAGTTGCACTCCAATGAGTGGCTCCACTCTCTGTCAAAAAATCTATTGTTTCATTCCCCAGCTTTATTGGAACCAAGGGATCTTCTGGGGAAGCTTTATTTCCCCCGGTCCTCTTCATTCATTGTCTGAATCTTCCAACATCATAACACTGATGTCCTCTAACTGGCTTTTCTTTTTGCTATCAGGACATTCATTTTTCCAGTGTCCTTCCTGTCTGCAGATAGCACATTGATTTGGACCCAAAGTGGGGACTTTTTGTGCTCCAGGACCTCTGCCTCTTTTTCCATGACTTCCTCTTCCCTTTCCTCTTACCCCACCTCTTCTATCCACAATTGCTGCAGCTAAGAGAGGCCTGCAATTTCATTCTCACTTGCTCCTTTTTCTCTTTCTTTTTTTCCTTATTATCGGTCGAAAAATAGACAATCCCTCACTCCATTCACTTTTTGCAACTTATAATCCTTTATTTTTTTCTTTTTCTTCAATACACGTCATTAACATATCTCCCCCTAATTGACACTTTTTCTGAATACATGGATTTCTACACAGAGTCATAAAAGTATCATCATACAAAACTTAATCCCACTTTCCCAAGTCGACGACAAAAAAACATTAACTGCAGTACAATATTAAATTATAAAGACCCATTTTCAATCCATTGTTCAACATCATCTAATTTGTAATTTGGCCACCATTGATTACAATATCTTTTCATTTTGTCTTTAGTCATCGGATCTCCTCCAAACTTATTCCAATTTTTCAAAATACACACCAAAGGGCTACAGGGAGGAACTGTGGATTAGCTTGATCTCATTCCAATTAAATACCTAAATTATTCCCTTGTACACACTCCGCTCTGACCCCACTGGTCAATTAAGGCAACCCTTGCCGGTGTCTATGGGCAAATTTATGTGGATGTGACTTTATAACCTTCTGTGGAAATAATTAAATTTTAATACTCACCAATCCAAGGATTCACCCCCCTTTCACCCTTATACAAATGTCTCTGTTCGGCGTTGCACCTTTGAGTCACTCATCACCCTGAACTCAGAGGAGATCCAGAGGAGTCCCTGATCAACAGGTTGGTGCGTGCTGGAGTACTGTCCGGTCTGATTCTCCACTGTTGGAGACAGCAAGACGATCTGGGCAGGGCCTTATGGCTGTCCCAGGTATGCTGGGAAGAGTACAGGGATGCTGCCTGGTTGTGCAGGGATGGCGTCAGGAAGGCCAAGGTGTGGCTGGAGCCAAATTGGCAAGGGATGCAAAGAATAGTAAGAAGGGCTTCTACAGGTATGTCAGCCAGAAAAGGAAGGTCAAAGAAAGCGTACCCCCCTTGATGAGCAAGACTGGCAGACTGGTAACAGTGGATGAGGAGAAGGCTGAGGTACTGAATGACTTCTTTGCCGCAGTCTTCACTGGCAACCTCTCTTCCCACACCTCTCGAGTGGATGGAATAGCAAGACGGGGACTGGAGGAGCAAAGTCCCTCCCACTGTAAGAGAAGATCAGGTTTGAGACCACCTGAGGGACCTGAACATGCACAAGTCTATGGGACCTGATGAGATGCATCCCAGAGTCCTGAGGGAATTGGCTGATGTAGTTGCCAAGCCACTCTCCATGATATGTGAAAAGTCCTGGCAGTCAGGTGAAGTCCTTGGAGACTGGAAAAAGGGTAACATTGCACCCATTTTTAGAAAGGGGAGAAAGGAGGACCCTGGGAACTACTGACCTGTCAGCCTGACCTCTGTGCCTGGGAAGATCATGGGACAGATCCTCCTAGAAGCTAGGCTAAGGCACATGGAGGGCAGGGACATGATTTGAGACAGTCAGCATGGCTTCACCAAGGGCAAGTCCTGCCTGACCAACCTAGTGGCCTTCTATGACAGAGTGACCACATCAGTGGACAAGGGAAGAGCTACCGATGTCATCTGTGTGGATTTCTGTAAGGCCTTTGACACAGTCCCCCCCCAATATCCTCCTCTCTAAATTGGAGAGAGATGGATTTGACTGGTGGACGAGGAATTGGTTGGATGGTCGCACCCAGAGGGTAGTGGTCAACAGCTCAATGTCCAGACAGAGATCGGTAACGAATGGTGTCCCTCAGGGGTCCGTATTGGGACCAGTACTGTTTAATATCTTCACCAATGCCATAGACAGTGGGATCAAGTGCACCCTCAGCACGTTTGCAGATGACACTAAGCTGAGTGGTGCGGTTGACACACCTGAGGGATGGGATGCCATCCAGCGGGATCTGGACAAGCTTGAGGAATGGGCCCATGTGAACCTCATGAGGTTCAACAAGGCCAAGTGCCAGATCCTGCACCTGGGTTGGGGCAACCCAGACTATCAATACAGGCTGGGGGATGAAGGGATTGAGAGCAGCCCTGCCAAGAAGGACTTGGGGGTACTGGTGGACGAAAAGCTGGACATGAGCCAGCAATGTGCGCTTGCAGCCCAGAAGACCAACTGTATCCTGGGCTGCATCCAAAGAAGCGTGGCCAGCAGGTCAAGGGAGGTGATTCTGCCCCTCATCATCGTTTGGTTCCACTTGCAGAGCCTCATACCTATTATACAAGGGCACATGGGAAGGTGGGGTAGTCACAGAGGAGACGCACCTGCTGTGCTGGGCAGGAACTTGTTGCCATTGCCCCCTATCCCTTACGTCACTGTGTTCAGCCAGATGGACAGAGGATAGGGAATCCTCCTTATCATGTGTTCTGTTTGCATGACACAATGCAGCAAAAAGGCAGTAAAATACATATAGGTTTCTATATCAGACATAGACATGTTCCTTTATGTCATAAAATACTGAATAAATTACATTTTATTTTCAATACTTGGGTGGTGTTTTCCTCGCCTTGTATGAAAACCTTAGCTGCCCATGCCATTTGTAGTTAAGCTTACCTAACAGTGTTCATTTTAAGACCTTGATGTCCAGTATAGCTGTCATATTCAATGTCATAGTCAATTCTTGCATCCTCTTCACTGTTTTTCTTGGCAATCTAGTTATTACTTATATGTTGATTATGTGTGTGCATGTATAGTACAGACTGGAGTCATAGGCTGGGAACTGTGATTTTTTTAAATATTATTTACTATGCTAATATCAGCAGCTTTGAAGAAGGGTGCAGAAGGCTGTATGTGTATTTATGCATTTATACATGTATATATAAAAAAAATCAAAGATTAAAAATAAATATCTGTACCTGGAAGTCTCCCACTGATTCTATGTAATAGGATCATTTCCTGAACAGGAATTTACTTAATATTATTTAGATATAAATTGTTTATGTATGTAAATCATGTTTTGCAATGATTTCAGAGTATGAAATCAAACTGTTGTTTCCTACCTAGTAACTGCTATAGATCAGCTTTGTCCTGGACTAATGTAGTTTGTTGGCCAGCTTATCTGAGGTAGATTCAATTGAATCTACCTTCAATTGAATTTAAGTCCTCTTTGAGAACTGCAATATCTACTAAAGATTTCTGCCATATAGTGGAAATATACATTCACAGATCAAAATAAATGTTAAGACTAATGTGACATTTGAAGGTGTTACACTATGTTAAATATTAAATGGTGTTTCAATTCGGAAGCCACTGAGGCAAAGGGCTCCGGAGCAGAGGATCGCGCCGGGGGACCCTTCCTAAAGCGGCAAAACCGCGGCAAAACTGCGAAGGCGAAAGCGCAGGGAGAGAAAGAGTGCCCCAGCCCCTCTCCAGAGCTGGCAGAGTGGGCTCCTGTGAGCGGCAGCTCTGACTCAGCGTGGGTGGGGACTAGAGCTGCAGCGGCCAAAGACCCTCACATACAAGAGCAGCCCCAGGGAGCGCGGCGACCAGGGCGGGCAAAAAGGACGTGGCGTGGCAGTTTGCGCAGGCAGGGTATGCAGGGATGCCATGCAGGCAGGGCGCAGTCCCGTCCCCATCCGTCCTGCCCTCGGCACTAGAGGCTCTCTCAACGAGTGGTCATCACCCTCCCAGAAGAGGTCCAGCTATGGTCTCCATTCTGCTGAAAGCTGTGCCCAGAAGGAATGTGGTGATCCAGATGGAGATCCCGCTCAAGCATGCAGCTGTCCAGGTGTCTGGCTGCAAGGAGTGCCTGAGCCTGTCACTTGTGCTGGAGGGCAGCAGAGACAACACCTGTGTGTGGTGTGACCAGGTGAATGATTTGCTCAGCCTGGTGGCAGAGCTGAAAGAGGAAGTGGAGAGGCTGAGGAGCATCAGGGAGTGTGAGAGGGAGATAGATTGGTGGAGCCACACCCTGCTGTCCCTGAGGCAGAGGCAGCAGACGGGGGTTCCACAAGCAGCAGGAGAGGACCTAAGACATGAGGGGGAATGGAAACAGGTCCCTGCTTGGGGCAGCAGGTGAATCCCCTCCTGGCCTCCCTCACCTTCCCAGCTGCCCTTACACAACAGATATGGGGCTCTGGAACTTGAAGGCCAGGCAAATGAGGATGTAGATGAAAGTCCAGGATGTAGATGAAGGTCCATCCAGGGGGTTGCCTAGGGTGAGTCAGTCAGCCCCATGCATTATGACTACCTCTGTTAAGAAAAAAAGGAGGGTAATTGTTGTCAACGACTCTCTTCTGAGAGGTACAGAGGGCCCAATATGCCGACCAGACCCAACCCATAAGGAAGTCTGCTGCCTCCCTGGGGCCCGGGTGAGAGATGTTACTAGGAAACTCCCTGGTCTGGTACGGCCCACCAATTACTACCCGCTGTTGGTTATGCAGGTTGGCAGCGACGAGGTTGCGCAAAGAAGTCTAAAAGCGATTAAAAGGGACTTCAGAGAGCTGGGGCGACTGGTTGATGGAATGGGAGCACAGGTAGTGTTTTCATCAGTCCCTTCAGTGGCAGGGAGGAATGCTGAAAGGAACAGGGAAATATACCTGGTTAACACGTGGCTCAGAGGCTGGTGCTGTTGGTGGAATTTGGGGCTTTGTGACCATGGGGTGGTTTACACGGCACCGGGCCTGATGGCAGCAGATGGAGTTCAACTACCTTCAAGGGGAAAAAGGATTCTTGCTTAGGAGTTGTCAGGCCTCATCAAGAGGTCTCTAAACTAGATTCAAAGGGGGAAGGGGATAAAACCAGGCTCACTAGAGATGAGCCTAGGGGTGGTATGCCAATGTTGGGGGTGAAATCAAAAGCCCAGCTCACGTACATCTACACCAATGCATGCAGCATGGGCAGCAATCAGGAAGAGCTGGAAGCCATTGTGCAGCGGGACAGCTATGACTTAGTCGCCATCACAGAAACATGGTGGGATGACTTTCATGACTGGAGTGCTGCAATGGATGGCTATAAGCTCTTCCGAAGGAATAGGCAAGGAAGGAGAGGTGGTGGGGTGGCTCTGTATGTTAGGCAGTGTTTAAATTGTATAGAGCTCAACGATTGTGATGACAAGGTGTGGAGTAATCGCTGAGGGGTACTTTGGAAATTTACCCTCTAAGAACAGCCTTGAAACCAGGTGGAACGTAGCACTCGTACAACAGGTCTGTGCCATGGAGACTCCCTGAACAGCCTTGGATGTTAGCCACATCGGGGCGCCTGGTGTGCTGACTCTGGGAGAGATTACATGGAGGGTGGAGCGGAGTGGAGACCTCGCGGCCACGCTCTGTGAACAGGGGAGTTTAGGGATGCACAGGATGTACATTGATAAGCTGCGCTTACAATGTCCTGGGCCAAGGACCTGCCAACTTTGATGAAGTGCTGTACTTAGAGTGAACTTTGCTAATTATAATATCATTATAATACTAAAGCACACACCCCTCTCAAAAGCTACCACCCCCCCAAGGTGCGACCCCTCCTCAATGAGTGTGCGCACTGAATTTTTCCTAGTCTGTACCTTTAAACGCGAAGCGAGAGAATTCTGCACCAATCCTGATAAAGGTATGTATGACTAGAGTCACTCAAGCTCCACCTGCAAAGTAAAACACTATAAAATAATGTTTTAAGAGCTGGATGTTAGGGAAGATACCATCGTCGTGTACTACTCTAACTTCCGGGATCAGTCGACGGGCTGAGCCTCTCTTCCCCCCCATCGGGACGCCGTTGGGTAAGATTCGAACACTTGGTCATACCAAGTGCCTCCCCGGGAAACTTAGAAATCTCTATATAGAGTCACTTTACATCTTTTAACGCATTTATAGCCAAGTAGTGTCCCTCGTAGTTTTAGCATTTGCACGTGCTTTATAGGTAGTGAATTTATCACCGGCAATCCAAAGAACCTGTATATCTGTTGCTTCAATAAATCGCACTATTGATTGACTCAGCCGTGTGTTCAATGAATCGCACTATTGATTGACTCAGCCGTGTGTGGTCCCTGAACGCGACCGTACCTCTGAGTGCGGCCGTGTTAGTTCAGGAGGTGTCCGGCTGAGCAGGTAGTGTGATGTTAGTAGTGCATCCGGACCCGTGATAGTCCAACAAAGGTGTTGGGCGCGACCGGACTACTAACGCTGACTTTGGGCATCACTCAGAACCTAAGCTCAGCCGCCCCCAGTCCCTCTGATATCTGAGGATCGACTGGAAAGCAAGGGGGTTTAGTTTCTGCCAAATTGCTCTGCCTCTTAACGCAACACAAGGTCGAATGCTTAGGGGACTTCAACTTACCGGACATCTGCTGGAAGTATAACACAGCAGAGAGGAAACAGTCTAGGAGGTTCCTGGAGTGTGTGGAGGATAACTTCCTGACACAGCTGGTAAGTGAGCCTACCAGGGGAGGTGCCCCGCTTGACCTGCTGTTTACAAACAGAGAAGGACTGGTGGGAGATGTGGTGGTGAGAGGCCATCTTGGGCTTAGCAACTATGAAATGATAGAATTCTCAGTTATTGGTGAAGTAAGGAGGGGGGTCAGCAAAACCACTACCATGGTCTTCCAGAGAGCAGACTTTGGCCTGTTCAGGACACTGGTTGAGAGAGTCCCTTGGGAGATAGTCCTGAAGGGCAAAGGGGGCCAGGAAGGCTGGACATTCTTCAAGAAGGAAATATTAAAGGTGCAGGAGCAGGCGGTCCCCATGTGCTGCAAGATAATCTGATGGGCAAGGCGACCAACCTGGCTGCACAGGGACCTTTTGCTGTGACTCAGGAAAAAAAGGAGAGTATATCACCTTTGGAAGAAGAGGCAGGCAACTCAAGAAGAGTACAAGGATCTTGTTAGGTCATGTAGAAAAAATATTAGAAAGGCAAAAGCCCAGCTACAATTCAATCTGGCCAGGGTCATAATGGACAACTGAAAATGTTTTTACAAATATATTAACAATAGAAAGAGAACAAAGGAGAATCTCTATCCCTTACTGGATGCGGGTGGGGGGAACATTGTCATGAAGGATGAGGAAAAGGCTGAGGTACTTAATGCCGCCTTTGCCTCAGTCTTTAATAGACAGACTAAGTATCCTCAGGGTATTCAGCCCCCTGAGCTGGAAGACAGGGATGGAGCAGAATAAACTCCCCATAATCCAGGAGGAAGCAGTTAAGGACCTGCTATGCCACCTGGAAACCCACAAGTCTATGGGACGTGATGGGATCCACCCAAGAGTACTGAGAGAGCTGGCGGAGGAGCTTGCCAAGCCACAGTCCATCATTTATCAGCAGTCCTGGTTAACAGGGGAGGTCCCAGAAGACTGGAGGCTTGCCAATGTGACGCCCATCTGCAAGAAGGGCCTGAAGGAGGATCCTGGGAACTACAGGCCTGTCAGCCTGACCTTGGTACCAGGGAAGATTATGGAGAGGTTCATCTTGAGGGTGCTCACAGGGCATGTGAAGGACAACCAGGGGATCAGGCCCAGCCAGCACGGGTTCATGAAAGACAGGTCCTGCTTGACCAACCTGATCTCCTTCTATGACCAGGTGACCCGCCTAGTGGATGAGGGAAAGGCTGTGGACGTTGTCTACCTGGACTTTAGTAAAGCCTTTGACAGCGTCTCCCACAGCATTCTCCTGGAGAAACTGGCGGCTTGTGGCTTAGACAGGTTTACTCTTCACTGGGTAAAGAACTGTCTGGACGGCCGAGCCCAGAGAGTTGTGGTGAATGGAGTTAAATCCAGTTGGCGGCCGGTTACAAGCGGTGTTCCCCAGAGCTCAGTATTGGGGCCAGTCTTGTTTAATATCTTTATTGATGATCTGGATGAGGTGATCGAGTGCTCCCTCAGTAAGTTTGTAGATGACAGCAAGTTGGGCAGGAGTATTGATCTGCTGGAGGGTAGGAGGGCTCTGCAGAGGGATCTGGACAGGCTGGATCGATGGGCAAAGGTCAACTGTATGAGGTTTAATAAGGCTAAGTGCCGAGTCCTGCACTTCAGTCACAACAACCCCATGCAACACTACAAACTTGGGGAGGAGTGGCTGGAGAGCTGCCCGGTGGAAAGGGACCTGGGGGTGCTGGTTGACAGCCAGCTGAATATGAGCCAGCAGTGTGCCCAGGTGGCCAAGAATGCCAACAGCATCCTGGCCTGTATCAGAAATAGTGTGGCCAGCAGGAGGAGGGAAGTGATTGTGCCCCTGTACTCGGCTCTGGTGAGGCCTCACCTCGAATCCTGTGTTCAGTTTTGGGCCCCTCACTACAAGAAGGACGTTGAGTTGCTGCAGCGTGTCCAAAGAAGGGCAAGGAAGCTGTTGAGGTGTCTGGAGCACAAGTCTGATGAGGAGTGGCTGAGGGAACTGGGGCTGTTCAGTCTGGAGAAGAGGAGGCTGAGGGGAGACCTTATTGCTCTCCGCAACTACCTGAAATGGTGTTGTGGTGATGTGGGTGTTGGTCTCTTCTCCCAAGTAACAAGAGATAGGACGAGAGAAAAAGTCTCAAGTTATGCCAGGGGAGGTTTAGACTAGATATTAGGAAAAATTTCTTCACCGAGAGAGTGGTCAAGCATTGGAACAGGCTGCCCAGGGAGGTGGTGGAGTCGCCATCTCTGGAAATGTTCAAAAAACGTGTGAATGTGGCGCTTCGGGACATGGTTTAGGGGGTATGGTGGTGTTGGGTTGTTGGTTGGACTTGATGATCTTAAAGGTCTTTTCCAACCTTAATGATTCTGTGACTCTGTGATTCAAATCCTAAAGGCTGACTGTATTTAAGACTCTGTTCTTGAAGGTTATGCATTATGTGACAGACATAGATAAAAATGCTACAACCAAGGTAAAGGCTGGTCTATACACTGTTCATCTTTGTTTAACTGAAAGTAGTTTTAGAATAGATCAGATAAGCTTGTGCAGGTTCCACATGATTAGAAATGTGTTGAAATAAGAAAACCTAATTCAAAAGTTTATAAATCCACACAAGGAAAACTCTGAAGTTGATATTGTTAAAGAAACAGTTTTCCAGGTATAGAAATGTAGAGTGGAGCATACTGACCTTTTGTAGCCAGTTTGTACAAGCATGAAGGCAAAGCAGTGACGACAAGGCTGACTATGCACAAGATTGTTTCCCTGCTCCTGTGAAATGATTTTTTCATGACTCTGTATTTGTGTGTATATGTTATAGACACATACAATGCATACTACTGTATTCCTGTCTGAGAGCTGAGTCACTTCATCAGGAGGGAAACATTGTTTTTATTAAAGACTAATTTAAATAAAGCACATTAGGATATTGAAAGCTTCATTATAAAATGAAACATAAGCAGGAAACATTGGAAAGAGGCACAAATGCTTTAAGTCTTGTGTCGTGGTTTAGCCCCAGCCAGCAACTAAGCACCACGCAGCCGCTCACTCACTCCCCCTCCCGTATTGGGATGGGGGAGAGAATTAGAAAAAAAAAATTGTGGGTTGAGATAAAAACAGTTTAATAGGACAGAAAGAGAGAAAGAAACAACAGTGATAACAACAATAATAATACCGACAAAGGAATGTACAAGAACAAGTGATGCCCAATACAGCAATTGCTCACCACCTGGCGATCGATAGCCCGTCCCCGAGCAGCGATTTCCACCCCCCGGCTAACTCCAGTTTATGTACTGGGCATGACGTCGTATGGTAGGGAATATCTCTTTGGCCAGTCTGGGTCAGCTGTCCTGGTTGTGTCCCCTCCCAGCTTCCTGTGCACCCCCAGCCTCCGTGCTAGCAGGCCAGCATGAGAAGCTGGACTGTCCTTGACTGCTCAGCAACAACCCAAAACATCAGCACATTATCAACAGTTTCTCATCCCAAATTAAAAACATCGTTTCACACTAGCTTCTGTGAAGAAAACCAGCTCTATCCTGGCTGAAACCAGGACATCTTGTTTTATGAATATTCTGAAACTTATCAGAATTATTTTGCAGTTCTGTGGATGAAATGCCCAGACAAGCTCTGAATTGTTTCCCCCTATAGTAAATAGAGAATATTCATGAAACATATTGCAAAATAAAGTATCAGATCTGTACTGCTTAGACATATGAGACTTTTTAGCATAGTGGAATTTACTTTTAAGCAGGAGCTAGTAAGAAGATTATTTTCTGAGTAGTGCTGTCAAAGATTCATAATGAAAGCTGCTGCTGGGTAAAGGGAGCAAAACATGCATTTGCCTACTGCAACTTGCTTAGTTCTAGCAGTTGCTTTCAAATTGCCAGGTATTGAAACTGCATATGTGAAAGTGGGTGAACAAGACCTTTGGATTTCACTGGATTGGCGATGATGCACTATTTTTTCTGTCTCATAGATTTTCTGTATACGCTTACCTAATCTTTTCCTGGGTCTACATGGAGGGTGAGAGGTAGTATCCAGACTGAAAAAAATGTTTTGATTGCCTTAATATAAGAGCATGAAGACCCGGCATCAAGAGAATAAGGGGAAAAGAGGGAGGACCTTTGTGAATGGCATCAGATACATGTAGAAGGAAATGGAAAACTGAAGGTATACTTTACTATTAATATTTTCACGCTCTTGCTTATTAAGTGAGAAAGTGAACCTTACAATTCTCTCTCCTCTCTACATCACATCTATTTGAGACATTGCTTTCCAGAGCAAAATTTTCAGTTTTCTTTTTCCAGTAGCAATTGGCTATTTTCTAATCTGATTTTTGAGGAAAATGTAATCACAGCTTTTGTCTATGCAAATAAGTTTTGATTGTGTTGACAAACTTCAGTCAGAGGTTAAGATCACAAAGACACTAAATGTATGGAAGTTGCATTAATAGGCAGTTAGATGAAGCTGGAGACTCTTTTCACTGTCCCCTCTATCCCCTGTACACTCACTTTTTAGAAAAGAAGATACTTCAGGCTTTGCTGGACTCACCTGTGATAAAATATATCAGTCTCAACACAAATTTCTTTTCTTGTTTTTCCTAATCTTTTGAAAAGACAAAAACTACCCTAGTAAAGTTGGGGGCGAATATAAATTTGTATAGGTAGCTTACTTGCTCTATTTCTTCAGAACTTTGTATCATAAATTTATTTACTCTTTGCATTATCATTAAACAAATATATCAGTGAAAAATCATCCTTTGAAAAAGGAGCATAGGATCAGTCCTATAAGAGATTCTTAAATTTCATGTTGTTTACATGATAACTTCAAATATCAAGCTGTATGTTTTGAAGTTAATGTGCATTGGTATATATTGTTAAAACTAGCATCCATTTTGTTAAGACTTCTTAAAACTTGCTTTACTGTGACTCTGAGTAAACTCATGACACATACTGCTTCTACTGATGACCCTGTAGCAAATCAAATTTTATTTATGTATTCACTGATGCACATGAATGTGCATCTCATATTTGGTGATCTCACACTTTGTTCATCCTGTACACCACTTTGATTTGTTTTTTGGGTTGTTTCATTTGTTAATTAAGATTTTCACTTTATAACAATACATATGTTCAAGTCGTTTGGTACACAAACACGTTTTGTTAAGAGTTGTTTGCTTCTAGTTCACAAAGTGACTGGCCTGAAGAGAAAGAAAATAATTATAAATATCACTGAAGCTGTTCATATGCTCAAAGTGAAAGTTAATGATGCCTGATCACTGTTTTATGAAAATCTTGTTCGGAATATTAAGTGGAAAAAATCTGCTCAAGAAATATGCATGTTGCTGTTGAATTGGAAACTAGTTTTAATATTTTGGGGATATCACTTTTGCCTGTTGTATGACTGTTAACTCCAAAATATCTTCATGAAATTGTCCTGGCTTTAGAACTATGATCAACTTTGGTTTAAGGCATCCTCCCTTTCTATCCCAAGTAGCATCAGGTTTATGATATCTAGGGGTGCATGCTGGGATAACTTAAGCAATCACTGGCCTTAGGTGTCCAAACTATATTTCTTATGGATGTTGCTGTCTTCATAAGTGCATTAGCAGAACTGATGTTGTGTCATTTTCTCAGTCTTAGTTCATTCTGGTGTATTATTCTAAGATGAAGTTAATGACCATATAAATTAAGTGTGAGACTGTAACACGTGATAGCTGAGGCCTATATACACCTCCTGCTGCATGGGACTGCTGCAATGACTGAACTAAGCTGCTAAAGTTGGTAACATCTTAGATTGACAAAGCCACATCTTCTACAGACAGAGTTGGAGCCCTCTGTGTTGTGGCCACCACTTTGTCTCACACAGGTGACCAAACTGGGAACTTCTACACTAAAAAACCTAATCACTCTTAAAGATTAAAGACAGATTTCTAAGCACAGATTTGAGACATGGCCAGCACAAAAGAGGTCCTGCACTCACTGACGAGTGAGTTATATCAGTTTCCATATTTACTTTTACAAAAGTCACTGTAGGCTGTTATTCCATTCTGAGCACTGTTCAAACTGAGAGGCTATGTATGTGTGCTTGACTGGCATGTGCAATGGAGACAGGCCATCCTAATGGGATTATTGCAGATTTATGTAGTTCTAGTTATGAAAATGAAATACCTATGTGTCTTGGTTTAGTCCACCTCCGGGCTAAATGCTAGCAATTGTTCTATCACCTGAAAACCCCCTCCCAGCTGAGAAAGGGAAATAGGGGAAAGAAAGGAAACTCGTAGGTTGAAATAGAAACAGATTTAATAAAACAATAAAACTAATATTAATACTAAAGCCATATAAAGTTGTCGTGGTTTAGCCGTTATATATAACACAGTTATACTCATCCCAGATAGTGGTCGTGAGCTGCACACTCCCAGCAGTGAACGCTGGTTGGTGGACACTGCAAGCAGCACAGCTCCAGCGAAGGGAGAGCAGGCCTCAGGAGCAGAGCAACGGGTGAGACCCTCCAGGGATGGCAGCCACTGAGAGAGAGAGACGTTCCCGGCAGACTCCACAATTTATAGCGAGCGTGTCGTTCATGGTATGGAATACTTCTGTTGGCCAGCCTGGGTCAGCTGTCTTGGCCTCTGTTCCTCCCAGCTTTAGCACCTGGCTATCTCAAGATTGCTAGAGGCCTTGATCACTATGGAAACCCACATACCATGGCTGGCCATGAACTGAAACAAAGTGTTTGTTCTCACAGTAACGGGTGCTGCAGTCTTCTCAGAAATGCAGCTTTCCTGAACAGAAAACTCATTTTATGATTCTATCCCAGCAAAACTAGGACACCATGGCACTCCTACTGGTGCAAAGGCCCATGGGCTCAGTCTTCCACCTGAGTTCATCTCTTTGTAAGAGGAAACCCTGAAAAGGTACATGACGCTATCTTTCAGTGGAAGACAGTCCAGACATGCTATGGAGAGAGCTAGTGCAGATACTGAGAACAGCTTATCAAGATCAGTGATGTTCTGCACCAAGGTTGATTAGTGCCTTGTGACAGGCACACTTCTTCAAAGTGACTTGAACTTCTTTAATCTTTCACAGCAACTACTGGGTCAGCAATTGCTGGCCACCAAATCTTGTTGCAGTTCGTGTCCTGAGATCGTGTCAGCAATGTACCGCATCAAAACTTTTCATCCTGACACCTCTGTGTGTGTATATATATATATAAAAAAAAAATGGAGAAACCCTGCCTGTCTGGTTTTGCTCTCTGCTAAGGAACAGTATATTCTGTCTTCCTTCTCTGAACGATTTCAGGTACTTTAGTTCCTCTTTCAGTTTCCTGGTTTTGTGTTGGCTTTTGTTGGATTTTTTTTCAGTCAGGAATGCAGGCTGTCTTTAAAACAAGAAAAAAAATTAAAAAAAAAAAAAAAGCTGAGAGGCTGGTTCCAGCTCAAGGATTCCCCTGGAGGAGTCAGGTGCTCTCTATTTATAAAGCTGTGTTATTTTCAAGTTTTGTCTGCAGATCTACTTCCTTGTGCCATGGAATGCCAGCAAGCAAAGCAAGGACTTGGCACAAAATGACCCTGTGGGCTCAGCCTGCAGTTTTGCACACAATTATCAATGATGTTGATCGATAGTACAACTGCATTGTCCGACTCCTTGGAGTTAGCATTTTCAAAACAGTGTGCAAATGTACTGCTGAGGAAAGGTGTGAATGTGAGATGAAAATTCCATTACAGATGATATTAGGGTTTATTCTGAATAATTTTGCAAATTCAGATTTTGCTGTTGGATATAGCAGTTAAAAGGAGATTAAAAAGGTGGTCTCTAAAATGTTCCTGTTCTCTGACTACTGATATGCTAATATATGCTATATAGCTAGACAGACAAGATAACTAAAGTCCACACTCCATAGATAAAGGACAGAAACACAAAGATTTTGTATGGAAGTTAAATAGATGTGTTAGCATAGGACTGTGCTCAAGCCAATAAGTCTTACCTCCTAGCAGTTTATCAAACGTTTTTATCTTCAGAAATGATTCCTTAGAATGGAAGGTTTGGTTTAAATACTAGGAAAAGTGTAATAATGACAGTACAAGATAGACTGTTTGGGGAATCTCCACCTCTGTGTTTACACATACTGGTCAGAGGTAATAAAGGTTTCATATCATTATCATGATATGACTGAGGATGTATTGAGTGGTCTTTCAAAGTAAGTGCCTTTGGGCAATGGGCTACGTTCAGGGAGCATTCAAATGATTCAGTACCAAGTAATACCATGATCCAAGAGAAAACAATGAGCAGGTTGAGTAAAGATAGCCAAGGGAGAGGTGACAGGAAAGATTCATTACCTTTCAGTAACAGATACTTTCATAAACCCACACAGAGGTTAGAAGGGAACAAAGAGGGAATGATGAACCAGGGCCTCTCTGGTCCTGCTGATAAGTATTCACACAAAGCAACGGCAGAAAACAATCAATCACGGGCATTGCAGTGGGACACCAGTGCCTCCTCAATAACAAAAGTATTCCATTAAACTGATCGTAGATGATTTGGGATACGTATTACCAAGGACAAAAGAAGAACGTGGTGAGAGTGAGTGCAGGGGAAACGTGAGAAAACATGGTATAGAAGGGTCTAAGGAAACAAGGTATATTGATAATTCAAAGAACGGAGATGATGTAATTCAAAGAAAAAAACCCTGAATTTAGGTGGAAACAAGTACACCCTCAACAACAGTGGCACAAGCAAGAATTTGGTGATGGATTTAAAGGCCAGCCCATTTGAAGCAATATGAACAGTAGCAGGCTACAAGGAGGTAGATGCAAGCTGAGTTTATACATTGTCCTTGTTTCAGTTGGGATAGAGTTAATTTTCTTCATAGAAGCTAGTGTGAGGCTATGTTTTGGATTTGGGATGAAAATAATGTTGGTAACATATTGATGTTTTCAGTTGTTGCTAAGCAGTCAAGGACAGTCCAGCTTTTCATGCTGGCCTGCCAGTGAGAAGGCTGGGGGTGCATGGGAAGCTGGGAGGGGACACAGCCAGGACAGCTGACCCAGGCTGGCCAAAGAGATATTCCCTACCATGTCATGTTCAGTATATAAAGCTGGGGCAAAGAAGAAGGAAGGGGTGAGGGGATGTTTGGGGTTATGGTGTCTGTCTTCCCAAGTAACCATTACGTGTGATGCAGCCCTTCTTCCCTGGATATGACTGAACACCTGCCTGCCCATGGGAAATAGTGAATGAATTCCCTGTTTTATTCTGCTTGCACGTGCGGCTTTTGCTTTACCTATTAAACTGTCTTTATCTCAACCCATGAGTTTTCTTACTTTTACTCTTCCGATTCCATCCCCTGTCCCACCATGGGGGAGTGAGCGAGCGGCTGCATGGTGCTTGGTTGCCGGCTGGAGTTAAACCACAACACATATAAATTATTTCTGCATTAACAAACGCCTGCAGAATAACTGCAGTAGTTCTTACAAGGATGTGTGAAGACCTGAGTGGAATGGAGTTAAAGGAACAAAAGATAGGAAGGCTTAGAGAAATATCCAGAAGGCAGCCTGTGTGGTGTGTTGCTAACCTGGATGGTAAGGGTCCTGGAAAAGACACCAGCAGGGGCAATGAGCAGAACTTACTGGGGGCACTTTTCTGATAAAGTCTCTTAGGAATTAGAAATTAGACAAATATGAGGAATGGTTGATAAAGATTTGCTTTCTGCAAGGCATAGGGTGTTGCAGTTTAATCAAGGAGCCTAAACCAGAAAAACTGTTTCTATCAAAGGGAAGATCTAAGAATTAATAAATATATGCTTATATAGTGCTTCAGACAGGATGTAAATGCTCTCTAGAGAGGAAGATTGTGAAGTAGCCCAAATAGAGGACTAGAGCAGGAGCTGACAGATTCAAACCCTTGGTCTAAATATAGGCATAGCAAAAGACACTGAAAGCAAGAATACTCTGTGACTGTCTGAAGCAATAACAGGACTAAGAACTGGTAGAAAAACCCCTCAGATTTACGAAATATAAACTGTATTTGGTTTGCATGGCAATGTTTTGGTAGAAGGGGGTCTACAGGGGTGGCTTCTGTGAGAAGTTGCTAGAAGCTTCCCCTATGTCCAGCAGAGCCAGTGCAGCCGGCTCCAAGACAGACCTACCACTGGCCAAGGCTGAGCCAATCAGCAACAGTGGTAGCGCCTCTGTGATAACATATTTAAGAAGGGGGGAAAAAACTGCTGCGCAACAAAAGCAGCTGGAGGAGAGGAGTGAGAATATATGAGAGCAACAACTCTGCAGACACCAAGGTCAGTGAAGGAGGGGGAGGAGGTGCTCCAGGCACCAGAGCGGACATTGCCCTGCAGCCCATGGTGAAGACCATGGTGAAACAGGTTGTCCCACTGCAGCCCATGGAGCTCCACAGTGGAGCAGATATCCACCTGGAGCCCATGGAGGACCCCACGCCATAGCAGGTGGATGCACCTGATGGAGGCTGTGACCCCATGGAAAGCCCGTGCTGGAGCAGGCTCCTGGCAGGACCTGTGGACCAGTGGAGAGAGGAGCTCACGCAGCTTTGTTGGTAGGACTTGTGGCCCCGTGGGGAACCTACACTGGATCAGTCTGTTCCTGAAGGACTGTACCCTGTGGAAAGGTCCCATGCTGGAGCAGTTAATGAAAAATGGCAGCCCATGGGAAGGACCCACATTGGAGAAGTTTGTGGATGACTTTCTCCCATGGGAGGGACCCCATGCTGGAGCAGGGGAAGAGTGTGAGGAGTCCTCCCCCTGAGGAGGAAGGAGCAGCAGAGACAATGTGATGAACTGTCTGCAACCTCCATTCCCTTTTCCCCTGTGCTGCTCAGGGGGAGGAGGTAGAGAAAAGTGGGAGTGAAGTTGAGCTTGTGAAGAAGGGAGGAGTGGAGGGAAGTGTTTTAAGATTTGGTTTGTATTTACTCATTACACTATTCAGATTTGATTGGTAATAAGTTAAATTAATTTCCCTGAGTCAATTCTGTTCTGCCTGTGACAGTAATTGGTGAGTGATCACTCCCTGCCCTATCACCACCCACCAGCCTTTCATCGTATTTTTCGTCCACTGTCCAGCTGAGGAGGGGGAGTGATAAAGTGGCTTTGGTGGGGACCTGGCATCCAGTCAGGGAAAACCCACTACGCAAACACTGTGCAGTAATAACAATGGGTGCCTTTTAGCTCTTTCTCTTTTAGCATCAATTTGGGAAGGCTGAATAGGCAACCTAAAAAACTGGCTGGATACCCAGGCCCAAAGAGTTGTGGTGAATGGAGTTAAATCTGGTTGGTGGCCGGTCACAAGTGGTGTGCCCCAGGGCTCAGTACCGGGGACAGTTCTGTTCAATATCTTTATCAATGTTCTGGACAAGGGGATCGAGTGCTGCCTCATTAAGTTTTGCACCCAAGTTGGGCGGGAGACTTCAGAGCGCTGGGGTGACTGATCGATGAAGCAGGAGCACAGGTAGTGTTTTCGTCAATCCCTTCAGTGACAGGGAGGAACGTTGAAAGGAATAGGAAAGCACACTTGGTCAACACATGGCTCAGGGGCTGGTGCTGTTGGCAGAATTTTGGGTTTTTTGACCATGGGGTGGTTTACACGACACTGGGCCTCCTGGCAGAAGATGTAGTGCAACTGTCTCCAAGGGGGAAAAGGATTCTTGCTTACGAGCTGGCAGACCTCATTGAGAGGGCTTTAAACTAGATTTGAAGGGGGAGGGGGATAAAACCAGGCTCACTAGAGATGAACCTAGGGGTGGTATGCCAATGTTGGGGATGAAATCAAAAGCCTAGCTCATGTACATCTATACCACTGCACGCAGCTTCGGCATGAAACAGGAGGAGCTGGAAGCCATTGTGCAGCAGGACAGTTCTGATGTAGTCGCCATCACAGAAACATGGTGGGATGACTTATGACTGGAGTGCTGCAATGGATGGCTATAAGCTCTTGAGAAGGGATAGGCATGGAAGGAGAGGCGGTGGCATGGCTCTGTATGTTAGGGAGTGTTTAAATTGTATAAAGCTCAGCGATTGTGAAGACCCACTCGAGTGCTTATGGGTAAGGATGAGGGGGAAGGCCAACGAGGCAGATATCCTGCTGGGAGTCTGTTATAGACCACCTAACCAGGACGAAGAGGCAGATGAAACATTCTATAAGCGACTGGCAGAAGTCTCGCAATCGCTAGCCCTTGTTCCTGTAGGAGACTTCAATTTACCAGAAATCTGCTGGAAGTATAACACGGCAGAGAGGAAACAGTCTAGGAGGTTCCTGGAGTTTGTGGAGGATAAACTCCTGACACAGCTGGTAAGTGAGCCTACCAGGGGAGGTGCCTTGCTTGACCTGCTGTTTACGAACAGAGAAGGACTGGTGGGAGATGTGGTGTTCAGAGGCCGTCTTGGGCTTAGTGACCATGACATGATAGAATCCTCAGTTCTGAGTGAAGTAAGGAGAGGGGTCAACAAAACTGCTACCATGGACTTCCGGAGGGCAGACCCAAGAGTATTGAGAGAGCTGGCGGAGGAGCTTGCCAAGCCACTCTTCATCATTTATCAGCAGTTCTGGTTAACAGAGGAGGTCCCAGAAGACTGGAGGCTTGCCAATGTGACGTCCATCTACAAGAAAGGCTGGAAGGACGATCCTGGGAACTACAGGTCTGTCAGCCTGACCTCTGTACCGGGGAAGATCATGGAGCAGTTCATCTTGAGGGTGCTCACAGGGCATGTGAAGGACAACCAGGGGATCAGGCCCAGCCAGCATGGGTTCATGAAAAGCAGGTCCTGCTTGACCAACCTGATCTCCTTCTATGACCAGGTGACCCACCTAGTGGATGAGGGAAAGGCTGTGGATGTTGTCTACCTGGACTTTAGTAAAGCCTTTGACAGCGTCTCCCACAGCATTCTCCTAGAGAAACTGGCGGCTTGTGGCTTAGACGGGTGTACTCTTCACTGAGTAAAGAAGTGGCTGAATGGCCAAGCCCAGAGAGTTGTGGTGAACGGAGTGAAATCCAGCAGGGGGCCGGTCACAAGCGGTGTTCCCCAGGACTTGGTTCTGGGGCTGGTCACTCACTACCGTGAGTACTGCCTCACTACAAGAAAAGCATTAAGGTGCTGGAGCACGTCCAAAGAAGGGCAACAAAGTTGGTGAAGGGTTTAGAGAACAAGTCCTATGAGGAGCGGCTGAGGGAACTGGGGCTTTTTAGTTTGGAGAAGAGGAGGCTGAGGGGAGACCTTATCGCTCTCTACAATTATCTGAAAGGAGGTTGTAGTGAGTTGGGTGTAGGTCTCTTCTCCCAAGTAACCAGAGATAGGACAAGAAAAAAGGTCTCAAGTTACACCAGGGGAGGTTTAGATTGGATGTTAGGAAAAATTTCTTCACCAAAAGGATTGTCATGCATTGGAACAGGCTGCCCAGGGAAGTGGTTGAGTCACCATCCCTGGAGGCATTTAAAAGATGTGCAGATGTGGTGCTTAGGGACATGGTTTAGTGGTGGACTTGGCAGAGTTAGGTTAATGACTGGACTTGGTGATCTCAAGGGTATTTTCCAACCTAAAAGATTCTATGATTCTATCATTCTAAATAAGTCTGTGACTAAATCCATTAAAACCCTAAGACCAAATAAAGTGTAGAATGTAAGGTCCAAATCAGTAAATGTGCTCTTTCTTTCTTGGAGTCCTTTGAGAGATGAGCTGGTGTGGTTGTTGGGATCACTCTGCACGGCTCGACCTTAAGGAGAAGGAGCTGCAGCATTGAGAAGCTGGTAAACAGCTAGATATCTGCACGGCTCGGCCTTGAGAAGAGGGAGCTGTGGCACTGGGAAGCTGGTAAACAGCTGGACATCTGCAGGGCTCGGCCTTGAGGAGAAGGAGCTGTGGTAAACAGCTAAGAAGCAGCACTGTATAAGAAAAACAGGATGGAACCCGGACCACGTAGCAGTAACCGCAAGTAGGAGGAGTATGATAATGCAATCTTTAGGGCTAAGCCATTGATTGTAAGACAAGTATGCATAAGGTAGAACTTAGTGTATAAATATGTGTAAGGTTTTGCAATAAAGTTGAAGCTTGCCTTATCACTCATATTGAGTCGACTGCTTGCCTTCCCTCGCTCATCGCAAGTGGCGCCCGAACAGGGACCCCATCCTTGTTTTTCACTGGACAGCAAGATCGGAGAAGCACTGGTAGCAGCGACCAGGGAGCAGAAGATCGGCGGACGCTGCCTGATCCGTGCTTGAACCCAGGATAATTAAGAAGGGGTTCGCCGTCCGAAAGAAGGCTACCCATGGGAAAAGGCTGCAAAAATAATTGACCGGATAATTAAGAAGGTCAACGTAGCGCGCAATGGAAATAGAGGTAGCATTCGAAATCTTAAAATGCTTTTTAGAAAAGCGGGGAGTAAGCCAATTAAAAGATCTGGCTGGGTTAATTGCGTTAGGGAAAGCGAAAGGGTTTTTTAAAGACCCTGAAAGTATGTTTGAAGTAGACGAGTGGCGTTCTTATGGAGATTGTTTGTGGGATCTAGTAATCGATGATGATAAATCAGCAAAAAAATTAATGAAATCTTGGAGAGATGTTATTAATTGCATGAAAAGATATAAAGCTGAAAAGCGAATAGCTACAGCTGCCTCTGATCGGCTCGAGCAGTCCGATCCTGCCGCTGGACGTCTCACAGCAGGGGGTGACTATTTTTCACCTCCGCCTTCGGGAATTCCTGTTCCCGTCGTTCGCCGACCCTCTCATCCCCCTCCTGATCCACCGACAGAAAGGGCTTGTCCCTCCGCACTGCCGGGGGAGAGGGAGGGGGAGAGGGGAGGTCCAAGAGAGGAAGAGAGGGTAGACAGTAGCGGTCAGGAGACTGCTCAAGCTGATAGTCTTCTAAAGGCCACCCCCAAACCGTCCCAAGCTCATCGACAGCTGCGTTTAGTGCGGATTGGTTGGGACAAAATAGCACGAGAAGCTGTTGAACAAAATGATTTTGATTTATTAGATCAAATTAACCCTCAAGCCTTCCCGGTAATCTACCAGGTAGATAATGCGGGGGCTATGACTGGGGTGCATGAGGCCCTAGATTGGAAAATATTAAATCAATTATGAAACACAGTTAATGAGTCGGGAGTGCATAGCGAGCCTGCAAGGCAAATGCTAAACTATATCTGGGGTAGCGGGATGCTATGTCCAGAAGATATTAAGAACATAATGAGACTTATTTTGAAGCAATCACAACAATTACTTTGGCAAGCCCACTGGCAAAGACTTCGTGAAATATCTGCGCACTCGCCTCGAGCCCCAAATGATCGTTTGGCTGGAATAACTGTAGAACAGCTAATGGGTATAGGTCCTTTTGCCTCTGTAGAAATACAGATGCAAACTGGCCCAGACGTGTTGTTAGAATCTATGAAGTTAGCGCGAGAGGCCTTGCAGAAAGTTAAAACTGCACCAGCTACTCCCTCATATATGTCAATTAAACAAGGGGGAGAGGAGCCTTTTGCATCTTTTGTAGATAGAGTCACAGACGCTATTAACCGCGCAGATATGGCAGATTTTATGAAAGGACCTTTGCTGAGACAGTGTGTATTAGAGAATTGTAATACTTACACGAAGGGCATCCTTGTCACCTTACCCTTAGACGCCAGCATAGAAGTCATGTTAGAGCGAATGAGTAGAGTTCCTGTAGGAGCTCAAGCCATGTTAGTTGAGACAATCAAAGAACTAGGGGAAAATTTAGTCAAAGCGCAGGGACAGGCGTTTGCAGCCCTTGCCCCACTGAAGCCTCCGGATGCCCACCAAAGCAAAACGACTGGCCGAAGAGAGTATAAGTGTTTCCGATGTGGCCGCCCAGGACATATCCGCCAACAATGTCGGGAGCCACAAGTGTGGTGCCAGAACTGTCAAATGAACAATCATAATACTACAGCCTGCCGGCGTTCGGGAAACGGGAAACCGAGCGCCAAGAGCCACAGCGCGCCGACACCAATTGCGGCTCCGGTCACCTTCAGACCAATGGCAGCCCCCAACCAAACGACAGTGCAGAGAAATCAGATGCCATTGCCCAGCTTCGACCAGCAACCCAACTTCGACCAGCAACCAGGGGGAGCCTCGGACTGGATCTGGCGACAGCAGTAGATGTCACGCTAATTGACGACCGGCCGCAAAAAATTGCTACAGGAATTAAAGGACCCATAGTTATCAATGGACAATCTCATGGAGCGTTGTTGTTAGGGCGATCATCCAGTGGTCTCCAAGGACTTTTTATATTACCAGGAGTTATCGATTGTGACTTTACAGGAGAAATCTATATAGTTGTACAAACAAACTTCCCACCAGTTCATATCCCAAAGGGAAGCCGCATCGCCCAACTTGTACCGATTCAACAATTAACTCAACAGATGGCAGTGGAGACCGCTCAATTTCGTGGATCAAGTGGATTTGGTTCTACAGGAGGACTGGTAATGTTAGCTATACCAATGAACCAGCGCCCACTCGCTCGCGTCACACTTTTACATGGAACTGATAAAAAACAGCTATCAGCACTTTTAGACACGGGTGCCGACATTACCATCATCGCCAACAACCAGTGGCCTAATCACTGGCCTTTACAGAATGCAATAGGGGGAGTAGAAGGAGTGGGAGGAACGGCATCTGTTCAGCACAGTCAACAAAGAATACACATTGTCATTGATGGGAGAATTGCATCAATTTATGTGACAGTTATGCCCCTACCAACAGGAGTTAACGCACTTATTGGACGAGATGTGCTGAATCAATTAGGAGTTATTCTTACTACAGAACCACCTTTTTAGGTACGGTCACTGCCATGTGGACTTTCCCGATCCCGTTGAAGTGGCTAACAAACGAGCCTGTATGGATCAGGCAGTGGCCGTTGAAAAGGGAAAGTCTGCAACAAGCACATCTGTTGGTGCAAGAGCAACTGATGCAAGGTCATCTCAAACCTTCTACCAGTCCTTGGAATACACCCATATTTGTAATCAAGAAAAAATCCGGGAAGTATCGACTACTTCATGATCTGAGAGCAGTGAATCAACAAATGCAAGCTATGGGAGCCCTGCAACCAGGCCTTCCAAATCCGGCCATGTTACCCACAGGATGGCATCTTTTAATAATTGATCTGAAAGACTGTTTTTTTACAATTCAGCTGCATCCCGATGACACTCAAAGATTTGCCTTTACCTTACCAGCCATCAACAGAGAAGGGCCTGATTTGCGGTTTGAGTGGACTGTATTACCTCAAGGCATGAAAAATAGTCCCACCTTATGTCAATTGTTCGTTGATGCAGCTTTAAAGCCTGTTCGAGAGGCATGGCCCCAAACAACTATCTATCACTATATGGACGATATCTTGTTTGCACAAGATCGACCTTTTTTGATGCAACAAGAAACATTTTTACAACAGCAGCTTCAAACTAAAAATCTCATGATAGCAGCAGAGAAAATCCAGCGGTCTCCAGTGTGGAAATACCTTGGCTGGAACATCAGTGAATCACAAGTGAGCCCACAAAAATTAACCATACGAACAGAGATTCACACCTTAAATGATGCACAAAAACTATTGGGTGACTTACAATGGCTGCGTCCTGTGGCAGGAATTACAAATGATGAGTTAGAGGTCTTACGTCCCTTATTAAAAGGAACCAATCCAGCCAGCGTCGTCACACTGACAGAGCCACAAAAAACCATGATTCAAGAACTCAGTGCCCACATCGTTGACCGAGCAGTGGATCGTATTGACCCTGACTTACCTGTGGACTTAACCGTTTTGCACGGCCCCACACATTTTATTGGTGCACTCACGCAATGCAAAAAGAAAAAGGGGGAGACTGTGAGAGTATTAGAATGGATCTTTACCGGAATGCAACCAAAGACTACAATTCAAGAGAAGACACAAAATTTAGCGGAAATTATCCAGAAAGGGAGATCACGCATCTTACAAATTACCGGAACAGAACCAAATGTTGTGTATTTACCAATACGTAGAGAAGATCTAGAGTGGTGGCTACAAAGATCGCCGGCATTACAGTTGAGTCTACTGAGTGAGGCTCTAGACATTAAGGTAGAGTCACTAAAAGCACCTTTGTTAAAATGGATTAGTAATAATGATTGGATAGAGCGGCCGAAACGCAGTGAACGACCTCTATCAAATGCTGTTACGATATACACAGACGCAGGAAAAAGGTCACGAAAAGCGACAGCAACGTGGCACGAAGATGGTCAGTGGAAACATCAACTCCTTCAAGCAGAAACAGGTGATTCCCTACAAACATTAGAATTGGCTGCTGTTGTTTGGTCATTCCTGCAATGGATGCACAAGGAACTGAACATAGTAACTGACTCGATGTATGTAGCGGGTATCGTAAATCGCATTGAAGACGCTCAAATCAAGGAAGTGCAGAACCTGCGGCTGTTTGAGCTACTTCGACAACTGCAATCAGCCATACAGCAACGCACGCTACCTTATTGTATCATACGTATCAGAAGCCACAAGTGGTCTGAGGGACTTGGAGAAGGGAATGCACGTGCTGACCAACTCGTGTCCATGGCGGCTCCCCTGAATGAGTTTGTGAAGGCACGGGAGGCACACAGTGCTTTTCACCAAAATGCGCGAGGTTTGCACCGACAGTTCAGTATCACCATGGAAGAAGCCAAGGGGATTGTGCGGGCCTGTCCTACGTGTAGCCATCATGGGCCCGGTCTCGGGATCGGTGTGAATCCCAGGGGACTCGAGGCCAGAGAATTGTGGCAAATGGACGTGACTCACGTTGCTGACTTTGGCAGACTGAAATATGTACATGTTACGATTGACACCTATAGCAAATTTATATGGGCCACGGCACAGACAGGGGAACGAGCACTCCACGTAATGCGACATTTGACTAGTTGTTTTGCAGTTATGGGAGTACCACAAACGATAAAAACTGACAATGGCCCTGCCTACATAAGCATCAAGATGAAACGTTTTTGCCAAATATGGGGAGTGCGACATACTATTGGTATTCCACACTCACCCACGGGACAAGCTATTATTGAAAGAGCACATCAAACGCTGAAACAATATTTGCAAAAATTTAGGGAAATCTCAGATGTACAAGAAAGACTTGTTAAGACTCTTTTTGTGTTAAATCATTTATGTATTTTTGTAGACCAGAAAGAGCCACCAGCATGGGTGCATAGCTATCCTAAAGAAAATAAGGATGATAAGCCAGTTTTTGTTATGTATAGAGATCCAGCAACCGGACTGTGGAAAGGTCCAGCAGAAGTGAAGTATATGGGTAGAGGTTATATGTGTGTACTTACTCCCACAGGGCCGAAGTGGATTCCAAGCCGCTGGACCAAAGCTGCCATTGCTGATGATGATCAGCGTAGTTCTACTCGTACTGGTCCCAGCGATACTGTTACCCGACCGTACGAACTTATGGGTGGCGTGGGCGAATAAAACTGGGACGACAGACTTTTGCCTGAGTTCAGCTACGGCAACTGAGCCCTTTAAAACATGCTTGAACCCCACGTTAATAGCTGTCAAGTTTGGGCCTAAGCGGATGCTTACACTACTTAATAAAAGGGGCAGTTGTTATAGTACTTGTTATCTTAATACTAATGCTTATTGTACCATGTTTATTGCATTGTCTACAAGGAATGGTTCAAAAGGTAGTAAAGAATGCTTGGCTAGCTAATAACTCCAACAAGTATCTTACACACCCAATGAATGAGCTTTGTTAGATAATCACGCTCAAAACAAAAAGGGGGAGAGGCTACCACATTACCCTAAGAACGTTTGAATAAAGCCTTATATGTGTTAAATTATTTGCGGAAGGAGAAAGGACCTTTTCAACTGCTAACCAGGGGACGAGGTTGACGGTGGTGGCTGTTTTACCCATGGTTTTACCCATGGTTTTACCCACTTTGCAGGTGCCTTGAAGTGGGTGAGGCCATGGGTGCGGCAGTCGCCATCGTCATCGTTGGACACATCATGACACTATCAGGTGTCATCGCAATCTGGATGCCACCTCAGTCAAAAGAAAATGTATGGGTAAATCACACTGAAATTTGCGGTATCATGAGATGAACGTGGAAAGCTTTTGAGGCAAAGTGTTCTATAACTACAAATGCTTTGGTAAGATATAGTATTGGTCTTCATAGCCTTATACAAGTACCTTTTTTCTATCACTAGGAGTAGTTTATATCACTAGAAGTAGTACAGCTAGAATTGTTTTGCTTTGTAATATTCTGCTATTGACTTAAGCATAAGTTGATATGTGACTGCTGGGTTATGAAAAAATGCCGTGTGAACAAAGCCTATGAACCAATAGACGGGATGGCTGTGGCGCGTGCAGCACGTCTGGCCAGCGGGTGCATACGCCATAGGCTCCCTGTGTTAAAAGGTGACAACTGAGGTGAGTTCCGACACTCGCTGGCCACGTGTGTCGAAACTCGTTCCTCTACAAATGTGTAATACCGGGATTTCCTGAAGGGCAGTGGGCCGGTGTACGGCAAGGCCACCGTTGCCTCTGTGGGGACGCCCACGTAAAGCTGGCACCTACCGACTGCTGGGCTGAGTTCGCGGCACAGGACGATACAAGAATGTACAGAGGGTCCATCTTTCTCACAGTCCTCAGGTTGCGAATGATCCATCAGGTTTTGTTTATACAAAAACAAAAAGGGGGAGATGTTTGGATCACTCTGCACGGCTCGACCTTAAGGAGAAGGAGCTGCAGCATTGAGAATCTGGTAAACAGCTAGATATCTGCATGGCTCGGCCTTGAGAAGAGGGAGCTGTGGCACTGGGAAGCTGGTAAACAGCTGGACATCTGCAGGGCTCGGCCTTGAGGAGAAGGAGCTGTGGTAAACAGCTAAGAAGCAGCACTGTATAAGAAAAACAGGATGGAACCCGGACCACGTAGCAGTAACCGCAAGTAGGAGGAGTATGATAATGCACTCTTTAGAGCTAAGCCAATGATTGTAAGACAAGTATGCATAAGGTAGAACTTAGTGTATAAATATGTGTAAGGTTTTGCAATAAAGTTGAAGCTTGCCTTATCACTCATATTGAGTCGACTGCTTGCCTTCCCTCGCTCGTCACAGTTGTTCACCTACAACTCTGCTTGTTTCCTCCACGTTTTTTCTACTGCAAACAGAGACACAGAGTTTCTCTTTCCCTGGTAGAAGAGGACAGTTTCCCTTTGCATCTAAAGATCTGCTTGGCATATAGGCGGGCTCAAATGGGTGCCATCTGTGAAAGTTATCACTTTTTGGTCTCCAGCTTGTCTGATGGGTTCCTTGTACCTTCACCCAACAAAAATCTCTTCTTCTCTACCATTGAACAGGTAAGGTTTTCTACAGTAATGAAGGTAAGTAGCATTCCAATCCCCCATTAGGCAATCTAATGTGTTTTGATTTTGAGGCAGTCTTCTTACACTGGAGGAGAACAAGGAGTATAAGAACATGGTTATTCAAATGCCAGTTGCAGTGGGTTAACCTTGGCTAGATGCCAGGTGCCTGCCAAAGCCACTCTATCATTCCCCCTGCTCGAATGAACAGGGGAGAGAAAATATAATGAAAGGCTCATGGGTTGAGATAAAGACAGGGAGATCACTTGCCAATTACCACCATAGGCAAAACAGTTTCGACTTGGGGAAATTAGTTTAGTTAATTGCCAATTAAACAGAGTAGGGTAATGAAAAATAAAAACAAATCTTAAAACACCTTCTCTCCACCCCTCCCTTCTTCCCGGGCTCAACTTCGCACCCAATTTCTCTGCTTCCTTCCACGAGTGGCGCAGGGGGATGGGGAATGGGTATCGTGGTCAGTTCATCATGCATTGTCTGTTACACTGCTTCCTACTCACACTCTTCCCTTGCTCCAGCATAGGGTCCCACCCACAGGAGACAGTCTTCCACAAACTTCTCCAACATGGATCCTTCCCACAGGCTGCCGTTCTTCATGAACTGCTCCAGCGTGGGCCCTTTCCACAGGGTACAGTCCTTCAGGAACAGATTGCTCCAGTGTGGGTGTGCTGGTTTTGGCTGGGATAGAGTTAATTTTCTTCATAGTAGCTAGTATGAAGCTACATTTTGGATTTGTGCTGAAAAAAGTGTTGATAAAATAGAGATGTTTTCATTATTGTTGAGCATGCTTACACAGAGTCAAGACCTTTTCTGCTTCTCACACGACCCCACCAGTGAGTAGGCTAGGGGTGCACAAGAAGTTGGGAGGGGACACATCTGGGACAGCTGACCCCAGCTGACCAAAGGGATATTCCATACCATATGACATCATGCTCAGCATATAATGCTGGAGGAAGAAGAAGGAAGGCGGGGACGCTTGCAGCTATGACGTTTTGTCTTCCCAAGTAACCGTTACACGTGATGGAACCCTGCTTTCCTGGAGATGGCTGAACACCTGCCTGCCAATGGGAAGTAGCAAACGAATTCCTTGCTTTGCTTTGCTTGTGTGTGTGGCTTTTGCTTTACCTATTAAACTGTCTTATCACAATCCATGAGTTTTCTCACTTTTACTCTTCCACTTATCTCCCCCATCCTACTGTGGGGGGAGTGAGAGAGTGGCTGCGTGGTGCTTAGTTGCTGCCTGGGTTAAACCACAACAGTCGGTCCCCCATGGGGCCACAGGTCCTGCCAGGACCCTACTCCAGCGTGGGCTTCCCACGGGTTCACAGCCTCCTTTGGGCACATCCAGCTGCTATGGTGTGGGGTCATCCATGGGCTGCAAGGGAATGTCCACTCCGGTGCCTGGAGCACCTCCTTCCTCTCCTTCTTCACTGACCTTGGTGTCTGCAGAGTTGTTTCGCTCATATATTCTTACTCTTCTCCTCCGGCTGCTGTTGTTGCGCAGCAGTATTTTCCCCCCCCTTCTTAAATATGTTATCACAGAAATGCTACCTCCATCACTGGTTGGCTCAGCCTTGACCAGTGGCGGGTCAGTGTTGGAGCCAACTGCACTGGCTCTACTGGACATAGGGGAAGCTTCTAGCACCTTCTCACAGAAGCCACCCCTGCAGTCCCCCTGCTACCAAAACCTTGCCATGTGTCCCGATTTCAGCTGGGATAGAGTTAATTTTCTTCCTGAGAGCTGATATAGTGCTGTGTTTTGGATTTGGGATGAAAAACTGTTGATAATATACTGATGTTTTTAGTTGTTGCTAAGCAGTCAAGGACTGTCTAGGTTTCCATGCTCTGGCCTGCCAGTGTGAAGGTGGGGGGGTGCACAGGAAGCTGGGAGGGGACACAGCCAGGACAGTTGGCCCAAACTAGCCAAAGGGATATTCCATACCATACAATATCATGCTCAGTTTATAAACTTGGGGAGTTGGCTGGGGAGGGACCGTGGCTCGGGAAGTAGCTGGGCATCGGTCAGCAGGTGGTAAGCAATTGTGCTGTGCATCACTTGTATATTCTATTATTATTACCATTATTATTATTATTATTTCCCTGTCAGATTAAACTGTATTTATCTCAACTGATGAGTTCTACCCTTTTTTTTCCAATTCTCTCCCCCATCCCATTGCAAGGGGGGAGTGTGAGTGAGCAGCTGTGTGGTTGTTTTGGCTACCTGCTAGGTTAAACCACAACAGTCCTTTCTTGGCTCCCAACGTGGGGCATGACGGGTTAAGATAATGACAAAACTGACTAGAGGGTGTTAGAACAATTTTTTTATAAGCATTGATTATATTAGTTTGATAGTTGCTGGTCACAATGTTGTGATATCTGCTCGCAAGTTCTTGTGCATGTTCTCAGGGGTGTGTTCTGTGACACCTTACTTGCTGTATATGTTTCCCATTGCACTGTTTATCATCTCTGGGAAATGGGTCAAGCTTATCATTGTGCTGTGCTTTGTAACAGCAGCTTATGATATGATAAAATGGCTGGTCATGACACTAATCAGGTATTTGTACTCAGCATTGCCATCATCTCTGTACTTTGGGAGCCATCTGTTAGAAACTATTAATAATTACACTTCTTACCTTTTCTCCTCGGAGAGACAATCTATGGGGGAGACACATTCCTTCCCCTTCCCCTTCTCCTCCAAGCTAGTTACAACAGCTCTTGAGAATTTCAAATATACTTGAGGGTTCAAACCAGCATGTTCCTATTGCTAGGTCTCCTGAATGTGTTTCAGGTCTTGTTTAAAGTTAAACAATTATTTAAAAATACCACTCCCACAACAGGCACTGCGGCTACTCCAACCCCTGTGGTGGGCACTGAAGCTATTTCAGCCCCGGTGACAGGAACTGTGGCTACTCCAACCCTGGTGACAGACACTGCAGATAAACCAGAGAACCAACCTGTGCCCGTATCAGTTGCCCCTATACACAAGAAGAAATGGACACAAAAGTCAGCTCATTTAGTAAAGGATGATGAAGGGCCATCATGAGAACCAAAGGAGGAAGAGGGACAACCAGAGATAACCACCTGATCCCTGTCCCTGAGTGAGCTGTGAGATATGCAAAAATACTTCAGCCATCATCCAGGCAAGCACATCGTCACCTGGCTGCTCTGATGCTGGGATAATGGGGACAGTAGCCAGGAATTAGAGGGTAGGGAGGCCAAGAAGCTGGGATCCCTGTCTAGGGAAAGGGGCATTGAAAAGGCAATTGGGAAAAAGACACAAGCCCTCAGTCTCTGGAGGTGACTCCTGTATGGCGTGAAGAAAAGGTATCCCTTCAAAGAAGATGTTATGTGTCACCCAGGCAAGTGGACCACCATGGAGAGAGGTATCCAGTACCTGAGGGAATTAGCCATGGTGGAGGTGATTTATAATGACCCAGACAACACAGATCCAGATGAAGTCCAGTGCACATGATCCATGTGGCGGAAGTTTGTATGGAGCGCACCATTGTCGTATGCCAATTCATTAGCAGTAATGACCTGGAAAGATGGAGACGGACCAACGGTGAACGAATTGGCTGGCCAACTCTGGGAATATGAAGAATATCTTTCCTCCTCCCTATGGGCCTGTGTTGGGATCACCCTGCACGGCTCGATCTTAAGGAGAAGGAGCTGTGGCACTGAGAAGCTGGTAAACAGCTGGATATCTGCACGGCTCGGCCTTGAGGAGAAGGAGTTGTGGTAAACAACTAAGAAGAAGCGAGGAAAACAGGAACACCTGCAAGCAGCGAATCCTGACTGTGTGAGAGGCGCATGGACAGCGCGTGATATTTTGTATATAGCCAATTGCAATAATGTGTGTAACAAGTTGTAACCAATCATGAGTGTGTGCGCAGTGACTAAGCGAAAATTATGATATATATTGGAGTCAGACAAGACAATAAACGGCTTTGGAATATAACTCTCATAGAGTTGTGAAGTCCATCCTTCTCCCGCAACTGGTGACCCCGATGAGATACGATCTCTGGGATCTCATCGTTGAACACCGGTCGAGCGCAGACGACGCCACGGGAGAAGCCCGGTTGGAAGAATTGCAGTCAGCGGGACTGACGCAAGGAAAAAGAAAAAGGAATACGTTGCAACGGAGAAGCACCCAGCGAGGTGAGGTGAGCAACCGGGGCGGCATGGGGCAGAACACATCGCATGAAGAAGGGGCGATAGTCAGACTCCTGCTGCATATGCTCTCTAAGAGAGGACTGAAATATGATGAATATACACTTAGAAGGCTCCTAATTTGGAGCCGAAAGAAAGGGTACCCCCCCGATCCGTCTGTGGCGTTTAAGGCAGAGACATGGGAGGAGATAGGAAAAATGTTATGGGAGCATATTGAGAATGGAGATAAAACCGCCGCAGAGTTAGTGACGGCATGGGAATTGATATTAATCACGTTAAAAGCCTTGAAGGCAGAGAGAAAAGCCACAGCTGGTATGGAGGAGGCTGTTAAACCGCCTTCAACCAATCCCTTTTTAACCGAGTCAGAGGGTCCAGGACCTTCAGCGACTCCGACTGCACCTCCTGAAGGTGAACCGGCTGCATCAGATAAGTCAGAGAAACAGGTCTACAATGATATATGTGAGGGCAAGACAGGACAAAGTTGCCCAGAACAATGTACTCAATGTTCCCCTGTGTGCCCATGTGAAAGATTGATGGGGCGGGCTTCACCACCCCCAAAACCACCCAGACTTAACCGATCGAAAGCCGTAGTTTTGAAGCCCTCAGCCGAGCCCCTGCCACCTTTACGGCCCCCGTTGCCTGATAGCAGCAACAAAGGAGAAGAGCCTGTTGTAGAGACTATAGGGAGGCAAGAGCCTAGAATGAAAGGCGACCCTAGAGAGCGGTGGAAAGACTTTTTTTTAGGAGCGATGAAAGACGAGGAAACAGAGTTACCGATGGCATTTCCTGTTAGTGTACAGCCTCACTGGGCCCAATCGCTGGGACCCATTTCATTGGGACTTGATTAAGGAAGTGCGGAAGGCAGTGCAAAATTATGGCTTGCAATCACCTTTCACGCAAACTCTATTAGATAACATATTCACGGGAATGGTTCTTACACCATGGGATTGTCGGCAGATGATAGATATGTTGTTGACACCAACCCAAAGGTTATTGTGGGCAGGCAGATGGTATAAACTCTGTATGCAAGAAGCCCTGAAAAACCTGGAGCGTCAAGACGGTGATCCACTTCAGAACATTACTATGGAACAAATGACAGGCCAGGGACCATTTGTGGATGTTAGATTGCAAGCTCGGCTGCCCTTAGAAGCCTTGCAATTAGTTGGGCGACTAGCGTTGAATGCGTTGCGAACAGTCCCTGAGGAGGGAAAGAGGCAACCATCTTACACTCAAATTAGACAAGGGAGAGATGAACCATATATGTCTTTTGTTGATTGTCTGAGAGACGCTTTGAATAAGGTGTATACCAATGAAGACGCAAAACTAGCATTGTTGTTGAATTTGGCGGTAGAAAATGCCAATGTAGATTGTAAAAGAATTTTGTTAGCTTTGCCAAAAGAAGCAACGTTAGTACAAATGGTAGAAGCCTGCAACAGAGTAGGCTCTGCCACACATCAGGCAGAAACACTCGCAAGTGCCTTTGCAGCAGCAATTAAGCCATTTATAAATGGAAAAGGGGAGAAAAAATGTTTTAATTGTGGAAAAACAGGCCATTTTAGGGCTCAGCGCAAGGCCACAAGGAAAGGACCTAGGCAGATTGAGACAGGTCATAAATCCTTCCAACAAGGACCCTTTCAGCAAGGAATAGGCCCAGCAGGAGCACCATGTGGTCGATGTCAAAAATCTGGTCATCAAGCCTCAGAATGTTGTTCAAAGTATCATCGGGATGGTATGAAATTGGGAAACGGGCGACCGAGTGCAAAGGCACCCCACACGACAACACAAATGGGGAAGCACCACCAGGCTGCTTGGCAAGCCTTAGCGCCCAAACCAGAGGGAGTGCCAGAATGGACGTGGAAACAACAGTAGAGGTTACCTTATGGGACACATCAGTTTATGATGTCCCAACTAATGCGAATGGACCATTAGGGTATGGATTGAGTGCTTTGTTATTAGGACGATCTTCAGCAACAAAGCAGGGACTTTTTGTTCTCCCTGGAGTCATTAACGCTGATTATATGGGAACCATCAAAGTAATGTTGTGGACTCCATCTCCTCCTGTTGCGGTTCCTGCAGGCACACGTATTGCACAACTGGTGCCTTTTACTGCTTCTGTACCTCAGGCAGCGCAATCAGTGAGGGGGAATGGAGGGTTTGGCTCAACAGGAAGACCACAAATCTTTCTAGCATTAGATATCAGCAGAAGAAAACCGACTTTGAAAATGAAGTTTAGGCATCCTGACCCCACCGTGCGACCGCGACAATGGACCATCGATATGTTAGTGGATACAGAAGCTGATGTGACCATAATCAGTCAGCGAGAGTGGCCGCCAGGCTGGCTGGCTCAGTCTCCAGCTCACGGACTTGTAGGGGTTGGTGGGTTTTCTGCAACACAACAGAGCGTAACAACTTTAACCTGTGAAAATCCAGACGGGCTAGTGTGTTCAGTACGACCCTATGTAGCCGCATTACCATTAAGTCTGCTTGGGCGGGATGTACTGAGTCAAATGAATGTATCACTCTCTAGCGATCCGCAGGGTTTTCGGTAGTGGCCATTGAAACGCGACCTGTGCTCAAACTGGAATGGAAAACCGATGATCCAGTGTGGGTAAATCAATGGCTGCTGACCGCAGAAAAGGTCGCCCACCTGGAAGATTTGGTAAAAGAACAGCTAGAAAAAGGCCATATTGTGCCAAACACTAGTCCTTGGAACACACCTGTTTTTGTGATTCCAAAGAAAAGTGGAAAATGGAGACTATTACATGACTTGTGAGAAGTCAATAAGGTTATAGTGGACATGGGAGCCTTGCAACCAGGGCTACCATCTCCCTGTATGATACCAAAGAATTGGAAGCTTTTGATTATAGATCTCAAAGAATGCTTTTTTACAATCCCTCTGCATGAAGACGATGCCAAACATTTTGCATTCTCAGTCCCAAGTACAAACAAGGCGCAACCCATGCAAAGATATCATTGGACAGTATTGCCACAAGGCATGAAAAATTCACCCACGATGTGTCAAAGTTATGTAAATTGGGCTTTACAGCCAATCAGAAAAAGGTGGCCTCAATATTTCATCTATCATTATATGGATGACATACTGTTGGCCGGTGATCAATTAAATCCGGAAGAAATGATCGGGGAGCTCGTTGAGCTTTTGAGGCAAAGTGGGCTGCAAGTGGCGCCGGAAAAGATACAAGCTGAAGCGCCTTGGAGGTACTTGGGGTGGATGATCACTGAAATGTCGGTGACCCCCCAAAAGGTTGAATTAAGAATTCAGATTAAAACATTAAATGATGTACAAAAATTGGTAGGAGACGTTAACTGGATTCGACCTATTTGTGGGATCACAAACCAAGATATGGAGCCTTTAGTTCAGCTCTTGCGAGGGGATAGCAGGTTAAACTCTCCTCGGCAATTGACCAAGGAAGCCCGGGAAGCAGTAGCAAACATTTCTGAAAAGGTAACTCAAGCATTTAGTTCTAGGATAGACCCCTCGATAGGGATAACTTTGGCAGTAATCAATCACGAGTGACATCCCTATGTGCTTATAATAAAGTGGATAACAAAGCTAGAATCAAAAGCGGACCCATTGAGAATTTTAGAGTGGGTCTTTTTGCCTCAGCAGCAGAGAAAAACCATCACCACGAAAGCAGTGTATTGCAAATTTGATTATGAAAGGGCGCAAAAGAATTATTGATATATCGGCAAAGGGCCCGAAAACGATTTTAATACCATTACAACAAGAATATTTGACTTGGGCTTTGCAGCACTCTGTTCCCTTGCAAACTGCATTAGCAGGATTTGAAGGTGACATTCAGATTCATTATCCATCACACAAAATGTTTATCTTTTAAAAAAAACCAAAACAACAAAACAACCCAAACATGAAGTAGAAGAAAAATCAAGGTGTAGTCAATATCCAGTTCAAGGTGCTACAGTATTTATGGATGGTGGTGGGAAGACAGGCAAGGCAGCAATAGTATGGCGAGAGCACGGAGAATGGAAAGAACGGGTACTTGTCGTGCCAGGATCAGTTCAAAAGGTAGAACTACAGGCAGTAATTGAAGCCTTTAAATTATGGCCTGAAGAACCTGTGAATTTAATTACTGATTCTTTATATGTAGCTGGAGTACTCCAAAGATTGGAAGGTTCAATCCTCAGACAGGTACAGCAGGAACAGCTATATCAACAATTTAGAACGCTTTGGTTTTTACTGCAGAAAAGACGACATCCTTATTACGTTATGCATATACGCAGCCATACCAACCTTCCAGGGGAATTGGTGGAAGGAAATGCAAGAGCTGATCGGCTGACTGCCGCAGTATGGGCTGGACCTGCCCCGGACCGTTTAGGTCAAGCACAAGCCTCTCATGCCTTTTTCCATCAATCTGCCAAAGTTTTAGCGAGACAATTTAATCTAAGTGCAGGTGACGCTAGAGCTATTATACAGACTTGTGCTGATTGTCAACAAATAGGCCCCGGAATCGCGATTACAGTTAGTCCCCAAGGATTGCATTCGCTACAACTATGGCAGATGGATGTGACACATGTCGCTGACTTTGGAAGATTTAAATATGTTCATGTTTCAATTGATTGCTATTCTGCAGTAGTTTGGGCCACTGCACAAACAGGAGAAACTAGTAGGCATGTACAAAAGCATTTGCGAGCTGCATTCGCAGCCCATGGTATACCCCTACAAATTAAAACCGATCATGGTCCTTGTTATGTAGCCCAGTCAACCCAACCATTTTTTGCTCAATGGGGAGTGACGCATGTTACTGGAATACCGCATTCCCCAACTGGACAAGCTATTGTTGAATGAATGAATCATTCCCTGAAGTGTTTATTGCAAAAACAAAAAGGGGGAGAGGCTACCACACCACCCCAAGAACGTTTGAATAAAGCCTTATATGTGTTAAATTATTTGCGTCTAGCAGAAGGAGAAACAGTGCCTCCCATAATAAAACATGTAAAAGGAATGACAGGAAGTCTGTTTGAGTTAACACAAAATGTGCAAGTAAAAGTTAAAAATTTGGAAAAGAATATGTGGGAAGGACCTTTTCAGCTGCTAACCTGGGGACGAGGTTATGCTTGTGTCATTACAGATTCTGGAACTCGTTGGGTACCCACAAGATGGGTAAAACCATGGGTGGAACAGTCACCATCATCGTCGTCAGACACATCTTGATACTGTCAGGTGTCATCGCAACCTGGATGCCACCTCAGCCAAAAGAAAATGTATGGGTAACATTAGCAAATCAAACAGGACAAGACACCTTCTGTCTGTCTCTTTCCTCCCCAGGCAATCCCTTTTCAATCTACCAGAAGGGCTATGGTGGCTGTGTGGAGATCAATGGGCTGGGAAACAGCTGCCCGGGAACTGGTCAGGGGACTGTACCATGGGCGTCCTAGTTTCTAATTTGCAAATAATTCATCTCACTGAAATTAGCAGTATCATTAGACAAACGTGGAAAGCTTTTAAGGCGAAGTGCTCTATAACTACAAATCCTTTGGTAAGATATAATATTGGTTTTCATAGCTTTATACAAGCACTTTTTCCATCACTAGAAGTAGCTTCTATCGCTAGGAGTAGTACAGCTAGAATTGTTTGCCTTGTAACATTCTGCTATTGTCTTAAGCATAGTTGATATGTGACTGCTGGATTATGGTAAGATGCCGTGTGAACAAAGCCTACGAACCAATAGACGGGGTGGCTGTGGCGCATGCAGCGCGTCTGGCCAACGGGCACATACGCCATAGGCTCCCTGTGTTGAGAGGTGACAACCGAGGCGTGTTCCGACACTCGCTGGCCACGTGTGTTGAAACTCGTTCCTTGGCAAATGTATAAATACCGGGATTTCCCGAAGAGCAGGGGGATCGGTGTACGGCAAGGCCACCGTTGCCTCCGTGGGGATGCCCACGTAAAGCTGGCACCTACCAACTGCTGGGCTGAGATTGCGGCACAGGACGATACAAGAATGTACAGATGGTCCGTCTTCGTCACAGTCCTTGGGTTGCAAATGATCCGTCAGGTTTTGTTTACAGATAAACAAAAAGGGGGAGATGTTGGGATCACCCTGCATGGCTCGACCTTAAGGAGAAGGAGCTGTGGCATTGATCTGCATGGCTCGACCTTAAGGAGAAGGAGCTGTGGCACTGAGAAGCTGGTAAACAGCTGGATATCTGCACAGCACGGCCTTGAGGAGAAGGAGCTGTGGTAAACAACTAAGAAGAAGCGAGGAAAACAGGAACACCTGCAAGCAGCGAATCCTGACTGTGTGAGAGGCGCATGGACAGCACGTGATATTTTGTATATAGCCAATTACAATAGTGTGTGTAACAAGTTGTAAACAATCATGAGTGTGTGCGCAGTGACTAAGCGAAAATTATGATATATATTGCAGTCAGACAAGACAATAAACGGCTTCGGAATATAACTCTCATAGAGTTGTGAAGTCCATCCTTCTCTCGCAGGCCTGCATCTCGGCTGTGGAGAAACTGCCAGGCACGATGGCTGAGAAACTGTCCTGGGAGTTTCAGTGATTCAAAGATGCTGAAAGATGTGTTTGCTCCCCTGTATCTCAGCTGTTAGGAGTAATCGTTCTTCTGCTCAAGAGAGAGGATATAGGGGATACACACCTGGGGCCACCCTGTGTTTTTTTCTTGCATAACCATGGAGAGGACATGAGGAATTGGGATGGAAAATCTACCTCGACCCTAGAGGCCCGGGTACATGAGTTGCAAGGAAAAACAATCAGTCACAAACGGGAGTTGTTCCAGGAAAACTGCTTCTCCAGTTTCCAGTGGGCAGTTTAGCAGACAGAGTAGAAGGGCGGTTCTGACTTCTGATCTTAATAAAGGGACTTCTGATTCATACTTAGCAGAAGTAAGCAACGAATACTATGAGGAGGACTAGAGGGGCTCTGCCTCCAGCCAGGTGGAGGAGAGGGATAACAGAGTTTATTGGACTGTGTGGATTAGACGGCCTGGCACATCAGACCCATGGGAATCTAAGGCTTTAGTGGACACCGGTGCACAGTGTAGCCTAATGCCATCAAGCCATATAGGGGCAGAACCCATCTGTATTTCTGGAGTGACAGGGGGGTCCCAACAGCTGACTGTACTGGAGGCGGAAGTGAGCCTAACTGGGAATGAGTGGCAGAAGCACCCCATTGTGACTGGCCCAGAGGCTCTGTGCATCCTGGGCATAGACTACCTCAGCAGAGGGTATTTCAGGGCCCCAAAAGGGTACTGGTGGGCTTTTGGTATAGCTGCCTTGGAGACGGAAGAAATTAAACAGCTGTCCACCTTGCCTGGTCTCTCAGAGGACCCTTCTGTTTTGGGGCTGCTGAGGGACAAAGAACAACAGGTGCCGATTGCTACCACAACAGTGCACCGGTGGCAATATCGCACCAACCAAGACTCCCTGATTCCCATCCATGAGCTGATTCGTCAGCTGGAGAGCCAAGGAGTGATCAGCAAGATTTGCTCACCACTTAACAACCCTATATGGCCAGAGCAAAAGTCTAATGGAGAGTGGAGAATAGCAGTAGACTATGGTGGCCTGAACAAAGTTGTGCTGCCGCTGAGCGCTGCCATGCCAGACATGCTAGAACTTCAATATGAACTGGAGTCAAAGGCAGCCAAGTGGTATGCCACCACTGATATTGCTAACGCGTTTTTCTCAATCCCTTTGGCGGCAGAGTGCAGGCCACAGTTTGCTTTCACTTGGAGGGATGTCCAGTATACCTGGAATTGACTGCCCCAGGGGTGGAAACACAGCCCTACCATTTGCCATGGGCTGATCCAGACTGCACTGGAACAGGGTGAAGCTCCAGAGCATCTGCAATACATTGATGGCATCATCATCTGGGGCAGCACAGCAGAAGTTTTCGAGAAAGGTAAGAAAATAATTCAAATGCTTCTGAAAGCTGGTTTTGCCATAAAACAAAGTAAGGTCAAAGGACCTGCACAGGAGATCCAGTTTTTAGGAATAAAATGGCAAGATGGATGTCTTCAGATCCCAATGGATGTGATGAACTAAGTAACAGCTATGTCTCCACCAACTAGCAAAAAGGAAGCACAAGCTTTCTTAGGCATTGTGGGTTCCTGGAGAATGCGTATTCCAAATTGCTGTCTGATTGTAAGCCTTCTCTATCAAGTGACCTGGAAGAAGAACGATTTCCAAAGGGGCCCTGAGCAATGACAAGCCTTTGAACAAATTAAACAAGAAATAATTCATGCTGTAGCCTGCGGGCCAGTCCGGGCTGGACAAGATGTTAGAAATGTGCTCTACATGGCAGCCGGGGAGAATGGCCCTACCTGGAGTCTCTGGCAGAATGCACCAGGAGAGACCCGAGGTCAACCTCTAGGGTTTTGGTGTCGGTTTATAGAGAATCCAAGGCCTGCTATACTCAAACTGAGAAAAGAGGTATTAGCAGCATATGAAACGGTTTGAGCTGCTTTGGAAGTGATTGGTACTGAAGCACAGCTCCTCCTGGCCATGTGCTTACAATCATGGAAGCAACCACTGGATGGCCAGAAGCATATCCCATGTCCCATGCCACTGCCCGTAACACTCTCCTGGGCCTTGAAAAGCAAGTCTTATGGCGACATGGCACCCCGGAAAGAATTGAGTCGGACAATGGGACTCATTTCCGAAACAACCTCATAGACACCTGGGCCAAAGAGCATGGCATTGAGCGTGTATATCATATCCCCTATCATGCACCAGTCTCCGAGTAAGTTAAGTGGGATTCTTTTAATGAATATGATAATTACTGCAGCCTGAAACACTTAATGTTTTTCATTTGTAGGCAAATAAGTGTGAGAAAGAAAATCGCTTTCCTCTATGAGCTATGTAATAAAAAGCATCATTGCAGATACCTAAATGTCCAGAGGGCTCTATGGGCTCCATTTTTCTTTTTCTCAGAGGTGTATAAGTTATTCAATAGTTTGCTTGTGAAAGAGAAAAAGTAGTTATGTTCAAGTGACCTGTTTATCTCAGACACTTGATATCTAACTTGTAAGCATCTGAAAATGAGTTGGTTCATCAGAAAACATCAGAAGCATAGAAAATCTTCAGTTGAAAGGTGAATAAGGTTTTATTTCCAACTTTGTTGGAAACTGAGGTGTGTTGATAGCCAACACTGTCATTGGTGCTCTCTGAAGTGATGTGCAGTCTCTTGCAAAATCAGTACGCAGTCAGCCTTTGTGATCCTAGTGCTTGCTTTGGCTGCAGATGGGAAAGTTCTAATGTGATGATACAAAGCAAAGTTCACTTTCTGGATTGTTTGTTGTTAAGTAATGTGCTGGAAACATTGCAAGGTGAAAGATGGTACAGGACTTTCAGGACAACCATTTCCCTTTTGGAGACAGCTTCCATTATATTTTGTTCGTGGTTGTTCCCAGAGGAATAGCTGGACTTTAAGAGGCTTCAGGCCTGATTGCTGAATACCAACAGAAATTTATCTGATAAGTATTTACTTATATGGTGCTTCTGAGTATGATGGTTCAAATCACTGAACTAGAGGTTTCCCTGTGGAAGATTTGGAATGCATGCCAGTACATTTTACAGGTGTCTAATCAGGCTGTAGTCATAGTGCCAGTGCTGAAAGATTAGAGGGAAGGTACCCGTGTACCAGAATAGCTCTTTTCTGTTTCTTTTCAGACCAGCTATTCTTTTGTACCAGTCTGGAATGAAAATTAATGTTGAACATATGAATAGTTCAATAGGTCATATATGAAGGTCTATCTATTCTCCTAATTTTTCTCTGCAAGTGTCTGCTAGCTGGTGCCAACCCATATATAACAAAAGGGAAACTCCATGATAGTTTTTATCCAGGACAGTCTTCTAGGCTCAAGCAATTTGTGGCCAAGAATTCCCTTAGCCAACAGAAGTATCATTCACATGAGTGAAGGCTACCAGGCATAATTTTTCTTCTTTGAACTTACCCAAATGCTTTCTAAACCCATGTAAGTGGTACCTACAAGGTCCTATGCCTAGAGGCTCTCCATTGCTTAACTGTGTTACTGAAGAAGAATCTCTTTTGTTTGTTTTGAGTCTACCACCTCATGTTCACATGTGTTTTGTACAGGAGAAAGCAAGGAACAGTCATGGTCTATTCACCTTCTCCCTTCTACTCATAATTTTTTATATTTTTATTATATCGCCCTGTTGACATCCCTTCCCACACCCACCATCTCCTTCCTAGGCTAAAGAATCTAGTCTCCCTAATCATTCCCCATCTGAAGCTGTTAGAGCTTTTCTAGTTGTCCTTGTTGCTCTTCTCTGCTTTTTTTCCAATTTTACAGGACCAAAACTGCTTTCCTGTCAAGTTTTTGGCACATAATGGATTTATCATGTGGCACATTATCCCTTTCCTAGTAATTCTTGAACCCTTTTGGCTCTTTTTCCCAAAGATTGATCTTGTTTAAGAAAAAAATCAAACAAAAGCTCTCTAAAGAGCTAGTTTTGTGCCAAGTATATAGCACGCTGACATGTTGCAGCATGAAAAACAGGACTTGGCAGTGTAATTCCAACAAAATGTCGTCCCAGCAGCCATGTTGCTATTCTTCGGTTTGATATGTGAATGTTTCCATCTTAGAGAGCACCACAGGGACAAAACATTGCATTTAATTAAGAATTTGTTGGTATTGTAATCAAAGTGGTGTAACTAAGCTAGTCTTCCTCCCAGAAAAAAAAAGCTGTGTCTGATGGTACATCTACAAATTGACTATGTAGCCTTTTCTCTTTCAGACATCTCAGAAACATGTCACAAACTTCACTGATGCCCTTGGCCTCATAACCAGCATGTTGTTCTTAGCGCAAGCTTCCTCCTGTGATTCTGTTCAGCACCAGGCTCTCAAGTTTCCCCATTCCTCTCCTTGTCCTGTGCTCCTGTCACACAGAGCTTCCTTATTTTAAGACCTCGGGTGACAATAATTTAGAACAACTTCTAATGCCCCAAAGCTAAGAGGCAGTAGTCATGGATAAATGAGTTTGACAAAGTGAGGAGCAATGTGATTTGGTATTTCATGTGGTATGATACCCTCCTCATGGGCTGCTGCAAGTCTAGCGAAACGTCATTGAAACTAATAGGGCTACTCTGGAAACCCAATAGTTTAGCTGACTGAAGAGTTTAACATGAAATTCTGAGAAAAGTTGGATTTGGGGAATGCTAGATCAGATGATTCAGAAATTAGAAGCAGCTAACCTTTATGGTAGTGGGGTTGAAGAAATGCTATCATGGAACAGAAGTGTCTAATTCAGGTTCCAACTGCTCTTGAAACATGGGCAGGGGGAGTGAAGTCTTGTAGCACACTAGGAAGGTGACTAAATCTGAGCTCTGGTATACGCAAGTGGAAAGCAGGGCTGGAGTCCAAAGAGATATCCTGTCTACTGCCTCTGATTAAAACAGGAACTGTTATGCTAACAGCCTGGGATTATAACATGCTGAAAAAAATAACTGAAGTAACTGAAACTTGAATTCTGATGTGGTTTTTCAAACTCTAAAAAATACCACCAAAAAGCAGAGACCAATAAAAACCAATGTTAAATCTATGACTGTTTGGAAAGGGAAGGGACTGAAGTAGTTTGAATATAATTAAATCCACTTACTCCATGGTGTCAAATGGCAGGAGAAGCAAGCCACTTTCTTATTTTCCCTGTTTCTGAGCTATCTCTACTGTCTTCCTCCCCATCCTCCCAGTGGAGAACTTATTTCAAGCCTATCATATGGTCTTAGCATGCTTCCCTAAAAGTGACTACCAACACAACTTCTCTAAATGGTCCATTCACTGTCTTGCCCTTTCTAACATCATCTTCTGGAGCTTTAACAACAGCACAATAATGATCAGTCTTCTGAAAGATGCATTTCTCCTATGGCTCTCCCCCAAGGATCCCTTCTACTCGCTGAAATAGCCAATAATGCTAAGACATATGTAGCAGGAGGCTGGATATTTTAAGAATTGAAGCAAGGGTATGTGCTGGTCCCCTTGAGACTCTGTAGGCAGCTCTATGCAGGGAATCCTGGACTGATGTGAAGCTAGCCCTGAGCAGGTAGATTTAGGCTAATGTCTACAGTGCAGTGCTCAATTACTAAAAAGTCTGCTAGAGTAATATTTTCTTCTTTATTCCAGAAGCCACTATTGTGTGGTTTCTGGAAGAGCAAATTCCTACCTGTTCCTCTCTCTTCCCCAAGGAAACCAATAAATCAGATCAGATTGGACCACTGCAGGGCAGTAGTGCTCAATACACACAGAGTATCCTCTATACTCTTTCTCTCTGGCCTGAAATGTGTTTGAAACTATGTATATTTGAACAATTTGTCATTTGAGCTTGAACAGTCATTGACAGCAAATTATTTTACCAGGGTTAATATGTTTGTTGTCCTAATAGTTCCTCTTCGTTAGTGACAAGACTGATTTAGCTTAGCTGTTGAATAATATTTTTTATATTTTTGACCATTTCCATCTCTAATTCTTGTTTTTCCCCTTTCCCACTGTGCCTCTCGCTCTTCTGAGTCTTATGCCTTCACTCACCCTTTACCCCGGAACTTATCTTTTCTCACACATCCTGCTGCTCCCTATTCTAGCCTAGGGAACTAAATATTTTAGTGCAGAATGTATTCAATACCATGATTGCTTTATACAAATTATAGATCATTTATTTACAGATTAATGAATCTCCTGCCCGTTTTTTTCATTGCATCCTGTGTTTTGTGTGTAGAACATTTTATTAAGCAGTTTGTTCCTAGGTGATTAAATAGCATTGCTTTATCTTCAAGTCTGAAAAAGACTAGCTATAGAACTATGTGAGGACCCATTTTCCATAGTTTCCTTCTTTGAGCCTCAAGACTGTTTCTAGGAGGAGAGTGATACATTCACCATTCAGAACCACTTTGGATAGTAGTCAGTTAAGATTTTAATATCTGGATCTTGATTCTTTATCTTTATTTCAATTTTTCAAGTACAGATTATAAAGTAACAAGTACAGTTTCAGATTATAAAGTAACTTTCTGCAGTATAAAATTTAGACATATTGTTATAGTAGTCACTTCCTAGTTCAAATGGAATCCATTGTATAGCATTAGTAAAAAGCCTTAGTCCACAAGTTGTGAACTTTCACCTAGATACTGTTGAGCTTATATTGAACTCTTACTTAGTTACATGAGGGAAGGCCCTGAAACCAGCGTAAATTAGAAAGATAAGATAGCCACATGCATCAGCGGAAGTTGCCTCCTTGAGAAAAGAAAAGGAATGGCTCGCCTGTGAAAGAATCCAATGAGGAACAAGGAGACCCCAAACCCAAATATTACTATTGGACCAAACTATATTGTGAGGGGAGGGGAACTTAGATTGTAAGGGTATAATTGCCCAGAGATTCTTTTGTTCTGGGTCCCTCTCCGGAGGCACCCAGCTTGAGCTGTTCTTCACCGCTGTATCACTTAATAAATTTGTCTGGCGCATGTCATGTTTGGAAATTCTGCTTCGGGAAACCTAGGATCAAGCCTGAGGGAAAAAGAGGCACCCAAGAGTGAGTGTGTGTGTGTGGTGTCAAAAGGGGCATCCATTGGCTCACTGGAGTCGCTTGCTGTTAAGGGATTCGGGTCCTAGCAGTTAAAGTCTCAGGTGGTGTGTGTGCGACTCCTTGACTGGTGTGTGAATGCTCAGGCAGTGGCTTCTCCCTTAACACATATGAGCAACAAAGATAGATCTGAAAGGTCCATTTAATACAGGCCAGTATTGCATTACTGCATATGGGTTTTGATCAACTTTTCAGTGACTGAATCATCTTCCTCAAAAGCTTTGTTTGATGAGGGAGACCAGCCACTCTTCTTGGCAGTGGGTTGTCATGGTCTAATGACTTTTAGCAACCATTGATGTGAAGGACGTGTTTTTTATGGTTCCCCTGCAAGAAGCAGATAGAGATCGCTTTGCTTTTACATGGGAGGGTGTGCAATTCACCTTTACACGTCTTCCCCAGGGATACTGTCACTCACTGACCATCGCTCACTGTGCGCTGGCACAGGAACTTACTCAAATTACTCCCAGAGGAGGAGTTAAAGTATATCAGTATATTGATGATATACTGATTGGCGGCTCTGATGCCACTGCAGTAGGACAAACCCAATCTGAAATAATTGATCATTTGGAAAATTTAGGACTCCAAATCCCAACAGAAAAGGTACAGCTTCCCTCTTCTGAAGTGAAATTCTTAGGCATTTGGTGGAGGGGAGGAACAATATGTATTCCCCCAGAGACTTTAACTACCCTTGAACAAGTAAAAATGCCTGAAAACAAGAAGGAGTTACAACATGCCCTAGGTCTGCTGGTATTTTGGAGAAAGCACATTCCAGATTTTTCCATCATAGCACGCCCCTTGTATGATTTAACACGCAAAAAAGCTGCCTGGGACTGGACCCCAGCTCATGAGGAAGCCTTAAAATTGTTAATTTTTGAGGCTGGAGTGCATCAGGCTTTAGGGCCAATACACCCAACAGATCCATTCCATATCGAATGGGGTTTTGCAATCCATGGATTATCCATACATATGTGGCAACGTGGACCTGACGGTCCAACTCGCCCCATAGGATTTTATTCACGCAGTTTTAAAGATGCAGAGAAGTGATACTCAACTTGGGAGAAAGGCCTTTTTGTAGTTAACCTTGCCTTGCAAGAAGCTGAAAAAATCATACGACAACACTCAATTATTTTAAGAGGACCCTTTAAGGTTTTGAAACCGATACTAGCTGGAACCCCACCTCCTGTTGGAGTTGCGCAGCGAGAAACAGTAAGGAAATGGTATGCACAGTTAGACCACTACTGTCATACACACCAGATAGAGGAAGGGTTACCTAAGAAGCTTCAAATACAGGATCCACCTTCTGATCACCCAGATCAGGAGCCTCCTCCTTCAGTTATAAAACCTGCTCCTCCCTTTGATTCCCAACTAAAGAATGTATGGTTTACTGATGCATCCTCTAAAAGAGAGGGAAAGGTTTGGAAGTACCGAGCAGTAGCACTGCACGTTGATTCAGGGAACCGGATAGTGACAGAAGGGGAGGGAAGTGCTCAGGTAGGAGAGTTGATAGCAGTTTGGAGTGTGATAAAACGAGAAGCAGAAAACAAAGAACCAGTGTTTATTTATACCGATTCATATTCTGTATTCAAGGGATGTACTGAATGGCTCCCATTTTGGGAACAAAACCAATGGGAAGTTAACCGGATACCGGTGTGGCAGCGAGAAAAATGGGAAGACATTCTAAGCATTGCTAAACAGAAATCTCTTCTAGTAGGATGGGTAGCTGCACACCAAAAAGAAGACCACCCTTCCCACCTTTTGAATAATCATGTAGATTCTCTAACCCGCTTAGCCACATTAGCAGCGGAAGTGGAAGGGGAAAAATGGGAACATCTGTTAGAATGGTTACATGTTAAACGAGGCCATTCTGGAAGTAAAGACCTTTATAAAGAGGCAATTAGCAGGGGATGGTCTGTGACCAGGGAGCTATGTAACACTGTCACCTCAGCATGCGGCCTATGCCGTACACGATTAGGGGAGCATAACCCGCTCAAGGATCAACCCCTACACTTAAGGGACAATAAGGGACTGTGGGACACTTGGCAAGTAGACTACATCGGTCCTTTTCATCTCTCAGAAGGAAAGAGGTACATATTGGTAGGAGTTGAAGTGATTTCTGGACTAACTCAAGCTGAAGCTGTCCCACGAGCAACAGGAGAGTATACAGTGAGCAGTCTGAAATCATGGTTTAGCTGTTTTCCTAAACCCAGAGTTATCCAATCAGACAACGGTAGTCACTTTACTGCTGGGGTGGTCCAAGAGTGGGCACAAGATGAAGGGATACAGTGGATTTTTCATACCCCATATTACCCTCAGGCGAATGGTATTGTAGAACATACTAATGGACTCCTCAAACCCTGAGACCACATGACCCTGGATGGGCACGATGAGTATCTGATGCAGTAACTAAAGTCAATGGACGCTGGGGAGTAAACGGTTGCCCCAGACTCACAGCTTTTTACCCTAATCCCCCATCCCTCTTACCTGGGACTAAGGAGAATAAGAACCTGAGGAATTCAGTGTATTATCCAGGACAACCAGTTTTAGTGAATCTACCCACTGTGGGACAAGTACCACTAGTACTGAAAGCTCCAAAAAATCTGTATGCATGGGTAGCCACAGATGCCTATGGGAAAGATCATCGAATCCATACTAGATGGATCATTCCATCTTTTTAACCGGTTTGAAATCGAGCCGAGTTGCTTTATCTGATCTCTTGCAGGTGGACTCCTGAGATCAGGAGAAGAAAGGAGAAGAACACTGGGGAAGAAGATTTGTCTCATGTTGAGCTGGAGTGTCCTCAAGGGATACTATCTTTTGTAGTTATAATAGTTATTTTTATAGTACTTGTAATTATGTGTTATGATCATAATTAGCTTTATTGTTGAAAACACAAGAGCTAAAAATGGCATTTTTAACGTGTGTTAGAAAGATATGCCTTGGTTTAATATGTTTATATGTGTTATGGCAAATCTATTGCCGGAATCAGGAACATGCCCAAGGTAAAAACAAGCGAACTTTATCAGTCCAAGCCACCCATGGTTTAAGAGGATAACTTAGTTTTAAACTTGATAAAGGGGCTTGCGAGTGCCCTCAATGAATCTAGTATTACCGCTTGTTTACCTTTGCCTAAATCTGTAGAAGATCCCCTTCCCATGGGTATTCTCCCTATGGACATAGCAGGAAGTTTGTTATGACTGTGGAATACCCGGGGTATCATTGAAATGGTGAACCCTTATTCCCCAGACAGAAGGCGAGTTTCTGTACAAATTAATCAGGCATTTAATTTTTCTACCATTGATAGCACAACCTGTACATATTATGAAAAAGGCTTGAACGTAACTTTTACCTGCAATCAGATCATATGGGGAACATCTGATTTGCGTCCCTGGGGAAGAGCAACTAACGTCCTACAATATAATCAACCCATAAATACAACGTGGTGTATACAATGGAATAGAGGACAAGATTGTCCCAAGGAAAAGAAGAAAAATCCCAATAAGGGTTGTGTCTGGTTTGGATCAGATGGACAGGGTTTTACATAATTCGAACCAGGATTTTCTTTTGGCTCAGTATCAAACAAGTCAGCGTTGTGGTCCTGTCAAAATGTAATAAATTGTTCTAACTGTAAACAATACAATTGGGTTAAATATTATTGGCCAGTTTATATTACCTTAAAAATAGGCTGTTTATGTCAAAATCATAGTGTATCATATAAATCAGTGGGTGCAGATTTTGCACCTCGCAATGACTGTCATGTTGCCTCTGGTGACACTCCGGCTGGTTTGATTTGGGCCTGTAGCGATGGTAATATGTGCACTTCTTTATGGGCGGGACTACCCAAACTCCAACGTACTTTGGGTCTCCTGACATTATGTCCCATGTGGAAGCAAACCCCTATTTGACCCCACTGGATAACCCGCATGAAGCGGGCAAAAGTGACACTGGACAGAGAGGTAGAGGGGTGGCAAGACCCAGGGGCCGCCACCCGCATAGCCTGGGGAATGGAAGGATTCTGGGGATTTGGGAGTGCTACTGTACGGACGCAATTATGGTTAAGTAGGTTAGCTTATCAAGTAGAAAAACTAGCTAATACTACTGAAACTAGTGTACAGCTGCTTAATCAACAATTGCAAGCTACATCAAAAATGGCTCTTCAAAATCGTATGGCACTAGACTTAATGTTGGTATATCAAAATGGTCTTTGTGGTTATTTGAATCTTTTGGATACTGATTGTTGTATCCATATCCCTAACGTTACACTGGATCTTAATATCCAACTAGAGAAGATGTGACAAGTAGCGAAGGACACCCATGAGCTCCAAGAATCAATGAGTGTTAGCTGGCTTTCAAAGGTATTTAGTTGGTTTGGATTTGGTGTCACTGGTTGGGTCCAAAGTTTGATACAATCTGTAATGATGTTTATTGTAATTGTAATTATTATAGGTGTAGCAATATCTTGTATAAAATCAGCTATAATGAAAGCTGTTAACATACGAATGGTCCAGATAACTAATTATACACCCTTGCAGGAAGTTGAGGAAAACTTAATCGATGTCCCTAATTCTGAAATAGCAATTTAAGATCAGATGGACTCACGGGGTGAGGGGATGTGAATACAGCAAATATTATTGATAATTTGTATTGGAATTGAAACAACGAAACCAGAAGGCGGGAAAAATCCGTGATGAAAGTACCCAGACCCAAACTACACATGCGCTCTGGGCTGGAGGCGTGGAAATCCATTTTTCTTGCTGCGTATGCAGACCCCACCTCCAATGCGCCAGGGTAGCATGGCCATCAGCCTCTGTACTGACCACGAGGACCCCAACCGACAACAACGACCAGCTTCGTATTGCTGAAAACCCAAGACCAACGCAAAAAAAGATACTCTCCCATCACGACAAAGACACCATACCGGAAAAATCACAAGAGGAAAACCCGAGACCAACGCAAAAAAGGTACTCTCCCGTCACGACAAAGACACCATCCGTGAACTGTATTACTGGAAGAATCACGAGAGGACGAAATGGCCAAAATGTACCTAATCGTTACACTTTATTTTGTGGCGTTAATTTTGTTAACTATTGCTGTAATTGTTCTTTTGATATATGTGTGTTTACCTTGTGATTATCATTGTGGACAATCACCTCCTGCTTCTAATCCCCCCGAGCTGTAAACAAGTTCTCAAACTCGGCATAGGACATGTTTCTGTTATATAGAATCTGTTAGATTTAGATATATTATAGTTATAAGGAGATGCTGTGAACCAGTTAAAAATAGTTGTAGTTACTGTGTGCATGCATTGTCACTTCTACCTTTTCTTTTTCCTTTTTCTCTCCCTTCTAAACTTAACTTCATATCACACCCGTGGACGAGACTTTCGATCAATGTTTAAGCCACGGGGTGGTGTGGCAGATCAATATGCGGTTTCTGTCTTAAACATTTCACGGTTCCGAGGAACTCACACCTTTTTCTTCATACAAAAGCTTGAACATGCCTCAATACGGGGTGGACCCCAGAAAAGACTGAGATAAGGTGCCTTTGCCTGATTGAATACTGGAAGGAGACACCAAGAGGTGCCATTGCCTGATTGAATCAGCCTGCACAATGACCGGGAGGAGACACCAAGGCCTGCAGAGGTGCCATTGCCTGATTGAACCAGCCTGTTGCATATGCATGCAGCCTGTTGTATATGCATGCAGACGGAGATTGTGGGACTCGGACTGTATAAAAAGGACACCATCAGAAGCAAAAAGGGGGACCCCCACCACCAAGGAGCATCAAGAGGACCAATGGGACGCCGCTGGATCCACGGGTGGTGATATCTTCTTTGCTGTCTTTCTCTCTCTCTCTTTTCTCTCTCTCTCTCTTTCTCTCTCTCTTTGTCGAAGTGTAAAAGATGTGCTGGAGGGGACTTGTTTGCTTAGTTGAATTATTTAGTTAGAGTAGTTGCCATTGAGTCATTTATGTAACCTCATGCCTTGCATTTTGTATTATTAAATTGTTAAATTGGTTGGCTGGTGTCGTTTCACCTTAATTCAGTCCAGGGGGATCACAAACTTGGTCGTGACGTGCGGAAAACAGACTCCACAACCTGTAAGATTGTAAAGTAGGTATGTTTATTCAGCACTGGGCAGCACGGGGGGGTAGTCCCACCAAAAACCGTGCGCACCCCAACGCGGCACTTAATTCAAATATATACAGCAAAGTGTTGCATATACATAAAGTTTCGCAATATGCCTATACATATGCATGACCTGTCCCCGCTTCGTATTGAAATGAGTTCCAAGACGTTATTTCCATGAACTCCTCCTATCTGCGCTTGCGCAGTGCCTTCTGGTGGTGGTGGCTGAGGGTCGTGAAGATGAAGGCTGGTGGCTCCTCTTCATCACCACTAGTAACCCCTTGTTCTTACGCAGACTCAGTTGCTCTTTGGTTTTCATCCAAACCACAAGGTCAGTTTCAGCCGGTTCTTGAGGCACTCTCCTGGTTCTTATCAGGGACCGTCCTTGTGAGGAGTCACAAGTCTTCTCACTCCTGTCAGTTTATCAGGAACTGTCTTTGTAAGGAACTACAGATCTCCTGCTTCAGTTTACGCAATAGCTAACAAGATTTCAAACCTTATATACTAATTAACTGCTAAGATTCCCTTAACCCTTTCTCTCAGTCCCCCCTTTTCTTAGAAGTTAGTAAATTCTTTTACTATGCCTGTTCCTAATACAGTGTTTCCTTATCCAGCATCTTTTCAAAATACTTGTTGGACTCAAGACTGCGTCGTAACTGGTTCCTCTTCCATTCGCTGTAGGAGTCTCCCATGTTCCGAAAACACCACATGGCACATCGAACTATAACACAAAGCGCTATGGATAGAACCACAATAATTATTAGAGTAACAAATAATCGTTTTAACCATGATAGGTTTGGTAACCAAGAGGTTAACCTTTCCCACAGCTCAGAAAACCCTCAAAAGGTGTCATCTTGAGTTACTTCATGTAGGATTTTTGCTTGTTCTCTGATCTCCCATAAGTCAGCAGATATTCGCCCACTTTTGTCTACATACATGCAACAGTTGACATTGATTATTGTGCACACCCCTCCCTGTGAGGCTGATAATAAATCTAGAGCTATACGATTTTGTGATACTATTTCTGATAAACTAGTAGTTTCTTCTTGGAGTGTCCTGATGGCATCTATAGTTTTATTCTCGATTATCTCTATTACAGCCGAGATGTTTATTATAGTCTTTTTTAACTCGCTAACTCCCAGAAATGGGATTAGCCACCGCACAAAGCTATGATAGCTTGTCGGCTTTTCAATTAAGGGGTTACTCATCTTTCAATTTCTGATTAAAGTGGCCCTCCATTTTCTTCTCACGGGATTCTGTGTTGTTTTATCAATAATAGTGATGTTGGGGACCAGGGTGTCCAAAGTACACGCTCCCCGCCACCCCAGAGGTAAAGTTTTCCGAGCTGTTGTACCACACAACCAGTGTGGTTCCCTAGCAGAACCGGGAGGCCAGTATAATTAAGTACAAAATGTGGTCCTCTGTCAGAGGATATAGTTGCTGGAACTCCAAAACGTGGTATTATCTCTTGTACCAATGCTTTAGCTACCTCCTGACCTTTAGCTGTTCTGGTTGGGAATGCTTCTGGCCAACCTGAAAAGGTATCAGTTAATACCAATAAATATCAATACCCCCCTTTTCTTGGAAGTTCTGTAAAATCAATCTGTCATTGTTCCCTTTCTCAATCTGGCCCATTTCTGGCTTGGGGGTATTCTTAGGATTAGTCTAGAGGCAAAGATCACATTGTTGAGTTACCTGTCTCACCATAGTATATAAATTTCTGACCATAATTTCTCTAATTAAATGTTTATATAGAGCCTCCATCCCCCAATGCCTTTTCCTATGTTCTTCCCTTATTAAATGTCATATTAGGTAGGAGGGAATAACCAGTTTTCCTTGTGGGGTATAAGCCCACTCTTCTTCGTTATATGACCCTTCCAGATCTGTGATAAGTTTTTGATCTTCCTTGGTATATTTTGGTTTACTTTCTAGGGAGATTTGCCCATCAGGGACTAAAGCCCCTTCTGTTTTTATCTCTGTTTTAGCTACCTGTTTTGCCTCTCTGTCCGCCAGCTCATTTCCTCTCTCCAATTCTGAGCTCACTTTCTGGTGTGCCTTAATATGTAGAATCGCCACCTTCTCAGGAAGTTGGACTGCTTTCAACAGTCTCAAAATCTCTTTTGCATGCTTAATAGTTTTCCCTTGAGAGTTCAATAACCCTCTTTCTTTCTAGATTGTTTCATGCGCATGCACAACTCCAAAGGCATATCTTGAGTCTGTATAAATATTCACAACTTTGCCTTGAGCCAGTTCCAAGGCTCGGGTCAGAGCAATTATTTCTGCTTTCTGTGTAGAGGTATTTATGGGCAAAGGTCTATTATTTCTTGACTAGTGGTAATGGCATATCTTGCATGTCTTTTATCACTCAGGACATATCTGCTTCCATCTGTGAACCAGTTTTCTCTGCTTCCCATAGGGCTGTTTTTCAGATCTGGTCGGCTTGCATACGTTGTTTCAATAGTCTCCAAACAGTCATGATGCACTGGTTCTCCCGTGTTTCTACTAGGAAAGAAGCTGGATTGACAGTGTTAGTAACTACGATCTCCACATCATCCTGTTCTACCAGTATAGTCTGATATCTCAGGAATCTTTGTGGAGAAAGCCAGTGCCCACCCTTCGCTTCCAGCACTGCGGACACTGTATGAGACACTGAAACAGTCATTTTCTGGCCCAGAGTAAATTTTCGGGTTTCTTGTATATTCAATATTACAGCTGTAATTGTTCTCAAGTATCCAGGCCAACCCTTTGCAGTTGTGTCTAACTGTTTGGAAAAGTAGGCAACTGCTCGTTGATAGGGGCCCAGATCTTGTGCTAATATTCCCAGAGCAATTCTCTGTTTCTCATGAGAAGAGAAAAAAACGGTTTACTCACGTCTGGGAGCTCTAAAGCCAGAGCCGACATCAAAGTTTTCTTTAGTAGCTCAAAGGCTCGTGTGGTCTCTTTGCCCCATTTAAGGTGTTTCTGTTCAGTGGTTGTTAATGCATACAATGGTTTTGTAACCAAGGTGGTAGGGAATTAAAATAAAATAGGGTTAGAAAATAGGTTTATGAATTTGTAGCAAGTTGTAACTATAAGAACATTATGCACCAGCAATGCTGCTCGAGAACCCACCTAACCCTTCCCATCTTGATTTAATTATCAAGGAGTTAAGTGTAACATTGTGATCATGGTATTATGTTTTGTTCTAATAACAAGTAGTCAGAAAGAAGGAACACCTTGGTCAGTTCTACCGTCCAGTGGGTGGGTAATTATTCATTCTATAGTCTTGTCTTAAAACAAAGGACTGTGGGGTGAATGATTGCATATTGGACCGACAGCCCGTGAAGATCTATTTGGTGTTGCCAAGTTTAAGTGAACTTAGAGGGAAAGGTAATTCCGGCAGGGGGAGATCGCGACCACCCACTCAGAGACCACCCACTCAAGAAACCCTCCGACTCAAAAGATTAAGGAAGTAAAATCCCAAGAAATTATAGTGAGCATGCGTGGTCATTTACATGGTAGGCGAGGAATACTTAACCAATCATTGTATGGACACTTGATGAATATGTATTAATCTTGCCTATAAATGTTTGATTTTTGAACTGATCAAGTGAACATGATTTAGGAGGAGCTATCCCCCGTGTTCCCGGCGCCGTGAATAAAGAATGCCTGCCTTTTAACACTACATTGGTGTTACGAGGTTTATTCCCGATTTCGGTGACAGTTTAACAAGCAGTCCATAGTTCTATATCCACAGCTGGCACCACCCAGTCATTCCCAGGAAAGTTCGTAACTCTTTTACTGTCTGAGGTCTCGGAGTTTGGCATATTGCTTCTTTGTGGGCCTGTCCCAAAGTTCTCTGTCCAAAACTGATTTTGTAGCCATCCAGATCATACAATCGCCCTCTGTTTTGGTGGCGATCAGGATATCATCTACATATTGTAACAGTTTCCCTTTTCCAGATGGTATTTCCCAAGATTCCAAGTCTTTTGCGAGCTGATTGCTAAAGATGGTAGGACTGGTTTTAAATCCTTGTGGCAACACCGTCCAAGTGAGTTGAGTCTTGCGACCGCTTTTGGGGTTTTCCCATTCGAATGCAAATAATTTTTGGCTGGCTTCATGGAGAGAGAGGCAAAAGAAGGCATCCTTCAGATCTAAAACAGTAAACCAAGTTAGTTCAGGTGTTAATACAGTCAACAGGGTATATGGATTTGCTACTACGGGGTAAAGGTCCTCAGTTATTTTATTTACGGCCCATAGATCCTGGACCACACTATATGACCCGTCAGGTTTACGAACAGGTAATATAGGGGTGTTGAAATCAGACTCACACTTTTTCAGTAATCTTATTTATAAAAATTTTTCAATCACTGGCCGAATTCCTTCCTTATCTTTCCTTCTGCGGGGAGACTGGTTAAGAATAGACTCAGTATCTGGATATATTGCTGATCTTTTACTTCCAGAGTAATTTCTCCTTTTTCAAATGTAATTTTTGCACCCAATTGTTCCAACAAATCTCTTCCCAAAAGGGCCTTTGGGGAGTTGGGCATATACAGGAATTTGTGGATACTCCATTGTTTTCCCAATTTATACTTCAAAGGCTTACAAAAATATGCCTTTTCACTTTGGCCAGTCGCTCCTTTTACCATGATATAGTCGTTTCCAAGGGGCATCAAGGCTTGATTTAAAACCGAGTATGTTGCCCCTGTGTCAACCAAAAATTCTACTTCTTGTTGTTCCTTCCCTAGCCTCATTATAACCAGTGGATCTGCTAGGGTAGATTCCCCAGGTCCCTGTCAATCCTTTTTCACATGGGCTACTATTCTTCCTGTCTGGTGGCTTCGACTCTTTTCCTTGTTTCCTGGACATTCTCCTTTCCAACGACCAAATTTCTTACACAATGCACATTGATCCTTACCTAATCGAGACGGTTCTCGTCTAGGCCTCCTTTCCTCCTCTTCCCTGACAACTGCTGTCATTCTTCTTTGCCCTTGTCTATATTCTTCCTCTCTATTACTAAATACTCTCCATGCTTTATCCAGCAACACTTCCAGATTTCTACCTTCTGTAGGGCGCAGCTTCTGGAGTTTGCACCTAATGTCCCCCGTGGACTGACCCAAGAACAGGGAGACTATTTGTTGTATCCCTACCTCTGACCCAGGATCCAGCGGTGTGCTACGGCGCATTACATCCCTCAATTGATCCAGGAACTCGGATGGGGACTCGGAAGGACCTTGTTTAACTGCATATAGAGCTGACCAATTTATGGTTTTGGGAATAGCCCTTTCCATTCCCTTTGAAATCCATTCTTGATATTCCTGTAACCTCTCCATATGGGCAGATTTATTAGCATCCCATTTTGGGTCTTGGAGGGGAAATATTCTTTGACATCCCCCCCCGTGATCTTGTAATGGTCTTCAGCTAAATTCCCTGCTGTTTTCAAAATTAATTGCTTTTCTGTTTCTGTCATATACTCTAAGAGCAACTGTATATCTTTCCAGTCTGGATTATGTTGTCTTACTATGAACTGAAAATGCTTAGTAACACTCACCGGGTCGCTTCTATAGTCTCTTGCAATTTTTCTCCATTCTCCTAGATCAGTGGTGGAAAAGGGCACCTTAATCATCATTGTTCCTCCATCAGGTCCCACTGCCTCTCAGAGAGGGGCTTGTAAAGCTGTAGGGACAGTCCTAGAGGCAGTTTTCTTCCTTGTGCGGGAAGATATGGGACCGCCCAGGGGAGTGGAGTTTTCGTCCGAGTCCGCATCCTGTTCCTGTGGTCGAGGGGGAGGCTTAAACAGATCAGTTAGATCTTGTTCTGGTGCCTGGTGAATTTTGTCTACTTTAGTACACCTTTGTCCAATACTACATGCCGAACAACACCGCCTCAGTTTACTCTTAAGTTCCTTATTATTTTTTCGCTTAAGTGCGAGTACCATAGGGTCCTGTGGTGGCACCATTCCACAGTCCCTTTGCCACTCCGGATGGTTTCGGAGGGTAAAAAAACATATCTGCATATGAAACTTCATCCCACTTCCCTTCTCTCCTTAAAAAACAACATCAATTTTAAAAGAGTGTTATAATCTATAGATCCATTAAGTGGTCACTTAGCTTCACTCTCCAATTTATACAACGGCCACCATTGGTTGCAATACTTAATTAGGGTCTTTTCATTTTCTGTCCCTCCAGTTCTAACAATGTCTTTCCAATGAGCAAGCACACAGCCCAGGGGGCTTTTCTTCAAAACTCCCTTTTGAGTGTTACCCATTTTGCAAACCTCTCCTATTACTTTAGTTTCTGATATACTTTTCAATAAGTTTTCACACAAGTCGTTCCTTACACTTCTTTATGGTTTCTTCCCAGTTTTTTTCCCACACTTCCCAAATTTCTGGGATTAGATTTTCCTTTACACACACAAAACAGGGAATTACTCCTATTTGTCCACCAACACTGGGGTTTATAAAAAAAAGGTCTGAAGGTTGTTCCCAATCTAAGGCCACTTTCCGCCCTGCAGGAGTCACATACGCTCCTCAGATAAAATTGTTCATTTCCCCTTTTTATCCAATGTCCTCCTTCGTTTAAATATCCCCAAGGTTCGAGCCCAAACCACCGAAGGAGTGATTCCCTTTGCCCCGCTCTTTCATTAACATATAAAAGCATTCACAATCTTTCTATACATTACACACATAAAGACAAAGATTTTTAACATAAAATTCCTGGGTACTTAATTTATACATTTATCACTCCAGGTAACACCCATCCAGCAGCTGCAAAATAATAACCCTACCGCAATTGCGAGGAGGTCCGCTTACCCTTCTCCTGCTTCTTATATACCAGTGATTAGCAGGTCCATCCTGGCTCCTGACACTGGGATGCAGCAGTGACCTCGGATTTGCTCGATCTACCCTCAAGATCGCTAGCGGCCGCCCCTTCGGTCAGCAAATCCCCTTGTTCCCATACAGGGTACCCTCCTCCTACGGGGTACCCTCCTCCCATACGGGGACTCTGCTGCACGCCAGACGGCTCTGTGCGATTTACCAGCTGCCCCGGCCATGCGTACGACTTACAGGCTCCCCTCATAAAACATACCGTTTTCTTCCGCGGCTTCAGGAGGTTGTTGTCTGCTCCCGCGGTGAGCGGCTGGCAGTGGAGTCCCCTCCAAGGAAAGTGCTCGAGGCGCGCCCAGGGGCGTCCACTCCACAGCCGATCCCGCGGTTAAGCAGAGAGTCTCCTGCCTGGCTGGCCAAAACTGACGTGCGGAAAACAGACTCCACAACCTGTAAGATTGTAAAGTAGGTATGTTTATTCAGCGCTGGGCAGCACGGGGGGGTAGTCCCACCAAAAACCGTGCGCACCCCAACGCGGCACTTACTTCAAATATATACAGCAAAGTGTTGCATATACATAAAGTTTCGCAATATGCCTATACATATGCATGACCTGTCCCCGCTTCGTATTGAAATGAGTTCCAAGACGTTATTTCCATGAACTCCTCCTATCTGCGCTTGCGCAGTGCCTTCTGGTGGTGGTCGCTGAGGGTCGTGAGGATGAAGGCTGGTGGCTCCTCTTCATCACCACTAGTAACCCCTTGTTCTTACGCAGACTCAGTTGCTCTTTGGTTTTCATCCAAACCACAAGGTCAGTTTCAGCCGGTTCTTGAGGCACTCTCCTGGTTCTTATCAGGGACCGTCCTTGTGAGGAGCCACAAATCTTCTCACTCCTGTCAGTTTATCAGGAACTGTCTTTGTAAGGAACTACAGATCTCTTGCTTCAGTTACTTTACACAATAGCTAACAAGATTTCGAACCTTATCTACTAATTAACTGCTAAGATTCCCTTAACCCCTTCTCTCAGTCGTTGGTCTCACGGGGAAGGAGGTCGTCCTAAACGACTCCTTTCGGGCCACGACATACCGGAACCCAAATGTCAGTAGTCACCAAAAAAAACAGCTCAAACCCTAAATATCAGAGTCAGTCGACACAGGGTTAAATTTACAGGAATAGAAGGTGTGGTAAAGGAATACCCTGCTGCCAAGATTTCCCTCTGGTTGCCAGGGGAACAGAGGTTAACCAGGGCGGAGGTACTGGTAGGTGCTGCACAGGCTGACATTCTAAGATTTAACATGCTGCGTGAGCAGATGAGGAAACTCCTGGACGGGACTGTGTGGAGTTTTGCAGGCACCAATGTTCAGCAGTACCCACTGCCAGCAGCAGCGCTGGTGAGAATCGACAGGGTGGTAACAGAATTGGAAAAAGATATCATTCAAATTGGACCAGTACCAATGGTACTGACCACCCCTAAAAATTCCTACACATGGGAAGCCAAAGATTGTTCAGGAAAAGCACACCAGATCAACACCCGGTGAATTTCACCCTTTTTTTAACCCTGCCGGTTAAGTAAGACCAAGCATATTTTCTTTTTTCTCATGTTTTCACAGGAATCCCGAATGAACAACGTGAAACCACAATCCAATGGATGAAATTAGTGATGTAGCATTTTACCTTAATTTTAATACAATTTCTCTTAACTTGTCATTCGAGACACCTAAAATAACCATTGTCCCAAACATATGTCAAGTATAATGAAATTGTGAGAACACAGATCATTCCAGAAAATTTAACTTTAGCTACTGTAGTCATGCATGGGGCCAAGGTGTTTTCAAAGCACGAGTGGAACCAAGCCAAAGAACTATGACTCCGAGTGTTACAAAATAATTAAACCAAATTCAAATTGTTGGTACAACTTTACTGTATATGGGGTCACAAAGATACAAATTTATTTGAATTTATGATTGATAAAGCATCTGTACTGATTGAAAAGAATACGAAACCTGTACCCATATCAGATTTGGAAAATGTAACACCTCAACCTTTTGTAAACCTAACTCCCTACTTCTTCAACATTGGTCTTTATGTGATTAAAAACACAGGTCAACAACAAGTGTTGTTCGATCCATCATATTCCCTCAAGCGAGTGGAATTATCAACGCAAACAAATATCTCCACAATTAAACCTACTTGCTCACCATTCTTGAGTTCATCTTACGCAGGATGGTCAGCATGGTTACGTGGACGAACTGTCATCTCTCCACGATGATCAGAGAGAGATGTGACTGGTATCTTGGGAACAGGATTAGGTGTCTTAAATAGTATAGATGCTGAAATACTTGCCAATAAATTGACTACAGTAACCAATGACTTAAACAAATTAAAACATCCCTTACAATCTTCTCTTTCAGCCCTGAGAAATAACCAATGGCTTGTATCAGATCTGTTACCTCAGTGGGGAGAAACAAGCGAAAAGGATCACCAGTTGATTGTGGAAGCACTTGATCAAACCCAAAGTAATATTTCTCTAGCCCTTAGTTGCATCCAAACTCAGCTGTGGATGCAATCAATGGCAGCTGCAATTATACGAGAAGGTGAAGAAGGCATCTTACCCACTGAAATTCAAAAAGTAATTTGGGACAACGCTGCTGAATTTGAGAAAGAATTCCAATCCTGGTGGTACCTAGTTAACTTCACCTACAACCCTACTGATGACAAAGCCACAGCTTTTGTGCTGACGATACGCAATGCTTCGGTATGTACCATATACCCAATCATTGCGCTGGGAATAAATCTACACGAAACTATACTTTACCCCATAGAACACAAAGTGTGGGCTCAGCAAAACAAAGATAAATGGCAAACTATTGATGATGATGCATGTACCATGCGAGAACAGCAAGGGTTCATCTGTGAAAGTAACACCATCAAAGCCCAAGACATCTGTCTCAATACTGAGCAAAACATTTGTCGTTTTGAAATACATCCCAATGAAACCTTAGAAACAGTGCTCATATATATAGGGAAAGGATGTATTTGTCTTAGAACTACATGTAATTTTTGATTGTAGATGATATTATCGTAGATACCAGTAGTCATTCTATCATTTGTGTTTGTAATGTTTACATGGACATGGTTTAGGGGACATGGTGGTTCTGGATTAATGGTTGGACTTGATGATCTTAAAGGTCCTTTCCAACCTAGTGATTCTGTGATTCTGTGATTCTGTAATATTAGAAGATGTGACTTCAACTATTAGTACCTGTCGTGACTTACCACTTGTTACAATCCAACTACATGCTATTTCGAGATCTGCTACCTGTTACTATTGGGATGAATCTCACACTGGTGAGAAAACTCCAACAACACGAAGACTTAAAGGCATTGTTAAAACAAGTGCGAGAAAATGGACAAAAGACTCTAGTTACTGTCCACCACGATGTCAGAGAGATACATCGAGTGTTGGAAAGAGTAAAGAAGGATGGAGAACACCACTGGTGGGACACTTTGTTCGGATGGTCACCTACCACAACAGGAATCTTCAACGAGATGCTTCACCCTGTTGTTGTTTTATTAATGCTCACCACATCGTGTTTTATTTTAACAATTGCTTTGTATGTTAGACTTTGGATTATGTTGAAACGTTTGTCCATATCCCCACGAAATATATGTGTACTCGATAATCCTCATCACAAGAATGTATGTGACACTCCCCATCTATTCTAAAAAAAAAAGAATCGTGAAGCTTGAGTGACTATAGTCACGGGGTGGATAATGTGGAGTAATCGCTGAGGGGCAATTTGGAAATTTACCCTCTAAGAACAGCATTGAGACCGGCTGGAACATAGCTAATGTACAATGAGTTTGTACCATGACAATTCCCTAGGCAACCCTAGACGTTGGCAGCATCAGGGGAACTTGATGTGCTGACTCTGGGAGAAATTGCATGGAGGGTGGAGCGGAGTGGAGACATCGTGGCCACGCTCTGTGAACAGGGGAATTTAAGGGTACACAGTGTGTACATTAATAAGCTGCACATGTGATGCCCTGGGTCAGTGCCCTGTCAACTTTGATGAAATGCTGTACTTGGAGTGAACTTTGCTTATTATAATATCATTATAATACTAAAACGCACACCCCTCTCAAAAGTTACCCACCTCCCAAGGTGCGACCACCCCTCAATGAGCGTGCGCACTGAATTGTTCCTAGTCTGTACCTTTAAATGCGAAGCGAGAGAATTCTGAACCAATCCTGATAAAGGTATGTATGACTAGAGTCACTCAAGCTCCACCTGCAAAGTAAAACACTATAAAATAGTGTGAAAAGAGCTGGATGTCAGGGAAGACTCCATCACTCCTGACTTTTAGGATCCGCCGACGGGCTGACCCCCTCTTCCCGCCCATTGGGACGCCTTTGGGTAAGACTCGAACACTCGGCTATCCCGAGTGGATCCACGGGAATTTTAGGAATCTCTAGAGTTGTTTCATCACCCCACGTGTGTGTAACCCGACCGTAATCAATTTCGCGCACTTGCTTGCAGACAGTGAATTTATCACCGGCAATCCAAAGAACTTGTGCATCTGTTGCATCAGTAAATCGCACTATTGATTGACTATCATAACTTGCGGGGTTACCATCACCTGTTTCTCTGGCATTACCCGCCATCCTTCTACATTTTTTGATGCTTTTAATTGTTCTGCTAACTGCTCATCCAATTTATTGTATTTTGTTTTTGAATTTGGAAATTTTATTTGTTTTACTGGTACTAGTGCAAGGATACCCCGTTCTGCTATATCTTTTGCACCTTTGTCCGCCAATCAATTATCTATATTTACAGCCGTCTGACCAAATTGATGAGTTTTACAATGCATTACCTCCACCTCCTCTGGTCTCTGCACATCTTCCAGGAGTTGGAGAACTTCTTCTTTATACTTTATTGATGTTCCTTGGGCTGACAGCAGTCCTCTTTCTTTCCAGAGGGCTCCATGAGCATGGATCACGCCAAATGCATATTTAGAATCAGTCCAAATATTTACCCTTTTTCCTTCTGCTATTTGCACAGCCCACCTTAATGCCACCAATTCTGCTTTCTTTTTTATAGGTACTGTCCCTGATTCCAGTACCTTGGAGGTGGTGACAACAGCATATCTGGCCATTCGCTTTCCTTCTTGCACAAAGCTGCTCCCATCTGTAAATAATTCCAGATCAGGATTTTCCAAAGGTTCGTCTTTCAGGTCCAGTCTACTGGAATAGACTTGTTCAATAGTTAACAGGCAATCATGTTCTAAATTTCCTGTTGGATTTTCTGTTGATAAGAATATTGCTGGATTAACAATTGGTGTGGTTTTCAATTCCACATCATCTTGCTCCAATAGGACAACCTGATATTTCATCATTCTGCTGGGGGATAACCAATGACCCCCCTTTTGCTCTAGAACAGTTATTACCATATGTGGTGCATACACCACCATCTTTTGGCCCATGGTCAATTTTCGAGCTTCTTGGATCAGCAATACCGTTGCCGCTACAGCACGTAAACATCCTGGCCATCCTTTACTCACCTTGTCAAGTTGTTTAGAGAAGTACCCCACTGGTTGTTTCCAGGATCCCAGACATTGCGTCAGCACTCCAAGAGCCAGATGTTGCCTTTCATGTGCAAACAACTCAAAAGGTTTGGTCACATCAGGTAATCCCAGAGCAGGAGCCATCATTAGTGCCTTTTTCAGTTCTTTAAATGATTTCTGATATTCAGGTGTCCAAGTCAGATATCGATCCTTAGATTCCTTTAAAGCCTCATATAGTGGCTTTACATACAATCCATAATCCAAAATCCAAAGTCGGCACCACCCAATCATTCCCAGAAAAGCTCTCAGTTCCTTCGGGCTACTAGGTTCAGGAATTTGACAAATAGCTTCTTTTCTTTCATTTCCTAATCATCTTTGTCCTTGAGATATTTCAAATCCCAAAAAAATCACTGTTTCTTTTCCTATCTGGGCCTTGTCTCTGGAAACTCTATATCCTCCTTGGCCCAGAAAATTTAGTAAACTGATAGTAATTTCAAAACATTTTTCTTTACTTTCTGCTGCTATCAGAATATCATCCACATACTGTAGCAATGTGCCTCCCCCTTGGTTCTGTTTCTTCCCTATCTCTAATTCCTTTGCCAATTGATTCCTAAATATCGTAGGGCTATTTTTGAATCCTTGTGGAAATACAGTCCATGTTAATTGTGTCTTTCGTCCTGTGGCAGGGATCTCCCATTCAAAAGCAAATATGCTTTGGCTTCCTATATCCAGAGGTATGCAAAAGAAGGCATCCTTTAAATCTAGTACAGTAAAACACTTATGCTCTTTTAAGGAAGTCAGTAAAGTATATGGATTAGCCACTACTGGGTGTATATCTTGGACTATCTGATTTATAACTCTTAAATCCTGAACCAGTCGGTATTCCTTGCCTCCGGATTTCCTTACTGGTAATATGGGAGTGTTATATTCTGATTCACATTCCACTAATAGTCCATATTCTAAAAATTTTGTAATTAACCCCTCTAATCCTTTTCGAGCCTCCCACTTAATAGGATATTGTTTTGTCTTACCGGCTTGGCTCCAGGTTTTAAAATCACTTTTACGGGCTCTGCCAATTTAGATCATCCCGGAATTCCACTTGCCCAGACCAAAGGAATAACTGCATTTTCCACTTCTTCTGGTATTTGTTCTTTCTCGTAGGAATCCTGTAACATAAACACTCTTGCCTCTATGGCTTTTGATTCTGGTATTAATAATTTAATCTCTCCGTCTTTGAAAGTTATTTGTGCGTCTAATTTACTCAATAGATCTCGTCCCAACAAAGACAGTGGACATTCAGGCATATACAGAAACTGGTGAGTTACCCATTGTTTTCCCAATTTAAACTTTAATGGCTCTAAAAATGGCCAATTTTCCTTCTGCCCTGTCGCACCAACATCTACTGATTTGTGACTAAATTTCCCTTTACATGTATTCAATACTGAGTAAGTAGCTCCTGTATCCACCAGAAACTCTGTTTCTTCATTCCCTAGCTTCAATGTAACCAGACATTCAGCTAGGGTTGATTCCCCCAGTCCCCTTCATAGTTCTTCATCCAGAGTCATTAATTTAATTGCCCGGAGAGCCGGATCTAATTCTCCTGCCTTAGGACATTCTCTTTTCCAGTGCCCACGCTCCTTGCAAACAGCACATTGGTCTTCTGCTAATCGGGGCTTTACTTTCCTCCTTTCTCCAATATTTATTCCCCGTCCTCTTCCTCTACCTCTTCTATGATTTTCTGTTAAAATCGCTAATAATTTTCCATCCCTTTGGGCTTGCCTCACCTCTTTTTCTTTTTCTCTATTATTATATACAGCCCAGGCAATTTCAAGCATTTTTCCCAAATCTCTAGACTCAGGCCCTTCCAATTTTTGAAGTTTCTTTCTAATGTCTGGGACCGATTGTCCCATAAATATAGAGGCCAATTGTATCACTGCTTCTGGGTTTTCTGGATCCAAATTTGTATCTTTTCTAGCAGTCGTCTTTCCATGATCTTAAATCAGTAATTGAGAAAGGAACTTTCACCACTACTGGACCATCATTCCCCACCGCTTCTCGGAGAGGGGCTTGGAGGGAAGTTGGTCTTACTTCCCCCCTCCTTCTCCATGTTCTTCCTGAAATTGGGCTAAATCCCCCTACTGCCCCTTCCTCAGGAGAAGCAGGAGGATTATCATCCTCCAAATTTTGGACCTCTCTTCCCCTTTCCCACCTTCGGTGAGGAGCAACCATTAATTCAATATCTTCCTCCTCAGTTCCACTTTTCCAACAATTCTCTTTAGTATTACAAGTAGAACAACCCCTTTTTGAGTTCTCATCACATTTTCCCTTTTTCACAATCTTTACCATGGGATCATACAGATGTATTCTGCACTGTCTCTGCCATTCTGGATGATTTTGTAGTGTAAAAAAACCCAAATCAACATATGCCATTTCTTCCCATTTACCTTCCTTCTTACAAAACAACATTAATTGCAAGATGGTGTTATATTGCAATGTCCCATTTTCTGGCCATTTCTCCCCACTGTCCAACCTATACATTGGCCACCAATGATTGCAATATTCAATTAATTGCTTCCGAGTCAGAGGATCACATCCCAGATCTTTCCAATGTCTTAAAATACATCCCAAAAGTGTTTTCTGTGGGATGGGTTTCTTACTCGGAAGTATACCCATCTTCCCAAGACTAGTGGGTGTGATTGTGCACTATCACAGGCACTAGTCAGAGGGACCCCAACCCCTGTTGAAGCTCCCTCTAGGATTCCAGCCCCCTGCCAGAAATCCCAACCTCCTTTCCTGGGCCCCAAGCCCAACCTTGCGAGGCTTTCACCGCGACTTATAGGCAGGCATTCCTTGTGAGGGTCTCGTATCCTCACCCTTTCCAGAGGTACCTTTCAGCCCTACTCTGCGTAGCTTTCGCCGCGCCTTACGAGCAGGCTAGTGGGACTTGAAAACACGTTACTTCAATCCCTTAAAGAATGCCTTATTACCTTTCCAGGGGACTTGCTCAGAATTCTTCAGTCCGGGGATCAGAGGTTCTCCCCGAGAATCCCTCGGTGCCGGCTGGAGGACCCGTGATCCCACGGATCCGTTGAGATTCACAAGCAGTGTCCCATCTGGGTCGCCAAAACTGTCACCGAAATCGGGAATAAACCTCGTAACACCAATGTAGTGTTAAAAGGCAGGCATTCTTTATTCACGGCGCCGGGAACACAGGGGATAGCTCCTCCCAAATCGTGTTCGTTCACGCCGTTCAAGAAACAATCTTTTATAGATGTACAAATGCATAGTTAATACATATTCATTATCCTTCTATGTAGTGATTGGTTAAAGACTCCTCGCCTATCATGTAAATGACTACGCATGCTCACTATAATTTCTAAGATTTTCACTTCCCTGATCTTTTGAGTCGGAGGGTTTCTTGAGTGGGTGGTCTCCGAGTCGGTGGTCGCGATCTCCCCTTGCCGGAATTACCTTTCCCTCTAAGTTCATTTAAACTTGGCAACACTAAATAAACCTTTACGGGCTGTTGGCACAATAAGTAATTATTTATCCCAAAGTCTTTGTTTTAAGACAAGAAAATTACACTTCTACATCATTATATCATTGTTTCAGATATCATTGACCAAGTTGTTCCTTACTCATTAAAGAACAGAACATACTACTCTTGATCTTAATATTATATGGTGCAATCACATTGTTACATATTAATTAAACCCTTGAAATTTAAATCAAGATGGAAAGGGTTGAGTGGACTTCTGAGCAGCACTGATGGTGCATGACATGTTTCTATAGTTACATCTTCACAACTTATCACAAACCTATTTTCTAATTATATTTCATTTTAATTCCCTACCACCTTTGTTACACTGTGGTTGATTCCACCATTGTAAGCACATGGCACTTGCCTTGGCGAGTTAGTGGGAGTGTGATATAGTCAATCTCCAGGTCTCCCCATATTTATATTTCAAACATTGTCCTCCATACCAGAGGGGCTTTAACCACTTGCATTGTTTGATCGCAGCACACGTTTCACATTCATGGATAACCTGTGTCCATGGTCAAATCTACCCCTCGATCCTGAGCCCATCTGTATGTTGCATCTCTTCCCTGATGGCCTGAGGTGTCATGGGCCCACCGAGCTATAAATAATTCACCCTTATGTTGCCAGTCCAGAACCACCTGAGCCACTTCAATCTTAGCTGCCTGATCCACCTGCTGGTTGTTTTTATGTTCTTCAGTGGCCCGACTCTTGGATATGAGGGTATGTACGTGGTGTACTTTTACAACCAGGTTCTCTACACGGGCAGCAATATCTTGCCACAATGCGGCAGCCCAGATGGGTTTCACAGAGTCACAGAATCATTAAGGTTGGAAAAGACCTTTAAGATCAAGTCCACCATGCCCACTAAACCATGTCCCAAAGTGCCACGTCTACATGTTTTTAGAACACTTCCAGAGATGGTGACTCCACCATCTCCCTGGGCAGCCTGTTCCAATGCTTGACCACTCTCTCAGTAAAGAAATTTTACCTAATATCTAATCTAAACCTCCTCTGGCGCAACTTGAGGCCATTTCCTCTCGTCCTGTCTCTAATTACTTGGGAGAAGAGACCAACACCCACCTTGCCACAACCCCATTTCAGGTAGTTGTAGAGAGCGATAAGGTCTCCCCTCAGCCTCCTCTTCTCCAGACTGAACAACCCCAGTTCCCTCAGCCGCTCCCCATAAGACTTATTCTCCAGACCTCTCACCAGCTTCGTTGCCATTCTTTGGACGTGCTCCAGCACCTCAGCGTCCTTCTTGTAGTGAGGGGCCCAAAACTGAACACAGGATTCAAGGTGCGGCCTCACCAGTGCCGAGTACAGGGGCACGATCACTTCCCTCCTCCTGCTGGCCACACTATTTCTGATACAGGCAAGGATGCTGTTGGCCTTCTTGGCCACCTGGGCACACTGCCGGCTCATATTCAGCCGGCTGTAACCAGCACCCCCAGGTCCTTTTTGGCTGGGCAGCTCTCCAGCCACTCCTCCCCAAGCCTCTGCAATGCCATTGCTGTAACCACCACCATAGAGCATTTGCCACCATCCATGAGTCAGTATAAAGATAGATTACTGGCCTTTTTCCACATTCAGTGACATCTAAACCCAGCTGGATGGCTTTCACCTCTTCAAATTGGACTGATTCACTTCGTCCTTCAGCAGTTTCCATTTGTCATATAGGACTGCATACAGCAGCCTTCCACCTCCTAGGCTTTCCCACAATGCGACAGGACCCATCAGTAAACAGGGCATATTGCTTTTCGTTTCCTGGTAGTTTGTTATACAGTGGGGCCTCTTCAGCATGCGTCACCGCTTCTTCTGGTGATATTCCAAAATCTTTGCCTTCTGGCCAGTCCATGATCTCTTCCAAGATTCCTGGGCAATTGGGGTTTCCTATTTGAGCCCGCTGTGTGATAAATGCGACCCACTTACTCCACGTAGCATCAGTCGCATGATGTGTAGAGGGGACCCTCCCTTTGAACATCCAGCCCAGCACCAGCAGTCGGGGTGCCAGGAGGAGCTGTGTTTCAGTACCAACCACTTCCAAAGCAGCTCAAACTCCTTCATATGCTGCCAATATCTCCTTTTCAGTTGGAGTATAGCGGGACTCAGATCCCCTATATCCTCGACTCCAAAACCCTAGAGGTCGACCTCGAGTCTCTCCTGGTGCCTTCTGCCAGAGACTCCAGGTAGGGCCATTCTCCCCGGCTGCCGTGTAGAGCACATTTTTAACATCTTGTCCTGCCCGGACTGGCCCGAGGGCTACGGCATGAACTATCTCCTGTTTGATTTGTTCAAAGGCTTGTCATTGCTCAGGGCCCCATTTAAAATCGTTCTTCTTCCGGGTCACTTGATAAAGAGGGCTTACAATCAGACTGTAATTTGGAATATGCATTCTCCAGGAACCCACAATGCCTAAGAAAGCTTGTGTTTCCTTTCTGCTAGTTGGTGGAAACATAGCTGTTATTTTGTTGATCACATCCTTTGGGATCTGATAATGTCCATCTTGCCATTTTATTCCGAGAAACTGGATCTCTTGTGCAGGTCCTTTGACCTTACTTTGTTTTATGGCAAAACCGTCTTTCAGAAGGATTTGGACTATTTTCTTCCCTTTCTCTAAAACTTATTCTTCTGTGTTGCCCCATATGACAATGCCATCAACGTACTGCAGATGCTCTGGAGCCTCACCCTGTTCCAGTGCAGTCTGGATCAGCCCATGGCTGTATTTCCACCCCTGGGGCAGTGAATTCAAGGTGTACCGGATGCCCCAACAAGTGAAAGCACGCTGTGACCTGCATTATGCCACCAAAGGGATTGACAAAAAAGCAATATCAGTGGTGGCGTATCACTTGGCTGGCTTTGACTCCAGTTCATACTGAAGTTCTAGCATGTCTGGCACGGCAGCACTCAGCAGCAGCATGACTTTGTTCAGGCCACCATAGTCTACTGCTATTCTCCACTCTCCATTAGATGTTCACTCTGGCCATATAGGGCTGTTAAGTGGTGAGCAAATCTTGCTGATAACTCCTTGGCTCTCCAGCCGACGAATCTGCTCATGGATAGGAATCAGGGAGTCTTGGTTGGTGCGATATTGCCACCGGTGCACTCTTGTGGTAGCGATCGGCACCTGTTGTTCTTTGACCCTCAGCAACCCCACCACAGAAGGGTCCTCTGAGAGACCGGGAAAGGTAGACAGCAGTTTAATTTCCTCCATCTTCAAGGCAGCTATACCAAAAGCCCACCAGTACCCTTTTGGGTCCTTGAAATACCCTCTCCTGAGGTAGTCTATCCCAAGGATGCATGGAGCCTCTGGGCCAGTCCCAATGGAATGCTTTTGCCACTTATTCCCAGTTAGGCTCACTTCAACCTCCAATATAGTCAGTCGCTGGGATCCCCCTGGCATTAGGCTACACTGTGCACTGGTGCCCACTAGATCCTTGTACTCCTGTGTGTCTGCTGTGCCAGGCCATCTAATCCACACAGTCCAATAAACTCGGTTGTCCCTCTCCTCCGCCTGGCTGGAGGCAGGGCCCCTCTAGTCCTGCTCATAGTACTCCTTACCCACTTCTTGTAAATAGGAATCAGAAGTCCCTTCAAGAGGATCAGAGGTGAGATCATCCCTTCTGTTCTTTCTGGGGAACTGGCCACTGGGAAGTGGAGTGAAGATTTTCCTAGAGGAACCCGAACCCCCTTTTGTGATTGTTTTTCCTTGCAACTCATGTACCCGTGCCTCTAGGGTTGAGGTAGGTTTTCAATCCCACATCCTCATGTCCTCTCCATGGTCACGCAATTAAAACCACAGGGTGACCAGAGGTGTGTAGCCCCTATATGCTCTCTCTTGAGCAAAGGAACACTTACTCCTTGTCCTGGTTTCAGCCAGGATAGAGTTGGTTTTCTTCACAGAAGCTAGCGTGAGGCTATGTTTTGGATTTGGGATGAGAAACTGTTGATAACGTGCTGATGTTTTGGGTTGTTGCTAAGCAGTCAAGGATAGTCCAGCTTCTTGTGCTGGCCTGCCAGCAAGGAGGCTGGGGGTGCACAGGAAGCCGGGAGGGGACACAGCCAGGACAGCTGACCCAGACTGGCCAAAGGGATATTCCCTACCATACAACATCATGCCCAGTACATAAACTGGAGTTGGCCGGGGGGCGGAAATCGCTGCTCGGGGACGGGCTGTCGATCACTGGGTGGCGAGCAATTGCTGTATTGGGCATCGCTTGTTCTTGTACGTTCCTTTGTCGATATTATTATTGTTGTTATCATTGTTGTTTCCTTCTCTCTTGCTGTCCTTTTAAACTGGTTTTTATCTCAACCCACGAGGGTTTTTTTTCCAATTCTCTCCCCCGTCCCACTGGGGGAGGGGGAGTGAGTGAGCGGCTGCGTGGTGCTTAGTTGCCGGCTGGGGCTAAACCACGACACTCCTAACAGCTGAGATACTGGTTCATACAGGTGGGGTGTAGGACATATCCTCTTTGAATTGCTGGAATTCCCAGGACAGTTTCTGTACAGCAGAGACGCAGGCCCCTAGGGAGGAAAGAGACTTTCCCCGTATTGCTAGAGTTGGCCAGAAAATTCATCTACCGTTCGTCCCCCTTTGTCTTTCCTGGTCATTATTGCTAATGAGTTGGCATATGATGATGGTGGACTCCGTACAAACTTCCACCACACAGGTTACGTGCGTTTGACTTCATCTGGGTCTTTGGATGATCGCCCATTGTTCACGGTTTCATAAATCACCTCCAGCACAGCTAGCTCCCTCGGGTACTGGATACCTTTCTCCATGGTGGTCCACTTGCTTGGGTGACATAGAACATCTTCCTTGAAGGGATGCCTTTCCTTCACACCCGACAGGAGTCGCCTCCAGAGGCTGGGGGATCGTGCACCTTTTCCAATTAGCTTTGTCAATGCCCCCTTCCTTAGAAAGCGATCCCAGCTGCTTGGCTTCCCTACCCTCTAATTCCAGGCTACTGGCCCTCTGTTATGCCAGCATCAGAGCAGCGAGGTGACAATGTGCTCACGTGGATGACGGCGGAAATTCTTTTTGCATATCTTGCAGTTCACTCGGGGATAGAGATCGGGTAGTTACCGTTTCTTTTATGAGTTCTTCCTCTTCCTCCTCTTCAAGCGATGACTCGCTCTCTTCCCTCTTCCGTGCTTGTAATGGCCCTGCTTTGGAGCAGTCAGACGCCTCCATTTCTTCCTCCTGCTCCCTCTTAGAAGCAGCTTCTTCATCCCTTACTAAATCAGCTGACTTCCGCTTCCAAGATTTCTTCTTTTGTATAGGGGCATCTGATACCGGGATGGGTTGGTTCTCTGGTTCAGCTGCAGTGACTGTCACAGGGGTCAGAGTAGCTGCAGTGCCCATTGAGGGGGCTGAAGTAGCTGCAGTGCTCGTCGCCAGGGTCTGAGTAGCCGTAGTGCCCATCATGTTGTCGTCAGATCCGGATACCCTCTGTTCCCATTGAATATTGTTAAATAGAGCTCGGTAGGCATGGGCCAGGCCCCAGCACATTGCAATGATTTGTGTCTCCTTGGAACTGCCAGGCTGACAGCATACTTCTTCCAAATATTCTGCTAGTTTATCAGGATTCTGCACTTGTTTGGGAGTGAAGCTCCAAAACACTGGAGGTGCCCACCGCCCTAGGCATTTGCCCATGCTGTTCCACACACCCTGCCATTCATAATTATCCAGCCTTGGGGCAGATCTCTGGGTGATATTCTTAAATTGCTTGCCAACCTTAGACAAAACTGAAACAGTGTTCCCCAGAAGTAGCAACAGAAGTATTTTAACTACCCAAGGGTTTTCAAAATACTAAAAAGTTATTGTGATGAAGGAGGAAACATAATGATAGAGGGTAGCAAAGGTGCCATTCTGCATTTCCTCCATAAAAAGCCTTTCGGAGGCAGAAGTATAATTGTTAATCGTCTCCACAAGACAGTAGCCAAAATACAGTAATGGCTTTAGTACAGAGCTCAGATACCACATTAAGCTCAAGGTCAGTGTTCTAAAAACAAATCTCGCAGGCGAGACATTACTAATCATTGCAGAGTACAGCAGCCCGCAGAAACCAACACCGTTCCTTAACATGTACAGCAAAGATGAGAGCATGATGCAAATCAAATAAACTGATATCGTGACCTGCAACCGTTATCATCTCAAGCCTTTTGCCCCACGTTGGGTGCCAAAAAGGACTGTCATGGTTTAGCCCCAGTCGGCAAGTAAGCACCATGCAGCCGCTCGCTCACTCCCCCCTCCCCCAGTGGGATGGGGGAGAGAATTGGAAAAAAAACCTCGTGGGTTGAGATAAAAACCAGTTTAAAAGGACAGCAAGAGAGAAGGAAACAACAATGATAACAACAACAATAATATCGACAAAGGAATGTACAAGAACAAGTGATGCCCAATACAGCATTTGCTCACCATCCGGCGATCAATAGCCAGTCCCCGAGCAGCGATTTCCGCCCCCCAGCTAACTCCAGTTTATGTACTGGGCATGACATTGTATGGTAGGGAATATCTCTTTGGCCAGTCTGGGTCAGCTGTCCTGGCTGTGTCCCCTCCCAGCTTCCTGTGCACCGCCAGCCTCCTTGCTGGCAGGCCAGCACGAGAAGCTGGACTGTCCTTGACTGCTTAGCAACAACCCAAAACATCAGCACATTATCAACAGTTTCTCATCCCAAATCCAAAACATAGCCTCACGCTAGCTTCTGTGAAGAAAACCATCTCTATCCTGGCTGAAACCAGGACATCTGTTTTCATTACAATACATTCTAGGAGAAATTTCTTTATTAGTTTAGATCTCCACTGATATAGGTGTACAAGCACTCCACATAGTAACATGCATGAATATTCTCAAGGACAGATACAGTGAATGTCACACTCGCTAATCTCTGAAGAGGTATGATGCTGTCTTAGAACTAATGCAAAAATGAGTGTGCCTGTCTTTGACTTGACTGTCACAATACTTTTACTTTTTGTTTTCTTATAAAGCTTCCTCATACAAAAATAAATCACAATTAAAACAGGCTCTTTCTGGTCAAGGTTTCCTCATCCTGCTTAGTTTCTCCACTCTACATTCATAAATATCTTGAGAGCTTTCAAGCATCTGAGGTCATTGTGCTTCACACAATTGTTCTTTTTTGTACTCTGTGAAGGAGATTACATGAGGGTAAACTGGAATTCCTGGATATCATATTTCTCATTATTGAAGGAATATCTCCTTGAATAAAAAAAGCAATAAGGCAATCTGAGGTGACATTGGCAATTGTTCATGTGGTTTACGGCCTTATAGAATTAGATGTGATTTCAAATCAAGAAGTCCTGGAAAATCATACTGTGGTGGATTGACCTTGGCTGGACATCAGGTGCCACCAAGCCGCTCTATCACTCCCCTCCTCAGTAGGACAAGGGACGAGAAATTAGGATGGAAAAAATAACCAAAAATGTGGGTCAAGATAAAGGCAGTTTAATAAGCAAAAAGCAAAGGCTGTGTGAGGAAGCAAAGGAAAAAAAAAAGATTTATTCTCTACTTCCCATGAGCAGGCGACGTCCAGCCACTTCCTGGGAAGCCAGGCTTCAGTATGCATAGCGGTTGCTCTGGAAGACAAATGTCGAAAAAACAAATCCCCCTCCCTGTTTCTCAGCTTTTATTGCTGAGCTGACATCATATGGTGTGGAATATCCCTTTGGCCAGTTTGCGTCAGCTGTCCTGGGTATGTCCCCACCCTACTGGTGGTGGTGGGAAATGTTGGAGAGAGAGCCTTGATGCTGTGTGAGCACTGCTCAGCAGTAGTCAAAACACTGATGTGTTATCAACACCTTTCTAGTTCTTTGACTAAGTGACTTCATTAAAATATGCTGCTTTGTTGAAGCTAAAACATCTTGAGGAGACCTACTAGTTAGGTGGGAGGTTTCAACTTTATTTTTTTAGTAAGGCAGTCTTTATCCCATGAGAATACAACCAACTTTGAGTGTAAGAGTTCTTCTCCTTGCTGTGCTAACCTGCTCTGAGTCCAAGAGCCCTCATGCTGAACAAATGCAATAACTCCAGGTTCTTTGTGTGCTCTTAACTGCTGTATGGTGCTGACATAGTGACTCTGGGTCAAAGAGCCTAGTGGCTTCCTTCCCCCCCCCGCCTTACTTGCACCACTTGACTCCAGTGAAAAATGCCACCTTTCTCTTGCCTCTCATAAAAGTACTGAAAAACTGATCAGAAGTTGTACATTTCCATTTTCATATAACTGAAAGGGACAGCACTTGTTTTACTGTGGAACTAAAAACCTGGAAAGTGAGAGGGCTGCTGTGGAAGGGGACGCTCCTCCTCTGGCTTTGCTCTTGTACAAAGTCAGCAAACTGCAGCCCTCTAAGCTCACTGAAGTGGCTAGGTAAAGCAGTCATTTTTGTTATATATCCTGTATTTTTTTTTCCTGAAAAAAACAGAGGACTTCAGTAACTAGGGCAGTGAGCTTGAAACCTTCTACAAGTACTCAAAAAGAAAAGCATAAGAAGGAACTGACTTACTGGCCTATAAAATAACTTTGAGCTGAGTCTTCCCTAGAATATAGGCTATGGTTCAACAAAATAAAAATATATGGTGTGAGCTAGTCCAATTTATTTCTTTGGATATTGCCAATTCAGTTTCCTGCAACAGAGACAAGATCAGTAGTGCTAAGCAGCAGAAGTGATGCAAAAGATTTGATGTCACAGTCTTGTAGTAATAATTTAAAGCTGGTCAGAGAATAAATTTGATCTCATTCACACTTGCTGAGTCTGTGAAATTGGAAATGTCAGCAGAGATGGTGTTCCTCTGGAGTCTGCAGGAATCCTTTCTGTGTTTCTGCCAGAGTATCCATCTCTGAGCCCATCAAGTGAGTTATGGGGGATCTGGACTGCCAACAGCCAATGAATCTGGAGCATCCCCAGTGTATTACTGACCCTGTAGTCAGCGGTTCCAGCGCTCATGTTTGCAGCTCTGTTAGTTGGATCTGCTGAGTTTCCTGGATGAGGACCACTAGAGTTTCAACATGCCGGGTAGTGAGGCAGATAGCTTTGTCTTCCCTTGTTGGGCTGTCTGTCTGTCAGGGTTTCAGAGGAATTTGGGCTGCCGTTCAGATTTGGTGGGACCAGGCTCTTCAGTGTTTGTACAGCAGGCAGTCTCTGCTAATGCTCTGGAACAGGACTCCCAGTCCAAGGTTTGACCTTAAAAAAGAATGGGAGGGGAATCTCTATATGAGCAGACAAACCTAACCACAAACTAATGGGTGCAAGGAGTTAAGAGTTATCTGTGAAATATATTATCAACATTTAAATAAGTAAAGGCTAGTGCTGCTTTCTCAAATCAAGTGATAAACTTTGGAATGATGTTATATATGGGACGAAGCACTCAAGAGTTAGAAGTTAGGAATTGATTAGACAATTTATCTTGTAGCCATCTTGCTGTGTAGTTATTAAAACCAAACACTTGCAGCTATGCATACTAACAGCAGGAGAATTTCCCATCTGTGGTGTAATTACTGTTGTCGGTTTGTTTCAAAGTAAAAAGGTGCTGCTGTTTCACAGTGAATTTGTTCAGGAAGGTTCCTGCATGTCAACTGCTAACCACTGATGTCCTGCCAAAGTTGTAACAGAAAACATTGCCTCTTTACTTGGCAATAAACTTGCCAGGACTGTATGCCTGTAAAGGTAGGAAACAGAAGTAGGGCTGAGAACCTAATTCAAATAATTTGCTAACAAACTTATTTTGCTTCAAGCTAAAATAATCTTTTATTTTACCTCCGGGATTTTCAATAAATGAAAAAAAGCTTCCTTTGACTTAAATGTGCCTCAGTTAATTCCTCTTCTTTGTCTTTGCTTTGTTTAATCCAAGAATCCTAATTTTAAATGGAACCATTTGAATGTTCTGTGCTTTCTTGCTTTTTTATTTTTTCTTTTTTTTTCAAGCTCTAGTCATTAACTTTAGTGGTAATTTTGTTTCTCTGAAGTGATTTTTAGTCATTTAAAAACTTGCTTAAATACTTGTTAGAGCCTAGAGATTGAAAAATAAGGCCAGTAGGTTTGACTTCTCTGGATTTTGGATAAGAAATGATACAGCTTGCAGACTTAGGCCCTGCCTGTTCTTGCAAATATTCACCCTAAAGTATCAAAGAGCAATATTCACCTTATACACTGTTGCATACAGGATTAGGACTTTAGTTAAGACTGTAGGTGATGTTGGTGCTTCCACTCCTGCTGTCTTCTCAAGGCTGTCCTCTCCAACAGCAGCTGTTCCATGAATGCTGAGAAACAGGAGAAAGTGGTAAGATTAGAGTGTGGAGTGGTACATGTCCTGTGGGGCAAGGGGAGCTCTCAACTATTAAAACTGTAGTCAGAGACTATGTTTTTTTTCAGAAAAAGAAAAGTAATTTAAGGGGATCTATAATTCTTGGTAGTTTGTGTGGTTACATGTTGGTGCTTTGTGCTCATCTCCTGCTGTCCCTTTCCACAACTGACTGTCACGGTTTCTTACAACAATTGGCGAGGTTACAATATTACTAAAGAAACGAGACCTGTTGCAGAAATAAACATGAGAGGTCTAACTTGCTGGAAATGTTTGCTTATGGAGTGATATTAATAGCACAGTGTTCTGGCTGTGGAATTTGAAGGAGGTGGGAAATTCTGAATATTGAGTGACATTTTAAGGCCATTGCAATGTTTCCAAGTTCAGTTCTATCCTCTGCTGGAGAGAGTTCAAACCCACAACCATCATCCTGCCCTAGGTACCAGGATATAGGCTGTTCTGCATGTTCCTGTAGTTTGTTCAAAGATTGGTAGATAAAATGCCTAAGATGTTCTTAGGAGTAAGGACTCTTCCCCTATGGTAAGTATGATGATTACCTGGCTATCAGATCAGGCTACCACTTGTTTTCTCTTTCTGGTCAATTGAATCTTTAATCTTTTTTCTGTGCTGCACAACAGCTTAAATAAGATAGAGTGAAGAGCCTTCCAATGCAGAATAGCCAGTAATAGTTGGGGTGTTTACTCGTGGAGATGCAAGCTTGAAACCCCTCAAAGCAAGGGAAGTAGTTGAACCTGGCTTTCCTGCTTCCTTGTGAACACCCTTTGGATAGGATGTAAAAGAGGATGCAAGTACTGAGGTATCTTGTGACAAGAATGGACCTTTCTCCGCTTTGAGGGGAATGAGAAATGTTCTGGGCTGCAGATCCTGACTTGGCAGAGGCACTACCTTACAGACTGCCTGAAGTAAGCTGAAGTGAGATCTAGCTATCTCTAGACAGCCCTGTAATGAACACTTTGCTCTGCTCACAAAAAGCTTTTTATAAGAGCTCTGGCATCTACTAGTCAAGTGGTGTGACACCGAACTTGCAGACTTTAAAGGCTTGTATTGGACCTGGCCCAGAGTCTTTAGTATCCCATGCAACATCTAGACCATAGACCCTTGCCCATAAATCAAGGTTCTCGGTACTGAGGAAGAAACTTTTCACCAAGTGCTGTAGCAGGATTTCATAACTATATTTTTGTTTCTTTGCAAAAATATTGCTGTCTCGAGGTACTCTGAATTTTAAAGCAGGGCTTCCTTTGGCAAAATTCTCACTGAATTTAGGAGTCTTGCACTGAGAGATTTTAGTGTCTAGAACACTGAGGAATAGTGTTGCATTTGGTTGTTCTGTAGTATTTCAACCACTGACTAAACATTATTCTTGTAAAAAATTTTTTCTTCCTCTGGTGATTCATAGCCTAGAGATTATTGTTAACATTGGACACATGCCACTTTCATAGATGAACATATTGCAGAAATCTAAAGGAAATCTAAAAACATGTTTGAAAGAACTGGATGACAATTATTAAAAGCTCTTGATGGTATGTAGTGTATCTGTAGCTCATGAGTGGAAGAATCCATTGCATACTAACCACTGTTCAGAAATGATAGCTTATAAGTTCTTTTGCTTACTGAAGAAAGGCTTTTGCTATGTGTATTTTTGCATATTTTAAGTTAAGTAGGTGTTGGGATCACCCTGCAAGGGCTCGACCTTAAGGAGAAGGAGCTGTGGCATTGAGAAGCTGGTAAACAGCTGGATATCTGCACGGCTCGGCCTTGAGGAGAAGGAGCTGTGGTAAACAACTAAGAGGAAGCAAAGGAGCGCGTGGACACCTGCAGGCAGCGAATCCTGACTGTGGAGAAGCGCGTGGACTGTGTGTGGTAACCAACCAGGATGTATTTTGTGGTGCGTGAAAGAGCTGTAACTGCATAAAAAGCGGACACTTGTAGCAATAAAGGTCTTTGGCCTGAATCTCCGCCAGAGTCCGTGCCCTGTTACTCCACAAGCAGGTAAGTCACTTGCCTCGTGGGAACCAGATGTGTGGTGAAAATGGCTGTTCTCTTAATAAGGAAAGGGTGTTGATACATTTATGTACTTTCCGGAGGGTTATTGATTACATGATTAGTTTAACTGTTGTACAGATTTCTTCAGCCTAATAACTGTGTGATTATGTTTAACAGCCTACTCTGCCAGTCCTTAGGCTATACTTGCCTCAATGCTAACCAAGAGGCCTCATGAAATCAAAACAAAGAAGAGTTAAGAGCAAGGACTGAGAAATTAATGAGTACAGAGAAGATATCTTAACCTTGAGAATAGAGACATCCTAGCAGGAGTGCTCAAACAAGGATGATAAGAAAGAATCGCTTGGCTGTACAACAGAAGGGGCAAACATCCAAGGAGAAAAAACTATCCTCAGGAGACCCGTGGCCATAAAAGGGAAAAAGGAGTAGGGGGCTAACTCCCCAAACGACCACCGACGACCACCCGAGCCCCCCGTGCATGCATGGTGTAGTTTTGCAACGCCAGCATTATGTAAATGTAGTAGATAGGCAGGGAGGTGGAGATTTCTCGGAAAATGTGTGAATATTCATGTCTTCAAGGTATATAAAGGATGAACTTTTGTTTCAGGGCATGCACGTTAGGTGGAGCGATCCCCCGTGCATCCAGTGCTGCAATAAAGAATGCCTGCCTTCTAAAACTTCAAACTAAGTGTTAGAGGGTTTTCTTGCCGACTTTTCTGCTAACATTTTGGTGACACAGATGGGACTGCTCTTTTGAATTTCGACAGTTCCTGGGATCGTGGGACCTCCAGCCGGCACCAAGGAATTCTCAGGGAGAACCTCCGATCCCCAGACCGAAGAATTCTAGGCCAAGGCCCCTGGTTGGTAAGTTTCAAAAGCATTCTTTCTCTAATTTCTGGTCGCCTACCCGTAAGACGCAGCGAAAGCTCCGCAGGGTTGGGCTGTAAAGGTACCTATCTGTCTGCACAAAGGGATTGAATCCCTTTGTGATGTTTCATTTAGCTCCAACTAGCTTCTGCTTTAACTACTGGTGAAACAAGGATCTAAAACAATTACAAGGGTTTAGCATGTGTCACTAATCAACTGTAAGTTTTGCAAATTTCTTAATATATGGAAGGTTATCAATTATATGATTAGTTTAACTTTAGTATAGAATTCATTAGCCTAATAACCGTGTGATTATGTTTAACGGCCTACTCTCATAGTCCTTAGGCCGTATTTGCCTCAATGCTAACATTGTAACTATGTGTAAATGGTTAATCAGGACTAAAGCAGGCCTCATGAAAATTAAAACAAAGAAGAGTTAAGAGCAAGGACTGAGAGATTAAAGAGAACAGAGAAGATATCTTAACCTTGAGCATAGAGACATGACGCGGAAGTCTCGGACACGACGCGTACGACCAATATGATCAGGTCAATGCCGTTTATTGTCTTGCCTGACTCCAATATATATCATAATTTTCGCTTAGTCACTGTGCACACACTCATGATTGGTTACAACTTGTTACACACATTATTGCGATTGGCTATATACAAGATATCACGCGCTGTCCACGCGCCCCTCACACAGTCAGGATTGCTGCTTGCAGGTGTCCCTGTTTTTCTTGCTTCTTCTTAGCTGTTTACCACAGCTCCTTCTCCTCAAGGCCGAGCCGTGCAGATGTCCAGCTGTTTACCAGCTTCTCAATGCCACAGCTCCTTCTCCTTAAGGTCGAGCCATGCAGAGTGATCCCAACATCTCCCCCTTTTTGTTTTTGTATAAACAAAACCTGATGGATCATTCGCAACCTGAGGACTGTAAGGAAGATGGACCATCTGCACATTCTTGTATTGTCCTGCGCCGCGAACTCAGCCCAGCAGTCGGTAGGTGCCAGCTTTACGTGGGCGTCCCCATGGAGGCAACAGTGGCCTTGTCGTACACCGGCCCACTGCCCTTCGGGAAATCCCGGTATTTACACATTTGCAGAGGAAAGAGTTTCGACACACGTGGCCAGTGAGTGTCAGAACTCACCTCAGTTGTCACCTTTTAACACAGGGAGCCTATGGCGTATGCGCCCGCTGGCCAGACGTGCTGCACGCGCCACAGCCACCCCGTCTATTGGTTCGTAGGCTTTGTTCACACGGCATCTTACCATAACCCAGCAGTCACATATCAACTATGCTTAAATCAATAGCAGAATGTTACAAGGCAACCAATTCTAGCTGTACTACTCCCAGCGATAGAAGCTACTTCTAGTGATGGAAAAAGTGCTTGTATAAAGCTATGAAAACCAATATTATATCTTACCAAAGGATTTGTAGTTATAGAGCACTTTGCCTTAAAAGCTTTCCACGTTTGTCTAATGATACTGCTAATTTCAGTGTGATTAATTATTTGCAAATTAGGAACTAGGACGCCCATGGTACAGTCCCCTGACCAGTTCCCGGGCAGCTGTTTCCCAGCCCATTGATCTCCACACAGCCACCATAACCCTTCTGGCAGATTGAAAAGGGATTGCCCAGGGAGGAAAGAGACAGACAGAAGGTGTCCTGTCCTGTTTGGTTTGCTAATGTTACCCATACATTTACTTTTGGCTGAGGTGGCATCCAGATTGCGATGACACCTGATAGTGTCAGGATGTGTCCGACGATGACGATGGTGACTGTTCCACCCATGGTTTTACCCATCTTGCGGGTACCCAATGAGTTCCAGAATCTGTAATGACACAAGCATAACCTCGTCCCCAGGTTAGCAATTGAAAAGGTCCTTTCTCCTTCCGCAAATAATTTAACACATATAAGGCTTTATTCAAACATTCTTAGGGTAATGTGGTAGCCTCTCCCCCTTTTTGTTTTGAGCGTGTTTATCTAACAAAGCTCATTCATTGGGTAAGACACTCGTTTGAATTATTAGCTAGCCAGGCATTCCTTACTACCTTTTGAACCATTCCTTGTAGACAGTGTAATAAACACGGTACAATAAGCATTATTATTAAGATAACAAGTAATAAAACAAGAGGAAAACCCATTCCAACACTTTCAAACTGTCCGCCGTATTTCCTAACTGCACAATCAGTCCTAGTGGATGTTTCCATTCCCCTCCTGAATTAACTATCATAAGTGAGATACTGTCAGTAGGTGAACATCTGTGAGCATAGGCTGTTGCTATCTTCTCAGTTATTTTCTGCAATGCTTGCTGTTGATCCTTGTCCAGTTGACGGCACTCTGGAGCCTCCACCGAAGACCCCAGGAGCGGCATCAAAGGCCTCAGATCATCATTAGTAATTCCGCAAATATTTCGAACCCACTGTATATCCCCCATTAATTTTTGGACATCAGAAAGATTTTCTATTTTCGAATTAATCTTTATTTTTTGTGAGCGGATCGCTCCACTGGTAATAATCCAGCCCAAATATTGCCATGGTCCCTTCTTTTGAATTTTTTCCGGCGCTATTTTTAAACCCCATTTTCCTAAATCATGCTCTAAGTGCTGTAGAATGTGGTCTGTATTCATTTGTGTCCCTGCTATTAATATATCATCCATATAGTGATACATTATTAAATCTGGATACTTTTTCCGCACCGGCTCTAGAGCCCATGCCACAATGTCTGACACATCGTAGGTGAATTTTTCATTCCTTGCGGTAACACTACCCAATGATACCTCTTTGCTGGCTCTCCTTTATTTACCGAAGGTACCGTAAAGGCAAACTTCTCTGCATCTTCAGCTGCTAAGGGAATGGTAAAAAAGCAATTGAAATATACTCTTTGATTCCCTGTAAAAGAAATGATACATTTGTGACAATAATTACAACGACATAGAACAAATCCACAACACCGTTTTACAAATATGGCATATTGAAGTTCCTGCTCTTGACCGTCCAGGGAGAGCCGCTGAGACGGTCAATGAGCCATCATTCCCCATACAAAAGAGTGAAAACATCAGCTGGTGGTACGTCGGAGTTGACTGCATCCGTGGGACGTGTGACAGGATCTTCTGGTCTTACTGCAGGCCGTACCGACCTGGCCGGTACCCACTTCACTCCGTCCCCTCCCCCTCTGCCAAGGCCTCTTGTCTCATGCCTCACCAATGTTGGGCAGGGTCGTATCTTGACTTGGGGGAAGGATCATCCCAGGCAGCCACCTCCTGTTGCGGCACGGGCGACCAGTGCTCATGGTCCGGGTCAGGAGGCAGGGGCCAAGGAGGACTCGTCATCTCCGTTGGTTGCGTTAGCAGGGGGGGAGGGGGGGGGCGGGGGGGGGGACACCAGTGGGGGTCACTCCTTATCATCCCCAGCTCGGCCTCCCTTCTCTCCCAAGGCTGTGGCAGCGGCAGCTGCTGCCGCCGCCGTCCACTCTGATTTTATCGCCTTTATAGAGTCTCTGACTAATCGTCAGGTTGTTAACACTTTCGCAGCTGTATGATCCTCTTTAGAGGCTGCCTCAAACACCAATTTCCCTGCTTTCTCCCAGGTAGGTCACTCAAAAGCTGTTGCAGAGTCTGCTGCTAGCCCCTGGCTCTTCAAAACAGTCTCCAATAGCAATCGCCACGTTGTTGCTAGCTCCGCTGCTTGCCCATCTCCTTTCGAGACCCGCCCCGTTGATCTTTCACACGGGCACACAGGGGAACCTTGAGTACATTGTTCTGGGCAATGTTGTCCCGTCTTGCCCTCACATACATCATCGTAGATCTGTTTCTCTGACTTATCTAATGTAGCCGGTTCACCCGGTGCATCTGGCACCTCAGGAGGTGCAGTCAGAGTTGCTGAAGGTCCTGGACCCTCTGACTCAGTTAAAAAGGGATTGGTTGAAGACGGTTTAACAGCCTCCTCCATATCAGCTGCAGCTTTTCTCTCTGCCTTTAAGGCTTTTAATGTGGTTAATATCAACTTCCACGCCGTCACTAACTCTGCGGCGGTTTTATCTCCGTTCCCAATATGTTCCTATAACGTTTTTCCTATCTCCTCCCACGCCTCTGCCTTAAACGCCACAGATGGATCGGGGGGGTACCCTTTTTGGCACCAAATTAGAAGCCTTCTAAGTGTATATTCATCATATTTCAGTCCTCTCTTAGAGAGCATATGCAGCAGGAGTCTGACCATCGCCCCTTCTTCATGTGATGCGTTCTGCCTTTAGTTCTTTTAATGTCTCTAGGATCAACCTCCAGAGCGTCGTAAGTTTTATACTGTCTTTGATGTCTGTGCTGACTTCATTCCTCAGTGCTGCACCAATTCCTTCCCAAATCAGGATCTCAAAAGCCTCATTTACTGAGGGAATTAGTCCTTTTTGCCACGCCCATACCAATAATCTTTTTAGGCCGGCTTCCTCATACTGTACACCTCTCTTGGAGAGGATTAGTTGGAGGAGCTTAACCACTGCTTCTTCCTCTTTTGTTAGCGTGGACCCCATCTCCTCCCCAGCCGCTCACCTGATCAGGGCGAGATTCCAACAGTTTCCTCGGTTGCGCTAGCGACTTCCAGGCACCGGGGCAGTGCCTGCTACGGCTGGCTTCCGCACCCCCTTTGCTGTCTCTTCTGCTCCGGGAAGCATCGACGAGAGGGTCCCTGTTCGGGCGCCACCTGATGCGGAAGTCTCGGACACGACGCGTACGACCAATATGATCAGGTCAATGCCGTTTATTGTCTTGTCTGACTCCAATATATATCATAATTTTCGCTTAGTCACTGCGCACACACTCATGATTGGTTACAGCTTGTTATACACATTATTGCAATTGGCTATATACAAGATATCACGTGCTGTCCACGCGCCCCTCACAGAGTCAGGATTGCTGCTTGCAGGTGTCCCTGTTTTCCTTGCTTCTTCTTAGCTGTTTACCACAGCTCCTTCTCCTCAAGGCCGAGCCGTGCAGATGTCCAGCTGTTTACCAGCTTCTCAATGCCACAGCTCCTTCTCCTTAAGGTCGAGCCGTGCAGAGTGATCCCAACAGAGACAGACTGGCAGGAATGCTCTAACAAGGATGATAAGAAGGAATCGCTTGGCTGGACAACAGAAGGGGCAAACATCCAAGGAGAAGAAATTATCCTCAGGAGACCCATGACCATAAAAGGGAAAAAGGAGTAGGGGCTAACTCCCCAAACGACCACCGACGACCACCCGAGACCCCCGTGCATGCGTAGTGTAGTTTTGCAACGCCAGCATTATGTAAATGTAGTAGACAAGCAAGGAGGCGGTGATTTCTTGGAAAATGTGTGAATATTTATGTCTTTAAGGTATATAAAGGATGAACTTTTGTTTCAGCGCACGCATGTTAGGAGGAGATATCCCCCATGCGTCCAAGCGCTGTAATAAACATACCTGCTTTATAACTCTTTTGAGTTGTGAAGTTTGTTTCTGCACGTCACTGGGTGTAGGTTATTTTAGAAAATTAGACAGTGTTGATGCTTGTTATCCACCAATTTAAATTTTCTGTATCTTGTTATCTCTCTCAAGGCTTAATTGTTCCTTCTGTTAATCCTGCGTTATTTTGAGTTTAAGCTCTGACAAACTTCAAACTTACATTGCCTTTCTCTGCTATACTGAAATAATATGCTACCATCAGCTTGGTGTCATCTGCAAATTTGCTGAGGGTGCACTTGATCCCACTATATCATTGATGAAGATATTAAACAATATGGACACCTGAGGGACACCACTCATCACCGGTCTCCACCTGGACATTGAGCTGTTGACCACTACCCTCTGGATGTGACCATCTAACCCATTCCTCATCCACCCAACAATCCACCCATCAAATCCACATCTCTCCACAATTTAGAGATAAGGATGTTATGGGGGACCATCTTCAAGTCCTTACAGAAGTCCAGATAGATGACATCCGTAGCTCTTCCCTTGTCCACTGATGTGGTCACTCCATCATAGAAGGCCACTAGGTTGGTCAGGCAGGACCTGCCCTTGGAGAAGCCATGCTGGCTGTCTCGAATCCCCTCCCTGTCCTCCATGTGCCTTAGCATAGCTTCTAGGAGGATCTGTTCCATGATCTTCCCAGGCACAGAGGTGAGGCTGACAGGTCTGTAGTTCCCAGGGTCCTCCTTGCTACCTTTTTTAAAAGGAACATCAGCCAGTTCCCTTAGGACTCTGGGATGCACCTTGTCAAGTACCACGGATTTATGTATGTGCAGGTTGGCTCACGTGGTCTCGAACCTGATCTTCTCCAACAGTGGGCGGGAAATTTCTCCTCCAGTCCCTCTCCATAGCTTTGAGAGGCATGGGAAGAGAGATTGCCAGTGAAGACTGAGGCAAAGAAGTCACAGCATCACAAAATCATCAAGGTTGGAAAAGTCCTTTAAGATCTTGAAGGTTCTTTCCAACCCTAGTGATTCTGTGATTCTGTGATCATCAGGTCCAATCATCAATCCAACACCACTATGCCCACTAAACCATGTCCTGTAGTGCCACGTCTACACATTTCTTGAACACCTGCAGTGATGGTGACTCCACCACTTCCCTGGGAAGCCTGTTCCAGTGCTTGATCACTCAGTAAAGAAATTTTTCCTAATATCTAGTCCAAACCTCCCCTGGTGCAACTTGAGGCCATTTCTTCTCATCCTATCGCTAGTTACTTGGGAGAAGAGACCAACACCCACCTCACCACAACCCCCTTTCAGGTAGTTGTAGAGAGCAATAAGGTCTCCCCTCAGCCTCCTCTTCTCCAGACTGAACAACCCCAGTTCCATCAGCCGCTCCTCATAAGACTTGGTCTTACATAAAAGCACAGGGGCACGATCACTTCCCTGCTCCTGCCAGCCACACTATTTCTGATACAGGCCAGGATGCTGTTGTCCTTCTTGGCCACCTGGGCACACCGCCGGCTCGTATTCAGCCGGCTGTAAACCAGCACCCCCAGGTCCTTTTTGACCAAGCCACTCTTCCCCAAGCCTGTGGGGTTGTGAATGAAGTGCAGGACCCAGCACTTGGCCTTATTAAACCTCATACAGTTGACCTCGGCCCATCGATCCAGACTGTCCAGATCCCTCTGCAGAGCCTTCCTACCCTCCAGCAGATCAACGCTCCCACCCAACTTGGTGTTGTCTGCAAACGTACTGAGGGAGCAATCGATCCCCTCATCCAGATCATCAATAAAGATATTGAACAAGACTGGCCCCAGAACTGAGCCCTGGAGAACACCGCTTGTGACCGGCCACCAACTGGATTTAACTCCATTCACCACAGCTCTCTGGGCTCGGCTATCCAGCTTGTTTTTTTAGACAGGAAAGACTACAACTTGTCTAAGCCATGAGCTGCCAGTTTCTCTAGGAGAATGCTGTGGGAGATGCTGTCAAAGGCTTTACTAAAGTCCAGGGAGACAACATCCACAGCCTTTCCCTCATCCACTAGGAAGGGTCAACCGGTCATAGAAGGAGATCAGGTTGGTCAAGCAGGACTTGCCTTTCATGAACCCATGCTTGCTGGGCCTGATCCCCTGATTACCCTGCACATGCCCTGTGAGCGCCTTCAAGACGAACCTCTCCATAATCTTCCCCCGTACCGAGGTCAGGCTGACAGGCCTGTAGTTCCCAGGATCCTTCTTCCGGCCCTTCTTGTAGATGGGCGTCACATTGGCAAGCCTCCAGTTTTCTGGGACCTCCCCTGTTAGCCAGGACTGCTGATAAATGATGGAGAGTGGCTTGGCACGCTGCTCTGCTAGCTCCCTCTGTACTCTTGCGTGGATCCCATCAGGCCCCATAGACTTGTGGGTGTCCAGGTGGTGTAAGAGGTCGTTAACTGCTTCCTCCTGGATTATGGTGAGTTTATTCTGCTCTCAATCCCTGTCTTCCAGCTCAGGGGGCTGAATACCCTGAGGATCCCTGCTCTGTCTATTAAATACTGAGCCAAAGAAGGCGTTAACTACCTCAACCTTTTCATCATCCTTGTTGACAATGTTCCCCCCGAATCCAATAAAAGATGGAGATTCTCCTTGTGTCTCTTTCTGTTGTTAATATATTTGTAAAAACATTTTTTGTTATCCCTTATTGCCGTGGCCACATTGGGCTCTAGCTGGGCTTTTGCCTTTCTAATTTTCTCTTTGCATGACCTAAGGAGATCCTTGTACTCTTCGTGAGTTGCCTGCCTGTCCTGGTTTCAGCCAGGATAGAGCTGGTTTTCTTCACAGAAGCCAGTGTGAGACTGTGTTTTGGATTTGGGGTTATCATTGTTGTTTCCGTCTCTCTTGCTGTCCTTTTAAACTGGTTTTTATCTCAACCCACGAGGTTTTTTTTCCAATTCTCTCCCCCGTCCCACTGGGGGAGGGGGGAGTGAGCGAGCGGCTGCATGGTGCTTACTTGCCGACTGGGGCTAAACCATGACAGTCCTTTTTGGCACCCAACGTGGGGCAAAAGGCTTGAGATGATAACGGTTGCAGGTCACGATATCAGTTTATTTGACTTGCATCATGCTCTCATCTTTGCTGTACATGTTAAGGAACGGTGTTGGTTTCTGCGGGCTGCTGTACTCTGCAATGATTAGTAATGTCTCGCCTGCGAGATTTGTTTTTAGAACACTGACCTTGAGCTTAATGTGGTATCTGAGCTCTGTACTAAAGCCATTACTGTATTTTGGCTACTGTCTTGTGGAGACGATTAACAATTATACTTCTGCCTCCGAAAGGCTTTTTATGGAGGAAATGCAGAATGGCACCTTTGCTACCCTCTATCATTATGTTTCCTCCTTCATCACAATAACTTTTTAGTATTTTGAAAACCCTTGGGTAGTTAAAATACTTCTGTTGCTACTTCTGGGGAACACTGTTTCAGTTTTGTCTAAGGTTGGCAAGCAATTTAAGAATATCACCCAGAGATCTGCCCCAAGGCTGGATAATTATGAATGGCAGGGTGTGTGGAACAGCATGGGCAAATGCCTAGGGCGGTGGGCACCTCCAGTGTTTTGGAGCTTCACTCCCAAACAAGTGCAGAATCCTGATAAACTAGCAGAATATTTGGAAGAAGTATGCTGTCAGCCTGGCAGTTCCAAGGAGACACAAATCATTGCAATGTGCTGGGGCCTGGCCCATGCCTACCGAGCTCTATTTAACAATATTCAATGGGAACAGAGGGTATCCGGATCTGACGACAACATGATGGGCACTACGGCTACTCAGACCCTGGCGACGAGCACTGCAGCTACTTCAGCCCCCTCAATGGGCACTGCAGCTACTCTGACCCCTGTGACAGTCACTGCAGCTGAACCAGAGAACCAACCCATCCCGGTATCAGATGCCCCTATACAAAAGAAGAAATCTTGGAAGCGGAAGTCAGCTGATTTAGTAAGGGATGAAGAAGCTGCTTCTAAGAGGGAGCAGGAGGAAGAAATGGAGGCGTCTGACTGCTCCAAAGCAGGGCCATTACAAGCACGGAAGAGGGAAGAGAGCGAGTCATCGCTTGAAGAGGAGGAAGAGGAAGAACTCATAAAAGAAACGGTAACTACCCGATCTCTATCCCCGAGTGAACTGCAAGATATGCAAAAAGAATTTCCGCCGTCATCCACGTGAGCACATTGTCACCTCGCTGCTCTGATGCTGGCATAACAGAGGGCCAGTAGCCTGGAATTAGAGGGTAGGGAAGCCAAGCAGCTGGGATCGCTTTCTAAGGAAGGGGGCATTGACAAAGCTAATTGGAAAAGGTGCACGATCCCCCAGCCTCTGGAGGCGACTCCTGTCGGGTGTGAAGGAAAGGCATCCCTTCAAGGAAGATGTTCTATGTCACCCAAGCAAGTGGACCACCATGGAGAAAGGTATCCAGTACCCGAGGGAGCTAGCTGTGCTGGAGGTGATTTATGAAACCGTGAACAATGGGCGATCATCCAAAGACCCAGATGAAGTCAAACGCACGTAACCTGTGTGGTGGAAGTTTGTACGGAGTCCACCATCATCATATGCCAACTCATTAGCAATAATGACCAGGAAAGACAAAGGGGGACGAACAGTAGATGAATTTTCTGGCCAACTCTAGCAATACGGGGAAAGTCTCTTTCCTCCCTAGGGGCCTGCGTCTCTGCTGTACAGAAACTGTCCTGGGAATTCCAGCAATTCAAAGAGGATATGTCCTACACCCCACCTGTATGAACCAGTATCTCAGCTGTTAGGAGTGTCGTGGTTTAGCCCCAGCCGGCAACTAAGCACCACGCAGCCGCTCACTCACTCCCCCTCCCCCAGTGGGGCAGGGGAGAGAATTAGGAAAAAAAACCCTCGTGGGTTGAGATAAACACGGTTTAATAGGACAGAAAGAGAGAAGGAAACAATAATGATAATACCAACAAAGGAATGTACAAGAACAAGCGATGCCCAATACAGCAATTGCTCACCACCCAGTGATCGACAGCCCATCCCCGAGAGGCGATTTCCGCCCCCCGGCCAACTCCAGTTTATGTACTGGGCATGACGTCGTATGGTAGGGAATATCCCTTTGGCCAGTCTGGGTCAGCTGTCCTGGCTGTGTCCCCTCCCGGCTTCCTGTGCACCCCCAGCCTGCTCGCTGGCAGGCCAGCACAAGAAGCTGGACTGTCCTTGACTGCTCAGCAGCAACCCAAAACATCAGCACATTATCAACAGTTTCTCATCCCAAATCCAAAACACAGTCTCACGCTAGCTTCTGTGAAGAAAACCAGCTCTATCCTGGCTGAAACCAGGACAGTATCCACCCCTTATTCCATACCTTTTACGTCATGCCCGGGTCCTACACTTCTCAATACATTCCAATTATTCATTATTACTCTTCCTGTCTTTCTTAGTCCATGGGCCATCACTTTAAAATGTCTGTGGAGTTCAGTCAGTCCATGACTCTGGGCTTCATCCATCATAGCAGTCTCTCAGGGCAGGGGAGATGGTATGTGGTGTTGGATTGTCATCTGGCACGGTCCATATCCATGATCTGCAGGTCAAAGATGTCAGTCTCGAGGGAATTGTTGGGCGCAAGCTGCTGAAGCCAGTTCTGGTTCCATCACTGCTGCACGTTGCTTGGTTTCAGTGAAGCTCATTCTTCATCAGTCTGGGTGACTCTTACTATAATACCATTGATATGGTAGATAGCAGCCATAGTAGGAATGTCATACTGTATTGTGTAACAATAAACATAATACAATTCAAATCATTGACTGTTTTCACCCAAAATCAAGTCTCCTTGAGGTACACATCGGACTTCCCCATTCTTCCGCATTACCCACCAAGCGCACCCAGGTCCCTGGGCAAAGGCAATCCCACGAACGGGTTTTCCTTTGCCTGAGGCAGGAGTAACCCAGACTGTCTTCCCCAGCATATTTCTCACGTGCACCACAGGGACTTTATCCCCTTCTACAGTACGTAAAAGTTTTGATTGGGCAGGGCCGGCTCTATTAGTAGATCCCCTAGTGTTGACTAACCAGGTGGCTTTGGCTAAATGTTTATCCCAATGTTTGAATGTCCCATCACCCATTGCTCTCAGGGTAGTCTTTAACAGTCCGTTGTATCGTTCAATTTTTCCGGAGGCTGGTGCATGATAGGGGATATGATACACCCACTCAATGCCGTGCTCTTTGGCCCAGGTGTCTATGAGGTTGTTTCGGAAATGAGTCCCATTGTCTGACTCAATTCTTTCGGGGGTGCCGTGTCGCCATAAAACTTGCTTTTCAAGGCCCAGGATAGTGTTCTGGGCGGTGGCATGGGGCACAGGGTATGTTTCCAGCCATCCGGTGGTTGCTTCCACTATGGTAAGCACATAGCGCTTGCCTTGGCGAGTTTGTGGAAGTGTGATATAGTCAATCTGCCAGGCCTCCCCATATTTATATTTCAACCATCGTCCTCCATGCCAGAGGGGCTTTAACCGCTTGGCTTGTTTGATCGCAGCACACGTCTCACATTCATGGATAACCTGTGCAATAGCGTCCATGGTCAGGTCCACCCCTCGATCCCGAGCCCATCTATATGTTGCATCTCTTCCCTGATGGCCTGAGGTGTCATGGGCCCACCGAGCTATAAATAGTTCACCCTTATGTTGCCAGTCCAGATCCACCTGAGCCACTTCAATCTTAGCAGCCTGATCCACCTGCTGGTTGTTTTGATGTTCTTCGGTGGCCCGACTCTTGGGTACGTGAGCATCTACATGGCGTACTTTTATGACTAGATTCTCTAGTCGGGCAGCAATATCTTGCCACAATTCAGCAGTCCAGATGTTAAGCAGTCAAGGACTGTCTGGCTTTTCATGCTGGCCTGCCAGCGAGAAGGCTGGGGATGCACAGGAAGCTGGGAGGGGACACAACCAGGACAGCTGACCCAGGCTGGCCAAAGAGATATTCCATACCATATGATGTCATGCTTGGTATATAAAGCTGGGACGAAGAAGAAGGAAGAGGTAGAAGGATGTTTGGAGTTATGGTGTCTGTCTTCCCAAGAAACCATTATGCATGATGGAGCCCTGCTTTCCTGGAGATGGCTGAACACCTGCCTGCCAGTGGGGAGTGGTAAATGAATTGTTTTGCTCTGCTTGTGTGCACGGCTTTTGCTTTACCTATTAAACTGTCTTTAACTCAAACCATGAATTTCCTCACTTGTACTCTTTTGATTCTCTCCCCCATCCCACCGTGTGGGAGTGAGTGAGTGGCTGTGTGGTGCTTAGTTGCTGGCGGGGGCTAAACCACAACACCATGTCACCATAAGGCTTCCTTTTCAAGGCCCAGGATACTGTTTCGTGCAGTGGCTTGGGGCATGGGATAGGTTTCCAGCCATCCAGTGGCTCCTTCCACCATTGTAAGCATGTGGCACTTGCTTTGGTGAGATTGTGGGAGTGTGATATTATCAATCTGAAAGGCCTCCCCGTATTTAGATTTCAACCATTGCCCTCGATACCAGAGAGTCTTTAACCACTTGGCTTGCTTGATTGCAGCACATGTTTCATATTCATGAATAACCTGTGCAGCAGTGTCCACGGTCAAGTCCACCCCTCGATCATGAGCCCATCTGTATGTTGCATCTCTTCCCTGATGGCCTGAGGTGTCATGGGCCTCTCTTCCCTGATGGCCTGAGGTGTCATGGGCCCACCGAGCTATAAATAGCTCACCCTTATGTTGCCAGTCCAGATCCACCTGAGCCTCTTCAATCTTAGCAGCCTGATCCACCTGCTGGCTGTTTTCATGTTCTTCAGTGGCCAGACTCTTGGGTATGTGGGTATATGGCATACTTTTACAACCAGATTCTCTAGAGGGGCAGCAATATCTTTTCATAATGTGGCAGCCCAGATGGGTTTACCCCTGTGCTACCAGTTGCTCTGTTTCGATTGCCGTAAACACCTCCACAGGGCATTTGCCACCGTCCATGAATCAGTATAAAGATTGAGCACTGGACGTTTTTCTCGTTCAGAGATATCTAAAGCCAGCTGGATGGCTTTCACATCTGCAAACTGATTTGTTTCACCTTGTCCTTCAGCAGCTTCTGCGACTTGCCGTATAGGACTGCACACAGCAGCTTTCCACCTCTAATGCTTTCCCACAATGCGACAGGACCCATCAGTGAACAGAGTATATTGCTTCCCATTTTCTGGCACTTTACTATACGGTGGAGCATCTCCAGCATGCACCACCTCCTCTTCTGGGGATGTTCCAAAATCTTTGCCTTCTGGCCAGTCCATGATCACTTCCAAGATTCCTGGGTGATCGGGGTTTCCTATTCGAGCCCACTGTGTGATCAGTGCGACCCCATTACTCCACATAGCATCAGTCGCATGATGTGTAGAGGGGACCCTCCCTTTGAACATCCAGCCCAGCACCGGCAGTCGGGGTGCCAGGAGGAGCTGTGCTTTTGTATCATTCACTTCCAAAGCAGCTCGAACTCCTTCATATGCTGCCAAAATATATTTTTCAGTTGGAGTATAGCGGGCTTCGGATCACCTTGGATGACCTAAGGGTCAACCTTAGGTCCCTCCTGGTGCTTTCTGCCAGAGACTCCAGGTAGGGTCATTCTCCTTGGCTGCCGTGTAGAGCACATTTTTAACATCTTGTCCTGCCCGGACTGGCCTGAGGGCTACTGCATGAACTATTTCCTGTTTAATTTGTTCAAAGGCTTGTCGTTGCTCAGGCTGTAACCTACAACAACTGAGAAAGCTTGTGTTTTCTTTTTGCTAGTTGGTGGAGACATAGCTGTTATTTTGTTGATCACATCCAGTGGGATCTGATAATGTCCATCTGGCCATTTTATTCCTAAAAACTGGATCTCCTGTGCAGGTTCCTTGACCTTACTTTGTTTTATGGCAAAACCAGCTTTCAGAAGGATTTGAACTCTTTTCTTCCCTTTTTCAAAACCAACTTCTGCTGTTTTGCCGCACACAGTGATGTCATCAATGTACTGCAGGTGTTCCGGAGACTCACCCTGCTCCAGTGCAGTCTGGATCAGTCCATGGCAAATGGTAAGACTGTGTTTCCACCCCTGGGGCAGTCAATTCCAGGTGTATTGGACACCCCTCCAAGTGAAAGAAAACTGTGGCCTGCACTCTGCTGCCAAAGGGATTGAGAAAAACGCGTTAGCAATATCAGTGGTGGCGTACCACTTGGCTGCCTTTGACTCCAGTTCATATTGAAGCTCTAGCATGTCCGGCACAGCAGCACTCAGTGGCAGCGTGACTTCATTCAGGCCACGATAGTCTACTGTCAGTCTCCACTCTCCATTAGACTTTCGCACTGGCCATATGGGGCTGTTAAAGGGTGAGCGAGTCTTGCTGATCACTCCTTGGCTCTCCAGCCGATGAATCAGCTTATGGATGGGTATCGGGGAGTCTCTGTTAGTGTAATATTGCCGCCGGTGCACTGTTGTGGTAGCAATCGGCACCTGTTGTTCTTCGATCCTCAGCAACCCCTCAATAGAAGGGTCCTCTGAGAGAACATGCAAGGTAGAGAGTTGTTTAATTTCTTCCGTCTCCAAGGCAGCTATCCCAAAAGCCCACCGGTACCCTTTTGGCTCCTTGAAATACTCTCTCCTGAGGTAGTCTATGCCCAGGATGCGTGGAGCCTCTGGGCCAGTCACAGTGTGGTGCTTTTGTCATTCATTCCCAGTTAGGCTCACTGTGGCCTCCAGTTACAGTCAGCTGTTTGGGATCCCCCTGTCACTCCAGAAATTCAGATGGGCTCTGCCCCTTTATAACTTGATGGCATTAGGGTACACTGTGCACTGGTGTCCACTAGAGCCTTATATTCCTGTGGGTCTGATGTGCCAGGCCATCAAATCCACAAAATCCAATAAACTTGGTTGTCCCTTTCCTCCACCTGGCTGGAGGCGGGGCCCCTCTTCTCCTGGTTATAGTATTTGTTACTCTCTTCTTGTGAATAGGAACCAGACGTCCCTATATTATGATCGTAAGTAATACCAACCCTTCAACTCTGTCTGGGAAACTGCCCGCTGGAAATTGGAGCAACAATTTTCCTGGAAGAACCCCCTTTTGTGATTGTTCTTCCTTGCAACTCACGTACCAGTGACTCTAGGGTTGAGGTAGATTTTTCCATCCCACTTCCTTATGTCCTCTCCATGGTTATGCAAGAAAAAACAACAGGGTGGCCCGAGGTGTGTACCCCCTATATCCTCTCTCTTGAGCAGAAGAACGCTTACTCCTAACAGCTGAGATACTGGTCCGTACAGGTAGGGAGTTGGACATATCCTCTTTGACTTGCTGGAACTCCCAGAACAGTTTCTCTACAGCAGAGACGCAGGCCCCTAGGGAGGAAGAGAGACTTTCTTCGCATTGCTGGAGCTGGCCAGCCAATTCATCCACCGTTTGTCCCTCTCCATCTTTCCAGGTAAATACTGCTAATGAGTTGGCATAAGACGATGGTGTGCTCCGTACAAACTTCTGCCATATGGGTCAGATGCACTTGACTTCATCTGGATCTTTGGATGATTGCTCGTTGTTCAAGTTGTCATAAATGACCTCCAGCACGGCTAATTCCCTCAGATACTGGATACCTTTCTCCATGGTGGTCCACTTGCCTGGGTGACATATATCATCTTCCTTGAAGGGATACCTTTCCTTCATGCCTGACATGAGTCACCTCCAGAGGCTGAGGACTTGTGCACCTTTTCCAATCACTTTGTCAATGTCCCGTTCCCTAGACAGGAATCCCAGCTGCTTGGCCTCTCTACCCTCTAATTCCAGGCTACTGGCCCCATTATCCCAGCATCAGAGCAGCCAGGTGACAATGTGCTCGCCTGGATGATGGCTGAAATCTTTTCACATATCTCATAGCTCACTCAGGGATAGGGATCAGGTGGTTAACACCTCATTTGTGAGTTCTGCCTCTTCTTTTTCTCCTGATGGTCCTACTTCGAAGTAGCCTGCCTCATCTACTTCTTCCTCCTTCCCCTTCTTAGTAGAAGTTTCTTCCCTTACTAAACAAGCTGACTTCCACTTCCAATATTTCTTCTTTTGTATAGGGGCAACTGAATCCAGGATGGATTGGTTCTCTGGTTCAGCTGCAGTGCCTGTCGCAGGGGTTGGTGTAACCACAGTGTCTGTAACTGGGTTTTGAGTAGCCGCAGTGCCTGTCATTTTGTCATCAGATCCAGAGACCTTCTCTTCCCCTTGAGGGTACTGAATAGTGTTGAACAGAGCTCAGTAGGCATGGGCCAGGCCGCAGCACATTGCAGTGATTTGTGTCTCTCTGGAATTGCCAGGGTGACAGCATACTTCTTCCAAATATTCTACTAGTTTTTCAGGATACTGCACTTGTTCAGGAGTGAAGTTCCAAAACACTGGAGGTGCCCACTGCCCTAGGTACTTTCCCATACTATCCCACACACTCTTCCACTCATAACTATCCAGCCTTGGGGCAGATCTCTGGGTGGTTTTCTTAAATAGTTGTTTAACCTTAAACAAGACCTGAAACACATTCAGGAGACATAGCAATAGGAACATGCAGGTTTGAATAACCCTAGGATATTCAAAATTCTCAAGAGCTATTGTAGCTAGCCTGGAGGAGAAGGGGAAGGTGAAGGAGCAGGGGAAAGTGTCCCCCCTTGTCTTCCCCATAGATTGTCTCTCTGAGGAGAAAAGGTAAATAGTGTAACTATTAATAGTTTCCCAGAGATGGTTCCCAAAGTACAGAGATGACGGCAATGCTGAATACAGATACCAGATTAGTCTCACGACCAGTGATTTCATCATATCATAAGCCAGTGTTACAAAATGCATCAAAATGATAAAGGTGATAAACAGCACAACAGGGAACATATACAGCAAGTAAGGTGTTATATAACACAACTCTGAGAACAAGCACAACAACTTTGAGAGCAAATAAATCAACATTGTGACCAGCAAATATTAAAATAATATAATGAATGCTTGTAACAAATTTGTTTTAAGACTCTCTGGTCAGATCTGTCGTAATCTCAACCCTTCGTGCCCCACCTTGGGGGCCTCACCACCTGCTGACCGATGCCCACTTAGTTCCTGAGCAGTGTCCACTGTCCCCTGGCCAACTCCACTCCAGTTTTATTGTTCAGCATGACATCATATTGCATGGAATATCCCTTTGGTCATTTCGGGTAAGCTGTCCTGGCTGCGTCCCCTCCCAGCTTCTTGTGCACCCCCAGCCTTCTCACTGGTAGGGCAGTGCGAGAAGCTGAAAAGTCCTTGACTTGGTGTAAGCACTGCTCAGCAACAACTAAATCATCAGTGTGTTATCACCATTATTCTCATCCTAAATCCAAAACACAGCACTATACCAGCTACTAGGAAGAAAATTAACTCTATCCCAGATGAAACCAGGACAACTAGGCAGGACGACCATTTTTAAAGCTATTAAATTAATCGTAAAGAGGAAACTAAGGTGAAAAAAAAAGTTTAATAGAAGTTGTATTTAATTCTAAAGTTATTCCATATTCAGAAAACTTTCATTGCCTCCCCTGAAGGCCAGGTATACATCACAGAAGGAAGATTAGGTCTGTCAAAGTTAACAAATGCCAATGAGGCAGATATATTGCTGGGAGTCTGTTGGGATCACCCTGCAAGGTCTCGACCTTAAGGAGAAGGAGCTGTGGCACTGAGAAGCTGGTAAACAGCTGGACACCTGCAGGGCTCAGCCTTGAGGAGAAGGAGCTGTGGTAAACAACTAAGAGGAAGCAAAGGAACGCGTGGACACCTGCAGGCAGCGAATCCTGACTGTGGAGAAGTGCGTGGACTGTGTGTGGTAACCAACCAGGACGTATTTTGTGGCGCGTGAAAGAACTGTAACTGCATAAAAAGCGGACACTTGTAGCAATAAAGGTCTTTGGCCTGAATCCCCGGCAGAGTCCGTGCCCTATTACTCCACAGGAGTCTGCTATAGACCACCCAACCAGGATGAAGAGACAGATGAGACATTCTATAAGCGACTGGCAGAAATCTCGCAATCGCTGGCCCTTGTTCTTGTAGGGGACTTCAATCTACCAGACATCTGCTGGAAGTATAACACAGCAGAGAGGAAACAATCTGGGAGGTTCCTGGAGTGTGTGGAGGATAACTTCCTGACACAGCTGGTGAGTGAGCCCACCAGGGGAGGTGCCTTGCTGGACCTGCTGTTTACAAACAGAGAAGGACTGGTGAGAGATGTGGTGGTCGGAGGCCGTCTTGGGCTTAGCGACCATGACATGATAGAATTCTCAACTGTGAGCGACGTAAGGAGAGGGGTCAGCAAAATTGCTACCATGGACTTCCGGAGGGCAGACTTTGGCCTGTTCAGGTCACTGGTTGAGAGAGTCCCTTGGGAGACAGCCCTGAAGGACAAAGGGGTCCAGGAAGGCTGGAAAGTCTTCAAGAAGGAAATCTTAAAGGCGCAGGAGCAGGCAGTCCCCATGTGCCGTAAGAAGAGCTGGCGGGGAAGGCGCCCAGCCTGGCTGAACAGGGAGATTTTGCTGGGACTCAGGGAAAAGAGGAGAGTTTATCACCTCTGGAAGAAGGGGCAGGCAACTCACGAAGAGTACAAGGATCTCGATAGGTCAAGGAGGGACAAAATTAGAAAGGCAAAAGACCAGCTAGAGCTCAATCTGGCCACAGATGTAAAGGATAATAAAAAATGCTTCTACAAATATATTAACAACAAAAAGAGAGGCAAGGAGAATCTCCATCCCTTACTGGATATGGCGGGGAACATTGTCTCCAAGGACGAGGACAAGGTTGAGGTACTTAATACCTTCTTTGCCTCAGTCTTTAATAGCCAGTCCAGGTATCCTCAGGGTACTCAGCCCCCTGAGCTGGAAGATGGGGATGGAGAGCACAATAACCCGCCCATAATCCAGGAGGAAGCAGTTAAGGACCTGTTAAGCCACCTGGACACCCACAAGTCTATGGGGCCTGATGGGATCCACCCGAGAGTACTGAGAGAGCTGGAAGAGGAGCTTGCCAAGCCACTCTCTGATGCGGAAGTCACGGACACGACGTACTCGATCAATATGATCAGGTTGATGCCGTTTATTGTCTTGTCTGACTCCAATATATATCATAATTTTCGCTTAGTCACTGCACACACACTCATGATTGGTTACAGCTTGTTACACACATTATTGCAATTGGCTATATACAAAATATCACGCGCTGTCCATGCGCCTCTCACACAGTCAGGATTCGCTGCTTGCAGGTGTTCCTGTACTCCTTTGCTTCTTCTTAGTTGTTTACCACAGCTCCTTCTCCTCAAGGCCGAGCCGTGCAGATATCCAGCTGTTTACCAGCTTCTCAATGCCACAGCTCCTTCTCCTTAAGGTCGAGCTGTGCAGATCAACGCCACAGCTCCTTCTCCTTAAGGTCGAGCCATGCAGGGTGATCCCAACAACACTCCATCATTTATCAGCAGTCCTGGTTAACAGGGGAGGTCCCAGAAGACTGGTGGCTTGCCAATGTTACGCCCATCTACAAGAAAGGCCGGAAGGAGGATCCTGGGAACTACAGGCCTGTCAGCCTGACCTCTGTACCGGGGAAGATCATGGAGCAGTTCATCTTGAGGGTGCTCACAGGGCATGTGCAGGACAACCAAGGGATCAGGCCCAGCCAGCATGGGTTCATGAAAGGCAGGTCCTGCTTGACCACCCTGATCTCCTTCTATGACCAGGTGACCCGCCTAGTGGATGAGGGAAAGGCTGTGGATGTTGTATCCCTGGACTTCAGTAAAGCCTTTGACAGCGTCTCCCACAGCATTCTCCTGGAGAAACTAGCGGCTCGTGGCTTAGACAGGTGTACTCTTTTCTGGGTAAAGAACTGGCTGGCTGGATGAGCCCAGAGAGTTGTGATGAATGGCGTTAAATCCGGCTGGCGGCCAGTCACAAGCGGTGTTCCCCAGGGCTCGGTTCTGGGGCTGGTCTTATTCAATATCTTTATCGATGATCTGGATGAGGGGATCGAGTGCTCCCTCAGTAAGTTTGCAGATGACACCAAGTTGGGTGGGAGTGTTGATCTGCTGGAGGGTAGGAGGGCTCTGCAGAGGGATCTGGACAGTCTGGATCGATGGGCCGAGGTCAACTGTATGAGGTTTAATAAGGCCAAGTGCAGGGTCCTGCACTTCGGCCACAACAACCCCATGCAACGCTACAGGCTTGGGGAGGAGTGGCTGGAGAGCTGCCCGGCAGAAAGGGACCTGGGGGTGCTGGTTGACAGCCGGCTGAATATGAGCCGGCAGTGTGCCCAGGTGGCCAAGAAGGCCAACAGCGTCCTGGCCTGTATCAGCAATAGTGTGGCCAGCAGGAGTAGGGAAGTGATTGTGCCCCTGTACTCGGCACTGGTGAGGCCACACCTTGAACACTGTGTTCAGTTTTGGGCCCCTCACTACAGGAAGCATATTGTGGTGCTGGAGCGTGTCCAAAGAAGGGCAACGAAGCTGGTGAGGGGTCTGGAGCACAAGTCTGATGAGGAGCAGCTGAGGGAACTGGGGTTGTTTAGTCTGGAGAAGAGGAGGCTGAGGGGAGACCTTATCGCTCTCTACAACTACCTGAAAGGGGGTTGTGGCGACAAGGGCGCTGGTCTCTTCTCCCAATTAACTAGTGATAGGACGAGAGGAAATGGCCTCAAGTTGTGCCAGGGGAGGTTTAGATTGGATATTAGGAAAAATTTCTTCACTGAGAGGGTGGTCAGGCATTGGAACAGGCTGCCCAGGGAGGTGGTGGAGTCGCCATCCCTGGAAGTGTTCAAAAAACATGTGGATGTGGCACTTCAGGACATCGTTTAGGGGACACGGTGGTGCTGGATTAATGATTGGACTTGATGATCTTGAAGGTCCTTTCCAACCTTAGTGATTCTGTGATTCTGTGTTAATAAACAGTATCAGTGTATGAAGAAGAGATACTGGATGAATGTGGTCAGCCCTGAGAAATGGAAGGAGTGACTGTGGTCAGTGCAATCTGGACTTTAATAGTTATTTGATTCAGTGCCTTACAAAAACTTAACAGAAAATGTAATTAAAAACACCTCAGAAAACAGCAGTGTTAAATGAAACGAAAGTGGCTGCATGTCTGTAGACAAATGATGATGACAGAACTGCTTGGCTGAGGTTGTGTATGTGTATGTGGCTGTGCAAAGAGCACTCTCCTCCAAGAGTCTGTCATGCCAAGCTGAATTTCCATTCTCTATTAGTGATTGATCCAGAAGATGAAGTTTTTAGCAAGTACTGTACTGGCAATACTCTCTGTGTATATTTAACTTCCAGTAAGAAATGCATAAACCCAGAACACATTTCCTAATAGATTTGTGAAAAATCAGTCTCCTAACTAAGGATTCAGTAGAACAGTAATTACTCACAAAGCAGAAATTAGACACCAGACCACATGCAAGAAGACAGATAGCAGAAAGCTACTTAGATATCAGGTTGCTGCAAAACTAGACAGTTAAAAACAAATGTAGAAAAGAGAAAACCCAGCCAGTATAGCCTTAGCTAATATGCTAAAATATTTATCCAGTTTTGGGTTTAATGTGGTAGTTTTTCCATACACATTAAATTTCTGTTTTGAGATTCCTTTCCTGGTTCCTTTTAGCTACAGCAACATAACTATCAGAAAGAATAGCTGAGAAGCATTGCCCATTTGGTGACAAGACATGGAAATACACGCAAAGCTGAGAATTCTAAATTCTTAAAATTGCATAGGATCTGATTTTTTTGCTCTACAAGCTCCCTAACAGTGTTCTAGCAGTAAAAAGGGGTTCAGTTAAAATGAGAGTAATTTTTTGAGTGTGTGTTAGAGGGGTCTGTGGGAGTACCAGTATGAATGAAAAATGCCTTGATATTGCAGTCTTTAAGGGGAATCCTACAGTAACTTGCAAGTGTGGAGGCAGTGCAATATTCCAGAAATACCCTGTAATAGTGACTATAGCATGAATGCAAGAATCACTAAATACACTGGTTCAGAAGAAAGGTAGTGAATGCTGAAGCAACAAAATGGGAGTTAAGAGTAGCATGTAGAGATAGAGGGTAGTGAATGCAGCAAATGTTTCATCACAGGAATTTCAGGGTCTGATTTTGTCACATCTGACTTATCTGAGTATTTATAATTGGCATGATAGCCCCATTAAAGCTTATTTCAGGATTCTTTTCTCAGATGCTGGTGACAGTGTGTAGCTGCTGCTTAGAATACACAGCCTCTTTAGGTGAGAATAGTAAATCTAATACTGAAAATTAAATTTCCTCATCTCAGCATGAAAATCAATTGTGTATCCAGTAATATACCAGGCAGCAAGTGATTTGAAGACAGCAATACAGAAGTCAAAACTGCAGGGATTTGGGATTTCTCTGGATCCATCTGTACGAGTAAATTAAACATGCCAAGTGTTGTGGTTTAACCCAGCAGGTAGCCAAAAAAACCACACAGCCGTTCACTCAACCTCCCCCCACCAGCGGGATAGGGGAGAGAATGGGAAAAGAAAAAGGGTTAAACTTGTGGGTTGAGATAAAGACAGTTTAATAGGACAGCGAAAATAAAAAGAATACTAATAATGATAACAATAATGATAAAAGAATATACAAAACAAGTGAGGCACTGCACAATTGCTCAGCACCCGCTGACGAATACCCAGTTAGTTCCCGAGCCACGGCCCCTCCCTGGCCAACTCCCCTAGTTTATATACTGAGCATGACATCATATGGTATGGAATATCCCTTTGGCCAGTTTGGGTCAGCTGTCCTGACCGTGTCCCCTCCCAGCTTCCCATGCACCCCCAGCCTTCTCGCTGGCAGGCCAGAGCATGGGAAGCTGAACAGTCCTTGACTGCTTAGCAACAACTAAAAACATCAGCACGTTATCAACATTTTTTTCATTCCAATTCCAAAACATAGCCTCATACAGGCTTCTATGTAGAAAATTAACTATCCCAGGTGAAACCAGGACAGTATCCACCCCTTATTCCATACCATTTATGTCATGCTCATGTACTACACTATCCAATACAACCTCATTAACGACCACCCCATTTCCATCCTTTGATATAATATACAGATATTATTCCCTTAGTCTATGGACCACCCCTGTAAAGTGTCTATAAAATGTCCACAAATGTCCGTGAAATGTCCATTGAGTTCATTTAGTCCATGACTTTGGGCTCCATCTGACATGACAGTCTTTCAGGGCAGGACAAATTGTGTGTGGTGTTGGATTGTTGTATGCTGAGTCCAGTCTTGGTTCTATCATGACTGCTCTTTCTTTGGCTTCATTAATCTGGGTGATTCTTACTATAATACCATTAATATGGCATATAGCGATCATAGTAGTGATGAGATACAGTATTATATAGCAATTAACATCATACAGTTCAGATCATTGGCTATTCTCCCCCAAAATCAAATCTCCTTGAGGTACACATCGGACTTCCCCATCCTTCCGCATTACCCACCAAGTGCACCCAGGTCCCTGGGCAAAGGCAACCCCACGAATGGGTTTGCCTTTGCCTGAGGCAGGAGTAACCCAGACTGTCTTCCCCAGCATATTTCTCACGTGCACCACAGGGACTTTATCCCCTTCTACAGTACGTAAAAGTTTTGATTGGGCAGGGCTGGCTCTATTGGTAGATCCCCTAGAGTTGACTAACCAGGTGGCTTTTGCTAAATGTGTATCCCAATGTCTGAATGTCCCACCACCCATTGCTCTCGCTGTAGTCTTTAACAGTCCACTGTATCATTCGATTTTCCCAGAGGCTGGTGCACGATAAGGGATGTGATACACCCACTCAATGCCGTGCTCTTTGGCCCAGGTGTCTCTGAGGTTGTTTCGGAAATGAGTCCCACTGTCCGACTCAATTCTTTCGGGGGCACCATGTTGCCATAAGACTTGCTTTTCAAGGCCCAGGATACTGTTCCGTGCGGTGGCATGGGGCATGGGAAATGTTTCCAGCCATCCGGTGGCTCCTTCCACCATTGTAAGCATATAGCGCTTGCCTTGGCGAGTTTGTGGGAGTGTGATATAGTCAATCTGCCAGGCCTCCCCATATTTATATTTCAACCATCGTCCTCCACGCCAGAGAGGCTTTAACCGCTTGGCTTGTTTGATTGTAGCACATTTGACATTCATGAATATCCTGTGCAACAGCGTCCATGGTCAAGTCTACCCCTCGATCACGAGCCCATTGATTTGTTGCATCTGTTCCCTGACGGCCTGAGGTGTCATGGGCCCACCGAGCTATAAATAGCTCACCCTTATGTTGCCAGTCCAGATCCACCTGAGCCACTTCAATCTTAGCAGCCTGATCCACCTGATGGTTGTTTTGATGTTCCTCAATGGCCCAACTCTTGGCTACGTGGGCATCTACATGGTGTGCTTTTACAACTAGGTTCTCTACCTGGGCAGCGATACGTTGCCATAATTCAGCAGCCCAGATGGGCTTGCCTCTGCACTGCCAGCTGGTCTGCTTCCATTGCTGTAGCCACCCCCACAGAGCATTTGCCACCATCCATGAGTCAGTATAGAGGCAGAGTATTGGCCATTTCTCTCGTTCAGCAATATCTGAAGCCAGCTGGATGGCTTTCACCTCTGCAAACTTACTCGACTCACCTTGTCCTTCAGCAGCGTCTGCAACTTCTACAATATGACAGGACTCATCAGTGAACAGGACATATTGCCTTTCATTTTCTGGTAGTTTATTATACAGTGGGGGGTTTTCAGCACACGTCACCTCCTTTTCTGGTGACACTCCAAAATCTTTGCCTTCTGGCCAGTCCATGATCACTTCCAAGATTTCTGGGCAATTGGGGTTTCCTATTCGAGCCCGCTGTGTGATCCTTGTGACCCAATTACTCCACGTAGCATCAGTCGCATGATGTGTAGAGGGGACCCTCCCTTTGAACATCCAGCCCAGCACCGGCAGTCAGGGTGCCAGGAGGAGCTGTGCTTCTGTATCATTCACTTCCAAAGCAGCTCGAACTCCTTCATATGCTGCCAATATCTCATTCTCAGTTGGAGTATAGTAGGCCTCAGATTCTCTGTATCCCTAACTCCAAAACCCTGAGGGTCGACCTCGGGTCTCCCCTGGTTCTTTCTGCCAGAGACTCCAGGTAGAGCCTTTCTCCCTGGCTGCCGTATAGAGCACATTTTTAACATCTTGTCCTGCTCGGACAGGCCCAAGGGCTACTGCATGAACTATCTCCTAATTTGTTCAAAGGCTTGTCATTGCTCAGGCTGTAACCCTCAACAACTAAGAAAGCTTGTGTTTCCTTTTTGCTAGTTGGTGGAGTCATAGCTGTTATTTTGTTGATCACATCCATTGGGATCTGATAAACTCCATCTGGCCATTTTATTCCTAAAAACTGGATCTCCTGTGCACGTTCCTTGACCTTACTTTGTTTTATGGCAAAACGGGCTTTCAGAAGGATTTGGATTATTCTCTTCCCTTTCTTGAAAACTTTTTCTGCTGTTTTGCCCCATACGATAGTGTGTAACGATATATTGCAGGTGTTCTGGAGCTTCACCCTGTTACAATGCAGTCTGGATCAGTTGATGGTAGGGCTGTGTTTCTACCCCTTGGGCAGTCAGTTCTGTTGTCCCAAATATGGGTTCTTCCACCCGGTGTGCAGAGAGCCGAAAAACACACAGAGCCGAGATATTTGCTTTTATTCCAAATCTGCACAGAGTTGGGTGCTAGATGGTAGGTCCACAAAGCTAGCATGCCTCAGTTAACACACAGAAAATATTTATACACTTTGAGCAACAGTTATCAGTATTTTTTAAAAGTTGGCTCCATTACCCTTGTTCCCCTTGGTTCTCGCAAGCCTCGTCTCCACTTAAAGTCACAGCGTCCTTCTTTTTTCCTAGGCATGCTCAGTGAGGAAGGGGCTTTTGTGAAGAGGGGCTTTCCCCGCCCAGGGGCAGGTTTCTATTATGCATATTATATGTTAATTAGTTGTTAATTAGGATAGTTCACTCAAGGTTCAGTAGTTGTGTTTCTTTTGTGATTATCTTGTTCCTTCCCTCAAGGTTGCGCCTTGTTAACTGCTCACAGAGACTAAACAATACCCCCAGCTTCATTCCTTGCATGCCTTCAATAGATTCCCCCCTTTGAGACTTAGAGAAATAATCAATAGTTCAAATAAGTCTCACTTAGATCTTTTCATTTTAAAGTGCCCATCCTTGGGAGGCTTCAGAATTTTCCAAAATTGCTCTACGGTTTCTTCTCATTGCCATATGTCTTGTTGGAAATTTTTCTATCCTTTACAGGAAAGCTTTTAGGTCTGAGGAGTTTACTTTCCTCTGTGGTGAGCATGCCTACCTTGCATTAGAGCTATTTGCTTCATTATGAGACAAACCTTAAAGTACAATATGATTATAAGCAATACACGTAAACACGTTAGTGACAATAAGATCACAACGGGATGTCACATGACATCAGAGGAGGGCTTCCCACCATCTGTGTTCTCCATCTTTCTTCCTTCGGTCCGAAACATGATGTCTCTCTTCTGCCTCATGGTGAACTGTGATTCAAGTCCTTTGTCCATCATCTCAGGTACATCCCAGCAACTGGCATAGTTGGGAGTAGGCAATAGATTTTTAACTAAAGTATAAGTGAATTCTAACAGTTGATAACATGTAATAGAAGCTGCATAGTTGAACTCACATCCTATAATGTTAATATTTGAGTGATTACTTACATGAACAGTGATATTATCTACAACGAAAAAATTACAAAGAGTTTTTATACATACACATCCCTTCCGAATATATATAAGCACAGTTCCAGGGATCTCTTCTGGATGTATCTCAAAGTGACAAACATTTTGCTCCGTGTCAAGGCAAATGTCCTGAGCTTTAATGGTGTTACTTCCCTGTTGTTCCCATACTACACATGCATCAGTTTCGACAGTCTGCCATTTGTTATTGCCTCTTTGGGCCTATACTCTAATGGATAGAGTATAGTACCGTTGTGATTAAATCCTAAAGCAATGATCAGGTAGATGGTTTTTACTGATGCATTCTGTATGGTTAAAACAAAAGCCATGGCTTTATTATTAATAGGGTCATGAGTGAAATTAACTAGATACCACCAAGATTGGAATTTTCTTTCAAATTTGGCTGTGTTTTCCCAGACTATTTTTCAAATTTCAGTGGGTAAGGTGCCATCTTCTCCTTCTCTTACAATTGCTGCTATTGTAGATTGCACCCACAGTTGAGCTTGGATGCCACTGAGAGCTAGAGAAATATTACTTTGAGTAATGCACACCAAGTACATCTAGGATTAATTGGTGATCCTTTTCAGTAACTCTTTCCCATTGAGGTAATACTTTAGATAAAAGCCACTGATGAGTTCCTAAAGCTGATAGGGAGGTTCCTGATAGGGAGGACCATAATGGATGTTCTAGTTTGTTGAGCATTTACGCTGTTTAAGACTCCCAATCCTGTCCCTAAGGTACCAGTGACATCTCTCTCTGCTCGTTTTGAAGGGTAAGGCTCACCTAGCCATGCTAACCACCCTGTATAAGATGTACTTATGAATGATGAACTGGTTGGTTTAACTGCAGAGAGATGAATTTGCATTAATAGTTCTACTCGTTTGAGGGACCATAATGGGTTCAACATCACTTGCTGTCATCCTACATATCTGATTACATATGATCCAATTTCAGAGATCAATGGGCATATAGTTTGGGTGATTATATAAGCAGTAGTATGAGGTTTAGGGGTAGGTGTTAGCATGATCTTTAAGGATGGTCCGTTTCTGTTCTCTTTCCCTGCATCTACCCATAAGCATACTACTGCCAGAGGTGTGTCATTGAAGAAGCTAATGTTACAGTAGGGGCCTGAAAAGCAGCTTTCCCTTTCCTTTGATTGAGTTTGATTCATCATTTTGATGACTATAGAGGCATGTCCCTTTAGATAGTTTGTCACACTACATTCAGTAGAGATTCTATAAACCTGGGTGGTGTAACAGAAATAAGGTACCTATTTGTTTTTGTCATTATATGATTACCAGTGATTGTCAATGTAAGGTTTTGTATTGGCTTTCCCATTGTTCCTGTGTTTCCATCAACTCTGATCACATATGGTATAGGGTGTCTGATTAGCAGTAAAAGCAAGAGTATCTTCATTAATATTCTTATTGTCATTGTGATGCAGTTTGAAAAGATCAGTGTTACCATAAACCATATTATAACTATAAACAGTTCATTAGCCCATAGAGTTTTTAGAAAGTCTTAGCTTTAGCGCTCCCGTTGGTACAGATGTCCACTGTTCCTCTGGTGGAGCTCCCTTCACTCTCATGTAGTGGATCCAGGAGCTGATCCCTTCTACTTTTCTTTTAGTGGTTCATCCTTCCAGGTCCAGATGTAAACCCAATCTCCAGGAGTGAAGTTATGTACCGAAGAGTTCAAAGGAAGCGGAGCCCACTGGTTGAGATACCTGTGTAAAGAGGATAATACCCACGAGAGAGATAACAAATAATCTTTCAAACTTCCTGCACCTTTAATGTGTATCTGATCACTCCAGCTACCCACCTCATTGATGGGATATAGTTTTCCATATAGTATTTCAAAGGGTCTTATCCTTTCTCTCACTCATGGAGCGATCCTAATCCTCATCAGGGCAATTGATAGGATATCTACCTGTTTAAGCTGGGTTTCTTGACATAGTCTGGAAATTTGTGTTTTAAGGGTCTGATTGATTCTTTCTACCTTCCCACTAGACTGTGGTCTCCAAGGGGTATGTAGATCCCATTTCAATTGGAGGAATCTTGACACCCCTTGGATTATTTCTGGAATAAAATGCAGTCCATTATCTGAGGATAAGCCCTCAGGGATTCCGAATCGAGGAATTATTTCTTTTAATAAAATTTTAATTACTTCCCTAGCTCGATTGTTGCAGCAGGGGAAAGCTTCTGGCCATCCAGAGAATGTGTCTACCAAAACAAGTAAATATTTATATTGTCCACGTTTTGGTAATTCAGAGAAATCTATTTGCCAGTGCTCTCCAGGGGCTATTCCCCTTTTTATGTCACCCATTGGTGGCTTTCTTTGAATCTTAGGGTTGTTCGCATAACAGATCTGACATCTTCTTACTATTAAGTCCGCACTTGATTGCATTTTTGGCCCTATTGCATATCTCCTGACACTATTTATTATAGCATCAGATCCCATATGAGTCTCGTCATGCAGTCTTTTAAGGAGAACTCCCATCATTTTTTCTGCTAGTTGATCTTTCTTCGAATACTGAGGGGGCTCTATATTAAGCTTTCTGCTGGGTATCAAAGCTCCGATTATTTGCTCATGTAAGGCAGCACTTTTTGCCGCTAAATCAGTTATTTTGTTTCCCTGGATTATTTCTCCTTGCCCTTTTTGATGAGCTTTGCAGTGAATTATTGCCACTTCTTTTGGTTCTAATACAGCCTGAAGCAAATTTAAGATCTCTTGCCTATATTTTATACCGCTCCCTTGTGAATTTAATAGTCCACGTTCTTTCCAAATAGCTCCATGAGCGTGAACAACCCCAAAGGCATACTTAGAGTCTGTGTATATATTGATTCTTTGATTTTTTCCAATTTCCAGTGCCCTTGTTAGAGCAACTATTTCAGCTTTTTGTGCCGAGGTGTTAGGGGGTAAAGGTTTGGCCTCTATTTCCTCCCATAAGGTAACTACTGCATATCCAGCCTTTCTTTCTCCATTCCGCATAAAGCTGCTGCCATCTGTAAATAATTCTAAAGCTGCATTCTTCAGTGGCTCATCTCTCAGGTCTGGCCTGCTGGCATAAACATATTTGATAGTTGCTAAACAGTCATGTTGTAAAGGTTCTTGTTCTGCCATTGGCAATAAAGTGGCAGGGTTTAGAGCTGATACTACACTTAGGGTGACATCTTCTTGGTCTATTAATGCAGCTTGGAATCTGGCTAATCCGTTTGGAGAAATCCAGTGGTGTCCTTTTTGGCTCAAGATAGCAACCACTGCATGTGGGACTAGTACTGTTATTGGTTGTCCCAAGGTGAGCTTCCGGGCTTCTTGAATTGACAGAACAGTAGCAGCTACAGCCCGAAGACAAGACAGCCAGCCTTTACTCACTTCATCCAATTGCTTTGAAAAATAGGCTACCGGCCTTTTCCAGCTTCCAAGTGTCTGAGTCATTACCCCCGAAGCCACTTGTTGTCTCTCATGTACATACAACTGAAAAGGTTTTGTCAGATCAGGGAGGCCTGAGGCTGGGGCTTCCATTAATTTTCTTTTGATTTCATCAAAACTGCTCCGGCACTCTGGAGTCCATTCTAACAGCTCCCCTGGACCTTTTGTGGCTGCATATAAGGGTTTGGCTATGAGCCCAAAATTGGGGATCCATATTCAGCAGAACCCGGCCATTTCTAGAAATCCCCGTAACTGCTGTTTTTTTCTTGGGTACTGCTATTCGGCATATAGCCTCTTTCCTCTCTTCCCCTAATGCTCGTTGTCCTTTTGATATATTAAAGCCGAGGTATGGGACTTCTTTCCTTACAGCTTGGGCTTTTTTCTTTGAGACCTGATATCCAGCCATTCCCAGGAAGTTTAGCAGGCTTACCGTAGCTTCTGTACAAACTTGTTCAGTGTCAGCTCCAATCAAGATGTCATCCACATACTGTAAGAGAGTAACATCATTATTATTAATTTGCCATTGTTCTAATTCTTTGGCCAATACTTCACCAAACAAAGTGGGACTATTTTTAAATCCCTGGGGAAGAACAGTCCAACATAATTGTCCTTTTCTTCCAGTGGTCAGGTTCTCCCACTCAAAGGCAAAGAGTGTTTGGCTTCGTTCTTCTACTGGAATGCAGAAAAAAGCATCTTTTAAATCTCACACAGTGAAATAGGCATGGTTCTCCGATATAGATGTCAATAGGGTATAAGGGTTAGGCACTGTAGGATGTATATCTTTGGTTATCCGATTTATAGCTCCTAAAACCTGCACCAATCGGTATGCCTGGGAGTGAGGCTTCCTCACTGGTAAGATAGGTGTATTATATTCAGATTGACATTCCCTGAGCAGTCCATGTTGTATAAAGTTATTTATCAGAGGTTCAAGGCTTCTTTGAGTTTCCAGTCTTATAGGGTATTGATGCATTCTCACTGGTTTTGCCCCCTCCTTTAATTCTATCTTAATTGGACTTACGTTTTTTGCTTTACCTGAGTTTTTTGAAGCCCACACCAGGGGAATTACCCCATTCGATACAGTGTTCAGGATATTCTCTTCAGATTCTTCCAATGTTTTATCGTCAGCAAGTAGACCTGAGTTCTCCAAGCCATTTCAGGTGGGATATGGAGCTGTACAGCATTTTCAGAAAAGGTTACTTGTGCATTCAATTTACATAACAAATCTTGTTATAGGGGGTAGGGGGCATTCTGGCATATATAGAAACTCATGAATTAATTTGGTTCCCCCAATTGTGCGTTCCATAGGCTGTAAAAATGGCCTTGATGTTCTTTTTCCCGTTGCCCCAACAATAGGTATAGTTACTTTACATAAAGGTCCTTTACAACTAGTAACTACTGAATGAGTGGCCCCACTATCAATTAAAAAATCTATGGTCTCATTCCCCAGCTTAACTGGAACCAGGGCATCAGCTGGAGAGACTTTAATGTTTTTCCCCGGTCCTCTTCATTCATTGTTTGAATCTTCTAACATAATAACATTAGCATTTCCTGCGTGATTTTGTTCCTCTGTCCTTTTTCGGTTTGGGCATTCGTTCTTCCAGTGCCCGTCCCATCTACAGGCCGCATACTGATTTGGTCCTAGAGGGGTTCCATTTTGTGGGCCTCTTCCCTGTATTATTGAATTATTATTCAATATTAAAATATTATTATTGAATATGGAATATTATTAATTGAATATTGAATGTTATTAATATTGAAAGAATGAAATATTATTATTATTGAATTCTCAATTGTGAGCGAAGTAAGGAGAGGGGTCAGCACAACTGCTACCATGGACTTCCAGAGGGCAGACTTCGGCCTGTTCAGGTCACTGGTTGAGAGAGTCCCTTGGGAGACAGTCCTGAAGGACAAAGGGGTCCAGGAAGGCTGGACAGTCTTCAGGAAGGACATCTTAAAGGCGCAGGAGCAGGCGGTCCCCATGTGCCGTAAGAAGAGCTGGCGGGGAAGGCGACCGGCCTGGCTGAACAGGGAGATTTTGCTGGGACTCAGGGAAAAGAGGAGAGTTTATCACCTCTGGAAGAAGGGGCAGGCAACTCACGAAGAGTACAAGGATCTCGATAGGTCAAGGAGGGACAAAATTAGAAAGGCAAAAGCCCAGCTAGAGCTCAGTCTGGCCACAGTTGTAAAGGACAGTAAAAAATGCTTCTACAAATATATTAACAACAAAAGGAGAGGCAAGGAGAATCTCCAAGCCTTATTGGATATGGCGGGGAACATTGTCACCAAGGACGAGGACAAGGTTGAGGTACTTAATGCCTTCTTTGCCTCAGTCTTTAATAGCCAGTTGTCCTGGTTTCAGCCAGGATAGAGTTGGTTTTCTTCACAGAAGCTAGTGTGAGACTGTGTTTTGGATTTGGGATGAGAAACTGTTGATAATGTGCTGATGTTTTGGGTTGCTGCTGAGCAGTCAAGGACAGTCCAGCTTCTTGTGCTGGCCTGCCAGCGAGCAGGCTGGGGGTGCACGGGGAGCTGGGAGGGGACACAGCCGGGACAGCTGACCCAGACTGGCCAAAGAGATATTCCCTACCATCCGACGTCATGCCCAGTACATAAACTGGAGTTGGCCGGGGGGGGAAATCGCTGCTCGGGGACGGGCTATCGATCACGGGGTGGTGAGCAATTGCTGTATTGGGCATCACTTGTTCTTGTACATTCCTTTGTTGGTATTATCATTGTTGTTCCCTTCTTTCTTTCTGTCCTATTAAACCGTGTTTATCTCAACCCACGAGTTTTTTTTTTTTTTCCCAATTCTCTTCCCCGTCCCACTGCGGGAGGGGGAGTGAGCGAGCGGCTGCGTGGTGCTTAGTTGTCAGCTGGGGCTAAACCACGACACCAATCCAGGTATCCGCAGGGTATTCAGCCCCCTGAGCTGGAAGATGGGGATGGAGAGCACAATAACCCGCCCATAATCCAGGAGGAAGCAGTTAAGGACCTGTTAAGCCACCTGGACACCCACAAGTCTATGGGACCTGATGGGATCCACCTGAGAGTACTGAGAGAGCTGGTGGAGGAGCTTGCCAAGCCACTCTCCATCATTTATCAGCAGTCCTGGTTAACAGGGGAGGTCCCAGAAGACTGGAGGCTTGCCAATGTGACGCCCGTCTACAAGAAAGGCCGGAAGGAGGATCCTGGGAACTACAGGCCTGTCAGCCTGACCTCCGTACCGGGGAAGATCATGGAGCGGTTCGTCTTGAGTGCTCACAGGGCATGTGCAGGACAACCAAGAGATCAGGCCCAGCCAGCATGGGTTCATGAAAGGCAGGTCCTGCTTGACCAACCTGATCTCCTTCTATGACCAGGTGACCCGCCTAGTGGATGAGGGAAAGGCTGTGGACGTTGTCTACCTGGACTTTAGTAAAGCCTTTGACAGCATCTCCCACAGTGTTCTCCTGCAGAAACTGGCGGCTCGTGGCTTAGACAGGTTTACTCTTCGCTGGGTGAGGAACTGGCTGGATGGCCGAGCCCAGAGAGTTATGGTGAACAGCATTAAATCCGGCTGGTAGCCGGTCACAAGCGGTGTTCCCCAGGGCTTAGTTCTGGGGCCAGTCTTGTTCAATATCTTTATTGATGATCTGGATGAGGGGATGTTGCGTTAAGAGGCAGAGCAATTTGGCAGAAACTAAACCCCCTTGCTTTCCAGTCGATCCTCAGATATCAGAGGGACTGGGGGCGGCTGAGCTTAGGTTCTGAGTGATGCCCAAAGTCAGCGTTAGTAGTCCGGTCGCGCCCAACACCTTTGTTGGACTATCACGGGTCCGGATGCACTACTAACATCACACTACCTGCTCAGCCGGACACCTCCTGAACTAACACGGCCGCACTCAGAGGTACGGTCGCGTTCAGGGACCACACACGGCTGAGTCAATCAATAGTGCGATTCATTGAACACACGGCTGAGTCAATCAATAGTGCGATTTATTGAAGCAACAGATATACAGGTTCTTTGGATTGCCGGTGATAAATTCACTACCTATAAAGCACGTGCAAATGCTAAAACTACGAGGGACACTACTTGGCTATAAACGCGTTAAAAGATGTAAAGTGACTCTATATAGAGATTTCTAAGTTTCCCGGGAAGGCACTTGGTATGACCAAGGGTTCGAATCTTACCCAACGGCGTCCCGATGGGGGGGAAGAGAGGCTCAGCCCGTCGACTGATCCCGGAAGTTAGAGTGGTACATGACGATGGTATCTTCCCTAACATCCAGCTCTTAAAACATTATTTTATAGTGTTTTACTTTGCAGGTGGAGCTTGAGTGACTCTAGTCATACATACCTTTATCAGGATTGGTGCAGAATTCTCTCGCTTCGCGTTTAAAGGTACAGACTAGGAAAAATTCAGTGCGCACACTCATTGAGGAGGGGTCGCACCTTGGGGGGGTGGTAGCTTTTGAGAGGGGTGTGCGTTTTAGTATTATAATGATATTATAATTAGCAAAGTTCACTCTAAGTACAGCACTTCATCAAAGTTGACAGGTCTTTGGCCCAGGACATTGTAAGCGCAGCTTATCAATGTACATCCTGTGCATCCCTAAACTCCCCTGTTCACAGAGCGTAGCCGCGAGGTCTCCACTCCACTCCACCCTCCATGTAATCTCTCCCAGAGTCAGCACACCAGGCGCCCCTGATGTTGCCAACATCCAAGGCCGTTCAGGGAGTCTCCATGGCACAGACCCGTTGTACATGAGTGCTACGTTCCACCTGGTTTCAAGGCTGTTCTTAGAGGGTAAATTTCCAAAGTACCCCTCAGCGATTACTCCACATTATCCACCCCGTGACTATAGTCACTCAAGCTTCACGATTCTTTTCTTTTAGAATAGATGGGAAGTGTCACATACACTCTTGCTATGAGGATCATCGAGCGCACAGATATTTTCTGGGGATATGGACAAACGTTTCAACATAATCCAAAGTCTAAAATGCAAAACAATTTTTAAAATAAAACATGATGTGGTGAGCACTAATAAGACAACAACAGGGTGAAGCATCTCGTTGAAGATTCCTGTTGTGGTAGGTGACCATCCAAACAAAGTGTCCCACCAGTGGTGTCCTCCATCCCTTCTTACTCTTTCCAACACTTGATGTATTCTCTCAACATCATGATGGACAGTAATCAGAGTCTTTTGTCCATTTTCCCGAACCTGTTTCAACAACCGCTTCAGGTCTTCATGTTGTAATAGTTTTCTCACCAGGGTAAGATTCATTCCTACAGGGACAGGTAGCAGATCTCGAAATAGAATATAATTTGATTGTACTAGTTGGTAAGATGTAACAGGAGCTGAATAGATAAAGTCACATCCTACAATTTTAGTAAAGTTACAAACACAAATATTTGAGCGATTGTTAGTATCCACAGTAACATTATCTACAAACACAAAATCACAAGGGGTTCTCATACAAGCACACCCTTTTCCAATATATACAAGCACAGTTTCAAGGGTTTCATTGGGATGTATTTCAAAATGACAAATGTTTTGTTCAGTGTCAAGACAAATGTCTTGGCCTTTGATGATGTTACTTTCACAAATGAATCCCTGTTGTTCCCGTACCACACATGCAGCAACGTCAATAGTTTGCCATCTGTTTTCATTTCGTTGGGCCCATACTCTATGCTCTATAGGATAAAGTATAGTTCCGTTGTGATTTAATCCTAACGCAATGATTGGATTTATGGTATATACCGAAGCATTGCATATTGTTAAGACAAAAGCAGTGGCTTTGCCATCAGTAGGGTTGTAGGTAAAATTGACCAAATACCACCATGATTGGCATTTTCTCTCAAATGTAGTTGCATTATCCCAAACTACCTTTCGAATTTCAGAGGGTAAGATGCCCTCTTCACCTTCTCTTATAATTGCTGCTACCACAGATTGCATCCATAGTTGAGCTTGGATGCAACTGAGAGCTAGAGAAATATTATTTTGGGCTGCACCAAGTGCATCCACAATCAATTGGTGATCCTTTTCATTTGTTTCTCCCCACTGAGGTAACAAATCTGACACAAGCCATTGGTTAGTTCCCAGTGCTACTAGAGAAGACCGCAATGGGTGTCCTAATTTGCTTAAAACACTTGTTGTTGTGCTCAGTTTATTTATGAGTACTTCAGCATCTATACTGTTTAAGACTCCCAATCCTGTCCCTATAATACCGGTTGCGTCTCTCCTTGTCCGTCTTGAAGAGACGAGGGTTCGCCCACGTAACCAGGCTAACCACCCTGCATGGGATATATTTAGGAATGGTGAACAGGTTGGTTTAATCGTAGAGATGTTAATTTGCATCAACATCTCCACCTGTTTGAGGGAGTATGACGGATTAAACAGCACTTGTTGCTGACCTGTATATTTGATTATGTAAGGGCCTGTGTTGAAGATGAAGGGAGTTAGACCAACGGGAGGCCGAGTTGGTACATTTTTAGATGTTTGCGGGGGTAAAGGTTTCTTATCCTTTGATGTTGATGTATCAATCATAAATTCAAATATTAATTCCGTGCCTTCGGAACCCCAAAGGCAGTATACAATTATGGGTTTGGTCAGAGTAAAATTGTACCAACAATCCAAATTTGGTTCGGTTATTTTGTAACACTCAGTGTTGTAGTTCTTTGGTCTGGTAGAGTCAGTATGATATGCTTTGATTTCGGTTGGCCTATGGTAATTAGGTCCGTTAGTTACTCGGCAGCTGATTTGTATTGCCTGTCCTGAAATGGCTTGAAGTTCAGCCATCTGAAGAGAGTCATTCCAACTCCATTCATCCTTCAAAAACACTTCATCTCCATGTATAACTAGAGTAGAGAGATTTAAGTTCCTTTTGTTTTGTAGTGTTCCAACACTTCCACTATATCGTGACAATGCATGGTCCCAAGGGTCATTACGAGATGTCATAGTGACAATGGGTATGTTCCTAGCTCCGTATTTCAGGGTGTCAAATAGGATGTATGGAGTTAGGCCTGGTGGTGTATCTGGGTTAGGTTCAATTATGTCTATTTTGAACCGAAACAACAACCCTATACAATGTGGTTGTGATGGCCCTAAACCTGTACAGTGTTGTTGCCACTTACAAGTCACAATAGTGGGTTCCACCAGGGTAAAGTTATACCAACAATCCCATTTGTCAGCGACACAAAACTTTGAGGCTACTGGGTTTCCATATATTGCCATTAATGCGGCTTTCTCATGGGTTGATCGTTAATCATCCTACACCCTATCTGGATTCCTTCTCCTGCTTTTCCCTTCAGGATTGGAAGCCATCCGTTATCCCAGTTCCACTCATGTCTTGAAAACACCTCGGCCCCATGCATAACAACAGTAGCTAAGTTTAATTTTCCTTTGACGGCACGTGTTCCTATGACTCCAGTGTGTCCGATATAGGCTTGGGACCACGGCCATCCTGGATCTTTCCAGCTATACATCAAAGGGAGTTGTATTAAAGTCAGAACTAAGCACCACATTTTTCACCAAAGTGGTTCACTTTGCAACCACAGACATCTGCTTCAATTCAGAGCCTTCTTTTCCTGGATTCCTGTGAACACAAAAAGAAATAAACGTGCTCGGTTGTATTCAACCGGCAAGGTTAGAAAGAGGGTGAGATCCACCGGGTACTAATCCGGTGTACTTTTCCTGAGCAATCTTTGGCTTCCCATGCATAGGGATTTTTGGGGGTAGTCAGTACCATGGCTACTGTTCCAATCTGGGGCATTTTCACTAGCACAGGTTGTCCGGTGTAAAATCCTGTGGGATAGTCTCCTGGTTTAGTATGAACCTTTGGGGTGATTGTATCGGCAGATACACAGAAGGCTTTCATTTTGGGGCAGCCATCTCCGCTCCATCGATTATTCAGTTGGTAGATGGCGTCATACAATCGTAAATGCCATCCGGATTCATGAGTTTTTGCGAAACGCTTGACCAATGCATTGGTGCGCTCGACAATGCCGTTAGCCTGAGGATAGTAGGGAGTGTGGAATACCCACCGAATCCCTTCCTCTTTGGCCCAGCTTTGTACCATGGCAGCTGTAAAGTGTGAGCCGTTATCACTTTGAATTTCTTCTGGTAGGGGGAGTGTGCTGAACCATCCCTTAAGGCCCTTCACCGTGTTTTCTCCGGTGGCTGACGTGAAGTCAGCAGCCATGGTGAGACCAGATATAACCTCTACTCCCACCAGGACGTATCTTTTCCCACATGACGGTCGCAATGGGCCAATGTAATCAATCTGCCAGGAGTGCCATAATGTCTTCCTGTCGCGAATGTGTAGGGGGGGCGCCTTACTCGGATGGTCTTTATTAAGCCGTAAACGACATTGTGAACAGGCAGTCGCTACTTGTTCACATAGTTTAACTGATATGGGCCATCCTCGGGCTATACCTTCCCGGTATAAATCAGCTCGTCCGGTGTGGCCACGCTTAACATGCAACCATTCAAGTAAACGTTCCCACTCTCGGTTATTATCTGCAACATCAATTTGTCGCAACCGCGTAAGGCTGTCTACCTGTTGGTTGAATTGAGCAGTAATAGAGTTTGATTGATCATGTCCTTTTACCCAGCCCACATATAGTGTCCGCTGTTTTCCTATTTCTAACAGTTGTTTCCAACTATCCGTTTGCCAGACTGGAACCCTGTTCACTTGCCAATCATTGACTGCCCAGTGGCCAATCCATTCAGTGGCTCCTTTAAAAACAGCATATGAATCAGTGTAGATATGGCTAGCACCGTGTTGCGCAGCTAATAGAACTGCTCTAAGTTCCCCTACTTGAGCACTGCCTTCACCGGTTTCAATCAATTTTTCTCCTGTTACCACTTCCAGTGCTACAGCCGTGTACTTCCACTTGTTGTTCTCCCTATGGGATGATGCATCAGTAAACCATACTCCTGTTAGATCACTGTCTTCCTTTAGAGGAGGTGCTTCCTGAATTGGGGATGGTTTGTTTGGCGGAGCCTGGAACAACAGGGTACTATCTATGTCTTTTTGTAGTTTAGATATTTTAATATTACCTTCAGTAATTGGCATAATTTCATTAATGCCCTCTAGGTATGCATACCATTTACGAATGGTGGGTTTCTGAGCAATACCAGCAGGTGGTATTGTCCCTTTACGTACTATGTCCAGGAGGCGGAAGGGTCCTCGAATAATCACGCTTTGTTCTCTCCTTATTTGTTCTGTTTGTTTCACTGCTCGCACTAGCGACAGTAAACCCTTCTCAAGATCTGAATATCTCCTTTCAGTATCGCTGAAAGAGTGAGATGTAAATTCTAGTGGCCTTTCCGGTCCTTCTGGCCCCTTTTGCCATAGGTTACAATGAGAGCCATGTTCACTGAACCCCCATTCCACATAAATAGGGTCAGTTGGATGTATGGGACCAAGTTGTTGGAATAACCTCAGCTCCTTAATTAGCAACTCTAATGCACTCGTATGTTGTTCAGTCCATTCCCATGATTTTCCTTTTTTGAGCAAACTATATAAAGGACGCGCAATAATAGCAAAACCTGGAATGTGTTTGCGCCAATAACTTAGGGTTCCCAAAACTTGTTGTAATTCCTTTACCCTAGATGGCCTTTGTCCATGCTCTATTTTTTCCAGGGTATCCTGAGGAATAGAAGCAGCTCCATTAACCCACCAGACTCCCAGGAATTTAACTTCCTGTGCAGGTCCCTGACACTTTGCGTCTGGAATTTCTAATCCTAAATCAAGCAGTGTTTTCCGAATGATTTCCATGGTGTCTCTTACACTCTCTTGGCTTTTTCCCCCTATCAGAATGTCATCGATGTACTGATATACTGTGCTATCAGATGAAACAGGAATTTCTGCTAAGATTTTAGCCAAAGCATTGTGGGCAATTGTGGGGGAATGTTTGTATCCTTGTGGAAGCCTGTTAAAAGTGTATTGGATCTCTTTCCACGTGAAAGCAAACTGTGCTTTGTCCTGTTCAAGGAGAGGGATCATGAAAAACATATCTTTGACATCCAAGGCAGCCATCCAAGGATGGGCAGCGCCTTGTATCAATGTCACTATTTCTGCCATGTTAGGAACTGCAGCAGTCAAAGGTGCAGTATTAGCATTTAACTGGCGGTAATCTACCGTAAAACGCCACTGCCCAGTCGGTTTCTTTACTGGCCACACCGGTGAATTGTATGGCGAATGAGTTCGTTTAATAATGCCTCTTTCTTCTAATTCTGTTACCACCCCGTCAATTCCCATAAGTGCTGCTGCTGGCAAAGGATATTGCCGAACATTAGTGATTTTAGAGGGGGGTAAGGGTATAGATGTTTGTAACAGGCTCAGTTTCACAGTGCCTGGATCCTTTTTATTTCTTGCAAAACTCCACACAGTCCCATCTGGGAGTTTCCACATCCGCCCACGCAATATGTCAAATCCTAAAATATTAGTGTATGCAGCACCAACTAGTACTTCTGCCCGAGTTAATTTTCGTTCCTCTGGCAGCCAGAGTGAGATTCTCGCAGTGGGGCCCTCCTTTTCCACACCATCGATTCCGGTGAATTTAACCCTGCGTCGTCCAGGTTTTATGCCCAGGGTTTGTGCTGTTTCATGTGTGATTACTGACATTTGGGCCCCGGTGTCAATGAGAAAGTTTACCAATATTTTCCGGGGTCCAACGGGAATGGCAATTATAGGGTCAGAGTGTTCATTAGAGAGCCATTGAATTGCTAAGACCCGCCGAGCAGGGTGGCTCACTGCCCTCCCCGGGGATAGAAGTTTTTTTGCTGGACTTCTGCCCTGTCAGTTGGATTACATACTGGTGCAGAAGGTACGCTTTCTTTATGGTTTGGGGGTTTCCCAGCGAGCCATTTCTCCCCTGTTGGGTTATTCCTCTTACCCAGGGATTGGACTAATGTACGGAGATCCTCTATAGAGGCGCCCCGGAAGATTTGTCGGGGTACACCCAAATCTATGGCTTTACGCCACAATTCACCCCGTTCTTTACTAGATTTAAATCTCTCATTGAATTTAGGGTATTTGGGGTTTTGAATGTGGACTTGGCGTACTCGCCGGGCATGATCTGAGGACTTTGTACTGGACAAACCGACCCAGCCCATTCGGCGTCCGTACCTGTCTATGTCTTGTACAAATTCACTCCAGGTGGGTATGGGGGTGTGCCGATTTCGTCCACGACCGCGATTAGCCTTTATACTAGCAGCTTGTATGCGATCCTGGGTATTTGCTACAAACATCTTGAGAAAATCAGGGAGGCCACGAATAAGAGAGGTTAATCGGGCTGGATCAATAGGGGCTAGCATCGGGGATTTCCTTAATTCATCTCTCTCATATATTGCCTGAATGCAGGCTGCTTTCTGTACTGCTGTGGCCAGATCGGAATAGCTGGTGGTTTTAATTTCCAGTGGTTCTCCTCTCTCCTGGGGATCTATGCCACCTGCCCAGTATGCAGCTCGTGCAGTTAAGGAGTAACTATGGTCTCCTGGCCTAACAGTTAAAAATACTCCTGGTCCCCAAAAGCCTCCTGCTTCTTCCTCACTTAACATAATTCGGTCTCCTCCTTCAAGAGAAACTCGCCACACATACTCGACTTCTGATTCTCCTGACCGCCTCGAGAATTTCTCTTGTATTTTTATCAGCTCTGCTGGTGACCACGGGATCGTTCGCACAGTAGTGCGGACTTCGTCATTGTTATCAACAACAGTCTCAGTTTTAACCAAAGGTCTCAAAGAAATCAATTGAGATTCAGAATCGGAGGTCTCTTCCTCCTCGTCATCATCACTATCAAACCTAATATCGCCATCCCAATTTTCAGGGTTTGTACTACGCATTAATCTACGAACCTGCCTAACTGGAGCAGAAGGCTGCATTTTATCTAACAGACGATTAACCCTTTCCAGCAATTGTTCTTTAATTTCTAGCATTTGTTTTAGATGATCGTTCTCACTTACAAGTTTATCAACTCTGATTCCCAGTTTTTTTCCTGTCTCCCTCTCAAAGGCTAATGATGACTTTAACACCTCATTTTCCGATTTTAAGGCAGTATATTCTGCATCGGAAACTTGTTTGGGAGCAGGAGTTTCTTTAGCTTCTTGCTGAGCACAAGACAAACAGGCTCCCAACACCGCGCAAATCACATCTTTACCCTTTTTTGCTCCAGACTTTTGCGCGGCCTGACACTGCTCAATACGTTCTACCACTTTCTTTTCATCTTTCCAAAACTTTTGAGCCCACTCCTTCCCAGCCTGGGAAGGGGCACATTTGTGGTTTTGCAGCAATTTATCCATGGCAATCCTGTCCGTGATGCCAATTTTTTCTGTTGCGTTAAGAGGCAGAGCAATTTGGCAGAAACTAAACCCCCTTGCTTTCCAGTCGATCCTCAGATATCAGAGGGACTGGGGGCGGCTGAGCTTAGGTTCTGAGTGATGCCCAAAGTCAGCGTTAGTAGTCCGGTCACGCCCAACACCTTTGTTGGACTATCACGGGTCCGGATGCACTACTAACATCACACTACCTGCTCAGCCGGACACCTCCTGAACTAACACGGCCGCACTCAGAGGTACGGTCGCGTTCAGGGACCACACACGGCTGAGTCAATCAATAGTGCGATTCATTGAACACACGGCTGAGTCAATCAATAGTGCGATTTATTGAAGCAACAGATATACAGGTTCTTTGGATTGCCGGTGATAAATTCACTACCTATAAAGCACGTGCAAATGCTAAAACTACGAGGGACACTACTTGGCTATAAATGCGTTAAAAGATGTAAAGTGACTCTATATAGAGATTTCTAAGTTTCCCGGGAAGGCACTTGGTATGACCAAGGGTTCGAATCTTACCCAACGGCGTCCCGATGGGGGGGAAGAGAGGCTCAGCCCGTCGACTGATCCCGGAAGTTAGAGTGGTACATGACAATGGTATCTTCCCTAACATCCAGCTCTTAAAACATTATTTTATAGTGTTTTACTTTGCAGGTGGAGCTTGAGTGACTCTAGTCATACATACCTTTATCAGGATTGGTGCAGAATTCTCTCGCTTCGCGTTTAAAGGTACAGACTAGGAAAAATTCAGTGCGCACACTCATTGAGGAGGGGTCGCACCTTGGGGGGGTGGTAGCTTTTGAGAGGGGTGTGCGTTTTAGTATTATAATGATATTATAATTAGCAAAGTTCACTCTAAGTACAGCACTTCATCAAAGTTGACAGGTCTTTGGCCCAGGACATTGTAAGCGCAGCTTATCAATGTACATCCTGTGCATCCCTAAACTCCCCTGTTCACAGAGCGTAGCCGCGAGGTCTCCACTCCGCTCCACCCTCCATGTAATCTCTCCCAGAGTCAGCACACCAGGCGCCCCTGATGTTGCCAACATCCAAGGCCGTTCAGGGAGTCTCCATGGCACAGACCCGTTGTACATGAGTGCTATGTTCCACCTGGTTTCAAGGCTGTTCTTAGAGGGTAAATTTCCAAAGTACCCCTCAGCGATTACTCCACAGGGGATCGAGTGCTCCCTCAGTACGTTTGCAGATGACACCAAGCTGGGTGGGAGTGTTGATGTGCTGGAGGGTGGGAGGGCTCTGCAGAGGGATCTGGACAGGCTGGATCAATGGGCCGAGGTCAGCTGTATGAGGTTGAACAAGGCCAAGTGCCGGGTCCTGCACTTCGGCCACAACAACCCCATGCAACGCTACAGGCTTGGGGAGGAGTGGCTGGAGAGCTGCCCGGCGGAAAGGGACCTGGGGGTGCTGGTTGACAGCTGGTTGAATATGAGCCAGCAGTGTGCCCAGGTGGCCAAGAAGGCCAACAGTGTCCTGGCCTGTATCAGAAATAGTGTGACCAGCAGGAGTAGGGAAGTGATCGTGCCCCTGTAGTCGGCACTGGTGAGGCCACACCTGGAATACTGTGTTCAGTTTTGGGCCCCTCACTACAGGAAGCACATTGTGGTGCTGGAGCGTGTCCAAAGAAGGGCAACGAAGCTGGTGAGGGGTCTGGAGCACAAGTCTGATGAGGAGCAGCTGAGGGAACTGGGGTTGTTTAGTCTGGAGAAGAGGAGGCTGAGGGGGGACCTTAACACTCTCTACAACTACCTGAAAGGGGGTTGTCGCGACATGGGTGTTGGCCTCTTCTCCCAAGTAACTAGCGATAGGACAAGAGGAAATGGCCTCAAGTTGTGCCAGGGGAGGTTTAGTTTGGATATTAGGAAAAATTTCTTCACCGAGAGGGTGGTCAAGCATTGGAACAGGCTGCCCAGGGAGGTGGTGGAGTCACCATCTCTGGAAGTGTTCAAAAAACATGTGGATGTGGTGCTTCAGGACATGGTTTAGGGGATACGGTGGCGCTGGATTAATGGTTGGACTTGATGATCTTGAAGGTCCTTTCCAACCTTAGTGATTCTGTGATTCTGTGATCACAGTGCATCCCCTCTTCCCTCTACCCTTTCCTCTGGCATCGTTTCCATTTATTGCTGCTGCTAGCAAAGATGCCTGCAACCTCATCTGCCCTGTTTTTCTTTCTTTTCTCTCTCACCCCGATTGTTCTGCATGTTATATGCTATTTCTATTAATTGTTGAATCGACATTCCACCAGCCCCCTCAACTTTTTGCAATTTTTTCCTTATATCCTGGGTCGACTGCTCAATGAACAATATATTAAACACCCTCTGATTTGCCTCATCATCTGGATTCAAGTCTGTCCATTTCCTGGCTACTTCACATAACCTCTCGTAAAAGGCCGATGGATTTTCATTGGAGCCCTGTCCCAACCCTGTCCTGGTTTTGGCCCAGATAGAGTTAATTTTCTTCTTAGTAGCCAGCACAGTGCTGTGTTTTGGATTTGAAATGAAAAGAATGTTGATAACACACTGATGTTTTCAGTTGTTGCTAAGCAGTCAAGGACTGTCCAGCTTCTCATGCTGGCCTGCCAGCGAGAAGGTGGGGGGTGCACGGGAAGCTGGGAGGGGGCATATTTTTTGATTTTGGTACTCTGTGCCAGATCCCATATAATATTAATTGTCGGTATTGCTTCAGCTGGGCCTTTCCTCCCCCCGTTAGGGTCCTCCTGTTTATTGTTTTTCTCACCTTCTTCCCTGTTTGGTTTTTTTTATTATTATCATTCTTTTTTCTTTGCTGTAAAGAAAGTATTTAATAATGCTTGTACATCTCCCATCTCCCCAACTTGAACTGTGAGTCAACATTATAGTCTCTAAAAGTTGGTGCATTCTTTCAGGATTTTCTCTCTATAAACCAACAGATTGTTTCCAATTTAACAGATCAGAGGTAGTGAACAGGACATGTACAAAAACCGGTAATCCTTCCAGTCCCACCACTTCTAAAGGTGGAAGGAGGGGCCGTTGGGACTAACAATTGCACATCCTCCTGCTCTTCTTCCTTTGCGATTTTTACTATCACAGCCTATGCTACAATCCTTAGGTCAGTTGTTAGTTTACATTTTTCTGAATATCAGGATTTCTGTATAGAGTCATAAAAACATAAACATACAACACTTCATGGTGTACTTTTACAACTAGGTTCTCTACCCGGGCAGTGATCTTTTGCCATAATTCAGCAGCCCAGATGGGTTTATCCCTGCAGTGCCAGCTGGTCTGCTTCCATTGCTGTAGCCACCCCCATAGAGCATTTGCCACCATCCATGAGTCAGTATAGAGGCAGAGTACTGGCCATTTTTCTTGTTCAGCAATATCTAAAGCCAGCTGGATGGCTTTCACCTCTGCAAACTGACTTGATTCACCTTGTCCTTCAGCAGCTTCTGCGACTTGTTGAGCAGGACTCCATACAGCAGCTTTCCTCCTTCGATGTTTGCCTGCAATACGACAGGACCCGTCAGTGAACAGGACATATTGCCTTTCATTTTCTGGTAGTTTATTATACAGTGGGGGGTTTTCAGCACACGTCACCTCCTTTTCTGGTGACACTCCAAAATCTTTGCCTTCTGGCCAGTCCACGATCACTTCCAAGATTCCTGGGAGACTGGGGTTTCCTGTTCTAGCCCGCTGTCTGATCAGCACAACCCAATTACTCCACATAGCATCAGTCGCATGATGTATAGAGGGGACCCTCCCTTTGAACATCCAGCCCAGCACCAGCAGTCGGGGTGCCAGGATGAGCTGTGTTTCAGTACCAACCGCTTCTGAAGCAGCTCGAACTCCTTCATATGCTGCCGATATATCTTTTGCAGTTGGAGTATAGCAAGCCTTGGATCCTCTCTATCCCTGACTCCAAAACCCTAAGGGTTGACCTCGAGTCTCCCCTGGTGCTTTCTGCCAGAGACTCCAGGTAGGGCCATTCTCCCTGGCTGCCGTGTAGAGCACATTTTTAACATCTTGTCCTTCCCGGACTGGCCCAAGGGCTACGGCATGAACTATCTCCTGTTTAATTTTTTTAAAGGCTTGTCATTGCTCAGGGCCCCATTTAAAATCATTCTTCTTCCAGGTCACTTGATAGAGCAGGCTTACAATCAGACTGTAATTTGGAATATACATATTTCTGTAATATGTGGCCTGCACTCTGCTGCCAAAGCAATTGAGAAAAATGCCTTAGTGATATCACTTGTGGCATACCACTTGGCTGCCTTTGACTCCAGTTCATATTGAAGTTCTAGCATGTCCAGCATGGCAGCACTCAGTGGCGTAGCGACTTCATTCAGGCCACTATATTCTACTATACATAGCCTCATACTAGCTTCTGTGAAGAAAATTAATTCTATCCCAGCTGAAACCAGGACATCAAGATTGTCCTTTGGCACTGAGTCCAGCTGGCATAGAATAGCTTTTTTCCGTATGTTTAAACTCTTTAATCTCTGAAAGAGGATGGCCACATCTAGACTCTGTTGTTAGCAGTCTCTGATCTGTGCTAACTCCTGAACCTTGCCCAGGAAAGGTTTGGCAGAGTGCTAGCAAGCTTGGGTCAAAACCATAACAGAAAACATGCTGACAATTTCACGGTGTAGACAAATTCCATAGCCTAGAAATGTTCCCTGGCATAACTTAATTTGTTGTTATAAGCATAGCCTGAAAGGGCAGCAGCTCCAGCCAGCCTTGGGTTAGGCTGACCTGTCTGTGGTGATAAGCAATGCAATGTGTTCACAAATGCTGTTCTCTCAGAAGGTTCCAAAGGAACCATTCCTGGGCAGAGATGGTTAATGAGGAATGTGGTTGTGATGGCCAGAACACGAACTCTTTCTGTACCTGAGGTTAACCCCTGTTAACTGAAACAAGGTGAAATGCTGGGAAGTTTTTGTCATGGTTTTTGTCATGGATTGAAAGACACATTCTTATCTTTACATCTGAGAAAGCTGATGGGATGTGTAAAGCATCAAGACATATAAAGCCCCTTGGTTGCTTAAATGCTGCAAGAAGACATAATGTTAGTATTACTGCTTAGCTATAAACAATGTGGCTATTTTCATGTTTCTTTTCAGTTCCTTCCCTTCCTGCTGCTTCTACTTCTAGTCTGTGAATCCGTCAACTTAGGTAAATGCATACTGGGACTTCTGATTATCTTTCAGTTGGACCATCTGGTTTTCTGTTTTCCAATGAAAGTTGTGCTGCTAAGGAATTATATGGTTCTGGGAATGGTAACCATGTAGAGAGCCCTGCAGTCCCAGGCCTGTGATTTAAATCTAGGTCAGAATTGATCAATAGCTGTTTCTGTCTGATGGATGTTTCGTTGATCTATGTGAAATGACTTCAGCAGTCTTAGACTGGTTTCTAATTAACATGTCCACTTTGCTTCTCTTAAAATTATCTGAAATTCTGACGTTGCAAACACTTCTGCACATTCTTAACATGTGTTATCCTACTGATTCTTTTAGATTTAAAATTGTTTTTTAGTCATATGCTTAAAGTTATCTATGTCAAAATTCCTGAGCCACAAGTGTTAGGAGAATACTTGGAGAAGTATCATGTGTACTTGCTCTATACTCCTTCCTAGGCAACTGCTTTTGGCCACTGTCAGGATACTGGGCTAGAGTGCCCTGTGGCCTGATCCCGTGTGCTTGCTCTTATGCTCATATGCACCAAAGTGGTTGCAAACTCCTGGCCTCAGATATTTTGGAAAGGAAACTTGAGGTAAATGTTAATCCTGCAACTGCAACTAGCATTAAATTCCACTATTTTTCCCAATACTCCAATGGTTTTGGAAAAGTCTTCTGTAATATTAGGTCAAAGACTTTACTCTTTTACAAAGTTCTGTGCTTTACAAAACCCTCCATTGCCTACTTTAACAATTTTGCTGTATAGCTTTGCTTGCAGCATACAAATCAGGTCCCTGTGACCAACTTAGTGCTATATATGTCATAGCTGGACTTGAAATATTCTCTGACAAAGACTCCTGTTATCAGTAAAATGATACATCTGTATTCAAAGGCAAAGATTAATTGGAAAGAGAAGGTGGCATTTAACATAATAAAAATTCTAAATAAGGCTCATCTCACTGTTTAAGTGGAAATTTCCATGGGGATTCTTTAAGAGAAACTGAGCTAGTTTAAGACACTTACTAGAACACTTTACTATAGTGTGTCTTCGGCAGATTTCTTCATAGAAAGAAGTTGATTTCGGCGAAGCCACCGAGGCGAAGGGCTACGGAGCGAAGGATCGCGCCGGGGGACCCTTCCCGAGGCGGCCAAACCGCGAAGGCGGCAGCACAGGGAGCGAGAGAGTGCCCCAGCTTCCCCCCCCCCCGACCCCCGGCCGGCGGAGCGGGCTCCTAACGAGCGGCAGCTCTGACTCAGCGTGGGCGGGGCCCAGGGCGGCGGCAGCCAAAACCCCCCGCCTACAAGAGCAGCCCCCGGGAGCGCGAGCGACCCGGAGCGCGGCGAACAGGGCATGGCACGTCAGGAGGGCGTAGCGTGTCAGTTTGCGCGGGCAGGGAAGGCATGCGGGCGGGGTGCAGTACAAGTGGCCATCGTCCTCCCAGAGGAGGCTCAGCCATGGTCGCCACTCGGCTGAAAACCGGGGCCAGAAAGACTGTGGCGACACAGACGGAGCTCCCGCTCAGGCACGCGGCTGTCCAAGTATCCGGCTGCAGAGAGTGCCTGAGCCTGTCGGTTGTACCAGAGACCGACGGGGACACTGCCTGCGTGCGGTGTGACCAGGTCAGCGACCTGCTCAGCCTGGTAGCAGAGCTGAAAGAGGAAGTGGAGAGGCTGAGGAGCATTAGGGAGTGTGAGAGGGAGATAGATTGGTGGAGCCACAGCCTGGCGGCCCTGAAGCAGGGGCAGCTGGTGGAGGCTCCACAAGCAGCAAGGGATCCCCTGTTCTCTTACTGCCAGGCAGAAGGAGAGGGCCTAAGAGATGAGGGGAAATGGAAGCAGGTCCCTCCTCGGAGAGGTCGGCGAATTCCCTCCCGGCCTCCCTCACCGTCCCAGCTGCCCTTACACAACAGGTATGGGGCTCTGGAACATGAGGGACAGGAACATGAGGACCCTGATGAAGGTCCATCCAAGGGGGTGCCTAGGGTGAGTCAACCAGCCCCGTGCATCAAGACGTCCTTAGTTAAGAAAAAGAGGAGGGTGATTGTTGTAGGTGACTCCCTCCTAAGGGGTACAGAGGGCCCAATATGTCGACCAGACCCAACTCACAGGGAAGTCTGCTGCCTCCCTGGGGCCCGGGTGAGAGACGTCACCAGGAAACTCCCTGATCTGGTTCGGCCCACTGATTACTACCCGCTGTTGGTCATGCCGGTTGGCAACGATGAGGTTGCGCTAAGAAGCCCAAAGGCAGTCAAAAAGGACTTGAGAGCACTGGGGCGACTGGTCAATGGAGCGGGAGCGCAGGTAGTGTTTTCGTCAATCCCTTCAGTGACGGGGAAGAACGCTGAAAGGAACAGAAAAGCACACCTGATCAACACGTGGCTCAGGGGCTGGTGCCGTCGTCAGAATTTTGGGTTTTTTGACCACGGGGCGGTTTACACGGCACTGGGCCTCCTCGCAGCTGATGGAGTGCAACTGACGCCGAGGGGCAAAAGGATTCTTGCTTATGAGCTGGCAGGCCTCATTGAGAGGGCTTTAAACTAGAATTGGAGGGGGGAGGGGCTAAAACCGGGCTCACTAGAGTTGAACCTAGGGGTAGGTTCAACGTGCCAGAGTTGAAATCGATAGCCCGGCTCAGGTGCATCTACACCAATGCACACAGCATGGGCACCAAACAGGAGGAGCTGGAAGCCATTGTGCAGCGCGACAGCTATGACGTAGTTGCCATCACAGAAACGTGGTGGGATGCTTCTCATGACTGGAGTGCTGCAATGGATGGCTATAAGCTCTTCCGAACGGATAGGCAGGGAAGGAGAGGCGGTGGGGTGGCTCTGTATGTTAGGGAGTGTTTTGATTGCATAGAAATCAAAGATTGTGAAGACCAAGTAGAGTGCTTGTGGGTAAGGATGAGGGGGAAGGCCAATGAGGCAGACATCCTGCTGGGAGTCTGTTACAGGCCACCCAACCAGGATGAAGAGACGGATGAGACATTCTATAAGCGACTGGCAGAGGTCTCGCATTCGCTGGCCCTCGTTCTTGTGGGGGACTTCAACCTACCGGACATCTGCTGGAAGTATAACACAGCAGAGAGGAAACAATCTGGGAGGTTCCTGGAGTGTGTGGAGGATAACTTCCTGACACAGCTGGTGAGTGAGCCCACCAGGGGAGGTGCCTTGCTGGACCTGCTGTTTACAAACAGAGAAGGACTGGTGAGAGATGTGGTGGTCGGAGGCCGTCTTGGGCTTAGCGACCACGACATGATAGAATTCTCGGTTGTGAAGGAAGTAAGGAGAGGGGTCAGCAAAACTGCTACCATGGACTTCCGGAGGGCAGACTTTGGCCTGTTCAGGTCACTGGTTGAGAGAGTCCCTTGGGAGACAGTCCTGAAGGACAAAGGGGTCCAGGAAGGCTGGAAAGTCTTCAAGAAGGAAATCTTAAAGGTGCAGGAGCAGGCAGTCCCCATGTGCCGTAAGAAGAGCTGGCGGGGAAGGTGACCAGCCTGGCTGAACAGGGAGATTTTGCTGGGACTCAGGGAAAAGAGGAGAGTTTATCACCTCTGGAAGAAGGGGCAGGCAACTCACGAAGAGTACAAGGATCTCGTTAGGTCAAGGAGGGACAAAATTAGAAAGGCAAAAGCCCAGCTAGAGCTCAGTCTGGCCACAGTTGTAAAGGACAGTAAAAAATGCTTCTACAAATATATTAACAACAAAAGGAGAGGCAAGGAGAATCTCCAAGCCTTATTGGATATGGCGGGGAACATTGTCACCAAGGACGAGGACAAGGCTGAGGTACTTAATGCCTTCTTTGCCTCAGTCTTTAATAGCCAGTCCAGGCATCCGCAGGGTATTCAGCCCCCTGAGCTGGAAGATGGGGATGGAGAGCACAATGTACTCCTCATAATCCAGGAGGAAGCAGTCAAGGACATGCTAAGCCACCTGGACACCCACAAGTCTATGGGGCCTGATGAGATCCACCCGAGAGTACTGAGAGAGCTGGCAGAGGAGCTTGCCAAGCCACTCTCCATCATCTATCAGCAGTCCTGGTTAACAGGGGAGGTCCCAGAAGACTGGAGGCTTGCCAATGTGACGCCCGTCTACAAGAAAGGCCGGAAGGAGGATCCTGGGAACTACAGGCCTGTCAGCCTGACCTCTGTACCAGGGAAGATTATGGAGCAGTTGGTCTTGAGAGTGCTCACAGGGCATCTGCAGGACAACCAAAGGATCAGGCCCAGCCAGCATGGGTTCATGAAAGGCAGGTCCTGCTTGACCACCCTGATCTCCTTCTATGACCAGGTGACCCACCTAGTGGATTAGGGAAAGGCTGTGGACGTTGTCTACCTGGACTTTAGTAAAGCCTTTGACAGCGTCTCCCACAGCATTCTCGTGGAGAAACTGGCGGCTCGTGGCTTAGACAGGTTTACTCTTCGCTGGGTGAGGAACTGGCTGGATGGCCGAGCCCAGAGAGTTGTGGTGAACGGCGTTAAATCCGGCTGGCGGCCAGTCACAAGCGGTGTTCCCCAGGGCTCGGTTCTGGGGCCGGTCTTATTCAATATCTTTATTGACGATCTGGATGAGGGAATTGAGTGCTCCCTCAGTAAGTTTGCAGATGACACCAAGTTGGGTGGGAGTGTTGAGCTGCTGGAGGGTAGGAGGGCTCTGCAGAGGGATCTGGACAGGCTGGATCGATGGGCAGAGGCCAACTGTATGAGGTTTAATAAGGCCAAGTGCAGGGTCCTGCACTTTGGCCACAACAACCCCATGCAATGCTACAGGCTTGGGGAGGAGTGGCTGGAGAGCAGCCCGGCGGAAAGGGACCTGGGGGTGCTGGTTGACAGCCGGTTGAATATGAGCCGGCAGTGTGCCCAGGTGGCCAAGAAGGCCAACAGCGTCCTGGCCTGTATCAGCAATAGTGTGGCCAGCAGGAGTAGGGAAGTGATTGTGCCCCTGTACTCGGCACTGGTGAGGCCGCACCTTGAATCCTGTGTTCAGTTTTGGGCCCCTCACTACAAGAAGGTTGTTGAGTTGCTGGAGCGTGTCCAGAGAAGGGCAAGAAGCTGGTGAGGGGTCTGGAGCACAAGTCTTATGAGGAGCGGCTGAGGTAACTGGGGTTGTTTAGTCTGGAGAAGAGGAGGCTGAGAGGAGACCTTATCGCTCTCTACAACTACCTGAAAGGGGGTTGTGGCGACGAGGGTGTTGGTCTCTTCTCCCAAGTAACCAGTGATAGGACAAGAGGAAATGGCCTCAAGTTGCGCCAGGGGAGGTTTAGATTGGATATTAGGAAAAATTTCTTCACTGAGAGGGTGGTCAGGCATTGGAACAGGCTGCCCAGGGAGGTGGTGGAGTCGCCATCTCTGGAAGTGTTCAAAAAACGTGTGGATGTGGCGCTTCAGGACATGGTTTAGGGGACATGGTGGCGCTGGATTAATGGTTGGACTTGATGATCTTAAAGGTCTTTTCCAACCTAGTGATTCTGTGATTCTGTGATAGGACTCCCGGGAAATGCATCCTGCCATCGTTTAGGCCAACAAATTGTCATCCTGACAGACCTAAAGTAAATGCAGCTTCCCCTAACCTGTGACTATCCAGTCTGGTATAACATTTTTTCATCTGCCTTTGCCTTCCACATGATGATCTGCAAGTTGCCAGCTTTTCCCAGGTAGGGAATCATATACCAGTGTAAGAACTGTCATGAACCAGCACTTACACATGTGCAAACATCATATAGATGCTACATAGGCCCCTTAAAAACTGGTGATGAGAAAGGGAAAGGGAAGACAGAAAAGTCTTTCATGAATACGTGTGTACCTGAATAGCAAGATCTTTGATTTTGCTTGAAGTGAGGATCCAGGATGGGAAGGAAAAAGGGGATGGAATGTTTTTGCTGTGATAGGGGACTGAAGCAAGAACAATAACCTTGGGCTAATGTTGAAAAACAAATAATCTATTTTAATTGTTCAGGCTCAATAAAATCCAGAGAAATCTGTCAGTATAATTTAAACTGAGAGATGTAAGTTATCCTTACTAAGACATCATTTTAAGAAGCAAGAATAAGTCTATTTCTAAAATGAAATTAATGTTGACAGCATTCCTTAAAGTGAAATCAGCTGTGCTGCCAGGTCCCGTGAACCATTTTAATGGCACATTTAAGACATCTGTACAGCTGCAGTGAATCTATGAGGAAAAGCAAGCCCATACAGGCTCTTCACTGCATTTTAATAAGATTCGTGTTGTAGATCAGAGCAGTGTTGCACTCTTGCTGTGCAGTTGTTGCTTTGAAATTGGAGGACCAGAGCCTTGGATGGGAGCCATAATGTAAATACCATGAAAAGGGGAGTGTAGAAACAGTATTTAAAGCTCACTTTTGCCTTCTGCTGCTCAGTGCAAGCTGTTTCCCTGTGCTGTGTTAGAACAGCTTGAAGTCATTCTGAAATGTTGGGTTGAGAGGGGCACAAGTGACTGAAGGAGGATGGGGGTCACACAAAAGCAACTGATTTTTATTTAACACTACCCAATTTGCATTATATTTTGGATGTAAGCTTAAGCGCATATCTTTAGAAGCCAGAGCCATACAGGGCTCTGTGTCATGTCAGGATAATGTTTGTAGTAGCTAACACATTATGGACAATGCACCCAGCTTTTACACGTGAAATGATAACATCAAGCAAAACAGCATCCCTGGAGGGTTTAGCTCTGTATTTATACTGTTATTTCTTGCACTGGTCAGCTAGGAAATATCAGTTAGGATATCAGTTGCATTTTTTTCTAGTAGAGAAGCTGCTTTCTCTACTTTTATTACTTTTCAGTGTAGTTGAAAGCTAATCTCTTTCAAAATTTTCTGAATAAATATATTGTTGTTCTGTAATCATCTAGGTATTTTCTGGTTTAACCCAGATTGTTTTATTACTCACTGCCCATAAACAAATTATTTCCACAATTTTTAACTGTTATGACTTCATTTATTCATTAATTGCAGTTTGAGAAATACAGAGAATTCTGCCTCAATAAATTCTGTCAGCAACTCAGATGGAAGTTATCGATGGTGTAATTTAGCCAACTCGTTTACTCTAAAATTAGGATGATACCTAGGTATAAAGAGTTCTTACATCCCTGCCCATCAGGTTATTATTTAGGTGTATTTATAAAAACGAAAAAGGAATTTAGGTCTGTCGCAGGAAATCAGTTGTTCTGTTCTGACAGCAAGAATGATATTTGGTAGGCATTTTTGCCCCATATAGATTCACTATGTCCTGGTTTCAGCTGGGCTAGAGTTAATTTTCTTCATAGAAGCTAGTCTCAGACTATGTTTTAGATTTGTGATTGAAAAAATGTTGATAACATGCTGATGTTTTAGGTTGTTGCAAAGCAGTCAAGGACAGTCCGGCTTTTCATGCTGGCCTGCCAGTGAGAAGGCTGGGGGTGCACAGGAAGCTGGGAGGGGACACAGCCAGAACAGCTGACCCAGACTGGCCAAAGAGATATTCTGTACCACATGACATCATGCTCAGTATATAAAGCTGGGACGAGGAAGAAGGAGGGGTGTGGAGGGACGTTCGGAGTGATGGCGTCTGTCTTCCCAAGAAACCATTACACGTGATGGAGCCCTGCTTCCCTGGAGATGTCTGAACTCCTGCCTGCCCATGGGAAGCAGTGAATGACTTCCTTGTTTTGCTCTGCTTGCGTGCTTGGCTTTTGCTTTACCTATTAAACTGTCTTTATCTCAAACCATGAATTTCCTCACTTTTACTCTTCCGATTCTCTCCCCTGTCCCACCGTGGGGGAATTCTTGTGGGGCATCTCTGAAAAATACATTGAGTAACCTTGACTTAGAAAGCCCTGTTTTCCCTCTGCAAACATAGGAATGATACTATCTCCTACCTGACTTGTAATAACCATTCTTTCTTGAGCTCTTAGTTTCTTTTTTCTTCTTCCTTTGTGTAAACTATGGAGTTCACTCTGACCACAGCACAGCCCTTGGGACTTAATTCTTTGATTTTTTTCCATTTTGTTTTGCCAGCTAGGAAGTGAAATAGAATTGTATGACTTCCCTTCTCTTTGCATATAAAAGAATAAGTAAATATAGACACCTTCTTTATAAGAATAGGAGAAGGTTTTCAAGGAAGACTGATTTAGGTTTGGATAAGGAGATTGTTGTATTTTGAACATGTTCTGGAAAGATGCTAGAGTCTGTTGACAACGATGGACACACATTCATCTAATACATCTTTTGTCTCAGTGCAATCACTGTGCAAAGCAGAGCTTCCAGCACACAGCGTGCTACCACACAAAGGGCCTCAAACACAAAGCAATGACACAGGAGCACAGCATGGTAGCCCTTGCATAGTAGAAACAGGCAATGTTTTTCTAAACCTTTTTAAGTTTGGGAGCTTTTTTCTTTTCCCTTTTTTTTTTTTTTTACCTGATTTCCTTCCATGTAGTACAGTGAGAACATAAAGAATACCCAATGAGTTTGCCTAATTTACAGCCCAACTCCAGATAAACTCTGTTGGGTACAAAGATAAATTTGTTTTTTCCCTTATGTACAGAAGTTCTTAGGAAATAGGAACATTCTGCAGAGCAGGAGAATTCACTTCCTACAGTGGTTTCTTTCTGATTATGCAGAAGGGAGCCTGTGTTAATGATTTGCCCAAATAGAACTTTCAACAGACCAAAATGAGTGTCTTTTGTGAGAACCTGAGTTTTCAAGAGTAGCACTCATCTTTTACTATGGCTGTTTCTTTTGGAAACATATAGATAAATCCAGAGGTATAGTTCAGTGACACAAGGATATCTTGTTTAGTGTGTTTATAAACATGTCCTATGTAGAATAAATTAAGTGCTGGAAGTTTCTTTTATCTTAGCAATTTAAAACAGTGGGTAGGGCCACCCACATAAAATTTCCATTAGTATATCTTCCATTGATTTGTCTCATTAAATATAACTCCGAAATGAAGTAATACAGGATTTTTTTTCTGACTGCCTTGTGGATTTTGTCAGTGCTGTATGAACAAAGGTTTTAAATGTGGTTGACTGTTTCATAGTTTTTTATCACATATAACTTTTAATAATAGAAAATATCCTCCTCTATGGCAAACCACTTCCAAGTCTGAAAGAATCAATGCTGAATTACTGTGATCTTTTACTTTTACTTTTTGACTTTTGGTAACCCAAATTATATCTCCAGGGCTGCCAGACTTTTAGCATTTTGGAGATTAACAGGCTCTGTTTTCTGTTTCTGGAAAGGATTTTGGAGTCTGGCTTTAAATAAGCTAGGGAGGAAAGAAATAAATTTAACAACTGTTCATGTCCTTGAAGTTCTTAATTTAACTGATTGACAGTCCTTCATCCAGAATTGAATCACCTGTGAATCTAATTTAGCAATTATCCTATCATTTGCATCTCTTGTACACATATATAGCCAAACTCCCCAAAATGAAGTAATGATTTAGGAAAGATTTTAGATTCATTACAGCAAAGAAACAGGTGAGTTTGACAATATTATATTAAGTTCAAAATCTAAAAGTTTTATCAGGTGCTGTGACTGTTGTAACTGAGTCAGCATCTACATTGTAGGAAAGTTGAGCTCTGACTATTATACCAGAAGATATTTTCTTCTCTCCTACATAATGAAATTGAGTGATGTTTTCTGAACCTATCATGATGAGATTTCCACTCTGATTTCTAAATCTGTGTCCTGGTTTCAGCCAGGATAGAGCTGGTTTTCTTCACAGAAGCCAGTGTGAGACTGTGTTTTGGATTTGGGATGAGAAACTGTTGATAATGTGCTGATGTTTTGGGTTGCTGCTGAGCAGTCAAGGACAGTCCAGCTTCTTGTGCTGGCCTGCCAGCGAGCAGGCTGGGGGTGCACGGGGGGCTGGGAGGGGACACAGCCAGGACAGCTGACCCAGACTGGCCAATGGGATATTCCCTACCATCCGACGTCATGCCCAGTACATAAACTGGAGTTGGCCGGGGGGGGAAATCGCTGCTCGGGGACGGGCTGTCGATCACCGGGTGGTGAGCAATTGCTGTATTGGGCATCACTTGTTCTTGTACATTCCTTTGTTGGTATTATCATTGTTGTTTCCTTCTTTCTTTCTGTCCTATTAAACCGTGTTTATCTCAACCCACAAGGTTTTTTTTCCTAATTCTCTCCCCCACCCTACTGTGGGAGGGGGAGTGAGCGAGCGGCTGCATGGTGCTTAGTTGCCGGCTGGGGCTAAACCACGACAGTCCTTTTTGGTGCCCAACGTGGGGCACGAGGCTTGAGATAATAACAGTTGCAGGTCACAATATCAGTTTATTTGATTTGCATGATGCTCTCGTCTTTGCTGTACATGTTAAGGATCGGTGTTGGTCTCTGCGGGCTGCTGTACTCGCCTGCGAGTTTTGTTTTTAGAGCACTGACCTTGAGCTTAATGTGGTATCATCTGAACTCTGTACTAAAGCCGTTACTGTATTTTGGCTACAGTCTTGTGGAGACGATTAGCAATTATACTTCTGCCTCTGAAAGGCTTTCTATGGAGGAAATGCAGAATGGTACCTTTGCTACCCTCTATCATAACGTTTCCTCCTTCATCACAGTAATTTTTCCGTATTTTGAACACCCTTGGGTAGTTAAAATACCTCTATTGCTACTTCTGGGGAACATTGTTTCGGTTTTGTCTAAGGTTGGCAAGCGATTTAAGAATATCACCCGGAGATCTGCCCCAAGGCTGGATAGTTATGAATGGCAGGGCGTGTGGAACAGCATGGGCAAATGCCTAGGGCGGTGGGCACCTCCGGTGTTTTGGAACTTCTCTCCCGAACAAGTGCAGAATCCTGATAGACTAGCAGAATATCTGGAAGAAGTATGCTGTCGGCCAGGCAGCTCCAAGGAGACACAAATCATTGCAATGTGCTGGGGCCTGGCCCATGCCTACCGAGCTCTATTTAACACTGTGCAAAGGGGAGAGAGGCTCTCTGGGTCTGATGGCAATGTGGCAGGCACTGTGACTACTCCAACCCCTGCAACAGGCACTGTAGCTACTCAAACCCCTGCGGCGGCCACTGTGACTACTCCAACCCCTGCAACAGGCACTGTAGCTACTCAGACTGTTGCAGCTGAACCAGAGAACCAGCCCATCCCAGTATCAGTTGCCCCTGTACAAAAGAAGAAATCTTGGAAGCGGAAGTCAGCTCGTTTAGTAAGGGAGGAGGAAGATTCTGCTAAGAAGGAGGCAGAGGAAGCGAGTGAGGAGGCAGAGTGCTCTGAAGCAGGGCCATCACAAGGACTGAAGAGGGAAGAGAGCGAGTCATCGCTTGAAGAGGAGGAAGAGGAAGAACTCATAAAACAGACGGTAACTCCCCGATCTCTATCCCTGAGTGAATTGCGAGATATGCGAAAGGATTTCAGCCGTCGTCCAGGTGAGCACATTGTCACCTGGCTGCTCCGATGCTGGGATAATGGGGCCAGTAGCCTGGAATTAGAGGGTAGGGAAGCCAAGCAGCTGGGATCCCTTTCTAGGGAAGGGGGCATTGACAAAGCAATTGGAAAAGGTGCACGAGTCCTCAGCCTCTGGAGACGACTCCTGTCGGGTGTGAAGGAAAGGTATCCCTTCAAGGAAGATGTTCTATGTCACCCAGGCAAGTGGACCACCATGGAGAAAGGTATCCAGTACCTGAGGGAGCTAGCTGTGCTGGAAGTGATTTATGGTGACTTGGACAATGGACAATCATCCAAAGATCCAGATGAAGTCAATTGCACGCGACCTATGTGGCGGAAGTTTGTACGGAGTGCACCATCATCATATGCCAACTCATTAGCAGTAATGGCCTGGAAGGACGGAGAGAGACCAACGGTGGATGAATTGGCTGGCCAACTCTGGCAATACGAAGAAAGTCTCTCTTCCTCCCTACGGGCCTGCGTCTCTGCTGTAGAGAAACTGTCCCGGGAGTTCCGGCAATTCAAAGAGGATATGCCCTACCCTCCACCCGTACGGACCAGTGTCTCAGCCATTAGGAGTAAGCGCTCTTCTGTTCAAGAGAGAGGACATAGAGGATACACACCGCGAGCCACCCTGTGGTTTCAATTGCGTGACTACGGAGAGGACATGAGGAGGTGGGATGGAAAACCTACCTCGACCCTAGAGGCACGAGTACGCGAGCTGCAAGGGAAAACAATTACAAAAGGGGGTTCAGGTTCCTCCAGAAAAATCATCGCTCCACTTTCCAGTGGGCAGTTCCCCAGAAAGAATAGAAGGGCTGATCTCACCCCTGATCCTCTTGAGGGGACTTCTGATTCCTATTTACAAGAAGTGGGTAATGAGTACTATGACCAGGACTAGAGGGGCCCTGCCTCCAGCCAGGCGGAGGAGAGGGATAACCGAGTTTATTGGACTGTGTGCATTAGATGGCCTGGCACATCAGACCCACAGGAATATAAGGCTTTAGTGGATACTGGTGCACAATGTACCTTAATGCCATCAAGCCATATAGGGGCAGAATCCATCTGTATTTCTGGAGTGACAGGGGGATCCCAACAGCTGACTGTGCTGGAGGCCGAAGTGAGCCTAACTGGGAATGAGTGGCAGAAGCACCCCATTGTGACTGGCCCAGAGGCTCTGTGCATCCTGGGCATAGACTACCTCAGTAGAGGGTATTTCAAGGACCCAAAAGGGTACCGGTGGGCTTTTGGTATAGCTGCCTTGGAGACGGAAGAAATTAAACAGCTGTCCACCTTGCCTGGTCTCTCAGAGGACCCTTCTGTGGTGGGGTTGCTCAGGGTCAAAGAACAACAGGTGCCGATCGCTACCACAACAGTGCACCGGCGGCAATATCGCACCAACAGAGACTCCCTGATCCCCATCCATGAGCTGATTCGTCGGCTGGAGAGCCAAGGAGTGATCAGCAAGACTCACTCACCCTTTAACAGCCCCATATGGCCAGTGCGAAAGTCTAATGGAGAGTGGAGACTGACAGTAGACTATCGTGGCCTGAATGAAGTCACGCCACCACTGAGCGCTGCTGTGCCGGACATGCTAGAACTTCAATATGAACTGGAGTCAAAGGCAGCCAAGTGGTACGCCACCATTGATATTGCTAACGCATTTTTCTCGATCCCTTTGGCGGCAGAGTGCAGGCCACAGTTTGCTTTCACTTGGAGGGCTGTCCAATACACCTGGAATCGACTTCTCCAGGGGTGGAAACACAGCCCTACCATTTGCCATGGGCTGATACAAACTGCACTGGAACAGGGTGAAGCTCCAGAGCATCTGCAATACATTGACGACATCATCGTATGGGGCAACACAGCAGAAGAAGTTTTTGAGAAAGGGAAGAAAATAATTCAAATCCTTCTGAAAGCTGGTTTTGCTATAAAGCAAAGTAAAGTCAAAGGACCTGCACAAGAGATCCAGTTGTTAGGAATAAAATGGCAAGATGGACGTCGACAGATCCCAACGGATGTGATCAACAAAATAACAGCTATGTCTCCACCAACTAGCAAAAAAGAAACACAAGCATTTCTGGGCGTGGTGGGTTTCTGGAGAATGCATATTCCAAATTACAGTCTGATTGTAAGCCCTCTTTATCAAGTGACCCGGAAGAAGAACGATTTTAAATGGGGCCCTGAGCAACAACAAGTCTTTGAGCAAATTAAGAAGGAGATAGTTCATGCTGTAGCCCTCGGGCCAGTCCGGGCAGGACAAGATGTTAAAAATGTGCTCTACACGGCAGCCGGGGAGAATGGCCCTACCTGGAGTCTCTGGCAGAAGGCACCAGGAGAGACTCGAGGTCGACCTCTAGGGTTTTGGAGTCGAGGATATAGGGGATCTGAGTCCCGCTATACTCCAACTGAAAAGGAGATACTGGCAGCATATGAAGGAGTTTGAGCTGCTTTGGAAGTGGTTGGTACTGAAGCACAGCTCCTCCTGGCCCCCCGACTGCCGGTGCTGGGCTGGATGTTCAAAGGGAGGGTCCCCTCTACACATCATGTGACTGATGCTACATGGAGTAAGTGGGTCGTGCTTATTACACAGCGGGCTCGAATAGGAAACCTTAATCGCCCGGGAATCTTGGAAGTGATCATGGACTGGCCAGAAGGCAAAGATTTTGGAATATCACCAGAAGAGGAGGTGGCGCGTGCTGAAGAGGCTCCACCATATAATGAACTGCCAGAGAATGAAAGGCAATATGCCCTATTTACTGTTGGGTCCTGTCGTATTGTAGGCAAACATCGAAGGTGGAAAGCTGCTGTATGGAGCCCTATACGACGAGTCGCAGAAGCTGCTGAAGGACAAGGTGAATCAAGTCAGTTTGCAGAGGTGAAAGCCATCCAGCTGGCTTTAGATATTGCTGAACGAGAAAAATGGCCAATACTCTATCTTTATACTGACTCATGGATGGTAGCAAATGCTCTATGGGGGTGGCTACAGCAATGGAAGCAGAGCAACTGGCAAGGCAGAGGCAAGCCCATCTGGGCTGCTGAATTGTGGCAAGATATTGCTGCCCGACTAGAGAATCTAGTCATAAAAGTACGTCATGTAGATGCTCACGTACCCAAGAGTCGGGCCACCGAAGAACATCAAAACAACCATCAGGTGGATCAGGCTGCTAAGATTGAAGTGGCTCAGGTGGTTCTGGACTGGCAACATAAGGGTGAATTATTTATAGCTCGGTGGGCCCATGACACCTCAGGCCATCAGGGAAGAGATGCAACATATAGATGGGCTCGGGATCGAGGGGTGGACCTGACCATGGATGCTATTGCACAGGTTATCCATGAATGTGAAACGTGCGCTGCGATCAAACAAGCCAAGCGGTTAAAGCCCCTCTGGTATGAAGGACGATGGTTGAAATATAAATATGGGGAGGCCTGGCAGATTGACTATATCCCACTTCCACAAACTCGCCAAGGCAAGCGCTATGTGCTTACCATGGTGGAAGCAACCACCGGATGGCTGGAAACATACCCTGTGCCCCATGCCACCGCCCGGAACACTATCCTGGGCCTTGAAAAGCAAGTCTTATGGCGACATGGCACCCCCGAAAGAATTGAGTCGGACAACGGGACTCATTTCCAAAACAACCTCATAGACACCTGGGCCAAAGAGCACGGCATTGAGTGGGTGTATCACATCCCCTATCATGCACCAGCTTCCGGAAAAATTGAACGATACAACGGACTGTTAAAGACTACCCTGAGAGCAATGGGTGATGGGACATTCAAACATTGGGATAAACATTTAGCCAAAGCCACCTGGTTAGTCAACACTAGGGGATCTACTAATAGAGCCGGCCCTGCCCAATCAAAACTTCTACGTACTGTAGAAGGGGATAAAGTCCCTGTGGTGCATGTGAGAAATATGCTGGGGAAGACAGTCTGGGTTACTCCTGCCTCAGGCAAATGCAAACCCGTTCGTGGGATTGCCTTTGCCCAGGGACCTGTGTGCACTTGGTGGGTAATGCGGAAGGATGGGGAAGTCCGATGTGTACCTCAAGGAGACTTGATTTTGGGTGAAAATAGTCAATGATTTGAATTGTATTATGTTAATTGTTACACAATACAGTATGTCATTACTACTATGGTTGCTATCTACCATATCGATGGTATTACAGTAAGAATCACCCAGACTGATGAAGAATGAGCTTCAGCGAAACTAAGCAACATGCAGCAGTGATGGAACTAGAACTGGCTTCAGCAGCTTGCGCCCAACAATTCCCTCGAGACCGACATCTTCGACCTGCAGATCATGGACATGGACCGTGCCAGATGACGATCCAACACCACATACCATCTCCCCTGCCCTGAGAGACTGCTATGATGGATGAAGCCCAGAGTCATGGACTGAATGAACTACACAGACATTTTAAAGTGATGGCCCATGGACTAAGAAAGTGATATCTGTGTGTATATATTAAAAGACAGGAAGAGTAATAATGAATAATTGGAATGTATTGAAAGTACAGGACCTGGGCATGACGTAAATGGTATGGAATAAGGGGTGGATACTGTCCTGGTTTCAGCCAGGATAGAGCTGGTTTTCTTCACAGAAGCCAGTGTGAGACTGTGTTTTGGATTTGGGATGAGGAACTGTTGATAATGTGCTGATGTTTTGGGTTGCTGCTGAGCAGTCAAGGACAGCCCAGCTTCTCGTGCTGGCCTGCCAGCGAGCAGGCTGGGGGTGCACGGGGAGCTGGGAGGGGACACAGCCGGGACAGCTGACCCAGACTGACCAAAGAGATATTCCCTACCATCCAACGTCATGCCCAGTACATAAACTGGAGTTGGCCGGGGGGCGGAAATCGCTGCTCGGGGACGGGCTGTCGATCACCGGGTGGTGAGCAATTGCTGTATTGGGCATCACTTGTTCTTGTACATTCCTTTGTTGGTATTATCATTGTTGTTTCCTTCTTTCTTTCTGTCCTGTTAAACCGTGTTTATCTCAACCCACAAGGTTTTTTTTCCTAATTCTCTCCCCCACCCTACTGTGGGAGGGGTTGTAAGCGAGCGGCTGCGTGGTGCTTAGTTGCAGGCTGGGGCTAAACCACGACAATCTGATAAGCTTGTGGACAGAATTTCCAAACCTGATGATGTTTGCTCCTGAGTATTTTAAACAAGAAAGCCTTCAGAAAAGTATACAATAGCAGCTTCTCATTTTATATGTTCTGGAATTGTAAGTAATTGTTACACTTAAGGACAGATTGTCAGTTGATATACATCAGTATTGTTCCACCGAAGTGAAAAGAGCTAAGTTAAGCTTGGCAAGGTGGAGATCCAGGTTTTATATTGGAAAATGGGAGGGGGAGAGGTAGCATAGAAGTCGAATCAGAAACTTAAGGTCTTAGCTAAGATTTAGGTATCTGCTCTAAGTTAGTAGTTTACCATGGCTCTATAAATGGCGGTGAGAAATAGCTATCTTCAGAAGGTGATTTAATCTGTGCTAAAATACCTCTCTAAGAGAAAAATACCCCCTAAAAATGTCCTTTTTGGAAATGTCTGTTCTATTAAACTGAGAAAGAAGTAGGCCTAAAATATAGAAAAATAGATGCTTTTATTTTTAGATGGCTAAATCCCACCCCTAATAGCTGGAAAACAAAGGGATGCCTTTGACAACAAAAACAGACAGTGGATGAGAGATCGCTCTTAGTTTTGTCATGGCTTTTCATCATTTTTGCAAAAATCCCTATGCTGTAAATCACAGGAGTGGGAAAGAGAGTGGCCATCAAGGCAGCATTTTTAAGCAAAACAGTAAAGCTTTCTCATTCCACTGTGTATGAATAGATGCCTTGCATCCATTTTATGGGAAAAAGTTCTTTTGTGATTTGGTCTGGTGTCTCTATGGAGACCAAATGATTGTCTGAATTTTATTGTAATCATGGGTCTATCTTGAAAAACCTTTGTGGCAGGATCCAGAATATTCTAGAAAGTCTCTATATTTTTGGTCTAGAAAATCTTGCTGATGCTAGATTTTTACAAAAAAATGGAGAACTGAGAATAGAGCTCATACAATATGTTTTGGACTGAGGTGATATTTTCCAGTCCTTTGAACATTGCTCATAATCTCTGTTGCAGGCTGATAGATTTCGGTCTCTACAACTACCTGAAAAGGGGTTGTGGCGACGAGGGTGTTGGCATCTTCTCCCAAGTAACTAGTGATAGTGTAACCAAGGTGGTAGGGAATTAAAATAAATAGAAAATAGGTTTGTGAATTTGTAACAAGTTGTAACAATAAGAACATTATGCACCAGCAATGCTGCTCGAGAACCCACCTAACCCTTCCCATCTTGATTTAATTATCAAGGAGTTAAGTGTAACATTGTGATCATGGTATTATGTAACAAGTAGTCAGAAAGAAGGAACACCTTGGTCAGTTCGGTGGTCCAGTGGGTAGGTAATTATTCATTCTATAGTCCTGTCTTAAAACAAAGGACTGTGGGGTGAATGATTGCATATTGGGCCGACAGCCCGTGAAAGCCTATTGAGTGTTGCCAAGTTTAAGTGAACTTTGTAGGAAAGGTAATTCTGGCAGGGGGAGATTGCGACCACCGACTCAGAGACCACCCACTCAAGAAACCCTCCGACTCAAAAGATTAAGGAAGTAAAATCCCAAGAAATCATAGTGAGCATGCGTGGTCATTTACATGGTAGGCGAGGAATACTTAACCAATCATTGTATGGACACTTGATGAATATGTATTAATCTTGCCTATAAATGTTTGATTTTTGAACTGATCGAGCGAACACGATTTAGGAGGAGCTATCCCCCGTGTTCCCGGCGCCGTGAATAAAGAATGCCTGCCTTTTAACACTACATTGGTGTTACGAGGTTTATTCCCGATTTCGGTGACAATAGGACGAGAGGAAATGGCCTCAAGTTGCGCCAGGGGAGGTTTAGTTTGGATATTAGGAAAAACTTCTTCACTGAGAGAGTGGTCAGGCATTGGAACAGGCTGCCCAGGGAGGTGGTGCAGTCGCCATCCCTGGAAGTGTTCAAAAAACGTGTGGATGTGGCGCTTCAGTACATGGTTTAGGGGACATGGTGGCGCTGGATTAATGGTTGGACTTGATGATCTTGAAGGTCCTTTCCAACCTTAGTGATTCTGTGATTTAAGATCCTTTGTACACTGCCAATTGTTTCCAGAGGTGGTGTTTGTGATGGATGCTTCCCATGAAGAAAAAGGCTGCACTTCCTTAAATTTGCTATTTTATCAAGCATTTCAGGACATGATTTTTCACAAGCAAAACCTACTTTTGTTACAGTCAGTGGCGTAGTGCCTCATAAAGAACTTGCTAAGGAGATTGTATGGTTTCTTTAAGCCTTTTTTAAATGGTCATTTTAAAAATGGCTTATAAGAGTTGTCTTTCCCCAAAATCTTCTACAAATGGGTATGTTTTCATGTTTGGGAAAGGATCACATAGATTTATTTTTTTTCCAATGGTACATGAGCCAGGCAGCCAAAGGACTTCTGGAGCAATAACCGAGATCAAGAAAGAACTTCAAAAAGGACCTGGCAAGAATTTCCCTGTTTTTTCCTGTTATCTGTGTGAGTGAGCAGGAATCTGTGCTTCATAACCATAGTTTAGGAAAAAGATATGTAATTAATTCTCAAAGTGGTGAGTTCTGCTCACCAATCCATTTTTTTATTTGTTTATATTTGTCAGAGAACACTTCGTAATGCCAATGCCTGCTGCCATTCTTTTTGCTGTTAATTATCTGGACTGTAATTCAATTGTCCCTTTTATTTTTCTGCATTAGAAATCTTAAATAGCATTTTTTTCCTAAAATCCAGGCATTTCCCTTGAATGCAAGCCAAGATTTTGCAGCATATGTCTTAAGTAAATGAGCTGCATGTGATACTAATCATGTAGGGTTTATCTTTTTCAGTCTGTAATACGCCTTGGCACAAATCTGCACTTTCTTGTGTATTTTCAAAATTATTTATGGAGCTTTTCAAAAGGGAGAGTTATAACTCATTTTTGTGATTTGGCCTCCATGCTAGCAAGCTGCTCACTTGCATGAAAATAACATGCTTGCCTCTACCATCCATGAGTATGTGTTAAAGCAAAACCATGTTCTTTGTCTTTGTAGTCCCTCCTGCTGTCAGGTGATTTCAGAATAGAAATAACTTGCAAGTGAAAGATCCTAATTTTCAGTCTTAAATCTCAGTTCTGCAGCACTTATGTGAGTGATTCCTGGTCACATAAATTAGACTATTGCAAATAAAGAGGTTACTCAGGCAAATAAAGACTGAAAGACCAGGTCCATATTACATACCCCTTAGAGGTCTGCATCTGCAATCATTCAGCTTCAGATTTTACCATCAAATTATCTCAGTCATGGCTAAGTGTATTTCTACCTAGTAACAATTAATTCCTGGTGGCAGCTGCCTGTTCTCAAATCACATTCTGTACCCATGTGCCTTCAACACATCTAGTTAATTATGACAGAAGACCTGGAAATGTTTTTACAGTCCAACCACTTAGAGACCTTCATTAATTACATACAGGACTACCTGTAATCAGTTACATTGTCTACTTAGTATGATCTGTACGGTATTGAGTCTGCATAGAGAAAAACCATAAGGAAGAATTAACATTGAGAAAGCATCTACTTTCTACTCTGTGAAGGAGAAGAATGCCTAAGGATCTTCAGAAATAGGAGAAAAATTCATATTGAGATCTTATATTTCTGGGGTGTCTAATTTGTAAGTCATGTCTACTGATGGAATATCTGAAATATTGATGTTAGAGGAACATAGATGTTCCTTTCTTCTTGTTACTTGTCCTAAAAAATTGCTATGTTTTGTAAAGTATGTTAATGCTCTTTGAGTTCCCTACTGAGTTTTTGAGAAAGGAAGGAGGAAGAATAACAGTAGCTGAGGGGTGCACTTGCAGACTGGAGAAACCTACTGATTTTCACAGCAGACTGTCACATCTTCAGGACATGTTAGTCTTCTTGTTTGTATGCATATCACCTGTTCATGTAGAGTAGGGCTAGTGTGGGACATACTTTTATGTCCAGGTGGCCAAGGCGGCCAACAGCATCCTGGCCTGTATCAGAAATAGTGTGGCCAGCAGGAGTAGGGAAGTGATTGTGCCCCTGTACTTGGCACTGGTGAGGCCGCACCTTGAATACTGTGTTCAGTTTTGGGCCCCTCACTACAAGAAGGACGTTGAGGTGCTGGAGCGTGTCCAGAGAAGGGCAACGAAGCTGGTGAGGGGTCTGGAGCACAAGTCTTATGGGGAGCGGCTGAGGGAACTGGGGTTGTTCAGTCTGGAGAAGAGGAGGCTGAGGGGAGACCGTATCACGCTCTACAACTACTTGAAAGGGGGTTGTGGTGAGGTGGGTGTTGGTCTCTTCTCCCAAGTACCAAAGTGATTGGACAAGAGGAAATGGCCTCAAGTTGTGCCAGGGGAGGTTTAGATTAGCTGTTAGGAAAAATTTCTTTACTGAGAGAGTGGCCAAACATTGGAACAGTCTGTCCAGGGAGGTGGTGGAGTCACCATCACTGGAGGTGTTCAAAAAATGTGTAGACGTGGCACTTGGGGACATGGTTTAGTGGGCATGATGGTGTTGGGTTACCGGTTGGACTTGATCTTGGAGGTCTTTTCCAACCTTAATGATTCTATGAGTCTATGATTCTAGGATTACCAATGTGATTATTGTGGTGATCAAGTATATATTACCATGGACAGTAAGTTGTTTTGCGCTGTAACACAGGTGCTGCCTCAAGAGCAGGCTAATAGCAAAGAGTGTCTTTACCTTGTCTGTATCCCATCACTGCTCGTAGAGCCTGATTCATTAAAATTTGCTCATGTTAGACTGCTGTAGGCAAACCTAAGATAATTCTCTCTGTCATTTACTAGAACCTGAGCAACTCATTCAAAGCTCTATATTTTGTTTCCATGTTGAATGTATAGGGAAACTTTCAGACTTCTGCCCATTGCCACAGGGATGCAGCTCTCTGATCAAGAGAAGTGTACCCATGTAATCACAGAATCATTAAGGTTGGAAGGGACCTTTGAGATCATCAAGTCCAATGAAGGGCAACCACTCCTAATAATACCAGATCACTAATGATTAATCTTAATGTATTTTTTCTTGGTTTCCTTCTTGGCTTGTTTCTCTAAAGGTCTCGTTGTCTCATAAAACCACATATATTTTGATATAAAAAAAATATTATAGTGTTTTAAAGTCAGGTGAATAATGTGCTTCTCCAGTTGTGGTGCGTTGACCTTGGCTAGATGCCAGGTGGCCACCAAAGCTGCTCTCTTACTCCCCTTCTCATCTGGACAGGGGAGAGAAAGTATAAAGAAAACCTTGTGAGTTGAGATAAGGACGGGGAGAGATCATTAAGCAATTACTGTCATGGGCAAAACAGACGTGACTTGAGGAAATTAATTTAATTTATTACAAATCAAACCAGTGTAGGATAATGGGAACTAAACCCAAATCTTAAAACACCTACCCCCCCACCCATCCCTTCCTCCTGGGCTCAACTTGACTCCCGATTTTCTCTACCTCCTTCACCCTGAGCAGCATAGGGGGACGGGGAATGGGAGTTGTGGTCAGTTCATAGAATCACAGAATGGTAGGGGTTGGAAGGGACCTCTGAAGACCATCTGGTCCAACCCCCCTGCCAAGGCAGGATCACCTAGGGCAGGTTGCACAGGAATGCATCCAGTCGGGTTTTGAAGGTCTCCAGAGAAGGAGACTCCACAACCTCCCTGGGCAGCCTGTTCCAGTGCTCCATCACCCTCACAGTAAAGAAGTTTTTCCTCATGCTGAGGTGGAACTTCCTGTGCTGCAGTTTGTGCCCACTGCCCCTCGTCCTATCACTGGGCGCTTCTGAAAAGAGACTGGCTCCAGCCTCCTGGCAGCCACCCTTCAGATATTTATAGACATTGATAAGGTCCCCTCTCAGCCTTCTCTTCTCCAGACTAAACAGCCCCAGGTCTCTCAGCCTTCCCTCATACGAGAGATGTTCCAGTCCCTTAATCATCCTCGTAGCCCTCCGTTGGACTCTCTCCAGAAGTTCCCTGTCTCTCTTGAGCTGGGGAGCCCAGAACTGGGCACAATACTCCAGATGAGGCCTCACCAGCGCAGAGTAGAGGGGGAGGATAACCTCTCTCCACCTGCTGGTCACACTCTTCTTAATGCACCCCAGGATACCATTGGCCCTCTTGGCCACCAGGGCACATTGCTTCCCCATGGATAACTTATTGTCTACCAGGACTCCAAGGTCCTTCTCCATGGAGCTGCTTTCCAGCAGGTCAACCCCTAACCTGTACTGGTGCATGGGGTTGTTCCTCCCCAGGCGCAGAACTCTACACTTGTCCTTGTTAAATTTCATGAGGTTCCCCTTCGCCCAACTCTCCAGTCGGTCCAGTTCATTATATGTTGTTTCTGACGCCCCTCCTTTTCAGGGGGAGGACTCCTCACACTCTTTCCCTGCCCCAGCATGGGGTCCTCCACAAACTTCTCCAATGTGAATCCTTCTCATGGGCTGCAGTTCTTCACAAACTGCTCCAGCCTGGGTCCCTTCCATGGGGTGCAGTCCTTCAGGAAAGTCCCCTATGGGGTCACAAGTCCTGCCAGCAAACCTGCTCCAGCATGGGCTCCTCTCTTCACGGGTCCACAGGTCCTGCCAGGGGCTTGCTCCAGCATGGGCCTCCTACAGAGTCACAGCCTCCTTTGGGCATCCACCTGCTCCAGCGTGGGGTCCTCCACGGGCTGCAGGGGGATATCTGCTGCGGCGCATGGAGCACCTTCTCCCCCGCCTTCTTCACTGACCTTAGTGTCTGCAGAGTTGTTTCACATATTCTCACTGCTGTCTCTGGCTGCTGTTGCTGTGTGCCCTTTTTTTTTCCCCCTTCTTAAATATGTTATCACAGAGCACTACCACCAATGCTGATTGGCTCGGCCTTGGACAGTGGCAGGTCTGTCTTGGGTCTGTCACATCCCAAATGAGCATTCTCACTACTGTTGATATAATGACTGTTCTGGTGTAAGTCTGTTTCTCTGTCCTGTTGTAAGTTTTTCTTTTGAGGTTGGGTTTTTTGGGGAGGGGAGTGGCTGTGTCATGAAAACCTTTCAAGGTTTTTTGGTTTTATCTGGATGTGATCAGGGAGCTTTTTAAGAAATTCCTCTGTGAAATGTAAACAATTATTTGCGATTCCAGTGTTCAGTCTATACAAGAGAGTGGGATCACAGGAATAGAAGAGAAAACCTGTGGTTTTTTCTGATGGTTTCCCTTTTAAATTTGCTAATTTTCTGGAAAATTTTTGCTGATACATACAAGGAGTAATATTTGAGACAAATTGCAGATTCAACTCTCATTGCAAACTGAGCTAATATTACTGTGTTGGCTTGTGCTTGTGTTGGCTAATTTGACTGGGTCTGGCTGAGCTTCATCAAGACCTTTAAAGAATGTATATTATTTGCATACAGTTTCATGTATTTCATTGTGAAATTGGAGATTACTTTGGCAACGTTAATTACTGGTATGGTTTGGAGATTTTAAGAACAATTAGTTGCTAGAAGATATTTTCTTTTTCTAGATCCTTTTGTATTATGTGAATGTACTAGGAGGTGAATCAAAAATGATTTGCCACAAAATTACAGATCTTAATAATAGTAAGACTGCCTCTCCTGGCATGATTCTCCATTAGGGACAAACTAACCACTAATCATAAGCACCAGTTATCAAACTAACACCTTATGCATCTTCCACTGTACTTATACTTGAAAAGAAAAAATTTAAATCGGTCATTGTCAGCAGCATGGGAAAGTAACTCCAATCTACTGGAGTTGTGGTTTTCCAGGTGCATTCATTTCAGACCTTTCAGAACTTGAAATGGTATCTGAAATAATTTGCAAAACTTGGAAAAGAAGAATGTGCTTTAAAAAATAGTAATGATACAGTGCTGTCAACTGAAATAAGCCTTAATATATACAGTAATTAAAAATGTTTAAAATCCATACTGGATATGTTGAGGGTTTTTTTTCTGGTCTTTTGCTTATGTGATTCTAGTGGAATTTAAAATTTCAAATACATTCTTTACACTTAAAGCAATGTACTAACAGAAATTAGTTGGGGGTTTTTTTGTCTGGTAATTAAGCATGGCCAAAATTTGTAAGTTGTTAAAACGCCTCCGATGATAGCTTTTAAGGCTCAACATCTTCAGTCTATCTTGGAAATAGAAATTATGAGCCTGCAAATTCTTCTGAGAACAGCCTTCCTTCAAAGAAATATGGAGCAGAGAGATTTCTTAAATGGTCAAGTATTAGGTTTCCTATCTAAGAAGGATGAAGGAGGATAAATGTCATGAACCGCGACAGATTTAACTTCTAATTAGAAGGCAGCCTGGCCAGTACGGCCAAGTGGGAGTGAGTCCAAGAAAAATTAATGTGGAGGTGGGAATAAAAGTCAAACTGATCTACCAGCTAGAGAAGACAGCAGCTGGGGGTATTTGTGTCAGTCTGATATGGAGCACACAGAATGAAGAGAGCAAAATCAAGGGATAGTGTTGCTGAATATGCTGCTGGATGAACCTCATTCAGTATGGGTTGCCTTTTAGTGGTCAGGAAAGCCCTTGGGGGTTCAAGTAGAACTGGATTCCTTAGCTATCTTCAAGTTGCTGTGTCCTTTAACAGCTAAAAATAGTTTTACCTGTTGGTTAACCCAAATTAAGCTTTATACAATGTGCATGTATACACACAGATGTTGTATGGTCTTTTATACATACCACATAGAGATTCACCCTTGGTGCTCCTGACAAATCTATAAAAGAATTCTGTAACATCATGGACTGTATTAGCAGGAGCACACCTCTCCACTTAGCTCTCATTAAACTTGCATCCATGATACTGTGTTGAGTTCCCCCTGCCCTCCCCACCTCCCCCAACATACAAGAATGATATAAACATACTGGAGCAGGTTCAGCAGAGGGTCACCAAGATGCCCAGGGAGCTGGAGCTCTTGCCCTGTGAGGAGAGACCTGGGCTTGCTCAGCCTGGAGGAGGGAAAGTTTCAGAGGGACCTCGGAGCAGCCTTCTTGTACCTATGAGGAGGCTATCAGGCTTGCTATAAGGAAAAGTTTTTTCCACCCTAAGAACAGTCAAGCAATGAAGCAGGTTGCCCAGAGAGCTTGTGCATTCTAATTTTTGGATGTTTTCAAGATCCAAGTGGATACAACTCTGAGCAACCTGGTCTGATCATATAGCTGGGCCTGCATGGAGCTGAGGGCTGGGCTAGATGACCTCCCAAGAACCCTTCCAATCTGAAATATTCTATGACCCTACAATTAACCACAGCAGACAACTGCATAATCAATCACTCTGCAGTCGTGATGTACTGCCACAGTGGGATTTAAATTCTTATGGAGCTTAGACTTCTGGAATAAATTTCTGTAAAACTGGAAGTCCAATTATGCTCTAGTATCTTCTTTTCTCTTGACTATAAATTATAAAATGTTCCTGGTGTAGTTCTGTTGGCTGAGGATGGGAGTAATTATGCCTGCAGCTAACATCAATATCCCAGCAGTACCCTTGTCTTGGATAGAGCTGGGCTACATGGAGAGTATTCCTTTGGATAAAGAATAGGTATGCCAGCATATAAGCCCCTTGGTTTTTTATGTGCAGTATGCATGTAAAGGAATTCTACCATGGTATTTTCCTGCTATAGGGTACTAATACTGCTATGGTATAGTGGGGAAAAGTGACTAAGGATATGCCTATAGAGTCAGGTTAAAAGACATGATGTATTTCACAGAATCACTAAGGTTGGAAAAGACCTTTAAGATCATCAAGTCCAACCATCAACCCAACACCACCATGCTCACTGAATCATGTCCTGAAGTGTTCAAAAAAACGTGTGGATGTGGCACTTCAAGACATGGTTTAGGGAACATGGTGGCGCTGGATTAATGGTTGGACTTGATGATCTTGAAGGTCCTTTCCAACCTAGTGATTCTGTGATCCACACATTTTTTGAACACTTCCAGAGATGGTGACTCCACCACCTCCCTGGGCAGCCTGTTCCAATGCCTGACCACCCTCTCAGTGAAGAAATTTTTCCTAATATCCAATCTAAACCTCCCCTGGCGCAACTTGAGGCCATTTCCTCTCGTCCTATCACTAGTTACTTGGGAGAAGAGACCAACACCCATGTTGCCACAACCCCCTTTCAGGTAGTTGTAGAGAGCGATAAGGTCTCCCCTCAGCCTCCTCTTCTCCAGACTAGACAACCCCAGTTCCCTCAGCCGCTCCTCATAAGACTTGTGCTCCAGACCCCTCACCAGCTTCGTTGCCCTTCTCTGGACACGCTCCAGCACCTCAGCATCCTTCTTGTAGTGAGGGGCCCAAAACCGAACACAGTATTCAAGCTGCGGCCTCACCAGTGCCGAGTACAGGGGCACAATCACTTCCCTACTCCTGCTGGCCACGCTATTGCTAATACAGGTCAGAATGCTGTTGGCCGCCTTAGCCACCTGGGCACACTGCTGGCTCATGTTCAGCCAGCTGTCAACCAGCACCTCCAGGTCCCTTTACGCCGGGCAGCTCTCCAGCCACTCCTCCCCAAGCCTGTAGTGTTGTATGGGGTTGTTGTGGCCGAAGTGCAGGACCTGGCACTTGGCCTTATTAAACCTCATACAGTTGACCTCCGCCCATCCATCCAGCCTGTCCAGATCCCTCTGCAGAGCCTTCCTGCCCTCGAGCAGCTCAACACTCCCACCCAACTTGGTGTCATCTGCAAACGTACTGAGGGAGCACTCAATCCCCTCATCCAGATCATTGATAAAGATATCAAACAAGACCGGCCCTAAAACCGAGCCCTGGGGAACATCACTTGTAACCGGCCACCAACTGGATTTAACTCCGTTCACCACAACTCTATGAGCTCGGACGTCCACCCAGTTTTTTACCCAGTGAAGAGTACACCCGTCTAAGCCATGAATGCTTCTGATTAGGCCACACTTTTAACTCCTGCTTCTTCTGTAGGTCCTATATCCAAGCTGGAGCACACTGACACTCGAAGTTTCCCATCCCCAAGTGCTAGCTTAATTTATGTTGTCAGATAGCCTTCAATTCCCAACTCCAACAGTAACTGAGGACTAAACTCAGAGGACATCAGTGTTTAAAAGATAAAACAAGGAGGAAGTTGAGTAAAATTGTATGGCGAAGGGCTGTTTATTATATACATATATAAATTATATGTCGCCGAGGGGAGCTGCTCCAGAGCCAGTACGACCCACAGCAGAGTGGCAGATCTTGGCACACAGGGGGTTTCCTGAGGCAGGGAAACACCAGGGCAACGGAGAGACCCGCCAGGAGCCGGCAGCTCTAGAGGGAGACACTGACGAGGCCTGGGCGTTGCCAGAGCAACGGCAGCCCACCCCCACGCCTATAAAAAAGCAGCCTCGGGAGCACTAGCAAACAGTGTGGCACGTCTGTCATGGTGTGGTGCGGCAGTTTGCGCAAAAGGTTGTACAGGGAGGGTGTAGTCGCCCTACTAGCTCAAGAGGTGAATTCAGTTGGTGGTCATCACACTCTCAGGAGGAGCTTAGCTATGGTAGCAACACGGTGGAAAGCCATGTCCTCTGCACTGGCCAGAATGGATGTGGCAACCCAGACAGAGCTCCCATGGAAACATGCAGCCATCCAGGTGTCAGGCTGTGACGGTGAGAAAGAGACTTCACTGTAAGGTTCAAATTAACAATTTATTTGAACTTCACTCACAGGTCCAATAACAATATATATGAACTTCACTCACAGGTCCAATACGCCACTATTGCAGGTTTTTATGAATACAACGGAGGAATGCACTACTGCAATTAAAAACCACAGGCACGCTAGATATTAATACCTTAAAAAGAGTGCACTAGTCACAATCAATCTTAAAGCATGCCAAATACCATACGTATGTTTCTTAATCACTTACCCTCTCTCAGGTAAGGCCTCTTAATCCCTGGGAAGTTACCTTGTACAGTGTCCTGGACAAGGGGGGGAAAGGATCTCCTACAGGTCAGCTGTATCATTGGGAAAAGACTGCCCCCATTTCTGCCCAAACCTTACTTTTTCATTTCCTGATTTGATGGGTGGGGGCAGGATTCGCCTGAGTGGATTATATGTTTATCTCTGGTGGTGTGATGGCCCATCAGCACACCAAGTAACTGAAAAGTGGTGGAATGGTGCTCAGGGCATTTGTTTGTTAAGGGACTATTCAAAGCTCCATTCGGGTTTCGGTTCTTACCATAGTGCAGTGTTCAGGCAACCCTGGGCTGAGCCATTTCTGCAGCTCCCCCCAAGTCATCTCTGCATAGATAAGGATCTGTCAAGGTGAGACGAAGCTGAGTCGATTCACACCTCCCTGCATCTCCCCTTTGTGCTCTGAAACCGGTCTAGCCAGGTGATCCCATACACAGGCTGCAGAGAGTGCCAGAGCCTCTCACTGGTAATGGCTAGGAGCAGTGAGAACAGCTGTGTGAGGTGTGACCAGGTGGATGATCTGCTCAGCCTGGTGGCAGAGATATGGGAAGAAGTAGAAAGGTTAAGGAGCATCAGGGAGTCTGAGAAAGAGATGGACTCATGGTGTAACCAAGGTGATGGGGGAATCAAACAATAACTAGAAAATAGGTTAGTAATAAGTTGTAAAGATGTAACTATAGGAACAGGTTATGCACCAGCAATGCTGCTCAAGAGCCCATTTAACCCTTTCCATCTAGATTTAACTATCAAGGAATTAAGGTGTAACATTGTGATCATAGTACTATGTTTTGTTTTAATAATGAGTAGCTAGGAAGAAGAAACAACTTGGTCAGTTCTAGCTAGACAATGGTTCAATGAAATGTAATTTTGTTGTCTTGAAACAAAAGACTGTAGAATGAATAATTACTTATTGGACCGACAGCCCATGAAGGTCTATTTAGTGTTGCAAAGTTTAAATGAACTTAGAGGGAAAGGTAATTCCAGCAGGGGGAGATCGCGATCAAAAAAAAAACACGAATGGGTTTGCCTTTGCCTGAGGCAGGAGTAACCCAGACTGTCTTCCCCAGCATATTTTTCATGTGCACCACAGGGACTTTATCCCCTTCTACAGTACGTAAAAGTTTTGATTGGGCAGGGGCGGTTCCACTGGTAGATCCCCTAGTGTTGACTAACCAGGTGGCTTTTGCTAAATGTTTATCCCAATGTTTGAATGTCCCGTCACCCATTGCTCTCAGTGTAGTCTTTAACAGTCCGTTGTATCGTTCAATTTTTCCGGAAGCTGGTGCATGATAGGGGATGTGATACACCCACTCAATGCCATGCTCTTTGGCCCAGGTGTCTATGAGGTTGTTTCGGAAATGAGTCCCATTGTCCGACTCAATTCTTTCGGGGGTGCCATGTCTCCATAAGACTTGCTTTTCAAGGCCCAGGATAGTGTTCCGGGCGGTGGCATGGGGCACAGGGTATGTTTCCAGCCATCCGGTGGTTGCTTCCACCATGGTAAGCACATAGCGCTTGCCTTGGCGAGTTTGTGGAAGTGTGATATAGTCAATCTGCCAGGCCTCCCCATATTTATATTTCAACCATCGTCCTTCATACCAGAGGGGCTTTAACCGCTTGGCTTGTTTGATCGCAGCGCACGTTTCACATTCATGGATAACCTGTGCAATAGCATCCATGGTCAAGTCCACCCCTCGATCCCGAGCCCATCTATATGTTGCATCTCTTCCCTGATGGCCTGAGGTGTCATGGGCCCACCGAGCTATAAATAATTCACCCTTATGTTGCCAGTCCAGATCCACCTGAGCCACTTCAATCTTAGCAGCCTGATCCACCTGATGGTTGTTTTGATGTTCTTCGGTGGCCCGACTCTTGGGTACGTGAGCATCTACATGACGTACTTTTATGACTAGATTCTCTAGTCGGGCAGCAATATCTTGCCACAATTCAGCAGCCCAAATGGGCTTGCCTCTGCCTTGCCAGTTGCTCTGCTTCCATTGCTGTAGCCACCCCCATAGAGCGTTTGCCGCCATCCATGAGTCAGTATAGAGTATTGGCCATGTTTCTCGTTCAGCAATATCTAAAGCCAGCTGGATGGCTTTCACCTCTGCAAACTGACTTGATTCACCTTGTCCTTCAGCAGCTTCTGTGACTCGTCGTATAGGGCTCCATACAGCAGCTTTCCACCTTCAATGTTTTCCTACAATGCGACAGGACCCATTAGTAAACAGGGTGTATTGCTGTCCTGGTTTCAGCCAGGATAGAGCTGGTTTTCTTCACAGAAGCTAGTGTGAGACTGTGTTTTGGATTTGGGATGAGAAACTGTTGATAATGTGCTGATGTTTTGGGTTGTTGCTGAGCAGTCAAGGACAGTCCAGCTTCTCGTGCTGGCCTGCCAGCAAGGAGGCTGGCAGTGCACAGGAAGCTGGGAGGGGACACAGCCAGGACAGCTGACCCAGACTGGCCAAAGAGATATTCCCTACCATACGACGTCATGCCCAGTACATAAACTGGAGTTGGCCGGGGGGCGGAAATCGCTGCTTGGGGACGGGCTGTCGATCATGGGGTGGTGAGCAATTGCTGTATTGGGCATCACTTGTTCTTGTACATTCCTTTGTTGGTATTATCATTGTTGTTCCCTTCTTTCTTTCTGTCCTATTAAACCGTGTTTATCTCAACCCACGAGTTTGTATTTTCCCAATTCTCTTCCCCGTCCCACTGCGGGAGGGGGAGTGAGCGAGCGGCTGCGTGGTGCTTAGTTGCCGGCTGGGGCTAAACCACAACAGTCCTTTTTGGCGCCCAACGTGGGGCACGAGGCTTGAGATAATAACGGTTGCAGGTCACAATATCAGTTTATTTGATTTGCATGATGCTCTCGTCTTTGCTGTACATGTTAAGGATCGGTGTTGGTTTCTGCGGGCTGCTGCACTCTGCGATGATTAGTAATGTCTCGCCTGTGAGTTTTGTTTTTAGAGCACTGACCTTGAGCTTAATCTGGTATCATCTGAGCTCTGTACTAAAGCCGTTACTGTATTTTGGCTACTGTCTTGTGGAGACGATTAGCAATTATACTTCTGCCTCTGAAAGGTTTTTTATGGAGGAAATGCAGAGTGGTACCTTTGCTACCCTCTATCATAACATTTCCTCCTTCATCACAAGAATTTTTCAGTATTTTGAACACCCTTGGGTAGTTAAAATACCTCTATTGCTACTTCTGGGGAACATTGTTTCGGTTTTGTCTAAGGTTGGCAAGCAATTTAAGAATATCACCCGGAGATCTGCCCCAAGGCTGGATAGTTATGAATGGCAGGGCGTGTGGAACAGCATGGGCAAATGCCTGGGGCGGTGGGCACCTCCGGTGTTTTGGAACTTCACTCCCGAACAAGTGCAGAATCCTGATAGACTAGCAGAATATTTGGAAGAAGTATGCTGTCAGCCTGGCAGCTCCAAGGAGACACAAATCATTGCAATGTGCTGGGGCCTGGCCCATGCCTACCGAGCTCTATTTAACACTATGCAAAGGGGAGAGAGGCTCTCTGGGTCTGATGGCAATGTGGCAGGCACTGTGACTACTCCAACCCCCACGGCGGGCATTGTAGCTACTCAGACTGTTGCAGCTGAACCAGAGAACCAGCCCATCCCGATATCAGTTGCCCCTGTACAAAAGAAGAAATCTTGGAAGCGGAAGTCAGCTTGTTTAGTAAGGGAAGAGGAAGATATTTCGAAGAAGGAGCCAGAGGAAGAGAGTGAGGAGGCAGAGTGCTCTGAAGCAGGGCCATCACAAGCACGGAAGAGGGAAGAGAGCGAGTCATCGCTTGAAGAGGAGGAAGAGGAAGAACTCATAAAAGAGACGGTAACTCCCCGATCTCTATCCCTGAGTGAATTGCGAGATATGCGAAAGGATTTCAGCCGTCGTCCAGGTGAGCGCATTGTCACCTGGCTGCTCCGATGCTGGGATAATGGGGCCAGTAGCCTGGAATTAGAGGGTAGGGAAGCCAAGCAGCTGGGATCCCTTTCTAGAGAAGGGGGCATTGACAAAGCAATTGGAAAAGGTGCACGAGTCCTCAGCCTCTGGAGACGACTCCTGTCGGGTGTGAAGGAAAGGTATCCCTTCAAGGAAGATGTTCTATGTCACCCAGGCAAGTGGACCACCATGGAGAAAGGTATCCAGTACCTGAGGGAGCTAGCTGTGCTGGAAGTGATTTATGGTGACTTGGACAATGGACAATCATCCAAAGATCCAGATGAAGTCAATTGCACGCGACCTATGTGGCGGAAGTTTGTACGGAGTGCACCATCATCATATGCCAACTCATTAGCAGTAATGGCCTGGAAGGACGGAGAGAGACCAACGGTGGATGAATTGGCTGTCCAACTCTGGCAATACGAAGAAAGTCTCTCTTCCTCCCTACGGGCCTGCGTCTCTGCTGTAGAGAAACTGTCCCGGGAGTTCCGGCAATTCAAAGAGGATATGCCCTACCCTCCACCCGTACGGACCAGTGTCTCAGCCATTAGGAGTAAGCGCTCTTCTGTTCAAGAGAGAAGATATAGAGGATACACACTGCGAGCCACCCTGTGGTTTCAATTGCGTGACTACGGAGAGGACATGAGGAGGTGGGATGGAAAACCTACCTCGACCCTAGAGGCACGAGTACGCGAGCTGCAAGGAAAGACAATTACAAAAGGGGGTTCAGGTTCCTCCAGAAAAATCGTCGCTCCACTTTCCAGTGGGCAGCTTCCCAGAAAGAATAGAAGAGCTGATCTCACCTCTGATCCTCTTGAAGGGACTTCTGATTCCTATTTACAAGAAGTGGGTAATGAGTACTATGACCAGGACTAGAGGGGCCCTGCCTCCAGCCAGGCGGAGGAGAGGGACAGCCGAGTTTATTGGACTGTGTGGATTAGATGGCCTGGCACATCAGACCCACAGGAATATAAGGCTTTAGTGGACACCGGTGCACAATGTACCTTAATGCCATCAAGCCATATAGGGGCAGAACCCATCTGTATTTCTGGAGTGACAGGGGGATCCCAACAGCTGACTGTACTGGAGGCCGAAGTGAGCCTAACTGGGAATGAGTGGCAGAGGCACCCCATTGTGACTGGCCCAGAGGCTCCATGCATCCTGGGCATAGACTACCTCAGTAGAGGGTATTTCAAGGACCCGAAAGGGTACCGGTGGGCTTTTGGTATAGCTGCCTTGGAGACGGAAGAAATTAAACAGCTGTCCACCTTGCCTGGTCTCTCAGAGGACCCTTCTGTGGTGGGGTTGCTCAGGGTCAAAGAACAACAGGTGCCGATCGCTACCACAACAGTGCACCGGCGGCAATATCGCACCAACAGAGACTCCCTGATCCCCATCCATGAGCTGATTCGTCGGCTGGAGAGCCAAGGAGTGATCAGCAAGACTCGCTCACCCTTTAACAGCCCCAAGGCTTGTCGTTGCTCAGGGCCCCATTTAAAATCGTTCTTCTTCCGGGTCACTTGATCAAGAGGGCTTACAATCAGACTGTAATTTGGAATATGCATTCTCCAGAAACCCACAACGCCCAGAAATGCTTGTGTTTCTTTTTTGCTAGTTGGTGGAGAAATAGCTGTTATTTTTTTGATCACATCTGTTGGGATCTGTCGATGTCCATCTTGCCATTTTATTCCTAAAAACTGGATCTCTTGTGCAGGTCCTTTGACCTTACTTTGTTTTATAGCAAAACCAGCTTTCAGAAGGATTTGAATTATTTTCTTCCCTTTCTCGAAAACTACTTCTGCTGTGTTGCCCCATATGATGATGTCGTCAATGTATTGCAGGTGCTCTGGAGCTTCACCCTGTTCCAGTGCAGTTTGTATCAGCCCATGGCAAATGGAAGGGCTGTGTTTCCACCCCTGGGGAAGTCGATTCCAGGTGTATTGGACACCCCTCCAAGTGAAAGCAAACTGTGGCCTGCACTCTGCCGCCAAAGGGATCGAGAAAAATGCGTTAGCAATATCAATGGTGGCGTACCACTTGGCTGCCTTTGACTCCAGTTCATATTGAAGTTCTAGCATGTCCGGCACAGCAGCGCTCAGTGGTGGCGTGACTTCATTCAGGCCACGATAGTCTACTGTCAGTCTCCACTCTCCATTAGACTTTCGCACTGGCCATATGGGGCTGTTAAAGGGTGAGCGAGTCTTGCTGATCACTCCTTGGCTCTCCAGCCGACGAATCAGCTCATGGATGGGGATCAGGGAGTCTCTGTTGGTGCGATATTGCCGCCGGTGCACTGTTGTGGTAGCGATCGGCACCTGTTGTTCTTTGACCCTGAGCAACCCCACCACAGAAGGGTCCTCTGAGAGACCAGGCAAGGTGGACAGCTGTTTAATTTCTTCCGTCTCCAAGGCAGCTATACCAAAAGCCCACCGGTACCCTTTTGGGTCCTTGAAATACCCTCTACTGAGGTAGTCTATGCCCAGGATGCACGGAGCCTCTGGGCCAGTCACAATGGGGTGCTTCTGCCACTCATTCCCAGTTAGGCTCACTTCGGCCTCCAGCACAGTCAGCTGTTGGGATCCCCCTGTCACTCCAGAAATACAGATGGATTCTGCCCCTATATGGCTTGATGGCATTAAGGTACATTGTGCACCAGTATCCACTAAAGCCTTATATTCCTGTGGGTCTGATGTGCCAGGCCATCTAATGCACACAGTCCAATAAACTCGGTTATCCCTCTCCTCCGCCTGGCTGGAGGCAGGGCCCCTCTAGTCCTGGTCATAGTACTCATTACCCACTTCTTGTAAATAGGAATCAGAAGTCCCCTCAAGAGGATCAGGGGTGAGATCAGCCCTTCTATTCTTTCTGGGGAACTGCCCACTGGAAAGTGGAGCGATGATTTTTCTGGAGGAACCTGAACCCCCTTTTGTAATTGTTTTCCCTTGCAGCTCGCGTACTCGTGCCTCTAGGGTCGAGGTAGGTTTTCCATCCCACCTCCTCATGTCCTCTCCGTAGTCACGCAATTGAAACCACAGGGTGGCTCGCGGTGTGTATCCTCTATGTCCTCTCTCTTGAACAGAAGAGTGCTTACTCCTAATGGCTGAGACACTGGTCCGTACGGGTGGAGGGTAGGGCATATCCTCTTTGAATTGCCGGAACTCCCGGGACAGTTTCTCTACAGCAGAGACGCAGGCCCGTAGGGAGGAAGAGAGACTTTCTTCGTATTGCCAGAGTTGGACAGCCAATTCATCCACCGTTGGTCTCTCTCCGTCCTTCCAGGCCATTACTGCTAATGAGTTGGCATATGATGATGGTGCACTCCGTACAAACTTCCGCCACATAGGTCGCGTGCAATTGACTTCATCTGGATCTTTGGATGATTGTCCATTGTCCAAGTCACCATAAATCACTTCCAGCACAGCTAGCTCCCTCAGGTACTGGATACCTTTCTCCATGGTGGTCCACTTGCCTGGGTGACATAGAACATCTTCCTTGAAGGGATACCTTTCCTTCACACCCGACAGGAGTCGTCTCCAGAGGCTGAGGACTCGTGCACCTTTTCCAATTGCTTTGTCAATGCCCCCTTCCCTAGAAAGGGATCCCAGCTGCTTGGCTTCCCTACCCTCTAATTCCAGGCTACTGGCCCCATTATCCCAGCATCGGAGCAGCCAGGTGACAATGTGCTCACCTGGACGACGGCTGAAATCCTTTCGCATATCTCGCAATTCACTCAGGGATAGAGATCGGGGAGTTACCGTCTGTTTTATGAGTTCTTCCTCTTCCTCCTCTTCAAGCGATGACTCGCTCTCTTCCCTCTTCCGTGCTTGTGATGGCCCTGCTTCAGAGCACTCTGCCTCCTCACTCTCTTCCTCTGGCTCCTTCTTCGAAATATCTTCCTCTTCCCTTACTAAACAAGCTGACTTCCGCTTCCAAGATTTCTTCTTTTGTACAGGGGCAACTGATATCGGGATGGGCTGGTTCTCTGGTTCAGCTGCAACAGTCTGAGTAGCTACAATGCCCGCCGTGGGGGTTGGAGTAGTCACAGTGCCTGCCACATTGCCATCAGACCCAGAGAGCCTCTCTCCCCTTTGCATAGTGTTAAATAGAGCTCGGTAGGCATGGGCCAGGCCCCAGCACATTGCAATGATTTGTGTCTCCTTGGAGCTGCCAGGCTGACAGCATACTTCTTCCAAATATTCTGCTAGTCTATCAGGATTCTGCACTTGTTCGGGAGTGAAGTTCCAAAACACCGGAGGTGCCCACCGCCCCAGGCATTTGCCCATGCTGTTCCACACGCCCTGCCATTCATAACTATCCAGCCTTGGGGCAGATCTCCGGGTGATATTCTTAAATTGCTTGCCAACCTTAGACAAAACCGAAACAATGTTCCCCAGAAGTAGCAATAGAGGTATTTTAACTACCCAAGGGTGTTCAAAATACTGAAAAATTCTTGTGATGAAGGAGGAAATGTTATGATAGAGGGTAGCAAAGGTACCACTCTGCATTTCCTCCATAAAAAACCTTTCAGAGGCAGAAGTATAATTGCTAATCGTCTCCACAAGACAGTAGCCAAAATACAGTAACGGCTTTAGTACAGAGCTCAGATGATACCAGATTAAGCTCAAGGTCAGTGCTCTAAAAACAAAACTCACAGGCGAGACATTACTAATCATCGCAGAGTGCAGCAGCCCGCAGAAACCAACACCGATCCTTAACATGTACAGCAAAGACGAGAGCATCATGCAAATCAAATAAACTGATATTGTGACCTGCAACCGTTATTATCTCAAGCCTCGTGCCCCACGTTGGGCGCCAAAAAGGACTGTTGTGGTTTAGCCCCAGCCGGCAACTAAGCACCACGCAGCCGCTCGCTCACTCCCCCTCCCGCAGTGGGACGGGGAAGAGAATTGGGAAAATACAAACTCGTGGGTTGAGATAAACACGGTTTAATAGGACAGAAAGAAAGAAGGGAACAACAATGATAATACCAACAAAGGAATGTACAAGAACAAGTGATGCCCAATACAGCAATTGCTCACCACCCCATGATCGACAGCCCGTCCCCAAGCAGCGATTTCCGCCCCCCGGCCAACTCCAGTTTATGTACTGGGCATGACGTCGTATGGTAGGGAATATCTCTTTGGCCAGTCTGGGTCAGCTGTCCTGGCTGTGTCCCCTCCCAGCTTCCTGTGCACTGCCAGCCTCCTTGCTGGCAGGCCAGCACGAGAAGCTGGACTGTCCTTGACTGCTCAGCAACAACCCAAAACATCAGCACATTATCAACAGTTTCTCATCCCAAATCCAAAACACAGTCTCACACTAGCTTCTGTGAAGAAAACCAGCTCTATCCTGGCTGAAACCAGGACAGCAATACACCCTGTTTACTAATGGGTCCTGTCGCATTGTAGGAAAACATTGAAGGTGGAAAGCTGCTGTATGGAGCCCTATACGACGAGTCACAGAAGCTGCTGAAGGACAAGGTGAATCAAGTCAGTTTGCAGAGGTGAAAGCCATCCAGCTGGCTTTAGATATTGCTGAACGAGAAACATGGCCAATACTCTATACTGACTCATGGATGGCGGCAAACGCTCTATGGGGGTGGCTACAGCAATGGAAGCAGAGCAACTGGCAAGGCAGAGGCAAGCCCATTTGGGCTGCTGAATTGTGGCAAGATATTGCTGCCCGACTAGAGAATCTAGTCATAAAAGTACGTCATGTAGATGCTCACGTACCCAAGAGTCGGGCCACCGAAGAACATCAAAACAACCATCAGGTGGATCAGGCTGCTAAGATTGAAGTGGCTCAGGTGGATCTGGACTGGCAACATAAGGGTGAATTATTTATAGCTCGGTGGGCCCATGACACCTCAGGCCATCAGGGAAGAGATGCAACATATAGATGGGCTCGGGATCGAGGGGTGGACTTGACCATGGATGCTATTGCACAGGTTATCCATGAATGTGAAACGTGCGCTGCGATCAAACAAGCCAAGCGGTTAAAGCCCCTCTGGTATGAAGGACGATGGTTGAAATATAAATATGGGGAGGCCTGGCAGATTGACTATATCACACTTCCACAAACTCGCCAAGGCAAGCGCTATGTGCTTACCATGGTGGAAGCAACCACCGGATGGCTGGAAACATACCCTGTGCCCCATGCCACCGCCCGGAACACTATCCTGGGCCTTGAAAAGCAAGTCTTATGGAGACATGGCACCCCCGAAAGAATTGAGTCGGACAATGGGACTCATTTCCGAAACAACCTCATAGACACCTGGGCCAAAGAGCATGGCATTGAGTGGGTGTATCACATCCCCTATCATGCACCAGCTTCCGGAAAAATTGAACGATACAACGGACTGTTAAAGACTACACTGAGAGCAATGGGTGACGGGACATTCAAACATTGGGATAAACATTTAGCAAAAGCCACCTGGTTAGTCAACACTAGGGGATCTACCAGTGGAACCGCCCCTGCCCAATCAAAACTTTTACGTACTGTAGAAGGGGATAAAGTCCCTGTGGTGCACATGAAAAATATGCTGGGGAAGACAGTCTGGGTTACTCCTGCCTCAGGCAAAGGCAAACCCATTCGTGTTTTTTTTTTGATCGCGATCTCCCCCTGCTGGAATTACCTTTCCCTCTAAGTTCATTTAAACTTTGCAACACTAAATAGACCTTCATGGGCTGTCGGTCCAATAAGTAATTATTCATTCTACAGTCTTTTGTTTCAAGACAACAAAATTACATTTCATTGAACCATTGTCTAGCTAGAACTGACCAAGTTGTTTCTTCTTCCTAGCTACTCATTATTAAAACAAAACATAGTACTATGATCACAATGTTACACCTTAATTCCTTGATAGTTAAATCTAGATGGAAAGGGTTAAATGGGCTCTTGAGCAGCATTGCTGGTGCATAACCTGTTCCTATAGTTACATCTTTACAACTTATTACTAACCTATTTTCTAGTTATTGTTTGATTCCCCCATCACCTTGGTTACACCATGAGTCCATCTCTTTCTCAGACTCCCTGATGCTCCTTAACCTTTCTACTTCTTCCCATATCTCTGCCACCAGGCTGAGCAGATCATCCACCTGGTCACACCTCACACAGCTGTTCTCACTGCTCCTAGCCATTACCAGTGAGAGGCTCTGGCACTCTCTGCAGCCTGTGTATGGGATCACCTGGCTAGACCGGTTTCAGAGCACAAAGGGGAGATGCAGGGAGGTGTGAATCGACTCAGCTTCGTCTCACCTTGACAGATCCTTATCTATGCAGAGATGACTTGGGGGGAGCTGCAGAAATGGCTCAGCCCAGGGTTGCCTGAACACTGCACTATGGTAAGAACCGAAACCCGAATGGAGCTTTGAATAGTCCCTTAACAAACAAATGCCCTGAGCACCATTCCACCACTTTTCAGTTACTTGGTGTGCTGATGGGCCATCACACCACCAGAGATAAACATATAATCCACTCAGGCGAATCCTGCCCCCACCCATCAAATCAGGAAATGAAAAAGTAAGGTTTGGGCAGAAATGGGGGCAGTCTTTTCCCAATGATACAGCTGACCTGTAGGAGATCCTTTCCCCCCCTTGTCCAGGACACTGTACAAGGTAACTTCCCAGGGATTAAGAGGCCTTACCTGAGAGAGGGTAAGTGATTAAGAAACATACGTATGGTATTTGGCATGCTTTAAGATTGATTGTGACTAGTGCACTCTTTTTAAGGTATTAATATCTAGCGTGCCTGTGGTTTTTAATTGCAGTAGTGCATTCCTCCGTTGTATTCATAAAAACCTGCAATAGTGGCGTATTGGACCTGTGAGTGAAGTTCATATATATTGTTATTGGACCTGTGAGTGAAGTTCAAATAAATTGTTAATTTGAACCTTACAGTGAAGTCTCTTTCTCACCGTCACAGCCTGACACCTGGATGGCTGCATGTTTCCATGGGAGCTCTGTCTGGGTTGCCACATCCATTCTGGCCAGTGCAGAGGACATGGCTTTCCACCGTGTTGCTACCATAGCTAAGCTCCTCCTGAGAGTGTGATGACCACCAACTGAATTCACCTCTTGAGCTAGTAGGGCGACTACACCCTCCCTGTACAACCTTTTGCGCAAACTGCCGCACCACACCATGACAGACGTGCCACACTGTTTGCTAGTGCTCCCGAGGCTGCTTTTTTATAGGCGTGGGGGTGGGCTGCCGTTGCTCTGGCAACGCCCAGGCCTCGTCAGTGTCTCCCTCTAGAGCTGCCGGCTCCTGGCGGGTCTCTCCGTTGCCCTGGTGTTTCCCTGCCTCAGGAAACCCCCTGTGTGCCAAGATCTGCCACTCTGCTGTGGGTCGTACTGGCTCTGGAGCAGCTCCCCTCGGCGACATATAATTTATATATGTATATAATAAACAGCCCTTCGCCATACAATTTTACTCAACTTCCTCCTTGTTTTATCTTTTAAACACTGATGTCCTCTGAGTTTAGTCCTCAGTTACTGTTGGAGTTGGGAATTGAAGGCTATCTGACAACATAAATTAAGCTAGCACTTGGGGATGGGAAACTTCGAGTGTCAGTGTGCTCCAGCTTGGATATAGGACCTACAGAAGAAGCAGGAGTTAAAAGTGTGGCCTAATCAGAAGCATTCATGGCTTAGACGGGTGTACTCTTCACTGGGTAAAAAACTGGGTGGACGTCCGAGCTCATAGAGTTGTGGTGAACGGAGTTAAATCCAGTTGGTGGCCGGTTACAAGTGATGTTCCCCAGGGCTCGGTTTTAGGGCCGGTCTTGTTTGATATCTTTATCAATGATCTGGATGAGGGGATTGAGTGCTCCCTCAGTACGTTTGCAGATGACACCAAGTTGGGTGGGAGTGTTGAGCTGCTCGAGGGCAGGAAGGCTCTGCAGAGGGATCTGGACAGGCTGGATGGATGGGCGGAGGTCAACTGTATGAGGTTTAATAAGGCCAAGTGCCAGGTCCTGCACTTCGGCCACAACAACCCCATACAACACTACAGGCTTGGGGAGGAGTGGCTGGAGAGCTGCCCGGCGTAAAGGGACCTGGAGGTGCTGGTTGACAGCTGGCTGAACATGAGCCAGCAGTGTGCCCAGGTGGCTAAGGCGGCCAACAGCATTCTGACCTGTATTAGCAATAGCGTGGCCAGCAGGAGTAGGGAAGTGATTGTGCCCCTGTACTCGGCACTGGTGAGGCCGCAGCTTGAATACTGTGTTCGGTTTTGGGCCCCTCACTACAAGAAGGATGCTGAGGTGCTGGAGCGTGTCCAGAGAAGGGCAACGAAGCTGGTGAGGGGTCTGGAGCACAAGTCTTATGAGGAGCGGCTGAGGGAACTGGGGTTGTCTAGTCTGGAGAAGAGGAGGCTGAGGGGAGACCTTATCGCTCTCTACAACTACCTGAAAGGGGGTTGTGGCAACATGGGTGTTGGTCTCTTCTCCCAAGTAACTAGTGATAGGACGAGAGGAAATGGCCTCAAGTTGCGCCAGGGGAGGTTTAGATTGGATATTAGGAAAAATTTCTTCACTGAGAGGGTGGTCAGGCATTGGAACAGGCTGCCCAGGGAGGTGGTGGAGTCACCATCTCTGGAAGTGTTCAAAAAATGTGTGGATCACAGAATCACTAGGTTGGAAAGGACCTTCAAGATCATCAAGTCCAACCATTAATCCAGCGCCACCATGTTCCCTAAACCATGTCTTGAAGTGCCACATCCACACGTTTTTTTGAACACTTCAGGACATGATTCAGTGAGCATGGTGGTGTTGGGTTGATGGTTGGACTTGATGATCTTAAAGGTCTTTTCCAACCTTAGTGATTCTGTGAAATACATCATGTCTTTTAACCTGACTCTATAGGCATATCCTTAGTCACTTTTCCCCACTATACCATAGCAGTATTAGTACCCTATAGCAGGAAAATACCATGGTAGAATTCCTTTACATGCATACTGCACATAAAAAACCAAGGGGCTTATATGCTGGCATACCTATTCTTTATCCAAAGGAATACTCTCCATGTAGCCCAGCTCTATCCAAGACAAGGGTACTGCTGGGATATTGATGTTAGCTGCAGGCATAATTACTCCCATCCTCAGCCAACAGAACTACACCAGGAACATTTTATAATTTATAGTCAAGAGAAAAGAAGATACTAGAGCATAATTGGACTTCCAGTTTTACAGAAATTTATTCCAGAAGTCTAAGCTCCATAAGAATTTAAATCCCACTGTGGCAGTACATCACGACTGCAGAGTGATTGATTATGCAGTTGTCTGCTGTGGTTAATTGTAGGGTCATAGAATATTTCAGATTGGAAGGGTTCTTGGGAGGTCATCTAGCCCAGCCCTCAGCTCCATGCAGGCCCAGCTATATGATCAGACCAGGTTGCTCAGAGTTGTATCCACTTGGATCTTGAAAACATCCAAAAATTAGAATGCACAAGCTCTCTGGGCAACCTGCTTCATTGCTTGACTGTTCTTAGGGTGGAAAAAACTTTTCCTTATAGCAAGCCTGATAGCCTCCTCATAGGTACAAGAAGGCTGCTCCGAGGTCCCTCTGAAACTTTCCCTCCTCCAGGCTGAGCAAGCCCAGGTCTCTCCTCACAGGGCAAGAGCTCCAGCTCCCTGGGCATCTTGGTGACCCTCTGCTGAACCTGCTCCAGTATGTTTATATCATTCTTGTATGTTGGGGGAGGTGGGGAGGGCAGGGGGAACTCAACACAGTATCATGGATGCAAGTTTAATGAGAGCTAAGTGGAGAGGTGTGCTCCTGCTAATACAGTCCATGATGTTACAGAATTCTTTTATAGATTTGTCAGGAGCACCAAGGGTGAATCTCTATGTGGTATGTATAAAAGACCATACAACATCTGTGTGTATACATGCACATTGTATAAAGCTTAATTTGGGTTAACCAACAGGTAAAACTATTTTTAGCTGTTAAAGGACACAGCAACTTGAAGATAGCTAAGGAATCCAGTTCTACTTGAACCCCCAAGGGCTTTCCTGACCACTAAAAGGCAACCCATACTGAATGAGGTTCATCCAGCAGCATATTCAGCAACACTATCCCTTGATTTTGCTCTCTTCATTCTGTGTGCTCCATATCAGACTGACACAAATACCCCCAGCTGCTGTCTTCTCTAGCTGGTAGATCAGTTTGACTTTTATTCCCACCTCCACATTAATTTTTCTTGGACTCACTCCCACTTGGCCGTACTGGCCAGGCTGCCTTCTAATTAGAAGTTAAATCTGTCGCGGTTCATGACATTTATCCTCCTTCATCCTTCTTAGATAGGAAACCTAATACTTGACCATTTAAGAAATCTCTCTGCTCCATATTTCTTTGAAGGAAGGCTGTTCTCAGAAGAATTTGCAGGCTCATAATTTCTATTTCCAAGATAGACTGAAGATGTTGAGCCTTAAAAGCTATCATCGGAGGCGTTTTAACAACTTACAAATTTTGGCCATGCTTAATTACCAGACAAAAAAACCCCCAACTAATTTCTGTTAGTACATTGCTTTAAGTGTAAAGAATGTATTTGAAATTTTAAATTCCACTAGAATCACATAAGCAAAAGACCAGAAAAAAAACCCTCAACATATCCAGTATGGATTTTAAACATTTTTAATTACTGTATATATTAAGGCTTATTTCAGTTGACAGCACTGTATCATTACTATTTTTTAAAGCACATTCTTCTTTTCCAAGTTTTGCAAATTATTTCAGATACCATTTCAAGTTCTGAAAGGTCTGAAATGAATGCACCTGGAAAACCACAACTCCAGTAGATTGGAGTTACTTTCCCATGCTGCTGACAATGACCGATTTAAATTTTTTCTTTTCAAGTATAAGTACAGTGGAAGATGCATAAGGTGTTAGTTTGATAACTGGTGCTTATGATTAGTGGTTAGTTTGTCCCTAATGGAGAATCATGCCAGGAGAGGCAGTCTTACTATTATTAAGATCTGTAATTTTGTGGCAAATCATTTTTGATTCACCTCCTAGTACATTCACATAATACAAAAGGATCTAGAAAAAGAAAATATCTTCTAGCAACTAATTGTTCTTAAAATCTCCAAACCATACCAGTAATTAACGTTGCCAAAGTAATCTCCAATTTCACAATGAAATACATGAAACTGTATGCAAATAATATACATTCTTTAAAGGTCTTGATGAAGCTCAGCCAGACCCAGTCAAATTAGCCAACACAAGCACAAGCCAACACAGTAATATTAGCTCAGTTTGCAATGAGAGTTGAATCTGCAATTTGTCTCAAATATTACTCCTTGTATGTATCAGCAAAAATTTTCCAGAAAATTAGCAAATTTAAAAGGGAAACCATCAGAAAAAACCACAGGTTTTCTCTTCTATTCCTGTGATCCCACTCTCTTGTATAGACTGAACACTGGAATCGCAAATAATTGTTTACATTTCACAGAGGAATTTCTTAAAAAGCTCCCTGATCACATCCAGATAAAACCAAAAAACCTTGAAAGGTTTTCATGACACAGCCACTCCCCTCCCCAAAAAACCCAACCTCAAAAGAAAAACTTACAACAGGACAGAGAAACAGACTTACACCAGAACAGTCATTATATCAACAGTAGTGAGAATGCTCATTTGGGATGTGACAGACCCAAGACAGACCTGCCACTGTCCAAGGCCGAGCCAATCAGCATTGGTGGTAGTGCTCTGTGATAACATATTTAAGAAGGGGGAAAAAAAAAGGGCACACAGCAACAGCAGCCAGAGACAGCAGTGAGAATATGTGAAACAACTCTGCAGACACTAAGGTCAGTGAAGAAGGCGGGGGAGAAGGTGCTCCATGCGCCGCAGCAGATATCCCCCTGCAGCCCGTGGAGGACCCCACGCTGGAGCAGGTGGATGCCCAAAGGAGGCTGTGACTCTGTAGGAGGCCCATGCTGGAGCAAGCCCCTGGCAGGACCTGTGGACCCGTGAAGAGAGGAGCCCATGCTGGAGCAGGTTTGCTGGCAGGACTTGTGACCCCATAGGGGACTTTCCTGAAGGACTGCACCCCATGGAAGGGACCCAGGCTGGAGCAGTTTGTGAAGAACTGCAGCCCATGAGAAGGACTCACATTGGCAAAGGCAATACTCTCTGTTTACTAATGGGTCCTGTCGCATTGTAGGAAAACATTGAAGGTGGAAAGCTGCTGTATGGAGCCCTATACGACGAGTCACAGAAGCTGCTGAAGGACAAGGTGAATCAAGTCAGTTTGCAGAGGTGAAAGCCATCCAGCTGGCTTTAGATATTGCTGAACGAGAAACATGGCCAATACTCTATACTGACTCATGGATGGCGGCAAACGCTCTATGGGGGTGGCTACAGCAATGGAAGCAGAGCAACTGGCAAGGCAGAGGCAAGCCCATTTGGGCTGCTGAATTGTGGCAAGATATTGCTGCCCGACTAGAGAATCTAGTCATAAAAGTACGTCATGTAGATGCTCACGTACCCAAGAGTCGGGCCACCGAAGAACATCAAAACAACCAGCAGGTGGATCAGGTGGATCTGGACTGGCAACATAAGGGTGAATTATTTATAGCTTGGTGGGCCCATGACACCTCAGGCCATCAGGGAAGAGATGCAACATATAGATGGGCTCGGGATCGAGGGGTGGACTTGACCATGGATGCTGTTGCACAGGTTATCCATGAATGTGAAACGTGCGCTGCGATCAAACAAGCCAAGCGGTTAAAGCCCCTCTGGTATGAAGGACGATGGTTGAAATATAAATATGGGGAGGCCTGGCAGATTAACTATATCACACTTCCACAAACTCGCCAAGGCAAGCGCTATGTGCTTACCATGGTGGAAGCAACCACCGGATGGCTGGAAACATACCCTGTGCCCCATGCCACCGCCCGGAACACTATCCTGGGCCTTGAAAAGCAAGTCTTATGGAGACATGGCACCCCCGAAAGAATTGAGTCAAACAATGGGACTCATTTCCAAAACAACCTCATAGACACCTGGGCCAAAGAGCACGGCATTGAGTGGGTGTATCACATCCCCTATCATGCACCAGCTTCCGGAAAAATTGAATGATACAACGGACTGTTAAAGACTACACTGAGAGCAATGGGTGATGGGACATTCAAACATTGGGATAAACATTTAGCCAAAGCCACCTGGTTAGTCAACACTAGGGGATCTACCAGTGGAACCGCCCCTGCCCAATCAAAACTTTTACGTACTGTAGAAGGGGATAAAGTCCCTGTGGTGCACATGAAAAATATACTGGGGAAGACAGTCTGGGTTACTCCTGCCTCAGGCAAAGGCAAACCCGTTCGTGGGATTGCCTTTGCCCAGGGACCTGGGTCCACTTGGTGGATAATGCGGAAGGATGGGGAAGTCCGATGTGTACCTCAAGGAGACTTGATTTTGGGTGAAAATAGTCAATGATTTGAATTGTGTTATGTTCATTGTTACACAATACAGTATGACATTACTACTATGGCTGCTATCTACCATATCAATGGTATTAGAGTAAGAATCACCCAGACTGATGAAGAATGAGCTTCACTGAAACCAAGCAATGTGCAGCAGTGATGGAACCAGAACTGGCTTCAGCAGCTTGCGCCCAACAATTCCCTCGAGATTGACATCTTCGACCTGCATACCATGGACATGGACCATGCCAGATGACAATACAACACCACATACCATCTCCCCTCCCCTGAGAGACTGCTATGATGGATGAAGCCCAGAGTCATGGACCAAATGAACTCCACAGACATTTTAAAGTGATGGCCCATGGACTAAGAAAGTGATATCTGTGTGTATGTATTAAAAGACAGGAAGAGTAATAATGAATAATTGGAATGTATTGACCCGAGCATGATGTAACGGCCACAACAACCCCATGCAACGCTACAGGCTTGGGGAGGAGTGGCTGGAGAGCAGCCCAGAGGAAAGGGACCTGGGGGTGCTCGTTGACAGCTGGCTGAATATGAGCCAGCAGTGTGCCCAGGTGGCCAAGAAGGCCAACAGCGTCCTGGCCTGTATCAGAAATAGTGTGGCCAGCAGGAGTAGGGAAGTGATCGTGCCCCTGTACTCGGCACTGGTGAGGCCGCACCTTGAATCCTGTGTTCTGTTTTGGGCCCCTCACTACAAGAAGGATGCTGAGGTGCTGGAGCGTGTCCAGAGAAGGGCAACGAAGGTGGTGAGAGGTCTGGAGCACAAGTCTTATGAGGAGCGGCTGAGGGAACAGCTATTGTTTAGTCTGGAGAAGAGGAGGCTGAGGGGAGACCTTATCGCTCTCTACAACTACCTGAAAGGGGGTTGTGGCCACGAGGGTGTTGGTCTCTTCTCCCAAGTAACTAGTGATAGGACGAGAGGAAATGGCCTCAAGTTGCGCCAGGGGAGGTTTAGATTGGATATTAGGAAAATTTTCTTCACTGAGAGGGTGGTCAAGCATTGGAACAGGCTGCCCAGGGAGGTGGTGGAGTCGCCATCTCTGGAAGTGTTCAAAAAACATTTGGATGTGGCACTTCAGGACATGGTTTAGGGGACATGGTGGTTCTGGATTAATGGTTGGACTTGATGATCTTGAAGGTCCTTTCCAACCTAGTGATTCTGTGATTCTGTGATTCTGTGAGTAAGGGGTGGATACTGTCCTGGTTTCAGCCAGGATAGAGCTGGTTTTCTTCACAGAAGCTAGCATGAGGCTATGTTTTGTATTTGGGATGAGAAACTGTTGATAATGTGCTGATGTTTTGGGTTGTTGCTGAGCAGTCAAGGACAGTCCCGCTTCTTGTGCTGGCCTGCTAGCAAGGAGGCTGGGGGTGCATGGGAAGCTGGGAGGGGACACAAGCAGGACAGCTGACCCAGACTGGCCAAAGAGATATTCCCTACCATATGACGTCATGCCCAGTACATAAAGTGGAGTTAGCTGGCGGGCGGAAATCACTGCTCAGGGACAGGCTATTGATCACTGGGTGGTGAGCAATTGCTGTATTGGGCATCGCTTGTTCTTGTACATTCCTTTCTTGGTATTATTATTGTTGTTTCTTTCTCTCTTTCTGTCCTATTAAACTGTGTTTATCTCAACCCACGAGGTTTTTTTTCTAATTCTCTCCCCCGTCCCACTGCGGGAGGGGGAGTGAGCGAGCGGCTGCGTGGTGCTTAGTTGCCAGCTGGGGCTAAACCACGACAACAGTCTACTCTCATAGTCCTTAGGCTATACTTGTCTCAGTGCTAATCAGGAGGCCTCATTAAATCAAAACAAAGAAGAGTTAAGAGCAAGGACTGAGAGATTAATGAGTACAGAGGAGATATCTTAACCTTGAGAATAGAAACATCCTAGCAGGAATGCTCTAACAGGGATGATAAGAAAGAATCGCTTGGCTGGACAACAGAAGGGGCAAACATCCAAGGAGAAGAAACTATCCTCAGGAGACCCGTGACCATAAAAGGGAAAAAGGAGTAGGGGGCTAACGCCCCAAACGACCACCGACGACCACCCGAGACCCCCGTGCGTGGGTAGTGTAGTTTTGCAACGCCAGCATTATGCAAATGTAGTAGATAGGCAGGGAGGTGGAGATTTCTCGGAAAATGTGTGAATATTCATGTCTTTAAGATATATAAAGGATGAACTTTTGTTTCAGGGTATGCACGTTAGGTGGAACGATCACCCGTGCATCCAGTGCTGCAATAAAGAATGCCTACCTTCTAAAACTTCAATTTAAGTGTTAGAGGATTTTCTTGCTGACTTTTTTGGTAACATATGGATGAAGTGGATGATGGTCCAGATACACCGGAGGTGATGCCAAGGTCAGAAAGGTCTACACCCTGTATCATGACCACCCCCACAAGGAAGAAAAGACGGGTTATAGTTGTAGGTGACTCCCTTCTGAGGGAAACTGAAGGTCCAATATGCCAGACAAACCCTTCTCTTAGGGAAGTCTGCTGCCTCCCTGGGGCCCAGGTTAAGGACATCACTAAGAAACTTCCTAGCCTGGTGCAGCCCTTGGATGATTACCCACTACTGCTCTTCCATGTGGGTGGCAATGAAGCTACAAGTCATAGTCCAAGGGCGATCAAAAGAGATTTCAGTGTGGAGTATTAAGGCACGGACTCTGGTGGGGATTCAAAACAAAGACCTTTATTGCTACAAGTGTCTGTTTTTTATGCAGTTACAGCTCTTTCACGCGCCACAAAATACGTCCTGATTGGTTACCACACACAGTCCACATACTTCTCATGCAGTCAGGATTAGCTGCCTGCAGGTGCCCAGGCTCTCCTTTGCTTCCTCTTAGTTGTTTACCACAGCTCCTTCTCCTCAAGGTTGAGCCCTGCAGGTGTCCAGCCTCCTCTTAATTGTTTACCAGCTTCTCAATGCCACAGCTCCTTCTCCTCAAGGTCGAGCCCTTGCAGGGTGATCCCAACACTTCAGGGCCTTGGGATGGTTGGTAAGGGAATCCAGAGCACAGGTTATTTTTTCCTCCCTCTTTCCAGTTGCGGACAGTGACATAGGAAGAAAGAGACTGGCCCAGTCTATTAATGAATGGTGCCGTGACTGGTGTCACCGCCAGGATTTCAGGTTTCATGGCATCAGATGGGATTAACCTTTCTCAAAGGGGGAAGAGGGTGTTTGATCGCAGGCTAGCGGGGCTTATTGACAGGGTTTTAAACTAGACTTGAAGGGAGAGGGGGGATAATATCAGGCTCACCTACAACAAGCTGTGGGATGACAGACCAAGGTTAGAGGAATGGAGTGTTAGCAAGGGCCCTCAGCCTGTTACTCTGAGACATGCTGGCTACACTGCAGCACACCTGAAGTCTTACGGAGATGAGCCAGGGGCTCCTGAGGTAATAGGAGCCAACAGGGAAACACCAGCAAAAGACCTTAGAGGAACTAAGGGGTGTTCCTCTAAGAGGGTGACATGTCCGATAGCCCAGCCGAAGTGCCTCTACACCAATGCACACAATATGGGCAACAAACAGGAGGAGTTGGAAGCCACTGTGCTGTTAGAAAGCTACAACCTGGTTGTCATTACTGAAAGTTGGTGGGATGAATCCCACAACTGGAGTGTGGCTATCAATGGCTACAGGCTGTTCAGAAGGGACAGATGAGGAAGGAGGGGAGGATCACAGAATCACAGAATCATTAAGGTTGGAAAAGACCTTCAAGATCACCAAGTCCAACCATCAACCCAACACTACCATGCCCCCTAAACCATTTCCCGGAGTGCCATGTCTAGACGTTTTTGGAATACTTCCAGTGATGGTGACTCCACTACCTCCCTGGGCAGCCTGTTCCAATGCCTGACCACTCTCTCAGTGAAGAAATTTCTCCTAATATCTAGTCTAAACCTCCCTTGGTGCAACTTGAGGCCATTTCCTCTCGTCCTATTGCTAGTTACTTGGGAGAAGAGACCAACATCCACGTCGCCACAACACCCTTTCAGGTAGTTGTAGAGAGTGTTAAGGTCTCCCCTCAGCTTCCTCTTCTCCAGACTGAACAACCCCAGTTCCCTCAGCCACTCCTCATAAGTCGTCTGCTCCAGACCCCTCACCATCTTCGTTGCCCTTCCTTGGACATGCTCGAGTACCACAATGTCCTTCTTGTAGTGAGGGGCCCAAAGCTGAACACAGGATTCCAGGTGCGGCCTCACCAGTGCCAAGTACAGGAGTACAGTCGCTTCCCTACTCCTGCTGGCCACACTATTTCTGATACAGGCCAGGACGCTGTTGGCCTTCTTGGCCACCTGGGCACACTGCTGGCTCATATTCAGCCGGCTGTCAACCAGCACCCCCAGGTCCCTTTACGCCGGGCAGCTCTCCAGCCACTCCTCCCCAAGCCTGTAGCGATGCATGGGGTTGTTGTGACCGAAGTGCAGGACCTGGCACTTGGCCTTATCAAACCTCATACAGTTGACCTCTGCCCATCGATCCAGCCTGTCCAGATCCCTCTGCAGAGCCCTCCTACCCTCCAGCAGCTCAACACTCCCACCCAACTTGGTGTCATCTGCAAACTTTCTGAGGGAGCACTCGATCCCCTCATCCAGGTCATCAATAAAGATATTGAACAAGACTGGCCCCAGAACCGAGCCCTGGGGAACACCGCTTGTGACCGGCCCCCTGCTGGATTTAACGCTGTTCACCACTACTCTCTGGGCTCGGCCATCCAGCCAGTTCTTTACTCAGTGAAGAGTAAACCTGTCTAAGACACGAGCCGCCAGTTTCTCCAGGAGAATGCTGTGGGAGACGCTGTCAAAGGCTTTACTAAAGTCCAGGTAGACAACATCCACAGCCTTTGCCTCATCCACTAGGCTGGTCACGTGGTCATAGAAGGAGATCAGGTTGGTCAAGCAGGACCTGCCTTTCATGAACCCATGCTGGCTGGGCCTGATCCCTTGGTTATCTTGCACATGCCCTGTGAGCACCCTCAAGATGAACTGCTCCATGATCTTCCCCGGTTCCGACGTCAGGCTGACAGGCCTGTAGTTCCCAGGATCCTCCTTCCAGCCCTTCTTGTAGATGGGCGTCATATTGGCAAGCCTCCAGTGATCTGGTGCCTCCCCTGTTAACCAGGACTGCTGATAAATGATGGAGAGTGGCTTGGCAAGCTGCTCTGCTAGCTCCCTGAGTACTCTTGGGTGGATCCCATCAGGCCCCATAGACTTGTGGGTATCCAGGTGGCTTAACAGGTACTTAACTGTTTAATGCTGGATTATGAGGAGTTTGTTGTTCTCTCCAGCCCTCTACATCAAGAAATGGATAGAGTGTGAAGAGTTGTCTCTGAAGAATAGACACAAGCAGCTTAAAAGCTTATGAGTAAGAATCAGGTACCAAGAAAACAAAGGAAACCTTGTGGTTCGTGAGTACTACAGAGCATTTGACCAAGGGGAGTCTATGTGTCACCGAAATCGGGAATAAACGGATTGAATATTGCAATCATTGGTGGCCAATGTATGTCGAAGGTTGGACAGTGGGGAGAAATGGTCAGAAAATGGGACATTGCAATATAACACCATCTTGCAATTAATGTTGTTTTGTAAAAAGGAGGGTAAATGGGAAGAAATGGCTTATGTTGATTTGTTCTTTACACTACAAAATCATCCAGAATGGCAGAGACAGTGTGGAATACATCCGTATGATCCCATGGTAAAGACTGTGAAAAAGGGAAAATGTGATGAGAACTCGAAACAGTGGTGGTGAAAGTTCCTTTTTCAATTACTGATTTAAGATCATGAAAGAGACTGCAGGTACCTATCGGGAGGATCCCGAAAGGGTGGCTAAGGTAAAATGCTTGAAATTGCTTGGGCTGTATATAACAATAGAGAAAAAGAAAAATAGGTGAGGCAAACCCGAAGGGGTGGAAAGCTACTAGCAGTTTTGGCAGGGAATAACAGGATAGGCAGAAGGAGAGGACGAGGAATGAATATCAGAGAGAGAAGGAAAATAAGCCCCGATTAGCAGAAGATCAATGTGCTGTTTGCAAGGAGTGTGGGCACTGGAAAAGAGAATGTCCTATAGGCAGGAGAATTAGATCCGGCTCTCCAGGCAATTAAATTAATGACTCTGGATGAAGAACTATGAAGGGGACTGGGGGAATCAACCCTAGCTGAATGTCTGGTTACATTGAAGCTAGGGAATGAAGAAATAGAGTTTCTGGAGCTACTTACTCAGTATTGAATACATGTAAAGGGAAATTAAGTCACAAATCATTAGATGCTGTTGGTGCGACAGGGCAGAAGGAAAATTGGCCATTTTTAGAGCCATTAAAGTTTAAATTGGGAAAACAATGGGTAACTCACCAGTTTCTGTATATGCCTGAATGTCCACTGTCTTTGTTGAGTAAATTAGACGCACAAATAACTTTCAAAGACGGAGAGATTAAATTGTTAATACCAGAATCAAAAGCCATAGAGGCAAGAGTGTTTATGTTACAGGATTCCTACAGGGAAGAACAGATTTCAGAAGAAGTGGAAAATGCAGTTATTCCTTTGGTCTGGGCAAGTGGAATTCTGGGACGATCTAAATTGGCAGAGCTGGTAAAGGTGATTTTAAAACCTGGAGCCAAACCGGTAAGACAAAAACAATATCCTATTAAGTGGGAGGCTCGAAAAGGATTAGAGGGGTTGATTATAAAATTTTTAGAATGTGAACTATTGGTAGAGTGTGAATCAGAATATAACACTCCCATATACCAGTAAGGAAATCCGGAGGCAAGGAATACCGATTGGTTCAGGATTTAAGAGTTACAAATCAGATAGTCCAAGATATACACCCAGTAGTGGCTAATCCATATATTTTACTGACTTCCTTAAAAGAGGAACATAAATGGTTTACAGTACTAGATTTAAAGGATGCCTTCTTCTGCATACCTCTAGATATAGGCAGCCAAAGCATATTTGCTTTTGAGTGGGAAAGTCCGGCCACAGGGCGAAAGACCCAATTGACATGGACTGTACTTCCACAGGGATTCAAAAATAGCCCTACGATATTTGGGAATCAATTGGCCAAGGAATTAGAGATATGGAAGAGACAGGACCAAAAGGGAAGTGTTCTGCTATCAGTTTACTAAATTTCCTAGGCCAAGGAGGATATAGTGTCTCCAGAAATAAGGCCCAAATAGGAAAAGAAACAGTAATTTATTTGGGATTTGAAATATCCCAAGGACAGAGACAATTGGGAAATGAAAGAAAAGAAGCTATCTGTCAAATTCCTGAACCAAGTAGCCCGAAAGCATTGCGAACTTTTCTGGGAATGATTGGGTGGTGCCGACTTTGAATTTTGGATTATGGATTGTATGTAAGCCACCGTATGAGGCTTTAAAGGAATCCAAGGATCAGTATCTGACTTGGACACCTCAATGTCAGAAATCATTCAAAGAACTGAAAAAGGCATTAATGATGGCACCTGCTCTAGGATTACCCGATGTGACCAAACCTTTTGAGTTGTTTGCACATGAAAGGCAACATCTGGCTCTTGGAGTGCTGATGCAACGTCTGGGACCCTGGAGACGACCAGTGAGGTACTTCCCTAAACAACTTGACAACGTGAGTAAAGGATGGCCCGGATGTTTACATGCTGTAGCGGCAACGGTATTGCTGATCCAAGAAGCTCGAAAATTGACCATGGGTCAAAAGATGGTGGTAGAGCAGTAAGAGCAGTAGGTGAATCAATTCCATGGGGAATCTTAACAACAAATTTGAGTGCAGTAAGCACAAGGGATAAACAATTATACAAAGAAATAAGTAGAGGCCTCCCTGTACATGATCCCGAGGAAGTTGGACGAGTAGTTCGTAATTGTAAAAATCAAACCGAGCAAGAGGCAGCGGTTGCATGGGATTCAGTGTGGTCTATGACTATTTTATCTCAATTTCAATATATGGCTAATACTTCATGGTGTTTTGCCTGGGATGGAACAGTCTTTACAGTTTTCCCATCAGTTAATGACAGGGGAACCACATCCAGAGAAAAGGAAGACATAGTACCCCGGTGGAATTGTAAAAAGATATATAATTGCAGTACAGTTGATAGAGCAGTTCAAGAAATCCCTCCCTTAGCAGCTGCATTGAAATATGGGTGTTGGTGCAGAGAACTCAAGAACGATTTAAATTTGACTAGTGTATATAAAATTAGAAGGGGATCAATATTTAGTTGTAGAAGGTCTACAGTTCAGAGCCCGGGACATTTAGTTTGGGCAATGAGTAATGGAACTTGGACCACCCATTTACCGGTGGACGGGAAAGTAAAATTACTTTAGGAATGCCAACATTATGTCCAATCTGAAAGAAAGCTCCCTTTAGGGGAGATTCTGAAAATTTAAAGTTAATATGGACAAAAAGATCACAAATTGATGATGATGATGATTGGAATGAACCCTCGACAGGAGTGAAACTTGGATGAGCCTTAGAATCCTTATTGACTCCCTTGGCAACTTACAGGAATAGGGATTGGTTATATAAGTTGACAGGTCAAGTGGGAAGATTAGCCAAAATAACAAGGAAAGGATTTAAACAACTAAATTTACAGTTACAAGCCACTTTGAAGATGACCCTACAAAATAGGATAGCTCTAGATATGCTCTTACTAAAAGAACATGGGGAGATCGCGACCACCGACTCAGAGACCACCCACTCAAGAAACCCTCCGACTCAAAAGATTAAGGAAGTAAAATCCCAAGAAATCACAGTGAGCATGCGTGGTCATTTACATGGTAGGCGAGGAATACTTAACCAATCATTGTATGGATAGTTGATGAATATGTATTAATTTTGTAATCATAGACCTATAAATGTTTGACTTTTGAACTGATCAAGCGAACACGATTTAGGAGGAGCTATCCCCCGTGTTCCCGGCACCGTGAATAAAGAATGCCTGCCTTTTAACACTACATTGGTGTTACGAGGTTTATTCCCAATTTCGGTGACAGTTTTGGCGACCCAGATGGGACACTGCTTGTGAATCTCAACGGATCCGTGGGATCACAGGACCTCCAGCCGGCACCGAGGGATTCTCGGGGAGAACCTCTGATCCCCGGACCGAAGAATTCTGAGCAAGTCCCCTGGAAAGGTAATAAGGCATTCTTTAAAGGATTGAAGTAACATGGGTTCGAGTCCCACTAGCTCGCTCGTAAGGCGCGGCGAAAGCTACGCAGAGCAGGGCTGAAAGGTACCTCTGGAAAGGGTGAGGGTACGAGACCCTCACAAGGAATGCCTGCCTATAAGACGCGGCGAAAGCCTCGCAAGGTTGGGTTAGGGGCCCAGGTAAGGAGGTTGGGGGATTTCTAGCAGGGGGCTAGAAGATCCAGAGGGACCCTCGAGGAGAGTAGGGGTCCCTCCGACTAGTGCCTGTGATAGTGCACAATCACACCCACCAGTCTTGGGAACCACTTGAAACAGTGGTGGTGAAAGTTCCTTTTTCAATTACTGATTTAAGATCATGGAAAGAGACTGCAGGTACCTATCGGGAGGATCCCGAAAGGGTGGCTAAGGTAAAAGGTTTGAAATTGCTTAGGCTATATAAAACAATAGAGAAAAAGAAAAATAGGTGAGGCAAACCCGAAGGGGTGGAAAGCTACTAGCAGTTTTGGCAGGGAATAACAGGATAGGCAGAGGGAGAGGACGAGGAATGAATATCGGAGAGAGAAGGAAAATAAGCCCCGATTAGCAGAAGATCAATGTGCTGTTTGCAAGGAGTGTGGGCACTGGAAAAGAGAATGTCCTAAGGCAGGAGAATTAGATCCGGCTCTCCAGGCAATTAAATTAATGACTCTCGATGAAGAACTATGAAGGAGACCGGGGCAATCAACCCTAGCTGAACGTCTGGTTACATTGAAGCTAGGGAATGAAGAAATAGAGTTTCTGGAGCTACTGAATACATGTAAAGGGAGATTTAGTCACAAATCAGTAGATGTTGTTGGTGCGACAGGGCAGAAGGAAAATTGGCCATTTTTAGAGCCATTAAAGTTTAAATTGGGAAAACAATGGGTAACTCACCAGTTTCTGTATATGCCTGAATGTCCACTGTCTTTGTTGGGATAAGATCTATTGAGTAATTTAGATGCACAAATAACTTTCAAAGATGGAGAAATCAAATTGTTAATACCAGAATCAAAAGCCATAGAGGCAAGAGTGTTTATGTTACAGGATTCCTACAGGGAAGAACAGATTCCAGAAGAAGTGGAAAATGCAGTTATTCCTTTGGTCTGGGCAAGTGGAATTCTGGGATGATCTAAATTGGCAGAGCTGGTAAAGGTGATTTTAAAACCTGGAGCCAAACCGGTAAGACAAAAACAATATCCTATTAAGTGGGAAGCTCGAAAAGGATTAGAGGGGTTGATTACAAAATTTTTAGAATATGGACTATTGGTAGAGTGTGAATCAGAATATAACACTCCCATATACCAGTAAGGAAATCCGGAGGCAAGGAATACCGATTGGTTCAGGATTTAAGAGTTACAAATCAGATAGTCCAAGATATACACCCAGTAGTGGCTAATCCATATATTTTACTGACTTCTTTGAAAGAGGAACATAAATGGTTTACTGTACTAGATTTAAAGGATGCCTTCTTCTGCATACCTCTAGATATAGGCAGCCAAAACATATTTGCTTTTGAGTGAGAAAGTCTGGCCACAGGACGAAAGACCCAATTGACATGGACTGTACTTCCACAGGGATTCAAAAATAGCCCTACGATATTTGGGAATCAATTGGCCAAGGAATTAGAGATATGGAAGAGACAGGACCAAAAGGGAAGTGTTCTGCTATCAGTTTACTAAATTTCCTAGGCCAAGGAGGATATAGAGTCTCCAGAAATAAGGCCCAAATAGGAAAAGAAACAGTAATTTATTTGGGATTTGAAATATCCCAAGGACAGAGACAATTGGGAAATGAAAGAAAAGAAGCTATCTGTCAAATTCCTGAACCAAGTAGCCTGAAAGAATTGAGAACTTTTCAGGGAATGACTGGGTGGTGCCAACTTTGAATTTTGGATTATGGATTGTATGTAAAGCCACTGTATGAGGCTTTAAAGGAATCCAAGGATTGGTATCTGACTTGGACACCTCAATGTCAGAAATCATTCAAAGAACTGAAAAAGGCATTAATGATGGCACCTGCTCTGGGATTACGTAATGTGACCAAACCTTTTGAGTTGTTTGCACATGAAAGGCAACATCTGGCTCTTGGAGTGCTGACGCAATGGCTGGGATCCTGGAGATGACCAGTGAGGTACTTCTCTAAACAACTTGACAACGTGAGTAAAGGATGGCCAGGATGTTTACGCGCTGTGGCAGCAACAGTATTGCTGATCCAAGAAGCTCGAAAATTGACCATGGGTCAAAAGATGGTGGTGTATGTACCGCATATGGTAATAACTGTTCTAGAGCAAAAGGGGGGTCACTGGCTATTCCCCAGCAGAATGCTGCAATATCAGGTTGTCCTATTGGAACAAGATGATGTGGAATTGAAAACCACACCGATTGTTAATCCAGCAATATTTTTGTCAACAGAGAATCCAACAGGAAATTTAGAACATGACTGTTTGTTAACTGTTTGTCCTGGTTTCAGCCAGGGTAGAGTTAATTTTCTTCATAGAAGCTAGCGTGAGGCTATGTTTTGGATTTGGGATGAGAAAATGTTGATAAGGTGCTGATGTTTTGAGTTGTTGCTAAGTAGTCAAGGACAGTCCAGCTTCTCGTGCTGGCCTGCAGCGAGCAGGCTGGGGGTGCACGGGAAGCTGGGAGGGGACACAGCTGGGACAGCTGACCCAGGCTGGCCAAAGAGATATTCCATACCATATAACGTCATGCTCAGTATATAAAGCTGGGACAAAGAAGAAGGAAGGGGTGGAGGGACGTTCGGAGTTATGGCATCTGTCTTCCCAAGAAACCATTATGTGTGACGGAGCCCTGCTTCCCTGGAGATGGCTGAACACCTGCCTGCCCATGGGGAGTGGTGAACAAATTCCTTGTTTTGCTTTGCTTGCGTGCGCGGCTTTTGCTTTACTTATTAAACTGTCTTTATCTCAAACCATGAGTTTCCTCACTTTTACTCTTCCAGTTCTCTCCCCCGTGCCACCGTGGGGGAGTGAGCGAGCGGCTGCGTGGTGCATAGTTGTTGGCTGGGGCTAAACCACGACAGTCCTTTTTGGCGCCCAACGTGGGGCTCGAAGGGTTTGAGATAATGACAAGTTTGATTGGAATGTACTAGATGATAGAATTTATAGCTGTTATTGCTGCTTAGCCATTAATTGCCAGGCCCCTGTGCTTACCATGGGTTTGCCTTCCCTGCATATATTAGAGTCCAGTGCTCGTTAGTGGCTGCATTTTGCTTTCGCTGCTGCTGTACTGCTGATCGTCTGACTCTGCTGTGCCTGGGAAGATTCTGATAACAGCAATGACCTTGCACCTGGGCTGGCAGATGGCCGGGGTATTGCTGGTTTTTCTCCTGTGCTGCTGTACTGAATAGGCTGGAACTCCACTGTGAACTCGAGTCGAAGGGACTGTGACCTGTGGGTGAGTCCATGTGGGAGCAGGACACCCCGAAGCGTCTGTGGCTGTGCATAAGCCCATGCCAGAAGCAGGTGTATCTCGAAGCATCTGTGGCCATGGTTATGTGTGTGCCGCAGCAGGTATACCTCTGATGGGATTGTGGCCCAAGGATCAGTCCACGCTGGAGAAGGTACATCTCGAAGCGTCTGTGGCTGTGGATAAGTCTATGTTGCAGCAGGTGCACCTTGAAGCATTATTGGTTGTGCATGAGGTCATGCTTGGAGCACCTCAAAGTGTGTGGCCATGGAGAAGCCCTCAACAGTGCAGGTATATTGCTGGAGGAACTGGAACTATGGGTAAGGCCACGTTGGAGCAGATTTATCTCTGGAGGTAGTGTGGCCCGTGGAGACGGCCGTTTTGGAGCAGGTGCACCTCGAAGTGACTGCAACTGTGGATAAGTCTATGCCACAGCAGATATACCCCTGGAGAGACTGTGGCTCACGGAAGGGACTGCAGTCTGTGGATAAGTCCAAGCTGGAGCAGGGGCAAGGGGAGGAGTTCATTGCAATGTTAAACCCTATGGTCCAGTACAAAGGGCCCAGGGGTGGAGATTGTAATGGAAGTACCTTTAAACTGTTGTAGCCCATGATTTGAGTTGCATGTTATAGGAACTACTATAGCAGGAACCACCTGAACGAATGGAGGACAAGCCTTACAAGAAGCAGTGCCAGTGCAGCAGTGACCTGACCTGAGCTGGCTTTGGTGCCCAGTAACTCCATGCAACACTCCACCTCGCCTGTCCTGAGTGACCACCATGAGGGATGGAGCCCAAAGTCATGGACTAAATGAACTCAGCAGATATTTCACGGACATTTTGGAGGGAGGTCTATGGACTAAGGGGATGATAATCTGTGTATTATATTAAAGGATGGGAAGGGGGGTGGTGATTAATGAGGTTATATTGGATAGTGTGGTACCTGAGCATAACGTAGATGGTATGGAATAAGGGGTGGATAATGTCCTGGTTTCAGCCAGGGTAGAGTTAATTTCCTTCATAGAAGCTAGCGTGAGGCTATGTTTTGGATTTGGGATGAGAAAATGTTGATAAGGTGCTGATGTTCTGAGTTGTTGCTAAGTAGTCAAGGACAGTCCAGCTTCTCATGCTGGCCTGCTAGCAAGAAGGCTGGGGGTGCACTGGAAGATGGGAGGGTTAAAATTTTATTAATTAATTTTTATTTATTAAAAATAACCCCATGAACCAAAAGAAGCCACCTCTAGGAATGATAAAACAAGGAAATTCTTCAGGAGATTATTGGCAAATTGATTTCTCTGAGTTACCCAGTCAGAATGGATACAGGTATTTATTAGTACTAATTGATACATTTTCTGGATGGCCGGAGGCCTTCCCTTACCGCACCAACAAAGCTAGAGAGGTAGTTAAAGTGTTGTTAAAGGAAATAATACCAAGATTTGGAGTGCCATTGGGAATGTCTTCTGATAGGGGACCACACTTTGTGGCAGATGTAGTTCAACAGATCAGTAAAATTTTGGGTATAAAGTGGGACTTATATACCCCTTGGAGGCCACAATCGAGTGGAAAAATTGAGAGATTGAATCAAATGTTGAAAAGACAAATAAGTAAAATTTGTCAGGAAACATCTTTGAAGTGGCCACAGGCTTTACCACTAGCTCTCTTGAGAATCAGGATCCAACCAAGATCAAGAGACGGTATAAGTCCATATGAAGTCCTGTATGGTAAACTGTACCAGACTCCTTTAATCCCAGGGGATATGAAGGTAGCTGGGGAAACTGATTTGAAAGTGTATCTAATTTCTTTAGGAAAAGTTCTTGGAGCACTTCGGAGATACATTGTGCTGACTAGGTCACTTGCCTTGGATACGCCGGTACATCAGTATCAGCCAGGTGATCTTTAAACTTGGAACTCTGAAGCACTGCAGGAAAAGTGGAGGGGACCATTCTAGGTACTGTTAACAACTTCTACTGCAATCAAGGTTGGAGGAGTGGAACCGGGGATACACTACACCCGAGTGAAGAAAGCCCCGTCATGGAAGGTCATCAATAGGGATTCAGAGACTGCAAAGTTGATTTTAAAACATGTTTAAGAAATTATCATTGGAAAATATGGAAAAATGGGTTTTGGTTTGGAAACTGATGATGTTGGGAGCATTGTTTGAGATGATAATAGATCAATTGGAAGGGAGAGTGAAGCAGAGCAGCTAATATACATTCCAAGGACAACTCCAGAAGAAAATTTAATGGTAGGATTGATAAAAGAATTTGCAAATTTACAAAATGTAACCCAAATAACCGCATGTCTTCCAATTCCAAGAGCAGTAGGTGAATCAATTCCGTGGGGAATCTTAACAACAAATTTGAGTGCAATAAGCACAAGGGATAAACAATTATGCAAAGAAATAAGTAGAGGCCTCCCTGTACATGATCCCAAGGAAGCTGGACGTGTAGTCCATAACTGTGAAAATCAGACTAAGCGAGAGGCAGAGGTTGCATGGGATTCAGTGTGGTCTATGGCTATTCTATCTCAATTTCAATATATGGCTAATACTTTACGGTGTTTTGCCTGGGACGGAACAGTCTTTACAGTTTTCCCATCAGTTAATGACAGGGGAACCACATCCAAGGAAAAGGAAGACATAGTACCCTGGTGGAATTGTAAAAATATATGTAATTGCAGTACAGTTGATAGAGCAGTCCAAGAAGTTCCTCCCTTAGCAGCTGCATTGAAATATGGGTGTTAGTGCAGAGGACTCAAGAACGATTTAAATTTGACTAGTGTATATAAAATTAGAAAGGGATCAATATTTAGTTGTAGAAGGTCTACAGTTCAGAACCCAGGACATTTAGTTTGGGCAATGAGTAATGGAACTTGGACCACCCATTTACCGGTGGACGGGAAAGTAAAACAAATTACTTTAGGAATGCCAACATTATGTCCAATCTGAAAGAAAGCTCCCTTTAGGGGAGATTCTGAAAATTTAAAGTTAATATGGACAAAAAGATCACAAATTTTGATGATGATTGGAATGAACCCTCGACAGGAGTGAAACTTGGGTGAGCCTTAGAATCCTTATTGACTCCCTTGGCAACTTACAGGAATAGGGATTGGTTATATACGTTGACAGGTCAAGTGGGAAGATTAGCCAAAATAACGAGGAAAGGATTTAAACAACTAAATTTACAGTTACAAGCCACTTTGAAGATGACCCTACAAAATAGGATGGCTCTAGATATGCTCTTACTAAAAGAACATGGAGTTTGTGGATACCTGAGGGATAGGATAGATCATTGTTGCATACACATCCCAAATGTTACTCAGGATGTTGAATGATTTGGACTTATTGAGAAAAATAGAAAAGGATACTTAGGAAATGCAACAAGACATGCAAGAAAATTGGTTTGATAGGGATAGATGGGATTGGATAGGGATTATCCTATCCAAGATAGGGATAGATTGTATTGGATAGGGATTGGATTGATTGGATAGGGATAGAACTTGAGTTCTTGGGTGAAGTCCTTAATTGATACTGTGTTATTATTATTAATAATATCTTTGGGAATATTATTCATTTATCATTGTTTGAAAAAGGAATTTACAAAAAGAGCTACCATTGATAGCAGAATTACACTTGCATTGACTATAAAACACCAAAATTTAAATGGACTAACTAATAATGCTCCTACCATCATACAATAAAGTGATTGAATGTTAATAAGGAAATTAATTTGTAATGGAAGTATTGAAAAGAAATTATTTCAAAACTTCCAAAGGGGGGAAATGTAACCAAGGTGGTAGGGAATTAAAATAAAATAGGGTTAGAAAATAGGTTTGTGAATTTGTAGCAAGTTGTAACTATAAGAACATTATGCACCAGCAATGCTGCTTGAGAACCCACCTAACCCTTCCCATCTTGATTTAACTATCAAGGAATTAAGTGTAACATTGTGATCATGGTATTATGTTTTCTTCTAATAACAAGTAGTCAGAAAGAAGGAACACCTTGGTCAGTTCTACCGTCCAGTGGGTGGGTAATTATTCATTCTATAGTCCTGTTTTAAAACAAAGGACTGTGGGGTGAATGATTGCATATTGGACCGACAGCCCGTGAAGATCTATTTAGTGTTGCCAAGCTTAAGTGAACTTTGTAGGAAAGGTAATTCCGGCAGGGGGAGATCGCGACCACCCACTCAGAGACCACCCACTCAAGAAACCCTCCGACTCAAAAGATTAAGGAAGTAAAATCCCAAGAAATTATAGTGAGCATGCGTGGTCATTTACATGGTAGGCGAGGAATACTTAACCAATCATTGTATGGACACTTGATGAATATGTATTAATCTTGCCTATAAATGTTTGATTTTTGAACTGATCGAGCGAACACGATTTGGGAGGAGCTATCCCCCGTGTTCCCGGCGCCGTGAATAAAGAATGCCTGCCTTTTAACACTACATTGGTGTTACGAGGTTTATTCCCGATTTCGGTGACAAGTTGATACTAAATACTAGTTTTGATCCTTCCTAAATGTTTTGTAAGATCAGAAGGATGACTATATTGCATCAGACCAAAGGTCCAGCTAGTCCAGTACTTTCTCTGTGATGGTTTCCAATAATAGATGCTTAATAAAAATGGCTGAAGAACAGGTTATGGTATTTCTACATAAATACACTGTAAATGCTACCTGTCTTCTAGTTTGTTCAGGCATGTGAATTTGCACTCACACCTACCTACATGCCTATGTTTTTCTCACAAAGGTTATAATTTGCACAGGAAAGTCTGTTGCAACCTAGTCGGCAGGTGACAAGTGTGCTGAAGTTGTATTGTCTTCAAGAGGTTGGAAAGTAAATCTCTAAGTCCTAAGTATGCAAATTATTTAGGCATTTAAAAACAGAGCGCATCCAATAAATACCCCTAAATATATATAGTAGCTGTTTAGTTTGTACTTTGATAAAATCATGATCCAACTTAAATAATGATCCATTCTTTTTGAAGACTTTTGTCAGAGGTGTTTACCCCTAGGGCCAAATTCTTATGTAACGAAAACTTATATAGCTTTTTTATTTCAATGCAATGTTATAATACTTTAAAAAAATAAAAATAAATGTCCAAACCCATAAAATAGCTTTGCACTGATCGAGGAAGTAACATCACTGCATTTTGTTTAGAATTGCTAAATATGATTATGCATATACTAAACACATCTCTCAACTAGTCTGAGCTAAAAACGAGAGATCAGGGGCCAAATTATAAAGCAGTTTACCTGAAATCTAGCTTGATTATGCCACTTCATGCCAGAACTCCCCATGAAGAGAATGCACTGTACTTGAAATAATGTAAGATACATAGATTAATCACATCTGCCAATTCCCTCAGGAATCTGGAGTGCATCTCATCAGGTCCCATAGACTTGTGTATGTTCAGGTCCCTCAGGTGGTCTCAAACCTGCTCTCTTACAATGGGAGGGACTTTGCTCCTCCAGTCCCTATCTTGCAGTCCATCTACTCGAGAGGTGTGGGAAGAGACACTGCCAGTGAAGACTGAGGCAAAGTCATCGTTGCGTACCTCAGCTTTCTTCTCATCCGTTGTTACCAGTCTGACAGTCTTGTTCATCAAGGGGGTGTCCTGGTTTCAGCCAGGATAGAGTTGGTTTTCTTCACAGAAGCTAGTGTGAGGCTGTGTTTTGGATTTGTGATGAGAAACTGTTGATAACGTGCTGATGTTTTGAGCTGTTGCTAAGTAGTCAAGGACAGTCCAGCTTCTCGTGCTGGCCTGCTAGCAAGGAGGCTGGGGGTGCACGGGAAGCTGGGAGGGGACACAGCCAGGACAGCTGACCCAGGCTGGCCAAAGAGATATTCCCTACCACATAACATCATGCCCAGTATATAAACTGGAGTTAGCCGGGGGGTGGGAATCGCTTCTTGGGGATGGGCTACCGATTGCTGGGTGGTGAGCAATTGCTGTATTGGACATCACTTGTTCTTGTACATTCCTTTGTCGGTATTATTATTGTTGTTATCATTGTTGTTTCCTTCTCTCTTGCTGTCCTATTAAACTGTTTTTATCTCAACCCATGAGTTTTTTTCCCCAATTCTCTCCCCTGTCCCACTGGGGGAGGGGGGAGTGAGTGAGCGGCTGCGTGGTGCTTAGTTGCTGGCTGGGGCTAAACCATGACAGGGGGGTATGCTTTCTTTGACCTTCCTTTTCTGGCTGACATACCTGTAGAAGCCCTTCTTTTTATTCTCTGCATCCCTTGCCAAGTTCAGCTCCAGCCACGCCTTGGCCCTCCTGACCCCATCCCTACACAACTGGGCAGCGTCCATGTACTCTTCCCAGGATACCTGTCCCTGCTTCCACTGCCTGTATATTTCCTTCTTGCCCTTTCGTTTGCCCAGCAGGTCTTGACTCAGCCATGCTGGTCTCTTGCCTTCCTTTCCTGATTTCTTACACCTGGGGGATCGAGAACTCTTATGCTCTATGGAAAGCATCCTTAAAGATCTGCCAGCTCTGTTCTGCTCCCTTGTCCCTGAGGGCAGATTCCCAGGGAGTCCTATTGACTAACTCCCTGAAGAGCTGGAAGGTTGTTTTCCTAAAATTCAGGGTCCTGACTTTACTCTTTTCTTGCCCCATATCCCTCAGGACTGCCAACTCCACCAGTTGCATGATCACTGTAGCCCAGGCTGCCTCCAATCTTAACGTTTCCAGTTAGCTCACTTGCATTGGTGACCAACAGGTCCAGTATGGCATCCCCTCTGGTAGGGCTGTCTATTACCTGGCTGAAGAAGTTATTCTCAATGCATTCCAGGGAGATTGTGTTCAAACATATTAGCTGATTTGTTAATTGGTACTGGACTAGGTCCTATGCTCATGTAGGTTAGGGTAGCTCCGCAAAAGCCAAAGGAATAACACAGACTTATCTCAGCTGGTCATCTAGCGTACTACTGTAAAACTGTGTCTTGCGTAAAATAAAAAAGCAGTCTGAATCTGCATCACACTTGGACAACTCTTGAAAGGATTCAGAAATACCAGGAAATTTCTATGGTGAAGCTGTAACTCAAATGCTTTGAAAGAGTCTAGAAAGAAGGCTGAACAGATTTTACAATAATCGGGTAGTAACTCGAAAGCATTTATAGCTCTGTGTGGATAATGAATCCACTTGTCCAGATTGATTTGTTTTGGCAGGAATATCACTAATACCATATTTTTTACAAGGAACTTATCATATTCCTCTGTCTCTTGGTTTCAGCTGGGATAGTTAATTTTCTTCATAGAAGCTAGTATGAGACTGTGTTTTGGATTTGAGGTGAAAGAAATGTTGATAACACACTGATGTTTTCATCAAGCTGTTTCCAGCTTCTCATGCTGGCCTGCCAGTGAGAAGGTGGGGGGTGCATGGGAAGCTGGGAGGCAGCACAGCCAGGACAGCTGATCCAAACTGTCCAAAGGGATATTCCATACCATACGATGTCATGCTCAGTATATAAACTATGGGAGTTGGCCAGGGAGGCGCCACAGCTCGGGAACTAACTGGGCATCAGTCAGCAGGTGGTGAGCAATTGTGCTGTGCATCATTTGTTTTGTATATACGTTTATCATTACTATTATTCTTTTTTTTCCCTGTCCTGTAACTGTCTTTATCTCAATCCACGAGTTTTACTATTTTTCTTTTCCGATTCTCTCCCCCATCCTGCTGGGTGGGGGAAGGGTGAGTGAATGGCTGTGTGGTTGTTTTGGCTACCTGCTGGGTTAAACTGCAACACTCTGACAGAATAAGCTTAAACTCTTTTGACAGAATTAGCAGTGATACTTACGCCACACTGACTGTTCTTAAAGTTTATAAAGGGTCTGTGATGCCATAGGGACTGTCAGTATGTCTTTATCTTCCCCACACAGAAGGGACATTTGTTTATATCATGTGATATAAATAACTCTTTCCCAGTATATCTATTACCTGGATTAAGAAGTTATGCTCCATGCATTCCAGGAGTCTCCTGGATTGCCTACAGCTTGCCATGCTACTTTTCCAGCAGATGTTGGTGTGGTTGAAGTCCCTCAGCAGGATGAGAGCCTGCGAGTGTGATGCCTCCTGTAGTTGGAGTAGATAGGCTTCATCGGACGACCTATTAGACACCAACCACAAGGTTCCCTTTGTTGCCGTGGTCCCTGATTCTTACCCATAAGCTTTCAACCTGCTCATGGCTATTCTTCAGAGACAGCTCTTCACACTCTATCCATTTCTTGACGTAGAGGGCAACACCTCTGCCCTTCCTTCCTCACCTGTCCCTTCTGAACAACCTGTAGCCATTGATAGCCACACTCCAGTTGTGGGATTCATCCCACCAACTTTCAGTAATGACAACCAGGTTGTAGCTTTCTAACAGCACAGTGGCTTCCAACTCCTCCTGTTTGTTGCCCATATTGTGTGCATTGGTGTAGAGGCACTTCGGCTGGGCTATCGGACATGTCACCCTCTTAGAGGAACACCCCTTAGTTCCTCTAAGGTCTTTTGCTGGTGTTTCCCTGTTGGCTCCTATTACCTCAGGAGCCCCTGGCTCATCTCCGTAAGACTTCAGGTGTGCTGCAGTGTAGCCAGCATGTCTCAGAGTAACAGGCTGAGGGCCCTTGCTAACACTCCATTCCTCTAACCTTGGTCTGTCATCCCACAGCTTGTTGTAGGTGAGCCTGATATTATCCCCCCTCTCCCTTCAAGTCTAGTTTAAAACCCTGTCAATAAGCCCCGCTAGCCTGCGATCAAACACCCTCTTCCCCCTTTGAGAAAGGTTAATCCCATCTGATGCCAGCAAGCCAGGTGCTGTGTAGGCCATCTCATTATCAAAAAAGCCGGAATTGACGCAGTGACACCAGTCGTAGGGCAATGTATTAATAGACTGGGCCTGTCTGTTTCTTCCCATGTTGTTGCCCGCAACTGAAAGGAGAGAGGAAAAAATAACCTTTGCACCATATTCCCTAACCAACCGTCCCAAGGCCATGAAGTCTCTTTTGATCACCCTTGGACTGTAACCAAGGTGGAAGGGAATTAAAATAAAATAGGGTTAGAAAATAGGTTTGTGAATTTGTAGCAAGTTGTAACTCTAAGAACATTATGCACCAGCAATGCTGCTCGAGAACCCACCTAACCCTTCCCATCTTGATTTAATTATCAAGGAATTGTGTAACATTGTGATCATGGTATTATGTTTTGTTCTAATAACAAGTAGTCAGAAAGAAGGAACACCTTGGTCAGTTCTACCGTCCAGTGGGTGGGTAATTATTCATTCTATAGTCCTGTCTTAAAACAAAGGACTGTGGGGTGAATGATTGCATATTGGACCGACAGCCCGTGAAGATGTATTTAGCGTTGCCAAGTTTAAATGAACTTAGAGGGAAAGGTAATTCCGGCAGGGGGAGATCGCGACCACCGACTCAAAGACCACCCACTCAAGAAACCCTCCGACTCAAAAGATTAAGGAAGTAAAATCCCAAGAAATTATAGTGAGCATGCGTGGTCATTTACATGGTAGGCGAGGAATACTTAACCAATCATTGTATGGACACTTGATGAATATGTATTAATCTTGCCTATAAATGTTTGATTTTTGAACTGATCGAGCGAACACGATTTGGGAGGAGCTATCCCCCGTGTTCCCGGCACCGTGAATAAAGAATGCCTGCCTTTTAACACTACATTGGTGTTACGAGGTTTATTCCCAATTTCGGTGACAGGACTATGAGTTGCAGCTTCATCCCCACCCACATGGAAGAGCAGTAGTGGGTAATCATCCAAGGGCTGCACCAGGCTAGGAAGTACCCTAGTGATTTCCTTAACCTGGGCCCCAGGGAGGCAGCAGACTTCCCGAAGAGAAGGGTTTGTCTGGCATATTGGACCTTCAGTTCCCCTCAGAAGGGAGTTGCCTACAACTATAACCTGTCTTTACTTCCTCGTGGAGATGGTTGTGATATGGAGGGTAGGCCTTTCTGAACTTTGCAACACCTCTGGTGTAGATGGACTGTCATCTGCATCATCCATGGATACTTCCACATCCATTCTTCTGTGCATGGAACTTTTCATAAAGCATTCCCTCACTGCCTTTCATTCCCTTCTGTTTTTCCACTTCTTTAATGAACAGTCAGTTGTCCTTATCAGACATTACCTTCATGAATTAAAAGGCCCCCAAACATGTTCTGTGTGTCTTGTTTTCTGCCCAGGAAAGATGGAAATGAACTTCCTTGTTTAAAATGCCAGTCAATAACAGGCCATATTTTATTCTTCCTCAGACTTATTTTATTTAGTTTGCTTAGAATTAAACATCATTCAGTGCAAAATACAGACATTATGTTTCAGAATTTAAACCTAAAAATATGGTCATCAGATTGATTCCATGGTCTTGCAAAAAGGACTAAGATAACATAGCAGCAGCCAGTAACCATACCTGAATTGGAAAAGGTTTTCTTCAAGTATAAGTATAAACCTTTATCTGAGGATAAAAATCATAGTGATTTGCAGATATAAATATGATGAAATATGGAAATTAGTTCTTTTCTGCTCAGTTCTTCCATAAGAATAAAAGCTAGTAGGCAGAAAGAAAGGCCACTTACATTGTTGCATTATCTGTTTCAAATAAATTAAATGATTGTAATAAAATATGTTTAAGTATTTGATGTTTCTAATGTGCTATTTCTCCTGTCAAATTATATTTGAGTTCCTTAATGGTCTTTAGGGTATTTATGAATATATTCTAGCTAAAATACAAAGGAGTCATTTATGAATATGTGGAACACAAACATTTTGACAACATTGATTACTGATATTTGGGTTCATCTCTTACATGATCATAAACACTCTACTGCAGAATTTGTATGTTAGGCCAATTAAAATTTCAGTTGCTTCCTTATAGCAAGTTAATTGAAAATAATACCAACAGGAATGTGATTATCAACATTTGAAACTAATAAACTCCACTTTATTCATGGTCATCCATCTATGCCATACACTGAAATACCACTTTAGAAAATCTTTATTATCATCACATTAACACAGCATTAGCTACAGCCACATATTAGATGCCTGTATTGAGAGCAACCCCAAATACCTGGTGCCTTCCTTGACTGACCCAAACCAAATGCCTAGGTCCAGAAGAGCATCTCCTATCCCAAAGTCAGTCAATGTTTGGATCCTCATCTGCACCTTCATTTCCCTTTATGTAAAATGACTTAAGAACTTTTATTTTGATTTATCTTCCTTTACACTCTTTTTTTTCTCTGTAATCAAGAATGCTTGCACCGTGGGCGGGGCCTAGAGTGGCGGCAGCCAAAGTCCCTCGCCTACAAGAGCAGCCCCAGGGAGCGCAAGCGAACAGGGCAGGCAAACAGGACGTGACGCGTCAGAAGGACGTAGCGCGTCAGTTTGCGCGTCAGTTCGCGCAGGCAGGGAGTGCAGGGAAGGCGTGCGGGCAGGGCGTAGTTCCCCCCCAGCACTAGAGGTTCTCTGACAAGTGGCCATCGTCCTCCCAGAGGAGGCTCAGCCATGGTTGCCACTCGGCTGAAAACCGTGGCCAGAAAGAATGTGGTGACACAGATGGAGCTCCCGCTCAGGCACGCGGCTGTCCAAGTATCCGGCTGCAGAGTGCCTGAGCCTGTCGGTTGTTTCAGAGACCAACGGGGACACCACCTGCGTGCGGTGCAACCAGGTGAGAGACCTGCTCAGCCTGGTGGCAGAGCTGAAAGAGGAAGTGGAGAGGCTGAGGAGCATTAGGGAGTGTGAGAGGGAGATAGATTGGTGGAGCCACACCCTGCCATCCCTGAAGCAGGGGCAGCTGGTGGAGGCTCCACAAGCAGCAGGGGATCCCCTGGCCTCTTGCTGCTGGGCAGAAGAAGGGGACCTAAGAGATGAGGGGATATGGAAGCAGGTCCCTCCTCAGAGAGATCGGCGAATCCCCTCCCAGCCTCCCTCACCGTCCCAGCTGCCCTTACACAACAGGTATGGGGCTCTGGAACGTGAGGGCCAGGAACATGAGGACCCTGATGAAAGTCCGTCCAAGGGGGTGCCTAGGGTGAGTCAGCCAGCCCCACGCATCAAGACGTCCTGTGTTAAGAAAAAAAGGAGGGTAATTGTCGTAGGCGACTCCCTTCTGAGGGGTACAGAGGGCCCAATATGTCGACCAGACCCAACTCACAGGGAAGTCTGCTGCCTCCCCGGGGCCTGGGTGAGAGACGTCACCAGGAAACTCCCTGGTCTGGTTCGGCCCACTGATTACTACCCACTGTTGGTCATGCAGGTTGGCAACGATGAGGTTGCACTAAGAAGCCCAAAGGCAGTCAAAAAGGACTTGAGAGCACTGGGGCGACTGGTCAATGGAGCGGGAGCACAGGTAGTGTTTTCATCAATCCCTTCAGTGACAGGGAAGAACGCTGAAAAGAACAGGAAAGCACACCTGATCAACACATGGCTCAGGGGCTGGTGCCATCAGCAGAATTTTGGGTTTTTTGACCACGGGGCGGTTTACACGGCACTGGGCCTCCTCGCAGCTGATGGAGTGCAACTGACTCCAAGGGGCAAAAGGATTCTTGCTCATGAGCTGGCAGGCGTCATTGAGAGGGCTTTAAACTAGATTTGGAGGGGGGAGGGGATAAAACCAGGCTCACTAGAGTTGAGCCTAGGGGTGGCATGCCAGAGTTGAAATCGATAGCCCAGCTCAAGTGCATCTACACCAATGCACGCAGCATGGGCAACAAACAGGAGGAGCTGGAAGCCATTGTGCAGCGGGACAGCTATGACGTAGTTGCCATCACAGAAACATGGTGGGATGCTCTCATGACTGCAGTTCTGCAATGGCTGGCTATAAGCTCTTCCGAACGGATAGGCAGGGAAGGAGAGGCGGTGGGGTGGCTCTGTATGTTAGGGAGTGTTTTGATTGCATAGAAATCAATGATTGTGAAGACCAAGTAGAGTGCTTATGGGTAAGGATGAGGGGGAAGGACAATGAGGCAGATATCCTGCTGGGAGTCTGTTACAGACCACCCAACCAGGATGGAGAGACAGATGAGACATTCTATAAGCGACTGGCAGAAGTCTCGCATTCGCTGGCCCTCGTTCTTGTGGGGGACTTCAACCTACCGGACATCTGCTGGAAGTGTAACACAGCAGAGAGGAAACAGTCTGGGAGGTTCCTGGAGTGTGTGGAGGATAACTTCCTGACACAGCTGGTGAGTGAGCCCACCAGGGGAGGTGCCTTGCTGGACCTGCTGTTTACAAACAGAGAAGGACTGGTGAGAGATGTGGTGGTCGGAGGCCGTCTCGGGCTTAGCGACCACGACATGATAGAATTCTCAGTTGTGAGTGAAGGAAGGAGAGGGGTCAGCAAAACTGCTACCATGGACTTCTGGAGGGCAGACTTTGGCCTGTTCAGGTCACTGGTTGAGAGAGTCCCTTGGGAGACAGTCCTGAAGGACAAAGGGGTCCAGGAAGGCTGGAAAGTCTTCAAGAAGGAAATCTTAAAGGCGCAGGAGCAAATGGTCCCCATGTGCCGTAAGAAGGGCTGGCGGGGAAGGCGACCGGCCTGGCTGAACAGGGAGATTTTGCTGGGACTCAGGGAAAAGAGGAGAGTTTATCACCTCTGGAAGAAGGGGCAGGCAACTCACGAAGAGTACAAGGATCTCGTTAGGTCAAGCAGGGACAAAATTAGAAAGGCAAAAGCCCAGCTAGAGCTCAGTCTGGCCACAGTTGTAAAGGATAATAAAAAATGCTTCTACAAATATATTAACAACAAAAAGAGAGGCAAGGAGAATCTCCATCCCTTACTAGATATGGCAGGGAACATTGTCTCCAAGGACGAGGACAAGGCTGAGGTACTTAATGCCTTCTTTGCCTCAGTCTTTAATAGCCAGTCCAGGTATCCACAGGGTATTCAGCCCCCTGAGCTAGAAGATGGGGATGGAGAGCACAATAACCCGCCCATAATCCAGGAGGAAGCAGTTAAGGACCTGTTAAACCACCTGGACACCCACAAGTCTATGGGGCCTGATGGGATCCACCCGAGAGTACTGAGAGAGCTGGTGGAGGAGCTTGCCAAGCCCCTCTCCATCATTTATCAGCAGTCCTGGTTAACAGGGGAGGTCCCAGAAGACTGGAGGCTTGCCAATGTGACGCCCGTCTACAAGAAAGGCCGGAAGGAGGATCCTGGGAACTACAGGCCTGTCAGCCTGACCTCCGTACCGGGGAAGATCATGGAGCAGTTTGTCTTGAGTGCTCACAGGGCATGTGCAGGACAACCAAGGGATCAGGCCCAGCCAGCATGGGTTCATGAAAGGCAGGTCCTGCTTGACCAACCCGATCTCCTTCTATGACCAGGTGACCCGCCTGGTGGATGAGGGAAAGGCTGTGGATGTTGTCTCCCTGGACTTTAGTAAAGCCTTTGACAGCATCTCCCACAGTGTTCTCCTGCAGAAACTGGCGGCTCGTGGCTTAGACAGGTTTACTCTTCGCTGGGTGAGGAACTGGCTGGATGGCCGAGCCCAGAGAGTTATGGTGAACAGCATTAAATCCGGCTGGCAGCCGGTCACAAGCGGTGTTCCCCAGGGCTTAGTTCTGGGGCCAGTCTTGTTCAATATCTTTACTGATGAACTGTATGAGGGTATCAAGTGCTCCCTGAGTAAGTTTGCAGATGAAACCTAGTTGGGTGGGAGTGTTGATCTGCTGGAGGGTAGGAGGGCTCTGCAGAGGGATCTGGACAGGCTGGATTGATGGGCAGAGGCCAACTGTATGAGGTTTAATAAGGCCAAGTGCTGAGTCCTGCACTTTGGCCACAACAACCCCATGCAACGCTACAGGCTTGGGGAGGAGTGGCTGGAGAGCTGCCCGGCAGAAAAGGGGTGCTAGTTGACAGCCGGCTGAATATGAGCCGGCAGTGTGCCCAGGTGGCCAAGAAGGCCAGCAGAGTCCTGTCCTGTATCAGAAATAGTGTGGCCAGCAGGAGTAGGGAAGTGATCGTGCACCTGTACTCGGCACTGGTGAGGCCGCACCTTGAATACTGTGTTCTGTTTTGGGCCCCTCACTACAAGAAGGATGTTGAGGTGCTGGAGCGTGTCCAAAGAAGGGCAACGAAGCTGGTGGGGGATCTGGAGCACAAGTCTTATGAGGAGCGGCTGAGGGAACTGGGGTTGTTCAGTCTGGAGAAGAGGAGGCTGAGGGGAGACCTTATTGCTCTCTACAACTACCTGGAAGGGGGTTGTGGCGACGTGGGTGTTAGTCTCTTCTCCCAAGTAAGTAGTGATAGGATGAGAGGAAATGGCCTCAAGTTGCGCCGGGGAGGTTTAGATTGGATATTAGGAAAAATTTCTTCACTGAGAGAGTGGTCAAGCATTGGAACAGGCTGCCCAGGGAGGTGGTGGAGTCGCCATCTCTGGAAGTGTTCAAAAAACGTGTGGATGTGGTGCTTCAAGACATGGTTTAGGGAACATGGTGGCGCTGGATTAATGGTTGGACTTCATGATCTTTAAGGTCCTTTCCAACCTTAGTGATTCTGCGATTCTGTGATTCTGTGATATACTAACTCCCTTTAAGACGGTGCAGAAAGTATTTGGTGTCTTGGATAGGAAGCCTCACTGACTTCCTGCTTTATTGCTAGGGCTCTTCGCTCTTATCTGCAGACAGGCTTCAGTGGAAGTCACCTGCAGCAAAATAAGGTTTGCTTCCATAGCAGTGGGCTCCTGCTTGTCATACCATCTTATTTCAAACTATATATGTGTCTGACAAACAAGCAGATAGACACTGACAAAACTTGTTTGAAAATCATCTCTCTTCTGTACAGAAAGGTTTTAAATAATGTATTATCAACACTGTTTTCAGCACAAATCTAAAACATAATCCCATAGTAGCTACTGTGAAGAAAATTAACTCTATCCCTGCCAAAACCAGCACAATAATATATGTGTAAAGAAGGTGGCCCACTTAATCTATTTTTCTCTTATTCACAAGGCAATACTACTAGCCCAGGAACCATTTCAGAAAACAGTAAAAAAACCCATTATCTATCACTGGTTATTTTTCTCTCTCTGTAGGAAGACAAATTTAATGAATTTGTCCATATTGTGAAGTAAACTATTTCTTATCCACTCAAAAAATCTGAAATAATGAAGTTTTTTCAAAGTCTGCTAAAATTGAATATGCGCAGATGATCTGTTAGACAGTTACAGGATTGCACTGAAATGTTACGTAGGTTTCATCTAAGGCTTTTAATGTTTACAGTTTTAAAATGTTAAATAGATGTGTTGGAACAGGAAATAGTTATGCATTTCTTGTATTTTAGTTATTGCTGGTGTCTCACAATCTTAGTATAGACATGGGTGGTTATTCTAGACATTGCATATAAATGAAGTAACAGGTAGTTCCTGCCCTGAAGATTTTTTAATGAAAATAAGTAAAGCAAGGAGTAGGAGAAAAGATGACTTATATTTCTCACTTTAAAGGCAGGAGAATGAGATACAGACAACGAGTGAGAAAACCGGTTTGAGGTAAGGGACTGCTAGCAAACTCCAAGGCAGGAGCAGGAGACAACCTTCTCACTGGACTCTCAGGTTGTTGCATGACATGAATCAGTGAATGACTCCTGTTATATGACCTGACACAGGGCCATGCCTTTCTGCTTCTTTCCACTCTCACCTCATGACAGAATGGATGTGTCCCTCCTATTATGATCCAGCACAGAATTCTCCTTTTTCCTCTTATTCTCAATTTTCTCCCCCTTGATTAGTTTTATGAGTAGGATTGCAGAGTTGTACAATGACTGTTGTCAGAGTTTTCTTCCTATTTTAAAAGAAAAAGAAATTGTCATTTTATTTGCAACATGTAAAAAATTTTGTTTCTTATTGTTTCAGGACACAGCAGGTCAGGAGAGATACAGAACAACTACCACAGCTTACTACCGAGGTGCAATGGGCTTCATTTTAATGTATGACATCACGAATGAAGAATCCTTCAATGCTGTGCAGGACTGGTAAGTAAAACTTGGAATTCATATTAAATATCACAGAGACTATTTGATATCACTCACTTGCTGTGCCCAAGCATTCCTATACCCAAACACAGGGGTTTTCTTTGTTGTTTTTTTTTTTTGTGGAAAGACAATGATTACTTTAAAATGTGTTGCATATAATTCACCATAACCATTATGTTTTCTGTGATTTCAGTTAATGTGGGTTATTTATACCACTAAAACCAGCAACATGCTAGCATGGAGAGTAACTGCTGAGATACCAGAAAGTGTTTCCATAGTTCATGGAAAAAAAAGGGATACCATATGTGGGGGTTGTTTCTTGATTTAATTTTTCATCATGTTGCTGTTAACCGTAGCTGGTTAGACGTTATAGTGTCAGTCGTATGCCTCAAGTGTAAAAATTATGAGCAAATTCCATCAGAATAGTAGAACCTAAAATGGCTGGCACATATATTACCATGTATTTTGTGAATGTCAAGATGTCTCCAAAGTGTGTCATTTTAATCAGACATGGATCAGTCAGGATACAAACAATTTAAGGCTTTTTCAAGTAAAGCTGACCCAAAAGGAAAGCTAGAGTTCATCTCAGTGGTCTCTTCCTGCGACGAGCGAGGGAAGGCAAGCAGTCGACTCAATATGAGTGATAAGGCAAGCTTCAACTTTATTGCAAAACCTTACACATATTTATACACTAAGTTCTACCTTATGCATACTTGTCTTACAATCATTGGCTTAGCCCTAAAGATTGCATTATCATACTCCTCCTACTTGCGGTTACTGCTACGTGGTCCGGGTTCCATCCTGTTTTTCTTATACAGTGCTTCTTCTTAGCTGTTTACCACAGCTCCTTCTCCTCAAGGCCGAGCCCTGCAGATGTCCAGCTGTTTACCAGCTTCCCAATGCCACAGCTCCCTCTTCTCAAGGCCGAGCCGTGCAGATATCTAGCTGTTTACCAGCTTCTCAATGCTGCAGCTCCTTCTCCTTAAGGTCGAGCTGTGCAGAGTGATCCCAACATCTCCCCCTTTTTGTTTTTGTATAAACAAAACCTGATGGATCATTCGCAACCCGAGGACTGTGAGAAAGATGGACCCTCTGTACATTCTTGTGTCGTCCTGTGCCGCGAACTCAGCCCAGCAGTTGGTAGGTGCCAGCTTTACGTGGGCGTCCCCACGGAGGCAACGGTGGCCTTGCCGTACACCGGCCCACTGCCCTTCAGGAAATCCTGGTATTACACATTTGTAGAGGAACGAGTTTCGACACACGTGGCCAGCGAGTGTCGGAACTCACCTCAGTTGTCACCTTTTAACACAGGGAGCCTATGGCGTATGCGCCCGCTGGCCAGACGTGCTGCACACGCCACAGCCATCCTGTCTATTGGTTCGTAGGCTTTGTTCACACGGCATTTTTTCATAACTCAGCAGTCACATATCAATTTATGCTTAAGTCAATAGCAGAATATTACAAAGCAAAACAATTCTAGCTGTACTACTTCTAGTGATATAAACTACTCCTAGTGATAGAAAAAAGGTACTTGTATAAGGCTATGAAGACCAATATTATATCTTACCAAAGCATTTGTAGTTATAGAACACTTTGCCTCAAAAGCTTTCCACGTTCATCTCATGATACCGCAAATTTCAGTGTGATTTACCCCTATATTTTCTTTTGACTGAGGTGGCATCCAGATTGTGATGACACCTGATAGTGTCATGATGTGTCCAACGATGACGATGGCGACTGCCGCACCCATGGCCTCACCCACTTCGAGGCACCTGCAAAGTGGGTAAAACCATGGGTAAAACCATGGGTAAAACAGCCACCACCGTCAACCTCGTCCCCTGGTTAGCAGTTGAAAAGGTCCTTTCTCCTTCCGCAAATAATTTAACACATATAAGGCTTTATTCAAACGTTCTTAGGGTAATGTGGTAGCCTCTCCCCCTTTTTGTTTTGAGCGTGATTATCTAACAAAGCTCATTCATTGGGTGTGTAAGATACTTGTTGGAGTTATTAGCTAGCCAAGCATTCTTTACTACCTTTTGAACCATTCCTTGTAGACAATGCAATAAACATGGTACAATAAGCATTAGTATTAAGATAACAAGTCCTATAACAACTGCCCCTTTTATTAAGTCGTGTAACCATCCACTTAGGCCCAAACTTGACAGCTATGATTCGAGGTTTAGTGAACTTGTCTGTAACCTGTCCGTTAAGTCCTTCAGTTTTTGTAATTGTTGAGTTACCGACTGTGATGTATCTGTTAAATTCATACAACACATGCCATCAAACTCCTCACACCCGTGCCCTTGGGCCAAAAGTAGGAAGTCGATAGCTGCCCTATTTTGCAATGTCGCATGCCTTATTGAGTCAGTTTCCATTAACAAAGCACTGAGTGCTGCAGAAGTAGCATTGGTTTGTTTTGCTAGCCAACATCCCAATTTATTTAAAGTGGTTAAGCCTTGGGCAGCAGCGACCCCAGGGGCAAGGAAAGAGGTTAGTATGGTTTTGTCCGCAGTCCAAAAATCCAGTTGGTCATTGCACTCTTCCTGATATTTTCAAATCTGTCGTCTTATTCTATGCCGTCGGGTAAGGTTCAATATCATAGAAGTGTTGGGAGTTAACAATGTTAGGTGCCCCAATGTGTAAGGACCACCTCTCAAACGGGAGGGAACACCTTGCCATGCACGATCACCACAAATCAAGAATATTCCTTTAGGGAGTCTCATTGGGACAATAGTAGAGCGCGAGATGTTGCTCGTTGTATAATTACACCAATTGGTAGCATTCTGAAAAATGGCTAACATGGGGTTTACATCCTGTGACCTGCTATCGTCCTGTCCTGTATAATTAAAATATAAACAGGTAGGGGCTATAATGCATCCTAAAATACCCAACTCCTGCGGTTCCAACAACTCCTGTGGTCCATGTGTCATCCATCTGTCCCACTGATCCACAGCTGCAGAGGTGTTTGTTATTTTTTAAAAACAAGGTTAGATCAGGGGTGGTCTTCTTTACCACCATTGTCGAATCATAGTCCCCTAAGGGCAGACCAACTAAGTATGTTGTAAACAGATTCTCAGCAGTGGATATAGATAAGCAAAGGTGGCCTTGGCCCGTTTGATTAGCTAGTGTAACCCAGATATTTTTTCTTGGTTGAACGGAAAACCACGCCTGAACCTGGCATATCAAACACGTGACTATCAGACTCACGAACAACGGGATTTGCGTCCTGCGTCGGTAAAGACTGTCATCCCATTCACTGGGGTCTCCGATCGCATAGGCATTTCTTCAAACTGTTGATTAGCCAACAGTGACAATAATCTATCGGACGGATAGCTATTTGTAACGTGTTCTAAAAAATCAGAGATTGCGATCTGAAACTCCAGAGAACTGGCTAACAACCAATCTAAGTACTTTTGAGATACAGAAACATAAATTATTACAGGTTCTAATCCAGATATTTCTACAATTCTTTGTCTTCCCTTAATAATGAGTTGTGCAAATAATTCATATCTGGTGACCACTATTTTTCTGGGTTGATAGGAGAGAAAAACCCATTCTAATACTTTCAAACTGTTTGCTGTATTTCCTAACTGTACGATCAATCCTAGTGGATATTGCCGTTCCCCTCCTGAATTAACTATCATAAGCGAGATACTCTCAGTAGGTGAACATCTGTGAGCATAGGTTGTTGCTATCTTCTCAGTAATTTTCTGCAAAGCTTGGTGTTGATCCTCATCCAGTTGACGTCGCTCTGGAGCCTCCACTGAAGACCCCAGGAGCGGCATCAATGGCCTCAGATCATCATTAGTAATTCCGCAAATATTGCGAACCCACTGTATATCCCCCATTAATTTTTGGACATCAGAAAGATTTTCTATTTTCGCCTTAATCTTTATTTTTTGTGGGTGGACCGCTGCCCTGGTAATAATCCAGCTCAAATATTGCCATGGTTCCTTCTTTTGAATTTTTTTCGGTGCTATTTTTAAACCCCGTTTTCCTAAATAGTGCTCTAAGTGCTGTAAAATGTGGTCTGCATTCAATTGTGTCCCTGCTATTAATATATCAACTATATAATGATACATTATTAAATCTGGATACTTTTTCCACACCGGCTCTAGAGCCCATGCCACAAATGTCTGACACATCGTAGGTGAATTTTGCATTCCTTGTGGTAACACTACCCAATGATACTTTTTGCTAGCTCTCCTTTATTTACCGATGGTACCATAAAGGCAAACTTCTCTGCATCCTCAGCTGCTAAGGGAATGGTAAAAAAGCAATTGAAATATACTCTTCGATTCCCTGCAAAAGAAATGATACATTTGTGACAATAATTACAACGACATAGAACAAACCCACAACACTGTTTTACAAATAGGGCATATTGAAGTTCCTGCTCTTGACCGTCTGGGGAGAGCCGCTGAGACAGTCAACGAGCCATCATTCCGCATACAAAAGAGTGAAAGCATCAGCTGGCGGTACGTCGGAGTTGACTGCGTCCGTGGGACGTGTGACAAGATCTTCAGGTCTTACTGCCGGCCGTACCGACCTGGTCGGTACCCACTTCACTCCGTCCCCTCCCTCTCTGCCAAAGTCTCTTGTCACATGCCTCACATGCCTCGCCAATGTTGGGCAGGGTCGTATCTTGACTTGGGGGAAGGATCATCCCAGGCAGCCCCCTCCTGTTGCGGCACGGGTCAGGAGGCGGGGGCCAAGGAGGACTCGCCACCTCCGTTGGTTGCGTTAGCGGGGGGGGGGGCGGGAGGGGTGGGGGGGGAGGCGGGCGGGGGTTGCTCGTTCTCACCATCCCCAGCTCGGCCTCCCTTCTCTCCCGGGGCTGTGGCAGCGGCAGCTGCTGCCACCGCCATCCGCTCTGATTTTATCGCCTTTATAGAGTCTCTGACTAATCGCCAGGTTGTTAACACTTTCGCAGCTGTATGATCCCCTTTAGAGGCTGCCTCAAACACCAATTTCCCTGCTTTCTCCCAGGTAGGTCACTCAAAAGCTGTTGCAGAGTCTGCTGCTAGCCCCTGGCTCTTCAAAACAGTCTCCAATAGCAATCGCCACGTTGTTGCTAGCTCCGCTGCTTGCCCATCTCCTTTCCAGACTCACCCCATTGATCTTTCACATGGGCACACAGGGGAACACTGAGTACATTGTTCTGGGCAACGTTGTCCCATCTTGCCCTCACATACATCATCGTAGATCTGTTTCTCTGACTTATCTATGCAGCCGGTTTACTCGGTGCATCTGGCACCTCAGGAGGTGCAGTCAGAGTTGCTGAAGGTCCTGGACCCTCTGACTCAGTTAAAAAGGGATTGGTTGAAGACGGTTTAACAGCCTCCTCCATATCAGCTGCAGCTTTTCTCTCTGCCTTTAAGGCTTTTAATGTGGTTAACATCAACTTCCACGCCGTCACTAACTCTGCGGCGGTTTTATCTCCATTCCCAATATGTTCCTATAACATTTTTCCTATCTCCTCCCACGTCTCTGCCTTAAACGCCACAGACGCATCGGGGGGGTACCCTTTTTGG